>NC_134355.1:122692859-123292859 GCF_048569485.1 Anomaloglossus baeobatrachus | reverse complement strand
ATCACCTTTGGAATTTATCTGAATTCCTTTACCTTTAAATGGAAGGGATATAAGGTTCACTATCCAGACATAGTGACCTGATGGTGCTTAATAGCTACTTGTGAATTGGGGTTAGTACGGTTGTTATTAAGATATTTTCATTAAATTATTGTGGTTCTCCAGAACTGCAGTTTGTCTGTGAGTGTGGTTCCTTGTCTATGGCATTGCAGAATATGTTACCACTTCACAAGGCACAGAGAAAAAATGATATTCCCTTCATGATAAATTCAGTGCAAAAAATGTACATGAAAATGTCCAAATGTGCATATTCTGTTAAAAATATACTGATATAATACTATTATTCTATAAATAAAATTTCATTTATTTGTACCTACTTATTAATCTTACAAATTAATGGTCCAACACACAAACAAGAGACCAGTTCAGCTCACCATAATAGATAGGATATCTCAGAAGGTGCGGTGCACGGAAAAATATCAGGACAGTTCCTGAACAGAAGAAATCCAGATGAGAAGACCAGCATCTGTAGGTAGTATATTAAAACCTTTGCATTATTCTTCCAAAAGTTAAAACATAGAAACTGTCTGGTCTACGTGTTTCGAACAAAAAAGTTCTTAACGTGTTTTGTTCAAAACGTGTATACCGGACAGTGTCTACAAATTAATGATACCATTATAAGTACCATAATTAATTGGTACTTATTAATGGTATATGTGGAACCCCAGTGGTCCGGTTGCCACAGTAACATTGCCCTCCCCACAGGGGGTGATGCTATGCCTGGAAGCAAAGTGGGGGTCTCCCTTGCTAGGTAAACTAGCACTCAACACTTCCTACTCCGGACCAGAAGGGGGAGCTCAAGATCCCGGTTTGAGGGGAGCTTCCCTATGCATTCTGGCCTGGAGTAGGAGCTAGGAACCCACACAGAGACAGAAAGGGAAACTGAGCAGAACAAGTTAAGAGTGGAGAGAAGACGGTCGTTGAGAAGAGAGCTGAGCCATAGCTCCCTCAGGGCCGAGTGCATAGAACTGGACATCGGGGTCCGAGGCTGTGTGGGTACTGAAGTCCCCACAGCAGAATACGAAGAGCAGGAGATTGCAGGTCTTCTGTCCCACAGAGTGACCAGGGCACAGCAGCATACTAGAGCCATGAGCCGTGATAGAAAAGCAGCACCAGTAAAGGACTCAAGCTGCTTGCCATACGGGTGAGAACTAGAACCAAGACAAGGAAGAGGGTCTCAGCATAGCTTCAAGCCGCAGGGACCCACACATCACAGCGCAAGCAGGAAGGCTTACAACCCACCTGGCTAGGTGGATCCCCTCAATTGCTTCCAGACTGACCGGACCTTCGTTACCTGCTGACCAGTGTCACGGGCCTGTACCATCGACTACCAAGTAAAAGGTAAAGGAAACTATATCCCTTGTGTTGTCATGTTATTACCGGCGTCCTCAGTCCTGCACCCCAACATTAAGTTCCTCCATCAATTACAAAGACTACTACTCCCAACAGCCCTGGAGTCCAGCTCTACCTGTGGAGAGCTATACCAACCATCTGCTCCAAAGGTCCCATCCCGCAGTGTCGGCTATCTCTGGCCAAGTACCACAGGTGTCGTCACGAACTACCATCCCCCTCTTTACTTTAACTGACACCGCTGGGGTCACGGAACCGGGCCTTGCCACCGCAGCATCCCAGAAACAGAACCGCAGCCCAGTAACGAGTGCCCCATGGCCCCGGTGTGGGCGTGTCATATACACCTACTGTATATGTGATGACACTGAATACTTGTAAGAGAAATTAAAGATTTCCATTTAATTTACAGGAGAGTGACTATGAATAAATACTCACATCTCCACCAAGAACGCGGGAAGAGATCCTCTTGTTTTTGGGATAAATGGGATATTCCCCATTCTCTTACTGCATGTTGCATGAGTTATTTATTGAAAAACCCCTTTGCCTCAACTTAAAGTTGAAATGTCTTACTGTGTGTATTTTGTGATATATTTTAGGCACTGTATATAATTTATTTTTGCCAAACATATTAGACATATACATTTGGAGACTATTCAGATAAAACCTGAAATGTCCTTTTTGCTATTATACGTAGGTATAACTTCAGGCATTGAGCCTCCTGACTGCAGCTGCTTTTTATGACAAATTTTAATTGCAAATTTCAACAGGAGATGTGAATATGGCTTGGTGAGAGTGTCACTTTAACCCATTCCTGGCTGCTCAATTCTTTTGATGTTAGGCGCTGTGTGGTCCTAGTCAGGTAGGCATTGCTGCAGTCTAGCAAGATTAACAGAGGGCCTCAGCTATCAGAGAAAGTGGGGCACTGGGGAGAAGACAGAAGCAGATTATCACTACTTCTGCCTTTTCTGTTTAAAAGCTACAGAACACCCCTAAATGACATTTTACTGCATGTACAATACAAAAAATAACAAAAGCTTACACATAACCTTATTAACCTGAAGAATATTTTTTTGGGATTGGTGTAAAACATAAAAAGCTATTAAAAATAAAAACAAACCCTAATAATAATAATAATACAATTTTTTTCTCCATAAAACAAAGCATTGGGAGTTAGTGACAGTGTAGATCTCTGTGTTATACTGCTTGTATATGGGAGTTACGGAAATATCGTAGTTCACCTGCTCTTGGCTATTTCTGGAGCCTCACCTGCATTAGTCAGAGTTGGAAGGAGATATTTTCTTCTCAGTCATGGGAATAAGAATTTTAAGGTCTTTTTCCAACCTACTCACTCTCCCCTTCTCACACCCTATGCTTGCACACTAGCACCCACAGCCCCCACGTAAGCAAGGGCGGGGGACTGATGTGTTAACCTATCAGCCTGGGTCCTGCCCAAGGCTTCCGTCACCACCATCTTGGTAGTCCACTTTCTGAAGCTCAGCTTTAGGGCAGGATCAGATGAGCACATGAAAAATCATCCAAGTTTCATCTCAAAAACTAGATTTTCATTCACAAACAACTTTGCGCCAGCTCAGCTAATCAAAGAAGAGCTGGGAATACCGGGAGGTAAGGATATTCTCCGAAATCTTGTCCAGCCATCACAGATTACTGACCTGGCCAATGGACCAGAGTCCTGCCAATCGAAGCTCCCATCTCTTTTATTTGCTATCACCAAGTCCATAAAAGTTTGGTCTATCAAAATATAAAATTATTTAAAACATACTTTAAACACTGAAAAAAATCAAAATGTCAAATTTGCAGATTTTCAGTTACTCAATAAAGTGCAGTAAAAATTATCCAAATTTCATATGCACCCCACAACATGGCATCAATAAAAACTTTTGGCATACAAAAAACCAGCTCCATTGACAGAATAATAAAAACTTCATTGTTCTCAGAAAATGGCAACACAAATTAATATATATTTTTTTTTCTTAAAAATATTTTCTTGTTTTTTTTAAGACATGATACAGTATTTTGATTAGTGTAAGTCAAAACTTAAACTTATCCAGCAAAAAAACAAAAAATCAGTGCAATATTGACAGAAAAATATAAAACTTATGGCTAATCGAATAAGGAGAGATAAAAACAAAGCTCAAAATCGAAGAATCAGCCTGTCCCCAAGGTGTTAAAGGGGTATTTTCAACTTTGAACTGGTTCCAGACTAAATGCAGCAGAAGTTGGTCATGTTCACTACTGCTCCATTCATTCTATTTGGCGTGCCGAAGACCGGTGGAGCACAGCATTCAGCAATCTCTAGCGGTCCCTTTAAAAATGAATGGAGCAGCAGTGTGCATGATCAACCTCAGCTTCATTCAGCCAATGCCCTTCAGAACCCCAAAAAGCAAAATTGAGAAGGTATTCTCTGTCCTACAAATAGGTGATAACTTTAAAACTTGAAAAGACCCCGGTAAGGTGTTAGGTATACATTTTTGTTTTTTTTATGACACATGATTATAGATATATGCAGCAGTAAAAACACAGGGCCCAATTTATTGCATTTTGGTTTTTTTGTCTTGTTTTTGGGATTTAGTATTTTTCACCTGGTTTTCATTTGTATCATTTTTTAACATACTCTTTTTTTTAAAGCCTATGTTATATGTGAATACCTGGTTTTGTTGTATGTTCGCCATTGTTGGTGTGATTTGGGGTTTCCATATGTTTTCATTTTACGGAAATTCATTGTGAATTTTTAAAAAGTTGTAAAATTTTTGAGAACATGTACTTTAGTCCCCTCCTGGATATTTTGGCACAATTGTTTTCAACTAGTTGCACTAAATGGTCCAAAACAAATGACTTAAGGGTGCTTTACATGCTGTGACATCGCTAGCATTTGCTAGCGATGTCAAGCGCGATTGCACCCTCCCCCGTCGCACGGCCGATATGTGGTGATTGCTGCCGTAGCGAACAATATCGCTACGGCAGCGTCACACGCACATACCTGCTCTGCGACGTTGCTGTGACCGGTGAACCGCCTCCTTTCTAAGGGGGCGATTCGTTCAGCGTCACAGCGACATCATAACAGCGTCACTGAACCACCGCCCAATAGAAAAGGAGGGAGGAGATGAGCTGCTGGAACATGCCGCCCACCTCCTTCCTTCCTCCTTTTCCGGTGGACGCAGGTAAGGAGATGTTCCTCGTTCCAGCGGCATCACACATAGCGATGTGTGCTACCGCAGGAACGAGAAACAACATTGTTACTGCAGCAGCAATGATAATTGGGAATAGGGAGTGATGTCACCGATGAGCGATTTTGAACGTTTTTGCGACGATTCAAAATAGCTCATAGGTGTCACACACAATGACATTGCTAAAGCGGCCGGATGTGCGTCACAAATTCCGTGACCCCAACAAGATCGCTTTAGCGATATCGTAGCGTGTAAAGCCACCCTTAGTCCTGTAAATCAGCATTAAATGTATTCTTTCTCCACAAAAGCATATCCAGTGGCACTCAATAATATAAGGATACATTGGTATTGCATTATTATTATAAGAATATTGGAGAAAGAGAAAATACATAGCTAATGTGAAAAATGAGTCAAAAACATAGTCATTGCATTACTGCTTTGGAAATATTGACACAAAGAGATTCTTAGCTTATGTATTGGCCAATCCATGTGAGCCCGATAACTTTGTCAAGGTGATCTCATTATATCGGGCACCTAACTGTAAATGCCTCTATGAGCGATTAAAAATCTGCGTGTCTGGACAGATAGGTCCCTGGCTAAATAAGATGGTGGACACAGCCTGGCTATGGTGTTGGACACAGCCTGGCTATGGGGCAGAGCGCTTGGTCAGAACAAATGCACTACAATTATATCAGAAAACTGACCACTAGCTTCCACAAATGTGAACAGGCGTCAACCGAAAAAAACAACATAACTACAAAAGCATATCCAGTGCACTCAATAATATAAGGATACATTGGCATTGCATTACTGCTATAAGAATATTAGAGAAAGGAGAAAAATACATAGCTAATGTGAAAAATGAGTAAAAAGACATAGGCATTGCATTACTGCTTTGGAAATATTGACAAATCCGCCCCATAGCCAGGTTGTGTTCACCATCTTATTTAGCCAGGGACTTATCTGCCCAGACATGCACATTTTTAATCGCACATGGAGGCATTTACAGTTAGGTTCCTGATATAATAAGATCATCTTGACAAGGTATTGGGCTCACATGGATTGGCCAATACATAAGCTAAAGGCTGCTTTACATGCTGCGACATCGCTCAAGCGATCTCGTTGGGAGTCACGGAATTTGTGACGCACATCCGGTCGCCTTAGCGATGCCGTTGCGTGTGACACCTTTGAGCGATTTTGCATCGTTGCAAAAACGTGCAAAATTGCTCATCGGTGACATGGTGGTCCATTCTCGAATAGCGTTGCTGCAGCAGTAACAATGTTGTTCCTCGTTCCTGCGGCAGCACACATCGGTACATGTGACACCGCAGGAATGAGGAACCTCTCCTTACCCGCCTCCTGCCCGCAATGCGGAAGGAAGGAGATGGGCGGGATGTTCGTCCCACTCATCTCCGCCCCTCCGCTTCTATTGGGCGGAGGTTCAGTGACGCAGCTGTGACGTCGCTGAACGAACCGCCCCCTTAGAAAGGAGGCGGTTCGCTGGTCACAGCGACGTCGCAGGGCACGTAAGTAGTGTGACTGGTCTGGGCGATGTTGTGCGCCACGGGCAGTGATTTGCCCATGTCGCACAACCGATGGGGGCGGGTACCCATGCTAGCAATATCGGTCATGATATCGCAGCGTGTAAAGCGGCCTTAAGAATCTCTTTTTGTCAATATTTAGAAAGCAGTAATTCAATGCCTATGTCTTTTTACTCATTTTTCACATTAGCTATGTATTTTTCTCCTTTCTCCAATATTGTAATAGCAGTAATGCAATGCTAATATATCCTTATATTATTGAGTGCCATTGGATATGCTTTTGTAGTAATGTTTTTTCGGTTGGTGTTCACATTTGTAGAAGCTGCTGGTCAGTTTTCTAATATAGATGAAATATATTTAACCAACATCAATAGAGCCCCGCATTTGTTTAGATCTTATTTCAAACCTGTAGTCATATTTTCATGTGCAATCCCAAAATGTGAGTGGGGACTTTATATAGCATGTGAGTGTAGCTTGTTTTGGGTCCAGAACAATTTCTAATAAACATTTAGCAAACACTAAAGGGTGCTTTACACGCTGCGACATCGCTACCGATATATCGTCGGGGTCACGTCGTTAGTGACGCACATCCGGTGCCGGTACTGACATCGCAGCGTGTGACACCAAGGAGCGACGATCAACAATCACAAAATCGTTCAAAAACGGGGATCGTTGACATGTCGCTCCTTTCCTTAATGTCGCTGCTGCCACAGGTACGAGGTTGTTCATTGTTCCTGCAGCAGCACACATTGCTATGTGTGACACCGCAGGAACGACGAACATCTCCTTACCTGCCTCCACCGGCAATGCGGAAGGAAGGATGTGGGCTGATGTTACATCCCGCTCATCTCCGCCCCTCCGCTTCTATTGTCCGGCTGCTTAGTAACGCCGCAGTGACGTCGCTATGACGCCGAACGCACCTCTCCCTTAAGGGAGGGATTGTTCGGCGGTCACAGCGACGTCGCTGACAAGGTAGGTGCGTGTGACGCTGCCGTAGCGATAATGTTCGCTAAGGCAGCGAGCACCAAATGTCGCACGAACAACGAGGGCGGGCGCTATCGCGCTCGACATCGCTAGCAATCGCTAGCGATGTCACAGCGGGTAAAGCACCCTTAAGTCTACTCAAATCATAGGATGGAAAGAGCGTCATGTCATGCAAATGCAAAGCTGAGAGCGGCATCTCAAGATCTGTGAATATAGATTATGTATGGTAATTATAGGTCTGTCCTTCCTTATAACAGGAAAATGATCTGAACAAGTAGCTGAATATTCCGCTATGGATAAAGTTCTTATTGTAGTAGACAACCTTCTTTTTTGCATTCTTTTAATTTGTAGCTTGACCTATTTAAATATATCAGCCCTTGTCCTGATGGCTGTTGTGATGAAACTTCCATCCAGATGTTACCAGGCATAAGACCGTCCTCTGTCTTAAATAACTAACTAGTATGGGCTAATATGAATTGAAACTGTTCCCCTAAAACACATTGACATGCCTTGTCTACATCTGCTTTCTGTTTAAAACAAGCACACAAATTAGAATTGTGCATGGGTCAATAAACATGTATGGTGAGGTCATTGCTAACCTTCACGAGGGCTGTAAAAAATGATCATTTTCCCGCTTAGGATATTTCAGAAGGCTCATCCCAGACAGCTTAAAAGTCTTCTATGTTTTGTCTCCCTCCCTCAGTCCTTCTTTCACTATCTAACTTAAAATATAAAATAAATGGACTGTTTTTCACCTATATACACGTGGACTTCCATTTTTATACTTCATTTCAAACTGATTGGATTTCTACTTTAGAGTGCTATCTATCTATCTATCTATCTATCTATCTATCTATGCATCATATAATTAATGCATATGTATCTCCTATGTATTTATGTAGGCATGCATCTTGTATGTATAAATTAGTCTATGTATGCATGTAACTCATATGTATATATGAATCTATGTAATTATGCATGTTTGCCTGCATGAATCTCTGATATATATATGTAAGAATATTTGTATTTATGTAGATACTAGCTGTACTACCTGGCTTCGCCCGGGTTAATAACTGTTGTTAACAAAATAGAATGTATTAACAAAAATGTATTCTGCACACAAAAACCACAAAACAAATAGATAGAAATGTAATTATTAAAAGGCAAAAACTAAGCTAATAGAAGCATTTCACAACATATATTTCAACACCACAGATATTCCACACAGATTTAACTAAATTGGCCAAATAATGTTCTCCGTCTGTCTCTTTCCAGGTCTGTTTCTTTCCAGGTCTGTCTCTTTCCAGGTCTGTCTCTTTCCAGGTCTGTCTGTTTCCAGGTCTGTCTGTCTGTCTGTCTGTCTCTTTTTTTGTCTGTCTCTATTTCTCTGTTTCTTTCCCTGTCTGTCTCTATCAAGGTCTGTGTCTTTCCCCATCTATCTTTGTCTGTCTCTCTGGCTATCTCCTCCTTCCCTGTCTCTGTCCCTGTCTGCATGTCTCTCTGTCTCTTTCCTAGTCTGTCTCTTTCCCGGTCTGTCTCTTTCCCGGTCTGTCTCTTTCCCGGTCTGTCTCTTTCCCGGTCTGTCTCTTTCCCGGTCTGTCTCTTTCCAGGTCTGTCTCTGTCTGTCTCTTTCCCCGTCTGTCTCTGTCTGTCTCTTTCACTGTCTGTCTCTGTCTGTCTCTTTCACCATCTATCTCTCTGTCTGTCTCTTTCCCTGTCTGTCTCTCTGTCACTTTCCCTGTCTGTCACCGTCTGTCTTTCTGTCTGTCTGTGTGCCTGTCTGTCTATCCGTCTCCCCACCGACATCTTTTTACCTCACATAAAAGCTTCTTATACTATGAATGTCTTTTGTTCCTATAGCAACCAATCACAGCTCCTACTAATAACCTGTAGTTCCAGGCTCCATTTACTTTAATGGAGGCGTGTTTATTGGAGAGTAACTAAAGCGCGGGGTTAAATTTTCCTGTCAAAACATAGTCTATGACGTTCCCTGGGTGACATGAGGTGTCTGTGCAAAAGTTCGTGATTGTAAATGCAACGGTGCGGATACACTTTTCGTTTCACTTTTTCCCCATTATGTAGAAAGGGGCAAAATTGATTGGTAAATTGGAATGCGCGGGGTTAAAATTTCGCCTCCCAACATAGCCTATGATGCTCTCGGGGTCCAGACATGTGAGTGTGCAAAATTTTGTGGCTGTAGCTGCGACGGTGCAGATGCCAATCCCGGACATAAATACACACATTCAGCTTTATATATTAGATGCATGTATGTATGAATCTATGCATGCATGAATATATCTCTTATGTACAAGGAGGTACTATTAAATTACTACTAGTAGACAAAAATAAATTCCATTGCTAGGGAAATAAGTAATAACTTTGACAAGTGCACATACAGAAAATGGTATGTCATTTTGGAATTGTGATTGACAGAGGCTTAACTAGGGTTTCATTTGAGGAGGTGGGGGGCAAAACTTGTGAGTGAGTAACTAAGCATGTAATAGATTGCTACATGATCAGAGCCATGACCAGCACATGATGCAGCACCAGAACCACCATCAGTACATGAATGCAGTGCCAGAACTACCTTCAGTACATGAATGCAGCGCCAAAGCCACCGTCAGTACATGAATTTAGTGCCAGAACCACCATCAGTACATTAATACAGCTCCAGAACCAGCATCAGTATATGAATACATCACTGGGATCACCACCAGTACATGAATACATCACCAGTACCACTGTCAGTACAGGAATATATCACCAAGCTTAGTACAGTGATCAATTGCAGTTTCAGGTCAGCCCCATATTATGTGAACCTGCAATTTCTAGTAGGTTCTTAACAATGGTAATGAGATACTGGGAGTTGTTGTTACCAGCCATCATCAGGATGCAAAACCATACAAGAACAACAGTACTGATGAGATACAGTCAGTATCATAAAAACATTTGCATCCAGGTACCTTATAGGTGACATCTTCCCTGATTGAAGTCGTTCCCATACCTTTTGTCTCCAACCTTTTTGTTAAAGTACAGACTTTATGATGAGATTCCATGTCCACAGCTTGTCTCTCCAGACTTCCCTCTTCTCCGGCCTTCTGCAGCAGTTCTCAACAGGGTGTTCCTAAAAATATAAATATCATTATACTGCCCCATAAATAAAAATATATTCTATGCTGCACTTCTGAATAAATAATTGCAACCATGACTAAGGCTTAGCAAAGCCGAAACATGTTGGTGTTTGTTTGCGCTCTGTGTTTTTATGGATGATATGTCTAGATTATTGCCATTTTAAATTATGGAATAAAGGAAATAATTTTTTCACATCCCTTCTCATTTGGTTGGATTACTTTGCATTGCTGGATTTCCATTGTTATATATTGTTGGCTCTAACCAGAAGCATTCCATGCAATTCTGGTAGTACAAGCATTGGAGAGCCAGGTGAGCTGACATTCATGTTTTTCTTTTTCTCTCTAATATCCCCCACTGCCCCTCTACATAATGTCCCCCCAACACTGCCTCTGTCCATAATGACCCCTACTGTTACGGTTGCTGCGAGCACTGGAGAATATGTCCAGATTTCTTGCTACTGCACATGTGCGAGCGCTGGAGACTAAGTCCAGATTTCTTGCTACTGCACATGTGCGAGCGCTGGAGACTAAGCCCAGATTTCTTGCTACTGCACATGTGCGAGCGCCGGAGACTAAGTCCTATCTTGGAGCCATTGCACATGTGCGGGTGACATCATCGCTGACACGAGGTCACATGTGTCTGACACCTTCTATGCCGATTGGTCGCTGGTCATGTGCTTGTGATGCCTTGCTCGGTGATAGGCCAGCATGACGTCACTCCTGTCGTTCTGGCAGCGGATTGGCTCTGGTGTCCTCCATCTTGGATGAGGCACAGAGTCTATATAAGACCCTGAAACATGCCGCATGGCGCTCAGTCCTCTTGGTTCATGCATAAGAGTAGACGCTCTGTGCGCGTTCCTCTAGGCATTCCTCTGTCTATGCTAGGTGAGCGCTACCGGCAGGGTAGCGTTCTTATACCTTACAGCTTCGGCTGCTGTCCGTATCCTTACCTCTTAGGGGAGCGGACATAGGCAGGTGCCTGAGGCACGTGGTCTAGCTGGGCCTTGTGGTTCGACTCGTAGGTGGACGTTGCCGCTAGGGTAACGTTCCTTATACTGCGTCTGGCAGTTGTTCGTATCCTCGCACACTAGGGGAGCGAACAGAGGTACGAGCTTTGTGCGGCTTACGCTGCTGTTCGTCTCTTTTGCACCACTAGAAGAGCGGACCTAGGCAGGTGCCATATCTAGTGGTTCGTGTCCTCGCACACTAGTGGAGCGAACGCAGGTAGGAGCTTTGTGCGGCTTATGCTGCTGTCCGTCTCTTTTGCACCACTAGAAGAGCGGACCTAGGTAGGTGCCATTTCGCACACATTGCCTTTGTCTCTGTGATTATTAACAGAGATCATTCCACACACCCTCCAAGTAAGGGAGGAATTGCTTTACTTACTTATTATATCCTTCTGTGAGTTAACAGAGGTATTGCACTCTGCTATAGTCTGCAGCAGAGTCTTTGCACGGTGGACCCTGACTGTCTGATACTCCTTTAAGTTATTATCAGACAGCCCCCCGTAACATTAGGACTGAGCCAAGGGTCTGGCAGTTATGGCAGAATATCAGCAGTTACACCGTTACATACAAGTACTTGAGTCACGGCTCAAGAGTATAGAGGATAAACCTCAGACCATGGTGACATCTGCACATGATCCTCAACTTGCCCTGCCAAACAGATATTCTGGCGATGCCAGATCATGTCGTGGTTTCATTAGTCAGTGTCAGATACACCTAGAGGTCAACTCTTCTCGCTTCTCTACGGAGAGGTCCAGAGTAGGCTTTATCATCTCCTTACTTCAGGACAAAGCCTTAGAATGGGCGACTCCCCTATGGGAGCGCTCTTATGTGGTTACTCTGAGACATCAAGACTTTCTTGATGCTCTTAAGGCGGTATTCATGGGTCCGCAGGTTACCCATGATGCGGCCCTGAGACTGTTAGATCTATCTCCGGGTTCGTTATCCACTAGTTCTTATGCCATTGCTTTTAGAACTCTGGTGGCAAAACTAGATTGGCCAGAGAAGTTGTTGATTCCTATCTTCTGGAGAGGGTTGGCAGGCTATGTCAAGGATGCTCTTGCTACTCGTGAGGTCCCTGCTTCTCTGGAGGACTTGATCACAGTAGCAACGAGGATCGATGTACGCCATAAGGAACGTAGACTTGAGGTCTCTTCCTCATGCCCTAAGCATCGGGCTATTCCAGTTGTTGAGGGTCCACTACCATCTTCCTCAGCATCTGAAACATCTCCCACTCCTATGGAGTTAGGTCATACGTCTTCCAGACTACGCAAGTCTGGTCCCCCTATATGTTACGTATGTCGTCAGGCTGGGCACTATGCCAACAAGTGTCCTAGTCGTCAGGGAAACTCCCTGGCCTAGTAACCATTAGAGGGGGGTTACTAGAGACGTCTTCTGCACCCTCTAAGTGTTGTATCCCAGGTCAGCTCTCGTTATCTGAGAATACATGGCCTATTATGGCTTTTGTGGATTCCGGAGCTGACGGGACTTTTGTGTCCTCAGGATTTGTAAAGGGACACAATATTCCCTCTATCATGTTAGAGGCGCCTATTCCTGTCCGTGTTGTTAATGGAACTATGTTGTCTGACTCCATTACATTGAGGACAGTTCCCTTGCGCCTTTCCCTGTCTCAGGGTCACATAGAGGAGATTTCTTTTCTTGTTTTGCCTGAGGGTATAGACGACGTCCTTCTGGGTCTCCCATGGCTTCGGACTCATGCTCCTCACATTGACTGGGAGTCTGACAGCATTATTAGTTGGGGTTCGAAATGTCAGTCCCGATGTCTTCCCTTACCACCTAAGGTCATTGCGGTTGCATCTACTGATCTCTCTCCCATACCTACACCCTATCTGGATTTCGCTGACGTGTTCTCCAAACAGGGTGCTGAGGTTCTTCCACCCCATAGGCCGTATGACTGTGCCATAGACCTTATCCCAGGTTCGGTTCCACCTAAAGGCAGGGTTTACCCCCTGTCGATACCTGAGTCGGAGGCCATGTCGACCTATATAAGAGAGAGTTTAGAGAAGGGGTTCATTCGTAAGTCTGTCTCTCCCGCGGGAGCTGGGTTTTTCTTTGTTCGGAAGAAAGAGGGTGATTTGCGTCCCTGCATAGATTACAGGGGTCTCAACGCAATCACAATAAAGAACAAATACCCATTACCTTTAATTTCGGAGCTCTTTGACAGACTGAGAGGAGCTCAAGTTTTTACGAAGTTGGATCTGCGGGGTGCGTATAACTTGGTACGAATTCGAAAGGGTGACGAATGGAAGACCGCTTTTAACACCCGAGACGGTCACTATGAATACCTCGTCATGCCTTTTGGGTTATGTAATGCACCCGCAGTATTTAAGGACTTCGTAAACGATGTGTTCAGGGATTTACTGTTATCCTCAGTAGTGGTGTATCTGGACGACATCCTGATTTTTTTTCCTGATCTGGAGACTCATCGTCAGGATGTCGTTCGTGTCCTTTCCCGTTTAAGGGAGCACTCATTGTTTGCTAAACTCGAGAATTGTGTATTCGAGCAGTCCTCATTGCCTTTTTTGGGTTACATTATCTCACAAGAGGGCCTGGCTATGGATCCTGCGAA
Source organism: Anomaloglossus baeobatrachus (assembly GCF_048569485.1). Classification (NCBI taxonomy): domain Eukaryota; kingdom Metazoa; phylum Chordata; class Amphibia; order Anura; family Aromobatidae; genus Anomaloglossus; species Anomaloglossus baeobatrachus. The sequence continues at coordinate 123,279,017 of NC_134355.1, read as the reverse complement.
GCTCTCTGCTGTCCTGCAATGGTCCGAACCTCATTCCTTGAAGGCGGTGCAACGCTTCTTAGGATTCATAAATTATTACAGGCAGTTCATACCCCATTTTTCTACTTTGATGGCCCCTTTGGTGGCCTTGACTAAGAAAGGTGCTAATCCCAAAGCCTGGTCTACTGAGACATCTCAGGCTTTTGAGGCAGTAAAAAGACACTTTTCAACTGCACCCGTTCTTCAAAGACCCGATGAGAGTAAGCCCTTCCTCTTAGAGGTTGATGCCTCTTCAGTGGGGGCTGGTGCGGTCTTGTATCAAAAGAACGGTGCAGGTAGAAAAAGGCCGTGTTTCTTCTTTGCGAAAACCTTTTCACCGGCAGAGAGAAACTATACCATTGGGGATAGGGAACTGCTCGCCTTGAGATTAGCCTTGGAGGAGTGGCGTCACTTGCTGGAAGGAGCAAAACATCCTTTCCAGGTCTATACAGACCATAAGAATCTGACGTACTTACAAACCGCTCAGCGTCTGAATCCTCGCCAAGCCCGCTGGTCCTTGTTTTTCTCCCGCTTTCACTTCTCCATCAACTATCTGTCTGGGAGTAAGAATAACAAGGCAGATGCCCTGTCTCGCTCTATGCTTTCTACCCAGGAAGAGATTGACGAACCTTGTCTTATCCTTCCCTCCAGGGTTTTTCATACGCTCTCCCCTGTGACGTTAGACCAAATCCCACCGGGCAAGACCTTTGTTCCGCCTGATCGACAGAATGATATACTGTCATGGGCCCACACCTCAAAGGTGGGTGGGCATTTTGGTATTAGGCGTACACGAGAGTTACTGGAGAGGTGGTATTGGTGGCCACACTTAGCCAGCCACGTCAAGAGATATGTCGGTTCCTGCTACTCGTGTGCTCGCAACCGTCCATTACGGCAGAGACCGGCTGGGCTCTTGCATCCTTTACCAGTGCCAGATAGACCATGGCAGGTGGTAGGCATGGACTTTGTGGGTGATCTTCCATGTTCACAGGGACATAGATTTGTGTGGGTCATTACGGACCATTTCTCCCAGATGGTTCATCTCGTACCGTTATCGAGAATCCCATCTTCCAGGGTACTAGCCAAACTATTCCTCAAGCATGTCTTTAGGCTTCACGGGATGCCAGATCGTATCATTTGTGATAGAGGCCCGCAATTTACTTCCCGTTTCTGGCGAGATCTTTGTAGCCTTCTGCAAATTGAGTTGAATCTCTCTTCGGCATACCATCCGGAGACCAATGGTTTGGTTGAACATACCAATCAATCTATGATTATATACCTTCGACACTTTGTTGCTGAGAACCACGATAACTGGTCCTCCCTCCTACCCTGGGCAGAATTTGCCCTTAACAATTCGCTGGCTGAAGCCACTGGGCAGACACCGTTCGTACTCAATAATGGGCAACACCCTAGGGTACCGGTACCGTTTCCCGCTGCTGCACCCCCTCCTCTTGTGGCCGACTGGGTAACTAATGCCAGAGAGGTTTGGGATCGGACTCAAGAGTCGATCCAAGCAGCTAAGGACCGTATGAAGACGGTGTCCGATCGGTTTCGTCGCCCGGCTCCTGTCTTTTCTCCAGGGGACTTTGTGTGGCTCTCTGCAAAACACGTGAGACTTAGAGTGAGCTCTGTCAAATTTGCTCCTCGCTTCCTGGGTCCTTATGAGGTTCTTCGACAGGTAAATCCTGTAGTCTACCAATTGAAGTTACCCGTCCATCTTAGGATTCATGACAAATTCCATGTCTCACTGCTAAAGCCAGCTATTTTACCTCACGCTTGTGAAGTGCACTCTCCTGCCTCTGATTCCTCTCGCTCTAGCTATGAGGTACGAGCCATAGTTGGTTCTAAGATGGTTAGAGGACGCAGGTTCTTCTTGATAGATTGGGAGGGTTACGGCCCAGAACATCGCTCTTGGGAGCCTGAGGAGGCTGTCCATCCTCCCGACTTAGTTGCCGATTACCTGCGTCGCCGGGAGGGGGGCCCTTGAGGGGGAGGTACTGTTACGGTTGCTGCGAGCACTGGAGACTATGTCCAGATTTCTTGCTACTGCACATGTGCGAGCGCTGGAGACTAAGTCCAGATTTCTTGCTACTGCACATGTGCGAGCGCTGGAGACTAAGTCCAGATTTCTTGCTACTGCACATGTGCGAGCGCCGGAGACTAAGTCCTATCTTGGAGCCATTGCACATGTGCGGGTGACATCATCGCTGACACGAGGTCACATGTGTCTGACACCTTCTATGCCGATTGGTCGCTGGTCATGTGCTTGTGATGCCTTGCTCGGTGATAGGCCAGCATGACGTCACTCCTGTCGTTCTGGCAGCGGATTGGCTCTGGTGTCCTCCATCTTGGATGAGGCACAGAGTCTATATAAGACCCTGAAACACGCCGCATGGCGCTCAGTCCTCTTGGTTCATGCATAAGAGTAGACGCTCTGTGCGCGTTCCTCTAGGCATTCCTCTGTCTATGCTAGGTGAGCGCTACCGGCAGGGTAGCGTTCTTATACCTTACAGCTTCGGCTGCTGTCCGTATCCTTACCTCTTAGGGGAGCGGACATAGGCAGGTGCCTGAGGCACGTGGTCTAGCTGGGCCTTGTGGTTCGACTCGTAGGTGGACGTTGCCGCTAGGGTAACGTTCCTTATACTGCGTCTGGCAGTTGTTCGTATCCTCGCACACTAGGGGAGCGAACAGAGGTACGAGCTTTGTGCGGCTTACGCTGCTGTTCGCCTCTTTTGCACCACTAGAAGAGCGGACCTAGGCAGGTGCCATATCTAGTGGTTCGTGTCCTCGCACACTAGTGGAGCGAACGCAGGTAGGAGCTTTGTGCGGCTTATGCTGCTGTCCGTCTCTTTTGCACCACTAGAAGAGCGGACCTCGGTAGGTGCCATTTCGCACACATTGCCTTTGTCTCTGTGATTATTAACAGAGATCATTCCACACACCCTCCAAGTAAGGGAGGAATTGCTTTACTTACTTATTATATCCTTCTGTGAGTTAACAGAGGTATTGCACTCTGCCATAGTCTGCAGCAGAGTCTTTGCACGGTGGACCCTGACTGTCTGATACTCCTTTAAGTTATTATCAGACAGCCCCCCGTAACACCTATACTGCCTCTCTCCATAATGTCCCCCACATGCTTCCACTTTTTAGAATATGTCCTCCACACTGATCCTATCCATAATGCCTCCCCACACTGTTCCTTTCCATAATGAGCCCCATACATTGCGTATTCCTCCATTGTCCCACAAGGTGCTCTCATAATAATAGTAACACTAACACCAACCCCACCACTCCCATCTCATTCTATAATAGTATATTTAATCTGCGACTCCACCTAGAGTGCTTACTTACTCCCGTTGAGTCCTCACCACCTCTGCGGCAACAGCAACAGTGTGATGAAGTCACAGAATACTCTTGTCATCACGCTGCTGCATGTCGGGAAGAGGGATGATAAGCGTTCCTCTGCTCTGCCCCAGTCCCGGCGCCAAAGTGTTCAACTGTATTTGCATCTGAAAGATACGAATACAGTTGAATACAGGAAGATGAGAACTGGAGCATCCATGTTCAACTCAGGTCACACAACATCAGGCTCACAGGCTGTATGCTGTGCATGCTGATACTGTCAGGGGTAGTGGTGGCTTCGGGGGACCCCTGCAAGTCAGAGGCCCAGGACGTCCTCCCCACTGCTCTTAGTAGCTGTGCTATTGGTGACTGAGAAAAGTAAAGATTGGAACTTCAATAAAATTTTTTCAAGGGTCCGCTTGTTTTTGTAGGATAATGTGCTTGATCACAAGTCTCATAACTGCCTTGCAATAACTTAATAAAATCGACTTTGAAAACTGTTGATCATCAGCCATAGTCTCCTGATTTGGCATAATTTTATTATATCTTTCCAAAACACATAAACAAGAGAAGGCTTTCATGCAGTGCTCCCAGAGAAGGGGAGGAAGATCCACTGACAGTCCGAGTGGTAAGTATTTTTATTGCTACTGTACTGGTGATACAACGTGTTTCGGCATGAAAATGCCTTCATCAGGTATCAAACATAAAAACATGACATAAGAAATCCTCCTTCAGAAAGCAAGACACAGGTAAATAAGAGTTTTGAAATGGTATGACTGCAGGTTTGTGCTAGGGGAGGATATCGTTTTCAGAGCACACACCCAGTGAAATGCCCTAAGAGTAGGGGATAAGTAACTCATGAGTCTTAACATATGCAATATATTTTTACTGTGAAAAGAGACTAAATACATATGAGACTGTAAATGGAAAAAAAAACACATGTTAAGAAATATCCCTTGTAGGGACCTAAAGGAGAGAATAGTTACATAAATACATACAAATTATTTAAAAAAATCAATATTATATAAAAACAATAATTCTTACAATTTTATTTCATATATAAAAATATTAAAAAATGTATATATAAAATGGTCCATCGGCTCTTTTCGATTGCGCTGGTGCAGTGGCAATTGAGTTAATAAGGGGTTAATGTCAGCTCACAGCTGCCACTAAGCCCTGGATTATTAATTGGAGGCATCTAAAAATAGCAGCCTGCAGCCGTCCAGATTTGTCGCATCCATTAGATGCGACAAACCCAGCACTTCACCTGGCTTTTCCCAATCGCCCTGGTGCGATGGCAATCGAGATAATAAGGGGTTAATGACAGCGTATAGCTGTCACTAAGCCCTAGATTAGTAATGGGAGGTGTCTGTGAGACCCCGACATTACTAATCTGTAAGTGAAAAGAAATAAAGCACAAACACCAAAAAAATCCTGTATTTGAAATAAAATACAAAAAGCACCCTTTTTCACCACTTTATGAATCCCCAAAACACCCCTGCAGGTCCAAAGTAATCCACATGAGGTCCCACAATGCTTCCAGCTCTGCCACATCTGAAGTCACAGAGCGCGATCATGGAACTTGACCACCTGATGTGGACTTCAGGCGGAGACTGAGCCTCTATGATCAGCGGTGATGTTACTCAGGTAAGTTGTAGGCATAGCTGGAGGTTCCCACAGTCCTCCACCTGTGACCGCAGGCAACTTGAAAAAAACAAACAAAAAAATGATAAAACAAAAGTGGAGTTGACCCAATCTTGAAAAATGTGGATGTAGTCCTCTACATCCAATGGAAAATGGATAATAATAATAATGTATTAGAGAAAAAGAGGTCGAGCTCCAAACATAGCAAAAAAAGTGCAAAATTTGTATTCCATGATAAAGGTAAGCAACATTTCAGCTCAAGCTGTGAGCATTTTTCTTGAGCATGGAATATATTTTTTTCACCTTTTTTTTGCTACTTTTGGAATGTAATCTCCTTTTCTCCTATCTGTCTGTCTGTCTGTTTGTCTGTCTGTTTGTCTGTGTGTCATCTATTGAAATTCGTACTGTAGCTATTTTCCCATAATGAAGCTCTATTCTGCAATGCACAATGAATTTTGTCACCTAGCCACAATCTGACAAATAAACAGTTCTGTATCACACCCAAGTCCATTATCTGCTTAAATTATGATGCGACATTTCAGCATGTAAGGTGAGGATACCGACAAGGCATGTGTTCTACTTTCATATCCCTCATAATGACTATTGCTGTTAATGAACTATGGCTGTCATTATGATCATTATTATGATTATTGTAAGAACAGATCTGCTTAGGCCGCAGCTAAATGCTTAGTGAGTGCATGTAACTATTTTATGAGCGACATGCAAAATATAATCGGATAAAATGCTCACTTATTGGTGGATGATTATGAGGAAGCATTATGCCATTTTGCCTTTTTCCATCTCTAAAATCTCTACATTTTAGATCAGATTTTACTTTCATTTGCTGCCATTAACACTTAGGAATTACACAGGAGTATATTTCAAATGCTAAATTCTCTGGGATGAGGATTATGTTATCAGAAATAAATATGAATTTCTCAAGTTGGCCTTGACTGTGTTGGTAATCAGGAAATCGCTTATCCGTAAGCTAAAATAGGGGATTGTATTCTTAAAAAAAAACAAATCTAAAATGCTTTTAGGATGATTTATTTGGAATAAAACAAAGATAAAAGTGCACATTTATTGTCATAAACTCAGATAGAACCGAGAGCTATAAAATGAGGTTTCTAAGCTAATTCTATCATCATGAGAATCATGTAAAAAAAAGAACAGGATTTCATTCCCCCCAAAAAAAACAAAAAAAACAAAACAGAATAATAATTCCATGTAAGTCTACACAATGGGCCGCCAGGACATAGGCTGCTCCACTTATCTTTTATTTAAACCTTAGATTCGAAACCTGGACCAATTTGCGTAACCAAAGCTTACAGTGCCGCTAATACACTTTTATTTCCTTTATGCCAAGCATCTATTCCTGTTGCAATTCAAGTTATGAGAAATACACCTTTAATAACAAAACTGTAGGGTTAATCTTCTTTAAAGCTCTGGGAAGTATTACCACATATAATCTAACTTTCTGAGGTTACGGCAGATGCACTTGAGAAAATTGGAGCATCTTCAGAGAAATTAGGTATTTTAACCATTGGGTTCCAAAAATGATTCAGCTGATTACAAAGAACTGGATTGTATATTAAGGATGTGACCTACATACATTCTTGTATGGTTGTGTCATTGGGGGGAAAGTGAAGGGAGATTCTTGAAAATAAGTAGTAGTTTCCATTTTATCATTATTTAAATATAACTTGAAACATTATGATGTAGATCAGGGGTCTCAAACTCGGCTGTGTGTATGGGCCACACAGAGGAAAAAAAAATAATTTGGGGGGCCGCATTCTTTGCAGAACAAAGTGACATTTTTACTGGTACTATATATAATATATTGTTTTTTACACAACTTCGGATCACTAATTTTGAACATTTTCACTTGTTCATTATAGCAAACGTGCACATTCTTTGTTTAAATATAAACATTTTTTTTTTATATTTTATTCCTTTCTTGTAACTAATAGTCTTACAATTAGCACTATATAGAAATTTTGACCAACATCTTTTAGTAATGTTCCCCATATTGTTGTAAAGTGCCCATCCTTGTCCCCTTGTAGTATTGTGCCCCATCCCACAGTAATGTGCTCATCCTTGTCCCCTTGTAGTATTGTACCCCATCCTAGTCCCCATCCCACAGTAATGTGCTTATCCTTGTCCCCATCCTAAAGTAATGTTCCCCATCCTTGTCCCCATTTTGTAGTAATGTGTTCATCCTTGTCCCCATCCTATAGTAATGTCCCCAATCTATAGTAATGTGTCCATCCTTGTCCCCTTGTAGCAATGTCCCCATCCTATAGTACTGTCCCCATTCTATAGTAATGTGTCCATCCTTTAGTAATGTGCCAACCTTGTCCCCATCCTATAGTACTGTGCCCACCTTGTCCCCATCCTATAGTAATGTTCCCAGCCTTGTCCCCAATCTATAGTTATGTGCCCATCCTAGTCCCTATCCTATAGTAATGTCCCCATACTATAGTAATAATGTCCCCATCCAATAGTACTGTCCCCAGCCTTGTCCCCATTCTATAGACATGTGCCAATCCTTGTAATGTCCCAATCCTATAGTAATGTCCCCATACTATAGTAATAATGTCCTCATCCAAAAGTATTGTCCCCATCCTATAGTAATGTCCCCATCCAATAGTATTGTCCCCATCCTTGTAATGTCCCAATCCTATAGTAATGTCCCCAGCCTTATCCCCATCCCATAGTAATGTGCGCACTCTGTCCCCATCCTGTAGTAATGTGTCAGCAGCTCCCCTCACCTTCCATAGACTCTGGAGTGAAGTTGAGGGGGCAGTCTCCGGCCCCAGATCCACAGTGATTGGAGAGATCGGTCACAAGGCCGGTCTCTCCAATCAGAGCTGGGGGCAGGTAAAACACAGGTCACCCAGCTCCAGCCAATGATCAGGGCTACAGCTGCCCTGATCTTGGCTGGATTTCAATGTTTCAGCGATTTTCAATGGCTGAAACATTAGTGGCTGTGATTGGCTGAGCGGCGTTCGTCAGCCAATCACAGCCTCCGTAGGTCCGGGGAGGAGACACCACCCCTCCTGAGGTCCCCTCCTCCCCGAATCTACTGTATTTCCAGCTATCGCAGCCACCGGGGCCACGATCTCGCCATGACGTCCTGTGTACGTCATGGGTCCTTAAGTACCAGGGAGCCATAACGTACCCAGTACGTTATAGGTCGCTAAGGGGTTAACGTCCAACACACACACACCATTCTTCTCACCTGTCCCGCGCTCCCTCCGCTGCCTCACCTCTGCTTCGTGCGGCCCCCAGGCCCGTGCCCCTGGTCACTATCGCGGCAGCTGCAGTGTCACTGTCAGTGATTTATGTGAGATGATTGTATTGCCGGTGCGAGAGTGGAGTGCCAGCAACACATTCATCTGACATAAAGTGCAGACAGTGGCTGCGGCCCCTGCCGCGATAGTGACCAGGGGCATGGGCCTGGGGGCCGCACAAACTACCCTGAGGGGCCGCATGCGGCCCGCGGGCTGCGTGTTTGAGACCCCTGATGTAGATGTCTGATATTGTAGGGATTGCATTTAATGAAAAAAAAAAACGTGTGCATGTTTTATTTTTTAAATTTCCTAGCATATTCTGTCTGTCACAATGTGTCACGCTCCCGGTGTCCCGGCAGCCCTCCTTACCCACTGAGCCGGTTCCTGCATCACACCACCGCTCCGTACCCACTGATCCAGTCGTACCTGCATCGCACCACCGCTCCGTACCCACTGATTCAGTCGTACCTGCATCGCACCACCGCTCCGTACCCACTGATTCAGTCGTACCTGCATCGCACCACCGCTACGTGCTCACTGATCCAGTCCACGTGTCCACCGGTCATGGCTGCCGCTCCCGCTCGTGCTCTTCTGTGGCCTGCTCCTGGTCTTATGAGTCTGACTCTGAGTCTTAGCCACATGGTTCTGTATAGGACCAGGCCGCGCCCACTCTCCTGGTCTTATAGGCCCAGCACACCTGCAGCAGGAAATGACATGAGGCTGTGCTGGGTATATAAGACTGGCCTTTCCATGTGGGCGGCGCCTGATCAACGTGTCTTGAAGCCTTGTCTTGTGAGCTAGGTGCTCAGGTCCCCTTGTGCCGTGTCCTGTACTACTGCCTGTCTTTACTACCCGGCACCTGTACCAGTGTCCTGCACTGTCTCTTAGGAACCCCGTGACCCCAGTGACTTTGTTCTTCCTGTCCCCTGTGGGATGCGGCTCCCGTCCCAGCCACGCCAGTGCTCCGGCTGCCGTGTACCCTGCCCCCCAGTGGGGTGCTCGGTCCAGCGGATCCACCTCCTGGGTCTACCAGTCCTCCCGGTCCTGACAGAATGTGACTGTAGGATAGGGAGGGCAGGGGGCTTCTATACTGCCCCTCAGGCTAAGGGACTCAAGGCTATCCCTAACCTCTGGATTACTACTGATTGTGGAGATGTCGGAGTCACGTGCCTTACTATTCACCTGACCAGAAATAAACTGCTCCCTCCCCAGGGAAGGAAAGGGCAGGAGTGTGATGGGAATACAACTATAGACATATAGGGAAAAACCAAGACTCAGATACACTGCAAACTCACACAAACAAACAGTAAGAAACTAAGGAAAAATGCAAGAGAAGGAAGGCAGCAACAAAAGGACACCAAGGGTTAACATCACAACTGCTTATAGCAATGAAATACTGCAACCATCTAAGTCTGGATCACAACTCCTCACCACACCAGTATGGACAAGCTATAGCTGGCATTAATGGAATAGTCCCGCTAGCATTTACAGGAGAGGAGCGATTGTGACTGGCTCCCCCACAGCATGTGATCAAAGGAGACTAACAAGCATCCCAGCAGAGATTAACTCTTTTTAGACTGCCTATGAACTACAAATCTGTGGGTTGATGCGGCAGCCTGCCTGCACTGATCACAGAAATCAAACAAGTCATCAGGTAGAATTACAGAATCTGCAGTCTTAAAATCCTTTTGGTTTCAACTATATGTAATCGCAATAATCTGGAGAATCATACTGCTAGGTCACTTTTATGGTAAAATGAACAGTGTTACTGTAAAAACAAAGAAACAATTGCAGAATGAATGTAACTTTTTTTTCTATTTTGCCACAATTAGAATTTTTTTCTCACTTACAATTCATCATATCATAAAAATAATTGTGTCATTGAAAAATGCAACTCATTCCACGAAAAACAATCCCTGACATGGCTATATTGATGGAAAAATAAAAAGTTATGGCTCTTGGAATAAGCGGAGGATAAATGTAAGGGCAAAAAGCAAAAATCGCTCAGTCCTTAATGGGTTAAGTACTTTAGATAGTTTTTGTGGCTTACTTATAAATTTTCTAGAAATAGAGGACATTGTTAAGTGGAGTCCTAAAATTTGGCAAATTTATTAACGACATTCATAAACATTTTTGTGCAAAGTCTGAAGTAAGCCAACCAAAATGTGCTAAAATCCAATAATTTATAGTATCATAAACAAAATGATTTGCATTAGTAATTGTAGAACTTTTGGGACTAGTAATGATCATTGGTACATGACTTGTTGGCTTGTAGACATACAGTATGTTCTTATGTAACGCCGTTACCGGTGTCCCTGTTCTGTCCTGCCCCCTCTCCCCTGGCGGTACTGAATTCTATAGGACAAAAAGAAGGATTGGTGCACTTAAGTCCAATATTAATATCTGTCAAACCAGGATGATGATCCTTCATTTTGTAACTGTCATAAAGAGAGAAGGATAGTAAATAGAGAAGGGTAGTTTGTTCACAGAAAAACAAATTTGAGATATTGGTACGTTCATGACAAATCTTTTTACCAAGCTTAAACTGGGCTGCAGATTAAGAAAAAAAAGTGTCTCCTGACCTTAAGAAGCTGTGCAAACCTGTTTGGTATGGATCAAATTGAAAGATTTACTTGGAATAAAATTTAGACCCCCTAGACAAAATCTCTATTTGAGAAGGAGAAAAAATTGTAGGGGTGAGTATTAAGACACTGTCCAGAAATGTGTCTTGAGAGCTCTTTTCTTGTCTCTCACAAGATAGCATCTGCGAATCGCTCCTTCTTGTTCTCTTCCCTCCTCTTCTACTCTTGCGTTTCTTGAAGACGTGAGACATTTTTTCCCCTAATGTAGCGCTTACTGTCTGCCCCATGGGCTTTTTTGCCTTCCTCTGGATCAACATGTTAGGTCATGGGTTGAACTCAATGGACCTATGTCTGCCTTCAACTTTAAATGCTATGAAACTATGAAACTGTGTATTTTCCATGATCCATATTGTAGTTAGAAATAACAGCGCTGTAATCAGTGGAGACATAGTCTAATGATGAAAAGGAAAAACATTTGGATGTGGAGTCATTCTGGTGTCTGTGTGAACTGTGATATTTGAGACTGGACCTAGGCTTGGATTCCTTTGTTTTTATCCATCTCAAAAATATTCACCTTTGTTGTTATAATAATCCAGAGTCATCTGACATTTTCTGATTAAGGCTGCTTTCACACATCAGGTTTTTGCTGTGCGGCACAATCCGGTGCTTTGCAGAAAAACGCATCCGGTTTGTTTTGCCGCCGGGTGCGTTTTTTCCTCATAGACTTTTATTAGTGCCGGATTGTGTCGCATGTACTCGCGTTTGATCCGGTTTTGCCGGTTGCGGCAGAAATCGTCACTCCGGCGGCCGCACAGGACGCAGAGAGGAACGTTTTTTGCCAGTGGCAAAAAACCGCATAGCGCCGCATGCGGCGCCGTACAGCATGGTGCATAATGAAAGTCTATGCACGCCGAATCCGGCATGCATCAAACGCCGGAAGCATATCCCGGATTTGGGTTTTACTTCTGAGCATGCCCAGAAGTGAGATAAATTCATTGCTTGTTAGAAAATATCTCTCTCTCTGGCCTAAGAAAATCGGTGCGAGTGGAGTGCGATAAAACATTGCATTCCACTCGCACCAATTCTAGCCTGTGTGTCAGCACACGAGCAATTATTTTCTCAGTCCTAATCGGACCGAGAAAACAATTGCAGCATGCTGCAATTGTAATGCGAGACTCTTTCTCTCGCACCCATTCAAGTGAATGGGGCGAGAAAAAAATCGCACTGCACTCGCGGTACACCAGTATACCACGCATGCAGAGCAAGAATGGCAATAGCCGGCTACGGAGGAGAGAGGGAGAGAAAGCCCTCCTTCCCCTCCTCCGTGCCAGCCCACCCCTCCTGAGAGCCTGCCTGCTTCTCCTGAGAGCCGGCCCGCCCCCGCAGCTGAGGTCTGCTCGCACAGTCGGACCTCACTCAGACACAGTGACACTAGCATGACACTCGGCTCCTGCTGTGCTGCCAGCACGAGCCGAGTGTCATCCGAGCATCACAGTAGTGCCCGGTGTGGCCCCAGCCTCTCTCTCTCACACTCACACTCACTGACTCATTCACTCACTCTCACCCACTTACCGATCACTGGCGCGGCGCTGCACGGCTGTCACACTGCTGGCGGCTTCTCCTGATTTGAAAATGCCAGCCGCCCATTATTCAATCTCGTATTCACTGCTTTCCCCGCCCACCGGCCTTTGATTGGTTGAAGTCAGACACGCCCCACGCTGAGTGACAGCTGTCTCACTGCAACCAATCACAGCCGCCGGTGGGCGTGTCTATATCGTGCAGTAAAATAAATAAAAAATAATAAAAAAAAAACGGCATGCGGTTCCCCCCAATTTTGATACCAGCCAAGATAAAGCCACACGGCTGAAGGCTGATATTCTCAGGATGGGGAGCTCCACGTTATGGGGAGCCCCCCAGCCTAACAATATCAGCCAACAGCCGCCCGGAATTGCCGCATCCATTAGATGCGACAGTCCCGGGACTCTACCTGGCTCATCCCGAATTGCCCTGGTGCGGTGGCAATCGAGGTAATAAGGGGTTAATCATGGCAGGCGTCTGTGAGACAGCTCCAATGATTAACCTGTAAGTGAAAGTAAAGAAACACATAAACCCGAAAAAATACTTTATTTGGAATAAAAGACAAAAAAAGACCCTCTTTCACCATTTTATTAAAATCCCCAAATACCCCTCCAGGTCCGACGTAATCCACAGAGGTCCCACGACAATTTCAGCTCTGCTACATGAAGCTGACAGGAGCGGCAATAGAACACCCCCGGGAGCTCCACGCAGCAACTGAAGGCAGTCGCGCTGTCAGCGGGGATGTCACTGAGGTAATGCCAGGGTGTGTGCGGTGATGATACGTGCGGGAGTGCCTGCGTGTGCGGTAATGGTGTGTGCGGGAGTGCCGGTGTATGTGCGGTGATGGTGCGTGCGGGAGTGCCGGTGTATGTACGGTGATGGTGCGTGCGGGTGTATGTGCGGTGATGGTGCATGCGGGAGTGCCGGTTTATGTGCGGTGATGGTGCGTGCGGGAGTGCCGGTGCATGTGCAGTGATGATGGGGTCTCTCAGCATAAATAAAAAAAAAAATACGGATCCGTTTTTTACCGGATCCGTTGCATCAGTTTTTACACAATCTGAGATGGATCCGTTGCATTAGGCACAAACCGGATTGTGCCTGATTGCAAAAAACTGATGTGTGAAAGCAGCCTAAAGGTCGCTTTACACGCTGTGATATCGGTACCGATATCGCCAGCGTGCGTACCCGCCCCCATCGGTTGTGCGACACGGGCAAATCTCTGCCCGTGTCGCACAACATCACCTGGACCCGTCACACTACTTACCTTCCCTGCGACGTCGCTGTGGCCGGCGAACCGCCTCCTTTCTAAGGGGGCGGTTCGTTCAGTGTCACAGCAACGTCACATCAGCGTCACTGAACCGCTGCCCAATAGAAGCGGAGGGACGGAGATGAGCGGGACGAACATCCCGCCCACCTCCTTCCTTCCGCATTGTGGCCGGGAGGCAGGTAAGGAGAGGTTCCTCGTTCCTGCGGTGTCACACGGAGCGATGTGTGCTGCCGCAGGAACGAGGAACAACTTCGTTACTGCTGCAGTAACGATATTTGAGAATGGACCCCCATGTCACCGATGAGCGATTTTGCACGTTTTTGCAACGATGCAAAATCGCTCATAGGTGACACATGCAACGGCATCGCTACAGCGGCCGGATGTGCATCACAAAATCCGTGACCCCAACAAGATCGCTGTAGCCATCTCGTAGCGTGTAAAGCCCGCTTTAGACGAATGTATTCACCAAAACTGAGCTGTTCAGCTAATGATCCTCGTATAGAATTGATGTCTGTTTTGAGTTTGTCCAATTTGGTCTCTTCAGAAAATAACGTCTATAGGATCCAGCAAACATTTGGTTAAAATACTTTTCCACTGTGAAAGGAACTCATCGGAGAAGAATTAAATGAGGGTGTAGATGCGTTGTGAGATAAGGGCGGTCTCTGGGTAATATCCTCTCTCCCAGCCTGTTTCAAAATGAAATAACTCAGCGTTGCTGTTATCAATGAAAATTTTTTTCAAGTGTGGTGGAAATCGCTGTAATGTCTGTATATTTGCTTAAAATAAAAGAAAAATCGACTTTCTTTTGCCAGATGGTACTATCTGCAAGATAGACACTTTCATTAACTGTAATTCAGATCACATTATCTATTGCATTGAATGCTCAACCTGGAATATGCGTTATGTAGGTTACACTACCCATAAATTAAAAAATACCCACATTTTGTGGCCACAAGTAATGGAAAAATGTCATATTTTTTGATTGAAAGCGTGCAATTCCCAATCAGGGGTGGGAGTTACCAGAAGTGCCGGGCCTTGAGAGAAACGCACTGGATTCTGACTCTCAATAGAAAATACTCACACGGGATGAATTATAGAAATTATATGTTTTACATTTATTGATTTTTTTCTTGTGTTGTTTAACATGCTTTTTATATTATATGGCTATTTCATTGGTGCTAGTGCTGTTTTCATATTTATATATACAGTATATATATACAATACAGTTCCAAAGTTTAGTGTCACTTATATATTTCTTTATTTTTTAAAGAAAAGCACATAACATTAAATTAAACAGAAATACACTCTATACATTGTTAATGTGGTAAATGACTATTCTAGCCAGAAACGTCTGGTTTTTAATGCAATATCTACATAGGTGTAAAGAGGCCCATTTCCAATAACCCCCACTCCAGTGTTCTAATAGTACATTGTGTTTGCTAACTGTATTAGAAGGCTAATGGATGTTTAGAAATCCATTGAAAACCCTTGTGCAAGTATGTTAGCACAGCTGAAAACAGTTTTTCTGATTAGAGAAGCTATAAAACTGTCCTTCCTTTGAGCTAGTTGAGAATCTGAAGCATTTCATTTGTTGGTTCCCTTAAACTCTCAAAATGGCCAAAAAAAGAGAACTTTCACGTGAAACTCAACAGTCGATTCTTTTTATTAGAAATTAAGGATATGCCATGCGAGAAATTGCCAAGAAACTAAAGATTTCCTACACCTACTGCAGAGGAGAGCACAAAACAGGCTCAAACCAAAGTAGAAAGAGAAGTGGGAGGCCGCGCTGCACAACTGAGCAACAAGACAAGTACATTAGAGTCTCTAGTTTGAGAAATCGATGCCTCAGAGGGCCTCAACTGACAGCTTCATTAAATAGTACCCGCAAAACACCAGGTGAATGCCTACAGTGAAAAGGCGACTCCGGGATGCTGGCCTTCAGGGCAGAGTGGAAAAGAAAAAGCCATACCTGAGACTTGCTAATAAAAGGAAAAGATTACATGAGAAATAGAACACAGACATTGGACAGAGGAAGAATGGAAAAAAAGTGTTATGGACAGACAAATCGAAGTTTGAGGTATTTGTATAACACAGAAGAACATATGTGAGATGCAGAACAACTGAAAAGATGATGGAAGAGTGCCTGACGCCATCTGTCAAGCATGGTGGAGGTAATGTGATGGTCTGGGGTTTCTTTGATGCTGGTAAAGTGGGAGATTTGTACAAGGTAAAAGGGATTTTGAATAAGGAAGGCTGTAACTGTATTTTGCAATACCATGCCATACCCTGTGGACAGCACTTGATTGGAGCCAATTTCATCCTACAACAGGACAATGACCCAAAGCACACCTCCAAATTATGCATGAACTATTTAGGGAAGAAGCAGGCAGCTGGTATTCTATCTGTAATGGAGTGGCCAGCCCAGTGACCAGACCTCAACCCTATTGAGCTGTTGTGGAATTAGCTTGGCTGTATGGTATGCAAAGTGCCCATCAAGCCAATCCAACTTGTGGGAGGGGGGAAACATGGGGTGAAATATCTCCAGATTACCTCAGCAAATTAACATCTAGAATGCCAAAGGTCTGCAAAGCTGGAATTGCTGCAAAGGAGCATTCTGTGACGAAAGCAAAGTTTGAAGGAGAAAATTATTATTTCAAGTAATCATTATATCTAACCTCGTCTATGTCTGGACGATATTTTCTATTCATTATGCAACTCATTTGATAAATAAATATGATTTTTCATGGAAAAGACAAAATTGTCTGGGTGACCCCAAACTTTTGAACTGTAGGGTATATATGAATTATCTTTTGTTTTTAACATACTGTATATATTCAAGTATCTAATATAGACTGTGAGCCCTCGCGGGCAGGGTCCTCTCTCCTCCTATACCAGTCTGCCTTGTACTGTTAATGATTGTTGTACGTATACCCTCTTTCACTTGTAAAGCGCCATGGAATAAATGGCGCTATAATAATAAATAATAATAATAATAATAATATTCTTTTTATGTTTCATTGTGATTTATAGTCTTGAATTGATTATTTCCTGTGTTTCAAATTGTCCATACAATGGGTTTTCCCATTATTTAATTATTTGTGTGTTTTGATTGGTTATTCATTACTTTTCCCATAGTTCCCCTTGCTTTCCTATAACTATGGGTGTTGGTCACGCCATAACGCATCAGATTTCCCTTGATGCTATGTGGCTCCACATTTTTAACAGATGATTGAATAAAGATTATTTTCTTTTTATGGAGGTGCTGTCATTTTTCTTTTTTCCAACATAGGTCACTTAGTTAACACTTTTTTCATTAAAAATAAAGGGTAAAAGCCTGCGGCAAGATGTACTTATCGGTATGATGTTATTAGGCCAATGTAGCTTCTTCCTGCCGCCTAAAGACGCCAGTCAATGAGATGGCGTTAGCACCGTGTCAGCAGAATCTGACAGTGGAGAGAGATAAAGAATAGAATATAGCTAATAAAATATTAAGCAAATTGCATATCTGCTTAAATGCTGCCTTGGGCTACTGCTCACTTCTTGTTCTTGCCTTGCTGAAATTCACTTATCCTATTATCAAGGTAAATTGGTTTAAATACTTTCTGAGTGGATATGGGGCGCTATAATTGCTCCCTCTACAGAGCTCACTGTCTGCCTACTTAGTGATTTTTCATGGACCATAGTCTGTGGTAAAGCACCATGGGCTCTGTTGTCATTTTCTGATCGACAGATTCCATGGAACATACACAGAAAGAAACAAAAAATGCCAGCTTACCGCTAATAGTAATGATCCGCTGCTTCAATGCAATTACCCAACAGTCTTGCTCCGGACCAGGAAGGGAGTTAACCAACATAGAATAATCAAAAAGATAAAAAAAAGATCCAGGACAATTAATTAATTATTAATTAAACGACTACGCGTTTTGGCTAAGGAGCTTACTTCTGAGGTCATGACCTCAGAAGAAGGCTCCTCAGCTGAAACGCGTAGTTGTTTAATTAATAATTTTTGACACTGTCAGATTATTATTCTGCTACTTCTATTTTCTCATGTTTTTAATACTTTTCAATAAATATTTTTTTTTTATCTTATTTTTTGCCCTTGCTGAAACTTCCTTTTCTTTTTCTTTATTTCATGAAATATAAGCCAAAATGAAAGGAGAAGTCAGAGGCAAATGAAAGGAGAAGTCAGAGGCAAATGAAAGGAGAAGTCAGAGGCAAATGAAAGGAGAAGTCAGAGGCAAATGAAAGGAGATGTCAGAGGCAAATGAAAGAAGATGTCAGACTCAAATGACAGAAGTCTGACGCAAATGAAAGGAGAAGTCAGACGCAAATGATAGGAGAAGTCAGACGCAAATGATAGGAGAAGTCGGATGCAAATCATAGGAGAAGTCAGACGCAAATGAAAGAAGAAGTCAGACGCAAATGAAAGGAGAAGTTAGAGGCAAATGAAAAAAGTTAGAGGCAAATGAAAGAAGTCAGAGGCAAATGAAAGAAGTCAGAGGCAAATGAAAGAAGTCAGAGGCAATTGAAAGGAGAAGTCAGAGGCAAATGAAAGAAGTCAGAGGCAAATGAAAGGAGAAGTCAGACGCAAATTAAAGGAGAAGGGAAAAAAAATCAATAGCAGTTGGTGTAGTCAGGGAAGGGTAGGGCATTTTTAATGCAGCCGTATTAGAAATTCATCTAGATTGGGGCAATAAATAGGGATTTTAATTGAAATTTCTTCAGCCTTCGTACCATCTCTTTGAGAACACTAATAGCCACTTTTGGTAATAAGTTATATTTACAAAAATGATCAGTCAATGGCAGCTGTCCACTGATTTTTTAAATAAAGGAGAGCGACAGACCAATGATTAAGTACTCTTCAAAGAGCCGGGTCTTGCAGGACCCCCTCCTTCTTCTATTATGTCTATATACCCAAATAGGACATATAGACAGGGATTGCCTTTGTAAGACAGTAATGTTCAGCCTCCATTTATTTGTCCCAACACAAATAGTAAGAGCTCATTTCCTAGACCAATCTTGAAAGGTTCTCAGTGGCTCCTTTCCTGGTGTGAAGTAGTAATCACCCTCTAAGAAAAGGCTAAAAAAAACCCTAAATTATCCTTTCACTCATTGAGAAGAAGTTTGTAATGATATCTGTAGTAGTGAGAAGACAAGGAGGCAACGGAAGACCTGTGCAGACGCCTGAAGGTGATGGTATGAGCCTGTCTGTTATATGAGAAGCCACCCTGCTTGTCTATACAAGGGTTAAACACTTTATTCAGACGGCTTCAATTTGCTTACGTTAGTGCTTTGGTTGTCCTGAGAATTAGTGAAAGATAAGCTAAAAGTTCATTTATAAGAGTATTAAAGGATAATTATGATGGAGTAAATGCAGAGGGTCAAAAGGCATTATGATGAACATAGTCATAATATAGGGCTTGGGAAAATAGGCTGGAATGCATTCAGTAATACAGGACCTAATATTGCCCCAAATTCCATTAGACTCTGCGCACGCTTATTTCATAATATAATTAATAACAATGCAATGATGTCAGGTCCGGGCACTGAGCGGAGCATCCAGCAAATTGATTCTTGTAAGTCAAATTAAAGTTTAAGGCAGTTCTAAATTTGTGACCTTTTAATATCAGCAAAATAATAAAAAAGATTTTAGAGGAAATCTGTTTCAATCAGATTATAAGAGAAGTGGGTAAAGCTGATTACAAGCCCACTAAACACAGTATTTGTGCAGTATTTGTTCTCAAACAATAGAGTTAATTCCACTTTAACAAGTATTATCTATAAAATCAATAATTAATGGAAAACCATTAGCGATCTGTTTACAGACGGAGAATGCAGGTTTATTCTTTTCAGATTTGAGCTATTGTAAATGATTATAAATGGTATCAAGTAGTCCTGGGGAATCAACCTATGTATGCTTAAAGCGTTTCAGTCTACGCAGGGGTATACATAGCGGTGACAACTGATTAAAATGGGAAAGTCTTCTTATGCTGGTAAATACAACCATATCTCTAACCACCTAATATAAGAGGACATGCCGAGAGGGGACTTTTGCACAGACTGTTACCAGCATTAAAATAATTAACTCGGTAACCTAGGATGGGTTTCGTCTTACAAGGAGCCCAATAGCAGTTGCTTGGGTTGCCTAAGACACCTTGGACACCATGGACTCAATTCATCAAAGCTTTTATGCCAGATCTTTGAAATAAAAAAGTTTTGAAAAGTCGCAAAATTGTGGTGCAATTTAAGACTAAAAATGTTGTGACATTTGGCGCTCTTGCACAACTTTTGCCCAGGTGTAACAAAGTGGGTGGAGCTGGGGTGGGACGAGAGAGTGGCGAAAGCAGCTTGTCAAATTCATGAAAAGCGGTGACATTCACTAAGTCAGAAGTCATTGACTGGAGTAAGATTTGTGGCGAGGCGCACACCACTTGCCTGACGCTCCTGATCAACGCTCCTCATATATTAAGAGGCTGGGGCCCTTTAATGAAACAGGAAGATCTGACTCCAGCATGTCCCCTCATCAATGCTGCTATTGTTCACGTCATTCTTGATGAATCGGGATCCTTGAATCTACAGTATATCACAAAAGTTAGTACACCCCTCACATTTGTGTTAATATTTTATTGTATCGTTTCATGGGACAACACGTAAGATCTGACACTTTGATACAATGAAGTAGTTGGTGTACAGCTTGTATAACAGTGTATATTTGGTGTGTCCTCTAAATAACTCAACAAACAGCCATTAATGTCTAAATCACTGACAAAGTAAGTACACCCCTAAGTGAAAATAAACAAATTATTCTCATATGTCAATATTCTGTGTGGCCACCATTATTTTCAAGCATTGCTTTAACTCTCTTGGGCATATAGTTCACTAGAGCTTCACAGGACCCAGTGGAATCCTCTTCCACCCTCCATAACAACAGACCTTAAGCCCCTCCACCTTCCATTTGAGAAGGCTCCACAGATGCTCAGTAGGGTTTATGTTTGGAGACATGCTTGAGCAGTCCAGCACCTTTACACTTGGTTGTCTTGGAGGTGTGTTTGGGTCTTTATCATGTTGGAATATCATGTCTCCCTCAAACAAATGTAGCTTCTCACAGCCAGCAGCATTCATGCAGCCCCAAACCATGAAACTCCCACCACCATACTTGACAGTAGACAAGACACACTTGTCTTTGTACTTCTCACCTGATTGCCGCCACTGACACTTGACATGATCTGAACTAAATAAGTTTATCTTGGTCTCATTAGACTACAGGACATGGTTCCAGTAATCCATGTCCTTAGTCTGCATGTCTTCATCAAACTGTTTGCGGGTTTTCTTGTGCATAATCTTTTGGAAGAGGCTTCCTTCTGGGATGACAGCCATGGAGATCAATTTGGTGCATTGTGCGGCGTATGGTCCAAGCACTGACAGGCTGACCACCCAACCCCTTTAACCTCGCAGCAATGCTGGCAGCACTCATATGTTTATTTTGAAAAGAGAACCTCTGGATATGACGCTGAGCACATGTACTCAACTTCTTTGGTTGACCTTGATGAAGTCTGCTCTGAGTGAAACCTATCTTGTTAAACTGTTGTATGGTCTTGGCCAGCATGCTGCAGCTCAGTTTCAGTGTGTTGGCAATTTTCTTATAGCCTAGGCCATCTTTATGTAGATGAATAATCTAAATATTCCGTATAAAATCACCATTAAATATTCATCAATATAAAAAAGCCTCTAAAAGAGAAACCAAAAAGGATTCAAAATAAAGGGGATGGTGACCACTTCATGATAAAATAATATTTTTTATTCAAATTGTTAAAAATAACATATATTAAATATTCATAGAAAATACAAGACTGGATCAAATTCCCAAAAATATTAGCAGCGGTTTATCAGGTTATAAAAGTGCTTAGTGCAAGGACCAACCATGTATAAA
Source organism: Anomaloglossus baeobatrachus (assembly GCF_048569485.1). Classification (NCBI taxonomy): domain Eukaryota; kingdom Metazoa; phylum Chordata; class Amphibia; order Anura; family Aromobatidae; genus Anomaloglossus; species Anomaloglossus baeobatrachus. Next base: position 123,257,366 of record NC_134355.1, on the reverse strand, counting down.
TATCAATTTATTATATATAACATATGAATAACAAAGTGCCAAGTGCCAAAGTAATATTAGAATAATGAATAGTTATATATAATATTAGATATAAGGTATAGTAAATGATGCCTAACAATGTAAAGTGCTGGGAAGTGCGAATTAATTAGGGATTTAGTATAGCTTTAAATTGGTCAAGGAAGTCCTGCATGCCGCTATACCCCGACGCGCGTTTCAAGCGATCTTTTCCTCAGGGGTGCACCTTAATTTGCACGTCACAGCCCGACAATTGGGTCACAACTGCGGAGAAGAGTGAGGGAGCACTTTCTCCCCATCTACTACCTGGCCTGTCACTGTCTACATCACACTGCACTTGGATGACATGCGACTGCAGTGTGATGTTTTACACGCTCCCTAAAGGCCCTGGCACACACAGAGATAAATCTGCGGCGGATCTGTGGTTGCATTGAAATTGTGGACAATCAGTGCCAGGTTTGTGGCTGTGTACAAATGGAACAATATGTCCATGATTTCACTGCAACCACAGATCTCCAAAGATTTATCTCTGTGTGTGACGGGGCTTTTAGACTTGTATGGATGCGTGTGAGCGGAGACTCGCTGCCAAATGTAGCCTGCTGCAATTAATTTCTCAGACCGATATGGCATGAGAAATCAATTGCAGATGGACACTGCCCCATAGTTTTGCATTGGTGCGAGTTCAATCCGATGTTTTATCGGATTGCACTCGTCCTTGTACAAGTGGAACCGAGGCTTAAATGTAGGTCTCAGCAGTGGAACCCACATGTACCATATAGTTTGTGAATATTCTACAAGTGTACCAGATGTAAATAATCCTTTCATGTTGTGCCTAATTCTGGGGTCTAAAGGGTGCTTTACATGCAGCGACATCGCTAGCGATATCACTCGTGAAAGCACCCGCCCCCGTCGTTTGTGCCTCACGGGCAAATCGCTGCCCGTGGTGCACAATATCGCTAGTACCCGTCACACATACTTACCCTCCTAGCAATGTCGCTGTGGCCGGCGAACAGCCTCTTTTCTAAAGGGGTGGTTGGTGCGACGTCACAGCGACGTCACACGGCAGGCGTCTAATGGAAGCGGAGGGGCGGAGAGCAGCCGCATGAAAGTCGCGCCCACCTCATTGCAGGAGGACGCAGGTATGGTGTTGTTCGTCGTTCCTGGGGTGTCACACGTAGCGATGTGTGCTGCCTCAGGAACGACGAACAACCTGCGTCCAAAAGCAGCAACGATATTTGGGAAATGGACGACGTGTCAGCAATCAACGATTTGGTAAGTATTTTGCATCGTTAGCTGTCGCTCGTATGTGTCACATGCAACAACGCCGCTAACGAGGCTGGATGTGCGTCACAAATTCTGTGACCACAACGTCATCTCGTTAGCGATGTCGTTGCGTGTAACGGGGCCTTTAGTCTACATCGTTCCATCTATAATATTTATTGTCATTTGCAAATCTGAAGTATAACAAAGTCTATAAAATGAATTGTTAGCTGCCCAATGCTACGGCCATACATGTGTCTAGAAATTCACTTCCAACCAATTATTTTGTCTTTATACATGTGGTATAAATGTAGCATAAATCTAAGAAAATCTGTTTCCTGCAAACTTCAAAACAAATATACAAGAAAAAAACTAAAAAATATTTCATATATTGTGGACCTTAGTTAGAAAATGATGGTGTATCAACAATTTCTTGACGCAACATTCCATACGCAGTCGCACAACTCGGAAAATTTTTACTGCTTGACAAAGCCAGATAATCTTCAAGAGAGTCTTTTCTTACGTAGCAAATGCATAAAAGTGGTTTGGCAACCCTTTATCATGTTGAACCTTCCTACAGATGCAAGAAAACCATTATTAGTTCTAAAGTAGCATTAGGGCAGTGTGAGAATTCAGCTTGGATAGTCCATGAAATTGGAATGAGGATTGTTGTGTGGCTTTATTGACAATCAAGGACATTGCTGGCTTTAACCGATTTAGCAGATTGAAGGCAGATTGTGTAGAGGAACGAGTACAGTTCTATATATCTAGGGAGTGGTTCCGGAGATGACATTTAATCATTCAACATTAACACAAGACATCTGTTACATGCTAGATAGTGGTGAAGATACTGAGCAGCTTGCAGTGATACAATTTCCTATGTAACCCATAATCACTTCACAAATACGAGTTTTTGCAGGAACTTCGTTGGGTACTGGTTCTAAATCCCCGTGTTTTATTACAGTGATGCCAAGTAAATCCTTCAGTAACTTTATTAAAGGACAAGAAATAAAATAAATGAAACAGAAAACAAATTGATTTCTTAGTAGTTAAAGCACGGAGGCACATCATCTGCATTTATAGCGGTATACAAGAAAAGCGACATGTGCAGGTTTTCGGTTCAATCATGTAATAATCAGCCTAGCTCCAAGCCATATTGTAAAACTACGTCTTCTTGAAATAGTGCCAGCTGCTGCCACTTAATGTTAAGTATACTGAACAAAAATATAAACACAACACTTGTTTTTTCTCCCATATTTCATGAGCTGAACTCAAATATCTAAAACTTTTTCTATGTACACAAAAGGCCTTTTTCTCTCCTATATTATTCACAAATTTGTCTAAATCTGTGTTACGCTGGTTTCACATCAGCGTTTTCCTGCCGCACTCGCAGATCCGGCACAAGGACAGTACAGTACATTAAAGTTCACTGGCAAGCTCCGGGCACATGCGGTCATGTGACCGGAGCATGTGACAGCATGTGACTGGGGCTTGCCGCACTGTCTGTGAACTGTATTGTACTGTACTGCCCTTATGCCGGATCCGGCAGTGCGGCAGAATACCGCTGATGTGTTTGTGCCCTTAGTGAGCAATTTGCTGAGATAATCCATCCACCTCACAGGTATCGCATATCAGGATGATGATTAGACAGCAAGATTATTGCACAGGTGTGCCTAAAGGCCACTTTACACACAGAGATAAATCTTTGGCAGATCTGTGGTTGAAGTGAAATTGTGGACAATCAGTGCCAGGTTTGTGGCTGTGTACAAATCGAACAATATGTCCATGATTTCACTGCAACCACAGATCTGCCAAAGATTTATCTCTGTGTGTAAAGTGGCCTTTAGGCTGGCCACACTAAAAGGCCCCTCTAAAATGTTCAGTTTTAAGGTATTGGTAATCTGGGTGGGTCACAAAAACAGTCAGTATCTTATGGGACTACCATTTGCCAGTCTACCATCTGCGCTGTATAGTGAAAACTGGGATTCATCCATGAAGAGAACACCTCTCTAATATGTCAGTCGCCATAGATTGTGAGCATTTTCCCACTCAAGTCGCTTATGACGACGTACTGCAGACAGGTGATGACTCCGGTGAGGACGAGGAGCATGCAGAAGAGCTTCCCTGAGATGGTTTCTGACAATTTCTCCAGAAATTATTTGGTTATGCAAACTGATTGTTGGGGTCCGGATTGCTGATCTCAGACGATCATATAGGTAATGATGCTGAAAGTGGAGGTCCTGGGCTCGGGTTGTTACACGTTGTCTTCAGTTGTGAGGTGGGTTGAATCTACTGCAAAATGCTTTGAAACGCTTTTGGATGTGTCTTATGGCGGAGAAATGAACATTCAATAGCTCCGGTGGACATTCTGCAGTCAGCAGGCCAATTGCACGCTCCCTCAAAACTTGCAACATCTGTAGCATTGTGCTGTGCCATAAAACTGCACATTTTAGTGGGGCCTTTTATTGTGGCCAGCCTAAGGCACGCTTGTGCAATAATCATGATGTCTAATCGGCTTGATGGTATGCCACCCCTGTGAAGTGAATGGATTTTCTTGGAAAAGGATAACTGCTCACTAACACAGATTTAGACATATTTGTGAGCAATATTTGAGACAACAAGGCCTTTTTTGTGTATAGAAAAAGTCTAAGATCTTTGAGTTCAGTTCTTGAAAAATGAGAGCAAAAACAAAAGTATTCTGTTAATATTTTTGTTCATTATAGTTTATATTTGCTGGACCATTGCATGAAATTATACATCCGATATGTGATATATAGAGTCTACAGTTATCTAATATGTAGACATGTTTTCCACCAGATGATGACTTGTAAACTTGTAGACTTATTTAATTGAAAGAGTGGCTATAGATTGATACATCTGCTGTGACCCTATTGGGAACAGTTTCCAATAAAATCAGTTATCACAAATCCCGAGAGTGATTCTATCTACAAATCAATGAGCTAAATTTGCAATAATTAACTTAAATACTTCCTTCTTGTTGCAAAATTTGCCCTACAGCTGTTTGGCTGTTCCAGAGCATTTTGCTTTTGCTAACTTGGCCTCTTTTATTGATGAATTGGTCAGCTGACAATATTATTTTGTTTTTGTGATAGTTGGTAGCATATTGTATTCAGTAGCACATCCCAGAAGCGTAGACCATGGTGCTCAGCCCAGTTTAGATTTATACTTCTTTCAAATGATTAAGTTCTTTGAATATTTCTAAAATCATTTGTGGGTCATACAAAATTGTCAACTTCAAAATTATCCTCCTACATTAGGTCATACATATAATTAACTCACCTCCAAAGTGATAGCTGGAACTGCTTTTCTTTGTGAGGCATGTAATCTTAGATAATATTGATTATGTTGCTATTTGCAAGTGCTTTTCCAAGTTTGTGTCAGTCTGGAGCGCAGTCAACTCTTTCCAATGGAAAGTTTTAAAAATAACTGATGGTAGAAGGAACTTGTTCAGAATGCAGATGCATATTATAATGAATATCTCCTCAAAGTGTGAAATTCATCACTGCTCATATAATGTTTGTAGAAGTTAAGCAGTGGGATGTCTGCTGTATACATCACAAAGGAGACACTGAGACTATGGTATAAACTACATAGAATAAATAAGATTGTGGTGTATTAAGCACACAGGATAAACTGAGACTGCTGTATACACTACATAGGATACACTGAGCCGGCTGTATACACAACACGTGGGATACAATGAAGCTGCTGTATACACCACATAGAATACACTGAGCCTGCTGTATACACAACACATGGGATACAATGAAGCTGCTGCATACACCACTAATGATACACCGAGCCAGCTGTTTACACAACATGTGGGATACAATGAAGCTGCTGTATACACAACACATGGGATACAATAAAGCTGCTGTATACACCACATAGGATGCACTGAGCCTGCGGCATACACATGTGGGATACAAAGAAGCTGCTGTAAACCCATCATATAGAATACACTGAGACTGCTGTATAAATTACATAGAATACACAAGACTGTACTGTATAAAACACATCGGATACTCTGAACCTGCTGTATACCCAAAACATGGGATACACTAAAACTGCTGTAAACACATAACATGAGATACACTGAGACTCCTCTGTAGACAAAGGGCCCCATGTCACTCACTCACCTAGTTCTTGTAGATCATTGAAAAAATTACAGCCTGCATGTCACCCGGGCCCCACAGGTGCTGGTTCAGCTCAGAATGACTATGGTTACAAAGTGCGCTAACTCTAGCCATAAAATTTCTTGGCACTGGCCAACATCAGATTTAATCCAGCCTTGTTTGCACCAAATTGTTGTTCAGTATTGTACAATGCATGCATGCACCATGCTTCTCTGCAAAAAAAATAAAAGGGCCGGCGGCCATAAAAACTGGGCTGGTGGTCCACTAAGTAGTTGAGCACTGCAGGTCACTGGTAATCTGCTACTTCAGGCACATGGTCAGTTTGAGCCTGTGTGCAGCACAGGGCCAGACGAAATGATGATGGCTTTCGGACTAAACGTTCCCCACTGTGGGTGAGGTTTATAATAATCCTAGCATATTGGAGAGACAACGTGAGATGCAGGGAACTCACCTGTGATCCTGGACATCCCTGATTGACTATAGATTGTGAATTATAATGATAGCTATAGAAAATTACCATGGCCTTTTCTGTATTTGTGCCACCGAGACAGAATTATGTATTGGATAGGGTAGATATGAGTTCACTCATGTCTCCATAGTGAAAAAACAATACTACTCCTATTTTAATTACTATTAAATTTAATCTTGCTAGTACTTTTTAATTATTTTTTTATATTATTAATTCATTAAGCATACCTTAAGTTTCAATTAATGATTTCTGTATGCGTGTGTCAGTCATTAATCATGGTGACATTATTCCTAACCCCTGTCAATCAGTAACAATATACAGGACTTTCCATTTCCCTAATTCCCTAAGCTATCAATTTCCTCAAAGACAACATTCGGCCACCAAATTAAATTACTTACACGCAGGATAATATTCATATACATGTTTAGTGGGAAATGGTAACCTTGCCATAATTTCTATTTAGACTGCCACTCAGGAAACCACTGGTTATTAGAAATAATAGATCAAACTCAGGCGCCACCCTCAATGTAAAACCTATTAGCTGAGCTATTCTTATATGTAAGATTATATGCGCACGCTGCAGTTTTTTTGCACACAAACTGCAGCTAAAACTGCATCTTGCCCCAGAGAGACTGGAATTGTAAAAAAAACACTTGTAATGATGGTGCGTTTTTGCCGTGATTTTATCGCGATTTTGCCGCGTTTTTGTTAGTGTTTTTTTAAAAGAGAAACAAAATATGATAGGATAGGATAATTAATAGATAAAATAGATAGATATTAGATAGATAATAAATGTATAGATGATAGATAATAGATAGATACATAATAGATACATAGATAGATAATAGATACATAATAGATGGATAGATAGATAGATAATAGATATTATATAGAACATATAGAATAGATAGAAAGAAATAACAGAATAGCTTGATAGAGCGATTTTTTTAAATTTTGGGGGGGTAAAAAAAAGTGACGTAGTATGCGCCCATTTTTCATATCCAGCACTGGAACAGCAGCAGCTGCAATCCTCAGCTGTCTGCTGTACCTTGGCTGGTTAGGAAAAATAGAGGGGATCCCTCGCTTTTTAATTATTTGATTGATTTAAAAAAAATAAAAAAATAAAAACATATGATGTGGGGTCCCCCAATTTTTCTAAAACAAGCCAAGGTACATCAGACAACTGGGGGCTGATATTATTAGGGTGAGAAGGGCTATCGTTATTTGGCCCTTTCCAGCCTAACAATAGCAGCCCACAGCCGCCCAAGAAGTGGCACATCTATAATATGCACAAATTCCGGCTTTTCCCAATTGCCCCGATGCGGTGGCAATTGGGGTTATAAGGGGTTAATGGCAGCCCATAGCTGCCACTAAGTTCTAGATTAATGATGGCAGTCGTTTATAAGACACACCACATCACTAATCTGTAAGTAAAAGTAAATAACCACAAACAGCCAAAAAATCCTTTATTTGAAATAAAATAAAAAGCCCCTCTTTCACCACTTTATTAACACCCTTCCAGGTGCAAAGTAATCCACACAAGGTCCCACAGCGATTCGGCTCTGCCTCATCTCTGTCCTGTCACAGAGGCCTCTCAGTACAGCTTGTGTCACAGCAGTGACATCACGGGTTGCCAGCTGTGAGATTCAGGCCGCTGCTGAAATGATTTGAGCTATCAGCGGTGCCGTCACTCATGTGAGTTTTCCACCTGCGGCTCCCTTCAGTAGCGGCCTGATTTGTGGTCACAGGTTGAGGACTCCAGCTTTGACCGCAAATCACCTGAGTGACGGCACCGCTGATCTCGCGGCTCACTTCAGTCACTCGAGTGATTTGCTGTCATTCAGTGACATCACCGCTGATAAAATGACTCACTTCAGTTGCAGCGTGGAGCTCACAGCGAGCAATCTTGTTCTATGATGCTCGCTGTGAGTGTCAGATGTAGCAGTGCTGGAAGCTACGTGGGACATCGTGTGAATTATGTCGGACATGGAGGGGTGTTTGGGGTATTAATAAAGTGGTGAAAAGGGTGCTTTTTTGTCTTTTATTTTGAATAATGGATTTTTTGGGTTTTTGTGTTTATTTACTTTACTTACAGATTAGTGATGGGGGGTGTCTCATAGATGCCTGCCATCAGTAACTTAGGACTTAGTGGCAGCTATGGGCTGGCATTAACTCCTTATTACCCCAATTGTCACCGCATCATGGCAGTCAGAATAAGCTGGGTAAAGTCCTGAGACTGTCACATCTAATTGATGCAGCAATTCCGGGCGGCTGCCGGCTGATATTTTTAGGCTTGGGGGCTCCCAATAACGTGCGTCTTCCCAGCCCGAGTATACCAGTTCTAAACTGGCTTTATCATGGCTGGCTATCAAAATTTGGGGGGACCGCACGCCTTTTTTTTTTAAAAAAAATATTTATTTATTGTACTGTATGATATAGACCCACCCACCGGCTGTAGACCCACCCACCGGCTGCTGTGACTGGTAGCTGTCAGATAGCTGTCACTCAGCGTGGGGGCACATCTGATGGCAACCAATCACAGACTGGAGAAGCAGTGAATATTTATAAGCCTAATGAGCGGGTGCAGTGAATATGTAATGAGGCTAATGAGTGGGTCAGGAAGAAGAACAAGAGGCAGCAGGAGCAGTGTGACAGCCGCGTCGCGCCGCATCGATGATAGGTGATTATGAGGCGCTTGGAGAGAGAGAGACAGAGAGAGAAAGAGATAGAGAGAGACACACTGACACCCCAAAATCACTCCAGCATTGATTTTGTCGTTCTGGAACTAAGTTGGTGAGCTGCGTTTCTGTTGACAAAACCGCAGGTAAAACGTATGGGAAACTCACACAATTTGTAACCATGCATTTTACCATGCATTTTTCATCCTCTCATTGATTTCAATGTGTGACAAAAGTTGACAAAAACGCAAGAGGAATGAACATGCTGCTTCTTTTTTGTAACCAGAAAACTGCTGACAGATAAATTGCAACGTGCGCACATCAAATCTAACTTCTCATTGCTGGAAAGTCAAAAGTGAGAAAGTTCTGACAACAAAACTGCACTAAAAAAACGCAACAAAAACGCAGCAAAAAACGCAGCCTGTGTATATAGCCTAAAGGGTGCTTTACACGCTGCGACATCGCTAACGATACATCGTCGGGGTCACGTCGTTAGTGACGCACATCCGTCGCCGTTAGCGACGTCGCAGCGTGTGACACCAAGGAGCGACGATCAACGATCGCAAAAACGTCAAAAATCGTTGATCGTTGACACGACGCTCCTTTTCATAATATCGTTGGTGGTGCATGCCGCTGGTTGTTCGTCGTTCCTGCGGCGTCACACATCGCTGTGTGTGACGCCGCAGGAACGACGAACATCTCCTTACCTGCATCCACCGGCAATGAGGAAGGAAGGAGGTGGGCAGCATGTTCCGGCCGCTCATCTCCGCCCCTCCTCTACTATTGGGCGGCCGCTTACTGACGCCGCAGTGACGTCGCTATGACGCCGAACGCACCTCCCCCTTGAAGGAGGGATTGTTCGGCGGTCACAGCGACGTCGCTGAAAAGGTATGTGCGTGTGACGCTGCCGTAGCGATAATGTTCGCTACGGCAGCGATCACCAAATGTTACACGAACGACGAGGGCGGGTGCTATTGCACACGACATCGCTAGCTATTGCTAGTGATGTCGCAGCGTGTAAAGCACCCTTATGACTGTAAGAATGACCCTCACTATGAAATGGATGAGCAAAAATTCCAATTTTAGTGGAATTGAATAGACATACTGTATAACTAATAAATCTGGAATATGGCCTATATCGCATCGGAATCAAGGTTGACAATTCAATTTCATCTGTTGAACAACAGCCTGTATACACTGAAAGATTATCGTTAATTTGAGCTTTCCTAAATGGATTGTCCGGCATTTTAACATTGATAACCTGTCTGTATGATAGGTCTTTAATGTCTGATTAGTGAAGGTGCAGCACCCGGCATCCCCGCCGATCAGCTGTTCCCAATGATGCTGCTGGCTGGAACTACTCAGTTAGGCTTCTTTCATACTTCGGTAAAAAACACACACATTTTTCACTGACGTGATAAAGGTGCATATGTCCCTCAGTGTGCGTGATTTTGGCTCACGTGTGATCGCCGTGTGCTATCTGGTAATACACTGAGATCAGGCACTTATACTCACCTGTCCATGCTCCTGCTGTCTGTGGTGCTGATATCTCCTGCAATGCTGTCTCCCTTCTGTTGCTACTTCCAGGTCGCGGTGCAGTGCATATTCATGAGCATAATTAGCCGGGCTGGAAGCAGCGGCTGAAGACAGCGTCACTGGAGAAGGTGAGTTTAAAAAGCTTTTTATTTTAAATTTACTTGATTTTTCTGGTACATGTTACACGGATCACATCACTGTGTGGTCCACGGGACATTAGTGATGCCAGAGAAAAACGGACTTATCTCCATGCGGAGCACACGGACACGCGTGTGCGCTGCATGGAATCATGTCAGTGAGAAATCACTGATGTGTGCCAGACCCATTAATTTTAATGGGTCTGCGTATGCCTGGTACATATAAAAATGGTACAACATACGTACCAGAATCACTGAAGTGTGAAGGGGGCCTTACAGAGATCCACAGTGCTGTTCCGTCAACTGTATAGTGGCCGCGGCTGATTAATGCATATTCACCCCCTATTTAAATCAATAGGGGGAGGACATGTACGACCTGGCCGCAGACACTATACAGTTGATGGAGCTGTGCTGTGCACCCCTGAGTCAATCCGGCTGGCAGCATGACTCTGAGCAGCTGATAGGTGGGAAAGTCAGTTATCAATGCCCCGTAGATCAGACATTAATGAGCTATCCTAAAGATAGATACGTCATCAGTATTAAAGTCCTGGACAACCCCTTTAAGAATGCTTACTCTCTATTATCTGTGTAAATGCAACTTTAGAGTACATGCGGTTTTCAGTAAAGGAAACAAGTAACATGATAGGGTCAACTTAGGCACAATAATAATGTACCGTAACTATATTGTATGTTCCTTAATTTTAGGGTATCGAGAATTGCGGTATTATGTAAGAACAATTCTGAGTGGACACAGTGATGACCATGAATATTGTTTTTTTTCTCACTGATACACGGTATGCGTGCAGAGCATGATATGGGAATATACTAAAGGTCTTGCTGGCAGTAGAGACTAATAAATAAGTTAATATTTGTACCAAAATGCAATTCAGAATCCTCTAGAAATGTTTCATAGCCTCCGGGGCTATAAGTCTTGTATACGTGTGTACATTTGCAATGTGACTCACTAATCTTTTTTAATACTTTCCTTTTATTGAAGTCATTAGTATAAACAATGAGATTAGTTACAAGCTGAAACACAATAGCAATGTGACCCACTTAGCAAGTGCTGGAACTGAGCATGCGTTGTACTGTATGGAAAAACAGTGTATAATTCTTATTCCACATATCTATTATGTGATAGACTTAGTAATAGTCATAACATGCATTTATATACTGTTACAATGTATTTTATTGTAGTTATGCGGCTTCCAAAGAAATTTTAAATGTTTAGTCAACAGTTGTGTAAAAATAAATGATAGATAGATAGAAGGATATATTATAGATAGATAGATAGAATCATAGATATATAGATACGTATAGATGATAGATAGATAGCTAGATATAGATAGAGAGATAGATAGATACATAGTTTAGATCTACTGTAAAAATTCAAGGAATATAATTCAAGCAGTCCCCAACACAATGTTATTTTTGGATTGCTTTGCAAATAGGAATTATTTCTATCACAAGCTATCAGGTCTAAAGGCCACTTTACACACTGCGATATCGGTACCGATATCGCTAGTGTGGGTACCCGCTCCCATCTGTTGTGCGACACGGGCAAATCGCTGCCCGTGCCGCACAACATCGCCCAGACCCGTCACACTTCTTACCTGCCCGGCGACGTCGCTGTGACCGGCGAACTGACTGCTTTCTAAGGAGGCGGTTCGTTCAGCGTCACAGCGACGTCACAGCAGTGTCACTGAACCGCCGCCCAATAGAAGCGGAGGGGCGGAGATGAGCAGGACGTAACATCCCGCCCACCTCCTTCCTTCGCATTGCGGCCAGGAGGCAGGTAAGGAGAGCTTCCTCGTTCCTGCGGTGTCACACGTACCGATGTGTGCTGCCGCAGGAACGAGGAACAAGTTCGTTACTGCTGCAGTAACGATATTTGAGAATGGACCCCCATGTCACCGATGAGCGATTTTGCACGTTTTTGCGACGATGCAAAATCGTTCATAGGTGTCACACGCAACGGCATCGCTAATGCGGCCGGATGTGCGTCACAAATTCCGTGACCCCAACGACTTCGCATTAGCGAAGGCGGGCTTTGCACACTACGACACAGGAGCGATGTCGGTGGGGTCATGTCGAAAGTGACGCCCTTCCTGCGTCGCTCTCGACATCGTAGTGTGTAAATCCTAGATGATACGATTAACGAGCGCAAAAGCGTCGTAATCGTATCATTGGTGTAGCGTCAGCGAATTCCATAATTACGCTGACGCGACGGTCCGATGTTGTTCCTCGCTCCTGCGGCAGCACACATTGCTGTGTGTGAAGTCGCAGGAGCGAGGAACATCTCCTACCTGCGCCACCGCGGCTCCCGTCGGCTATGCGGAAGGAAGGAGGTGGGCGGGATGTTTACATCCCGCTCATCTCCACCCCTCCGCTCCTATTGGCCGCCTGCCGTGTGACGTCGCAGTGACGCCGCACGACCCGCCCCCTTAATAAGGAGGCGGTTCGCCGGTCAGAGTGACGTCGCACGGCAGGTGAGTGCATGTGAATCAGCCGTACTGATAATATTCGCTACGGCAGCTATCACAATGATATCGCAGCTGCGACGGGGGCGGGGACTATCGCGCTCGGCATCGCAGCATCGGCTTGCAATGTCTTAGTGTGCAAAGTACCCCTAAGGGTATGTGCATACAATGAGTATTTTGGATGCAGAAATTTCTGCACCATTTCTGCATCTCTTGGCAGGAAAAATACAGGAGTTTTCTATGTGTTATCTCATTTAGTTTTCGACACTGAATGCTATTGAGATAGATGATAGATAGAGATAGATACAAAGAGATTTAGATAGACATATATAGACATACAAATATACTGTATAGACAGACATACAGTGGTATAAAAAAAGAATTGTCCCCTTTCTGGGGCGATAACAGTGGTAGAGCGGAGGTCATAGGAGGCAGGGGGCGAACTGGAGTAGGGCAATACTGGCTGCGGTGGGGCCGGTTGCGCTGGCTGCTGTGCTGGCTGCGGTGGGGGTGGCTGTGCTGGCTGCGGTGGGGGCGGCTGTGCTGGCTGCAGTGTTGGCGGCTGTGTTGGTTGTATGGAGCAGGGCGGTGCGGCTCTGTCAGCAGTGCGATCTTCCAATAATGCCACTGGGAATCAGGGCCTGCGCACATTGAGTTCTCAGCTCAATGACAATCCGAGAGCTCCATCTGTGCACAAAATGACTACTGGCGGCATTATTTGAAGATCGCACCGCCGACAAAGCATCTCACTCGCCTCATCACCCTGCTCCACACAGCGCCCACCGCAGCCAGCACAGCCCCGCACCGCCGACAGAGCATCTCACTCGCCTCATCACCCTGCTCCACATAACGCCCACCGCAACCAGCACAGCCCCACACCGCAGACAGAGCATCTCACCTGCTGCAGCCAGCACAGCCCCATACTGCCAACAGGACATCTCACCCGTGCCAGCACAGCCCTGCAACGCTGACAGAGCATTTCACTCGCCTCAGCCAGCACAGCCCCGTACCTCTGGCAGAGCATCTCACTCGCGCCAGCACAACCTCACACTGCTGACATAGTATCTCATCCACCACAGCTAGCACAGCTCTTCACCGCCGACAGAGCATTTCACTGCTGCAGCCAGCACAGCCCTGCACTGTCAACAGAGCATCTCACCCGCTGCAGCCAGCACAGCCTGCACTGCCATCTCACCCTCCGCAGCCAGCACAGCAGTGCATTACCCTGCTCCATACAGTGCCCACCGCAGCCAGCATACCGCCCATTCTCCACCACCCCGGTAAGCAGCATTCGGATTATAAGACACACCCCTCATTTTCCTCCCAAATTTTTTGAAGGAAAACTGTGTCTTATAAGCCAAAAAATACGGTACTTCACCTGTGAATCCAGCAAAAGTTGGGTTAAACATATGAAAGCCACATTGTGATTATTCAATATGGAAAAGAAAAATAAATGGCATCACGAGCAGGTCCCACTTACCTGGGTGATATGCGCCTTAGAAGTCAAAACCGAGTGTCAAGATCCCGTTTTCCGTCAATTCCGCCATCTTTTGGCGCCAAAACGCCGTCTTCACCCCCGCCCCGCCCTTCGTCCTGAGAGTGAGCCCGGAACCGGACGTTCCCAGAGGGCCACAGCACCAAGAGGAGTGTTGAGTGAAAACCGAGGGGGAGCGCAAGAATGTCTGTGCCAGATAATGGAAGCGTGGCGGCGTTGCTTCCACCCGACCAGGGTATCCGAGGTGCGGCGACCTCGTGACCCGCGGCGGTTGCGCCAATAATGTCGATAACCTTGCCCTATGTGCTTGGCGCTGCCTGGCTCCCACAATATGATGGCCGACCAGATGCACTGCAGGGATTCAAGAGGCAAGATGGCGGAGCGGAGCTGGTCACCGGAACGTGCTGTTCCCGGGACCGCGACTTGGATTGAGGAAGAGGCGGAGCAGTTCTGCAGGAGAATGCGGACGCAATTCCTGTTTATACTGGACCACTGGAGGGAAGAGATGAGGAGACTGGCGATTGCGGTGCGAGCCCATGAGATTGAGATCCCACGTGAAGAGAGGGTAAGCGGTTACCCAGTCCCTACTGATTACCCTTATCCGGCCGATGCGGCTGAGGGATCCGGACCGCCCCCGCTCCTGGTGAGCACTCCGCCGCCACTAACCCCATCCTCGACGGACACCGAGCTGCCTACTTCCACCCCGGCAGCGGAACCTTCAGCTCCTGTATATGAAGCTACAGCTGCAGCACCCCCGATTCCGTCCCTTGACCCGGTCACGACAGCGGTCACCCCGACACCGGCCAGACCAGACCCGGCCGCATCACCGGGCCCGTCCATAGAGGCGGAGCACCCGGACACTGCAACACCGGCTGCGGAGCAGTCGGTACATCAATCCGATGTAGCGAAGGTGGAGCCTGAAGAGCTGCCGGTTCCACCACCGCGCGGCATCCCAACGGCTGTTGGGGCTGTAAGAGTGCACTTAAAGCCAGAGCCAGCTAGGGAGCCGAGTCCGGACGCTGACGCCCCCTACTGGGAACACCACCACCAGAAGATACGGATGGAGATCACAACCCAAGCCCGGCGACGACGGGAGCTTGCAACCTGTACACGTCAGGAGAAGGAGCAGGTGAAGAGCGCTGCTTTCCGAGTTCGTGGGTCACAGTCCCGTGATCTAGTGGATCGGTTTAACCCCGTGCAAGGGTGAGGATTCATCTGGGAAGCAGGCCTCACCACCGGGGTGTTCGTGTCCTGACGGGATGTCACACAGCACCTCCCCAGGGGACATCCCGAGCAAAATCTGGAGCCTGAAGACATGGTTACCTACAGCCGGCATTGTGGAGAGTGGGGCTGGTATGCCCTAGAGGTGACCAAGCATGTTGTGGTTGAAGAGGAGTTTGTGCCGGTGAAACGCCCACGCCGGGGCTTGCAGGGCTCACACGGTCACCGGGCCGGTGGTATTCGGGGTCAGGCTGTGAGTGGCCCGACCCGGCTTCCATGACCATGGTTTCAATAAAAGGAAAATCCGACCGTCAGTCCGGTGTTACAAGGGGGATAGAAGGAGGGTAACGGGGTCCCTCGGGGGGGGGCTTGCCATCGCTCTTCCCCAGGAAACGGTACGGGACGGGGATGGGGGGCGCTTGCAGCGCCACCCGTGGTTTGCGGCCAGGTGTTACGCCGCCGCTGCGCGGTCTCTCTCTGGGGCAGGTGTTACGGGCAGCCGGATGGAATCGCTCCCCACGGGTGGAGCGGGGGAGTCCCGGGAGGTTAATGAGACCCAGGGCAACAGTCCTCAGGGACACCAGGGGCACAGGGCGGCATTACTCACAGCAGTCACGGTGTGCGGTTCCAGTTGTTCTTTATTTAAAGTCTGTTTCACATCGCACCCGGGTGCTGGTCCTTGCCGCCTGTAGCCTTTGGTCGGTCCCGGGCAGGTAGGAGGAAGGGGTGTCCGGTGAGGTGTTCTGGGGGTCTCTCCCTTTCGGTGTGTTAGTGCCGTCCCCGTGGCATAGAGCATCTTGGGAACTCACCGCCTCTCTGTCTCTCTCATCCCCGGTAGCGGACCTAACACAACCACCACCGGGTACAACTTGCTCCAGGGAACTCCAGTCCTCAGCTCCATTCCCCTCCTCTAGGTGTTATCAGCCCTGGTCTCGTTGCATCTCCTCAACAGGAGATGTTCTCTGGACGTCTGCTCTCCCTTGCAGCCTCTGACGTTCTGCTCAAAACTTCTGTGTGCTCTGCACTAAACTCACTCCTCCAGGCCCCCCCTCCCCTTGGTTGTCATGGGGACCTGCCTGTGTCCAGCCACCTGCTCATTAAGGAGACAGGATGAGTCATGGACTCAGAACAAACTTCATGCTGCAAATGCTGTTAACTCCTTCCTGCCAGTGTGATGTTAGTGTGTGTTGTGGGGACCCTTCTTCCTCCTGCCCGGGAAAAATGGGGTAACATTTAATACCCTGTAACGACCCGTTTACAGGGGCGTTACACCAGCGTCTGTGGTGCGTAGCCGCAAAGAGGCATGGCACGGGACCCGGTAGTTTAAAATGTGCAAGTTGCTAGGTATCTGTGTATTCGGTTATTATTTTTCAAAGTATGTTATTTTCCATATAGAACATGTTAAGAGGTGAAAATTTAATCAACAAGGTTTAAATGAAAAGAGAAAAGTTACCAGATTATCGAGAACCCCGGTACATGCACTACGTTGTATTTCTACAGAGATGTTTATAAAAATGGGCCACGGTTACAGGACTGGTTGTAACCAACACAAACTTGTTTTCTTGTAAATAGTTGCACCTCCTGTGCCCACCAGAGTCGTCTTTTGCAACGCCCGGGACCTTAACGGACCCACCATAGGTTTGCAGGGGGGTCCGTTTGTTTGGGTGGTGGGTTAATGGGATCCGGGACATTGGGACTGGACTGTCGCAGGAAGAGGCTGCAACAGAGCAGGTTCAGTCTCCGCTACTAACCAAACCGGTAGCGTTCCATCGTTGGAATGATGAACTCATAAAGTTTAGTAACGTTTAAGTGCCAGCCTCCCTAATGAGGGATGTATTGTGTAAAATAAAAATATTTATTTTTCCAGTTAAAATAAATAAATAAATAAATAAACCCTCTGATGTCATGTAGCTCGAGGACGAGCTACGTTTAACCAAGGGATAATGTGACGCCCTGGCCTATCAGGTCGTCACAGGGTATTGTGCAATCTGCCCTTTTGTGCAATATCCACTTCCTCGGTTATAGGTCCCCAACTAACGGTGTTGCCAACAGCAGTCAATCAAAGTCCTAGGTACACTCTAGACCACACCCACCAGACACAACAGTGGACAGCCTGAGTGAAATAGGGTCGCCCACTTAGGGGGTTGGTTAAGGGGAGGTCAGGAGTGTCAGGAGTAGGCAGCTGAAGTTAGAGAGTTGAAGGAGGAGGTTGAAGTCAGGAGGTGAAGGAGAGAGGAGATCAGGAGCCGGGCTCCTTGGAAGTACCTAGGTGAGAGATGGTGGTCTGGGCCTAGTAGGAGCTGGACCCACGGTCGCAGGGGATCATGACAAGGGGCATGGAACTGTCGAGAAGGACAGCTGGCAGCCTTGTACTATCACAAGGCTGGGACCAGGGCTCGACGGGGTACGGGGACCCTAGGTCAGGGAGTAGCTCCAGGCAACCTGACAATTGACCCGACGAAAACGGAGCCTTCAAGATCCGTTCTCCACCCGCTCCAAATCAGGGTACTAGCGCAACGAGGGGGATAGGACTTTCCGCATATACGGTCCAGAAAATCCCAAGCGTGAACCCTGAGAGCAGGCTCACACAGTTAGCCATACTGGGGAGTGGGACCCGGCTCGGTCCACACTACCAGGGCCAACAGAGAAGTAACTTAGTGACTTAGTGCCAGGAGGCAGGTCACCGATCACCAGGCAACACCATCGGGGATGGGACCCGAACGAGCTCCCCTCAGCGGCAGCGGTGTCCAGAACTTTGGTTTATCCAGTTGCCGGTGTCAGCTTTATGGACTGAGTGAGTACGAAAGGGGCCCCTGCACTCCCCATGGTATACCCCAAACGTCATCACCGAGTCCCGGGGCATCCCCCCTACCCGTGGAGAGTCCTAACACCTGGCTGTCCCATTTCATCGCCCCCGGGTACTCTTAACTGCAGCGGTGGTACTCCCAAATTACCACAAACCACGGGTGGCATCACAACCTCTAACACATCCCCTGTAAATAACCCCATTCATTTGAGGAGCCGCACGACCCCTTGGATCCGGAGTTCCCTCAAGCCACCGTGGATCCGGATCCAAGCAGCTCGGCTGCTGATGCGGGGGTGGCACAAATGTCTGCAAATTGAAAACTTTTCAGGTCAACCTTGTGCACATTAAAAAAGTGTTTTGAAACCACTGAGGATGAGATGGCTGTCGGGTTTTTTACATCTGAGCGGTGTATCCGGATCCTGATTTTCAAGGGGCCTGTGGTACAGCCCACGTATTGAATATTACAATCCTTGCATGGTATGAAATAAACAATATAGTCAGTATTACAATTAATTAGATTATGAATTTTAAATTCCTTATTGTTTGTTGTGGATTTAAGGGTCTAAAGGTTGCTTTACACACTGCGATATCGGTAACGATATATCGTTGGGGTCACGTCGGTAGTGACGCACATCCGGAGCCGTTACCGACATCACAGCGTGTGACACCAATAAGCGACAATCAATGAGCACAAAAACGTGAAAAATCGTTGCTTGTTGACACGTCACTCATTTCCTTAATATCGTTGCTGCTGCCGTTACGATGTTGTTCGTCACTCCTGCGGCACCACACATCGCTATGTGTGACACCGTAGGAGCAACGAACATCTCCTTACCTGTTTCCACCGGCAATGAGGAAGAAAAGAGTGGGCGGGATGTTACGTCCCGCTCATCTCCGCCCCTCCGATTCTATTGGACGTCTGCCGTGTGAGCGACGTCGCAGGGCAGGTAAGTCCATGTGACGGGTGTAAGCGAGGTTGTGCACCACGGGCAGCGATTTGCCCATGTCGCACAACCGTCTGAGGCAGGTACACTCGCTTGCAATCTTGCTAGCGAGATCGCAGCGTGTAAAGTACCCTTTACTCTTATACACATAATCACAAATCTTGCAGCGATTAGCTCCGCATTTATAAAACCCCCGTAGCTCCAACCATGAGGATTTTTGTTTATCCGTCTCATGGCTGTCATAAAGGCTAGGTGAAAGTATATTCCCTAATGTAGGAACTTTCCTGGCTATAAAGCGAATCCTATCATTAACTGTAGATTTAAGTTTAGGATCATCATTGAGGATGGTAACAAAGGTAATATCTTGATTTTCATTATTTGTTTTATATGATTTGTTAATCTTTAAATTATCAGAATACAATAGTTTGTTGCAGTCAATATTTTTTACTATTGATTTAACTCTATTGAGGATCCAAACGAGATAACTTCTATGTGATAATAACCTGTTACAGATTTTACTTTCTTCCTTGTTATAGACAGTAGGATCTGATTCAATTTCTTTTGATACGTATAAGTTCACCCACCAGAATATTCACTTTAGTGTGTGCTGCATGACAGGAATCGGGTGTTAGAATGGTATTAAAAGCCATTGGTTTCCTATAAGGAGTAATCGTAATATTCCCATTATTAGCGGTCAGTGTAATATCCAAAAAATAAGTTGACCTGGGAGGTAAATTTAAGATTGTAATCATTAAGGTTAATTAAGGTTAATATATGAAATACATTTTTCAATTAATTCCTCTGGACCTAGCCAAACCATCAGCAAATCATCCAGTATCTCCCATACCAATGGATATTGTTACAAAAAGGATTATCATTGTACAGAAAGTCTTTCTCCCACCTCACCATTACAATATTAGTCAGGGAGGGGAAGAAGCGAGCCCCCATACTCACTCCCCTGCACTGTAAAAAGTAACGGCCATCAAAATTAAAATAGTTATGACCTAGTAAGAAATCTACCGCAGATAGTAGAAAATCCTTCAGCAATATATATCATATGTGCTTAGAGTTGAGCGATGTTCGAGTCGAACGGTTCGCCAATTTCATGTTTGAGTGATTTTGGGGGGTGTTCGAGTCGTTCAACGAAGTCGAACGATTTGCTAAAAGTTCGGCAGTTCGAGTTACGTTCAAGAACGGTTCGATCACCAAAAGCGTGGCTTTTCACAGTATGTGCGCACGTTGCGTATCTGCATGCGTCCTGCGTCCCCAGCAGAATCTCTCTCTCTTTCCTACTCACTGATAACGGGCGTCTCGCTGCATGGCTGTCACAAATCTCCGGCAGCTTTCCTCTTTTGAAAATGGCTGCCGCTTCATTATTCAATCAGGTATTCCGTGCCTTCCCCGCCCACCGGCGCCCATGATTGGTTGCAGTCAGACACGCCCCCACGATGAGTGACAGCTATCTCACTGCAACCAATCACAGCCGCTGGTGGGTGGGTCTATATCGTACAGTAAAATAAATAAATAATTAAAAAAAAAAAATGCGGTTCCCCCCAATTTTGATACCAGCCAAGATAAAGCCACACGACTGGAGGCTGGTATTGTCAGGATGGAGAGCGCCACGTTATGGGGAGCCCACCACCATAACAATATCACCCAGCAGCCGCCTGGAATTGCCACATCCATTAGATGCGGCAGTCCCGGGACTCCACCCAGCTCATCCCGAATTGCCCTGGTGCGGTGGCAATCGAGGTAATAACGGGGTTAATCATGACAAGCGTCTCCTTCCATGATTAACCTGTAAGTGAAAGTAAATAAACACACACAGCGAAAAATCCTTTATTTGGAATAAAAGACAAAAAAAATCCCTCATTTACCTCTTTATTAATCCCCAAACAACAATCCAGGTCCGAAGTAATCCACACGACACTGTCAGCTCTGCTACATGAAGATGACAGGGAGCGCTCTGTGTCCTCTCCAAATCTTCCTATGTTTCTCATTAGAGGCAGTGGCTCAATGGGTAGAGCTCCCGCCTAAGGAGCATTACTTCACGAGTTCAAGTCCTGGCCGCCCCAGTAAAGAATTTAATTTATTTTTAATTTTATTATTATTATTTACTTATAATTATAATTTAATTTAATTATGCACTGAGGGGAGGAGCCGGACATCAGCTGTGAGCCGCGGGCCACACCTCTAAAATCGGAGCAGTTCACCGAATGAGGCTGCATTGCGCTCTCCTCTCTCTCTTCTCTCTCTTTCTCTCTCTTGTTCTCTCTCTCTCTTTCTCTCTCTTTCTTTCTCTCTTTTTCTCTCTTTCTCCGTCTCTTTCCTCTCTCTCTTCTCTCCCTCTTCTCTCTCTTTCTCTCTCTTGTTCTCTCTCTCTCTTGTTCTCTCTCTCTTGTTCTCTCTCTCTTGTTCTCTCTCTTTCTCTCTTTTCTCTCTCTCTTCTCTCTCTCTCCTCTCTCTCTTCTCTCCTCTTCTCTCCTCTTCTCTCCTCTTCTCTCTCTCCTCTCTCTCTCCTCTCTCTTCTCTCTCACTTCTCTCTCTTCTCTCTCTCTTCTCTCTCTCTTCTCTCTCCTCTCTCTCTTCTCTCTCTCTTCTCTCCACTTCTCTCCTCTCTCTTCTCTCTCCTCTCTCTCTTCTCTCTCTTCTGTCTCTCTTCTCTATCTCTCTGCCTCTCTCTTCTCTCTCGTCTCTCCTCTTCTCTCTCTCTTCTCTCTCTCTCTCCCTCTTTCTTCTGTTTTATCTCTCTTTTCTCTCTCTTTTCTCTCTCTCTCCCTCTCTCCCTTCTCTTTCCTCTCTCTTTTCTCTCTCTTTTCTCTCTTTTATCTCTCTCAGACCTGGCAATGATCAGCTGATGCGGTCCCTGACGGAATCAGCTGACATTAAAAGTCGAGCGGTGAGGCCGGCTTTTTACCGCCCGGCCGGCTAAACTATCAGCTGATGCTGTCGGACAGGAGTCTGCACAGAAGTTTGTTTTTGTATGCTAGTCAGGTACAATAGGCATCTACGGGCTGCCCCCAACTCCCAGCTGCCTATTTGTACCCGGTTGGGAACCAAAAATATAGGGAAGCCCTTTTTTTAAATTGTTTCATGAATTTCATGAAATAATTAAAAAAAAAATGACGTGGGCTTAGCCCAATTTTTGTGTCCAGCCAGGTACTACTATGCAGCTGGGGATTGGAATCCGCCGCACATGTTGGCACGAGCTTTCTGGGTCCCTCTGCTGCGAATTGCAGTCTGCAGCCGCCCCGGAAAATTGAGCTTTCATAGAAGCGCCATCTTCTGGCGCTGTATCCAACTCTTCCAGCTGCCCTGGTGATGGGTGGCTTGCTGGGTAAAAATGGGTTAATACTAGCTTTGTTTTACTAGCTAGTATTAGGCCAGAGATTCTTAATGTCAGGCAAGTTTGACCCGGCCTTTAAGAATCTCCAATAAAAGGTTAAGAAAAAGACACCACACAGAGAAAAAATACTTTAATAGAAATAAATACACAGACACATTAGAGACTCCATGTTTATTACTCCTTGTCAGCCCTCCACAATCCTGGTCTTCTGTCTTCTTTCTCCTTCAACCCATGCAGATCTGCTACATCAGACAGCACTGCATGGGAGGAAGGAGCTGCTGCTCTGAATCACTCAGTGAGTGAGCAGAGGCTGCAGGCTGTAAGCGGTGATGTCACCGCTGCCACCGTTACTATAGCAACGGCAATCTCCGATCACGTGATTCCCGGTGCCGCTATTTACCGGCTGTGGCAGCTAGTCCCTGCATGTAGGCTTACTCTGTAAAGAGCGCCCACATGCAGGAACGGGGAAGCCGGCCATGTGCCAGAGCGTCTCGCCGGTACACGGAGATGCTCAAACGAGCACCGCGTACCGGAGAGATGCACTGACAGGACCTAGCATGACGTCTAGCTATTTGACCAGTTTGTAGCCAATGAGATAATAGACAAGTGACTGGTCACATGCTATTTTAACATCATGGAAGGTCCTATCATCAGTGCTGGTTACCAGGAGGACGCACCGATTATCGGAAGGAAAAGTGGTGGGAGACAGAGTGCAGGATGCATCGCGGGGACCTGTAAGTGTAATGGCACTGTTTATTAACTGTATGTGTACATGTATAATGTGTTTTTATGTGTTTGTGTTTGCCTGCCATTGTTTTCAATGGGATTCGGATTGGTTCGTCGAACGTTCATCAAACGGAGCCTCCGTTCGACGAACCGAACTGAACTCGAACACTAGAGGGGTGGCTCATCTCTATATGTGCTGAATTTGTGAAGATGGTTGACAAACAGCACATTGCTATATTGTGGGGGATCGAGGGATAAAGAGAAATCACATCACATGATAACCATTTAAATTCCGGACACCATATAAATCCATCAAATGGTTTTACCAGCTCCTTTGTATCTTTTAGGAAACCCGGGATGTTAGGCCTAGGACACAAGGCAAGAAAAAGGGTGCAAGTGAAATGCCATAGTTGCCAAAAGTTGCATTTCACTCGGACCAATTTTACTCTATGGGGTGTTTCCCATGACCGATTATTTTCTCAGCCCTAATCGGACCGAAAAAACAGTCACCGCATGCTGTGGTTGGAATGCGATACTGTTTCACTTGCACCCATTCCAGTCTATGGGGGCGAGAGAAACATCGCATTGCACTTGCATTGATTCTCACATCAGCCGGCAACGGAGGAGATAAGGAGATAAATCTCTCCCGCTCCTCCGCAGCGGTGGCCCTCCCCTTCACAACTGTGGTCTGATCTCACAATCGGACCACAGTCGCATGACACTCGCATGACACTTGACTCCCGCTGAGCACTTGAACAAATCTCCGTGTGGCCTTGGCCTCCTTATAGACCAAGGGTTAGAGTTAATAATCCACCCACCCCCCAAGGTTCTCCCCCAATGACCCTATACCCGAAGCAATTGGTCTGAGCTGGAGGGGGAAGATGTTTTTGTGAAGCTTGGTGAGGGAGTGATAGATTGGAATGACTTAACCTGATACATATAAGAAATCTTTATTTTTTTCATCAATGGCCCCAGTGCAGATTCCTTCCTCTAGCAATTACAATATTAAACTATTAAAATGCTTTGTAGGGTCATTAGTTAATTCAATATACATTTCAATATCTTCAAGGTCCAATAAATTCAATTGTTTATATAAACTTGAATTCAGTACCACAATTGTCCCCCTTTGTCAGCCTGTCTGATAAGATCACTGTTTGATTTTAAGCTAGACAAGGCAATCCATTCTCCATGTGTTAAATTGTCCCTGGATGGTTCAAATGAATTTTTAAATTCAATAAGTTCACTCACAATCAGTTCCTGAAAGAAATCCAATATGGGGGGGCGTGATTGTAGTGAATGGTAACTGTTATTGGAAATCTTATATGACATAATATTGTCAGATGGACTCTCCTGGGTACGGGAGTCATGTTGTAATAATTTCAAGTCCAACAAAGCTTTTTGTTCCTAAAAAAGGGGGTAGTTGTGGCAATTTCTTGGTGGAAAAAGGTCAGGAGTTGATGTATACAATTCCGGAGGGTGAGAAGAAATATCTGTGACGACATGGACTCTCATGGGTTAAAGTTTCTTAAAATTCAGCCAGACATCATGATAGATTGCTTATAGACGGGGGAGAAGTCCCTCATTGTTTTTACAAGACTCTTGTTGACTCAATGTAATTGTGTTGGCCACTGAAAGCCAGACGTATTGTTCTCCAGACTTGTCCAGTAACCATTGTATTGTAGTTGTGTATTGCTAATGTGATTACCTTAGTAGCCATTGTTGAGTCTGTGACTTGCAGACTCCATGTATACCCTCAGTCTTTCTGTAGACCTCATTTGGATAAACATTGTCCATTCAACTTGAGATTCATCCAATGGGAGAGGCGCTCTTGTCCAACCAATCGATGAGGACGCAGTGTATCTATGTGGAAGGCTGTGGCTATAAAAGGGACTTCTTTAAGCCACCAGGGGGTTGATGGATGCTGATGGATCCAGTCTAAGCTCTTTGGAGCTGACTAGAGGATCAGGATATCTTATGGCTTCAATCTAGGGACTCCGGTTCCGGTTGGAGACCATATCCACAGCCTAGGGATTTCGACTCTGGCTGCCAGGATTGTATCATCATACCAGGACTACCTAAGGAGGACACTCAGGTTGGGACAGTTCAGTCACCTGTTACAGACTTTGCAGACCTCAGCCAGCTTCCTAAATCTGGCATTATTCTTTTCTCGGTGGGTGCCCGCCAAAAGCGTAAGTAAAGTGAGTAAATAGCCCTGGAACCTCTGAGGCATGGACATTCTAAATCCCTGGTGAGCGAGCGGAAGGGTGAGACTCTGTTGCCTGTTACATTTGTGTGTTTTGCTGGTTATGTGTTATGTGCCGTTAATTGTTTGGGGATCCAATAAAGTCTAATTATTGTGGTTCCCTCACCCTGTGTTGTCTGCGTAGTGTTACGCCCACGGTTAAGGAGGCCGGCGTTCAGTTGGGATGAGCCCTGAGCCATGCTGTCTTTCTAAAGGCAGCGGGTTTTAGTGGACAAGAGCACCCACTGAGCCCCGTGTCTCCACAATATCCTCTTGGAAGAAATGGTGCTTCAATGTAATATTGCAGGCAAATTCATTTAGGTCCAAGATCATATGAAAAATATCAAAATCTTTCTGAATCTTAACCTTGGAAACACTTCAACCTTATGGCCTGAATAATAGACAAGACTTGATCCTTCATTACTGTTATGAACTATCTATATCTATTTTTATAACATATCGACCCTTATAATTATTATTCATATTTATTTAATTAATTATATTGTTAATAGTCTTATAGAATCACAGGGATATACAGTGGAACATTGGTTTACGAGTAACTTGGTGTGCGATTATTTCGCTAAATGAGCAAAGCTTGCTGTAAATTTGTAACTCGGTTTAAGAGCAATCTTTGCTGTACGAGCAAATACTCACACGTCTGATTCCGTACTTTCACCGCGCTCTGACCCGCTCTTGCAGATCGCACAAACACATATTATGCTCACCTAACCTTCCGTTCCCTCGCTGGCCTCCTGGTTCTTGTAGTCCGTTGGTACAGGATGTGTATTGGGTAACCATCACGACGATGGAGGAACTTCCACTGTTAGCGCTTCTCAAAGGCAGCGCGCTGACCAATCAGAGGCAAGCGGCTCATGCCTTTGACGTCAGCACGCTGGCCAATTAGAGGCAAGAGGCTCCTGCATATGACGTTGACGCTGACAGTGGAAGCTCCTCCATCGTCACAATGGTTACTGGATACACATACCTGCGGACTACAAGAACCAGGAGGCCACCGAGGGAACAGAGGGTAAGGTGAGCATAATATGTGTGTGTTTGTTTGTGCGTGTTTATGCATGTGTGGAATGGTACAATAGGGAACCAGGATGGGACATTGCACAAGTTGTGGAACGAATTATCTGAGTTTCAATTATTTCCTATGGGAAATCTTGCTTTGCTAGACGAGTAACTTGGTTTACGAGCACACTCCCAGAATGGATTGTTCTCATAAACCAAGGTTCCACTGTTCTTTGAACTGATATGTTATCTATCTATTTATGTTTTCATTAATTTGTATTTCCCAAGTCTCTTCCAGTTTTTTGCAATTGTATCTTTATATGTGCTATTTATACATGTTATTGTTTTTATTCCATTTAGTTTTATTTTCTATATTGAATAATCACCCTGTGTCTAGCTTTCATATGTTTAACCCAACTTTTGCTGGTTTCACAGGTGAAGTAATTAACTATGGGTGATGCCCTCCTTATTAGGAGGTTTGTTTTAGTTGGAGCACAGATCATGATTAAGACTATACGTCGAAATGCGTTGTACTGAGCTATTGGAATAACTTTTTCAGCTGTATGTTCCTGTGACTTTATATATATTTTTTCGATAATAAAAAATTATTTTTTTACTACTCCGAGGACTGCACTGGACTACTTTAAATAATGTAATTGTATTCTCCAGAAAGTATGAAGAATATCTTCAGCACCTGTCAGATGTCTTCAAGACTCATTAACTACGGCCTGAAAGTCAAGCCCTACAATTGCCATCAATTGAAACACAGAGTGTAGTATCTAGGAATGTAGTGAGTAATATAGGAGTGGTTCTGGATCCTGAGAATATTACTATTGTCCAGAAGTGCTCTGTCCCAACTACTATTTGAGGGGTCAGAAGTTTCATGGGATTTCTGGGATACTACTGCTTCTTCATCAAAAATCTCACCCAGTTTGCTGCACGGCAAGAACTGTTGAGAGGTCAGTCTTCACAGAAGACAAGAAGGAGTCAGTTGATCATCTGGATTGAGGCATTAGATGTCTCCTCCAATCAACTGAAGAAAACATTGACAGCATCATTGGTATGGACATCATTGGTAGGAGAAGGTGATTGCATATGCGAGTTCCTCCCTCAGAGCAAAAAAACACAATCCAGAGAACTACAGTTCCTTCAAACTTGAGAACTTTGCATTGGTATGGTTAGTAACAGAGAAGTTCGAATACCACTTTGCAGCTGCTCCCTTCATAGCCTTCACAGACAGCAACTCGTCACACCTGAACATATCCTGACTGGGAGCCCCAGAGCAGAGAGGAGCATCACAGCTGGCAAATTATCAATTACAATACAGAGCAGGAAAATCTAACACCAATTGTGATGTGTTGTCCTGGCTTCCCTGTTTTCTGGATTACTCAGAGTGCACCACATTGCACCACATTGCCAGAAACAGAGGTAAACTGAGTGCACCCTAGAGTTACAAACTCTTTTCTTTTTACTTTTTTTGGAACCATGGTGGACTGGTAACCACCGCAGACCACATGGTCCATGGTACGTGACAAATATTTGGTAAATATGAAATTAGTAGGGTCACTGTCAACATTCTTGATTGAGATTAAGGGTTAGACATATTATATGTGAAACCTGTGAAACAGTTGTCTTGACAATCTCATAGTGGCTCATGCGAATGTTGCGGGCGGGGGCCGCTGCCGCTTCTCTGGGCCCGCTCGGATCCGGGGTTCGCTGCTGCAGCTCGAGTGGTGACCGGACCCAGGCTCGGACGTCCGTCCGTCCTCACAACCGTCGAAAAGGGGGATACTTACAGGGGGTTTGTTGTGTCGGTGACGTCACCCGTGGGTTGCGGTGAGGGATGGTGACACCGCCGCTGCCTGGTGAGGGGCGCCCGGGGCTGATGGAGCGGGGCAGCAACACATGGGATCTCCTCCACGGGTAGGGGAGATGTAGTTCCGGGGCCCGTGGTCTGAACACGGGAGTGATGGCTGCTGGAGGGGGCGTGCCGGGTTGGACCGGAGGTCAATGGTGTACTCACAGTTCAGTAATTTCACACAACTCCAGTGGTAAACCAAGTTGCCAGTAACCGGCTGCCGTTGGAGGGTGTATTCGGGTCCCACACCTGAGTTAGTGAACAGGTGTCCCTTCCTCCTGCACGTTGTGTTTGTATCTCCTGTTGGACGACTTTGCATGGAAGGAAGAAGTCCACTCCCAGTTCTGTGTGTATATGGGAGCTGTGGTCCGCGAAATCTGACCTATGGGATCTCTGTAGGTTCTGGCGGACACCCTTTCCCCCACGTTGGGCTTCCGTTTTGCTCTCTGGGCTTCGGGAGAACGAGGCCTGAAACCTCGTCCTCTGCTGGTTAATTAACAAGGGGGCATGCAACCTTCCTCGTTCTAGGGTCCAGGCACCCTGTCTGTGCACAACCTCCAGACCGGATTCCCGCTCTCGGCACCGGCGGGCTACGACCTTGCCCAGGTCCACTTAAAGTTTCCCGTGACGGGATGTCCATCGCCTGTGGCCCAGTTCACTGTCTGCCACCTAGCCAGGTAGTCCTGGGGCCCGTACCCCTGACTCCGCTGTCAGACTTCACCTCCACTTCACTACACGCTCTCTACTGATCTGATGTGTTCCTGCCTCTGACACCTCAGTACCCCTAGGTGGGCGTTCTCTTCCGCCTGATCCCGTCCACTGGTGTGTCCTTATTATCATGAGGGGGTGGCTAGGCTTTAATGGCAGTGTGTTATACCTGGGTGTGGGTTTTTGGTGGTAACAAGGAGGGTGGACAACTCTTGTGACTACCTGGTTTTGCCAGGACGTCACACGAAAATCATAATTATACTATTTCTGGAAGCAGCTGATCGAAAGAAATATGAAAAAATTGGAATACAGTCAAGAGTTCTATGAAATGTCAACTTTTTATTGAAATTTCTGCTGCTGCTGCAGAAGTATCGTTGTCATCTGATGGGAGGCCTGTCTATTTCATCATCTTCCAGATGAAATATAAAATAAAAACTTTGAATGTCCAATAACCATAATACATTGTTTCTCAAACCCCTGCCATCATTTCCAATAATTTTCACTGCCCACGTTCTCCTGCAACATTTTTCTTCTGCATGGCCAATTGACCTTCATTTCCTCATCATTCACAAGCCTGTCATTCTTCTTTGGCCTCTTAGCTGGAAATTTGCCATTCTAACAGCTGGAGATTTACTCTCTTTTCCCTTCCTGTTAGAACTGATAAAAGATCAACCAGTGCTCATGAGAAACTTTCAGGTAGCTTGAATTCAGAGGTAAATCACTACTTAAAAGGGAAGAGGCTGTGATTTTTTTTTATTAATAATTATTGATTATTATATCATCAATAATTTTTAATATAAAATTAAATACATTAGTTAAATATTTTTTATTTATTAATTCTTTCTTCTGCCACTGGGGGCTACAGTTTTCATTTGCTGGTGTGTTAGTGTCCGACTACGACACTTACTTAAAAAACGGCAACCCCTATACATAGGAACCTGCGCTGGGTGTCTGGATACATCTCCTGCATTGTGCTGCCACCAGCTGTGACAAGGGCGTGTGGCCTAACGAGGTCACAGCTATGGGAGGAGATCAGCGCCATTTTTAGAAGCCCCCAACTATGCTGCCAGCTTCTTTTTTCTCATCACCGCTCAGCATGGTGTGGTGACAGGAGGAGATCTGGGAATGGGGCAAACACAAAGTGGAGGCCCAGTTTCAGTTGAGTATCGGCAGCGGTGAGTGGTATTCATGGTTTAGTAGTCTAATACCAGGCTGCTGATCACTGGATTGCCGCTGTCACTGCAGTGCTCCAAGCACCGCAGAAAAACTGAACACTGACTAAGCTCTCCTATGTCTGCCCGGCAGAAGGCAGAGCCGAGCCATAGCAGAACTCAGTCCACTGAGTCCACTATCTAATGCCCATCAAGTGTGGTGCCCCCAGAGTGATATAGCTAATGCACATCATGTGTGGTGCCCCCCCAGAGCCATGTATCTAAAGCCCATCACGTGCGTTACCCCAACAGGCATGTATCTAATGACCATCACGTGTGGTGCCCTCCAGAGCCATGTATCTAATGGCCATCACTTGTGTTTCCCCCACAGGCATGTATCTAATGACCATCATGTGTGATGCCCCCCAGAGCCATGTATCTAATGACCATCACGTGTGTTGCCCCCACAGCTATATATCTAATGGCCATCACGTGTTTTGCCCCCACAGCCATGTATCTAATGTCCATCATGTGTGGTGCCCCCCAGAGCCATGTATCTAATAGCCATCACGTTTGTTGCCCCCACAGCCATGTATCTAATGACCATCACGTGTGGTGCCCCCCAGAGCCATGTATCTACTAATGGCCATCACTTATAATGCCCCCCAGAGCCATGTATCTAATGCCCATCACGTCTGGTGTCCCCCAGAGATATGTATCTAATGCTCATCATATGTGGTACCCCCGAGACCAATGTATCTAATGTACATCACGTGTGGTACCCTCAGAACCATGTTAATAATGCCCATCATATGTTTTATCCCCAGAGCCATGTATCTAATCCCATCAAGTATGGTACCCCAGAGCCATGTATCCAATTCCCATCACCTGTAGTACCTCTATAGCCGTGTATCTAATGCCCATCATGTGTTATACCCTCAGAGCTATGTATCTAATACCACCATATGTGGAGCCCACCAGAGCTATGTATCTAATGCCCATCATACCCCCAGAGCCGTGTATTCAATGACCATCAGGTGTGGTATCCTCAGAGCCGTGTATCTAATGCCCATCATGTGTAGTACCCCCAGAGCCATGTATATTTGAAACCAGAAGTTTACATCCACTATCTAAAACGACACATCTGCATGTTTTTCTCACTATCTGACATGAAATCAGAATAAACCCTTTTTTTTCTCATGTAGGGAGATTGTTATGACTGGTCGATTGATTCCCTTGATCTGACTTCTTCAATGCTGGAATCATGGTTGGATAAAGTCCAGGAATAGGTACAGGTGCCAGATTCTCGTCATCAAAGTACAAGATCTGTTACGACAGAACCCGATTTACAGTCGGGGGTACCTGGGGAGAGTATCAATATGGCTTGGTATTATTGAATGTTGAGTGGAGGGGACAGTCTGATGTGTTTCTACAGGGAACATGATTGTGCCTTGCAGCATTTAGTTGATATTCAAAGACCATAAGTAGCAGAAAGAAACAAAACACAAATGTGAAGATCCCAATGAACCAAATCCGTAGATCTTGCACGACTGATTCATGGGGTTTCGTCGAATCGGGTAAAGAGTTGTAAGTAGATATGGTATTAGGCCTTCCAAACAATGTCATTGTGGGGGGCTTATACGGTTGTGTCTGGCGGTCAGTCTCTGTCTCTTTTTTTCTCCCTCCATAAACCCATTTTAGGTAAATTAGGAACCAAAATTATTTATATTTTCCAAATGCCAGAATAATAAGACAGAATGTTTTCAGGCATTTTAATAACTTTCTGTAAAGTCAAAAGGTTACATACATTCCATTAGTATTTTGTGCCATTGCCCTTAAACTGTATGACTTGGGTGAAACATTTTGGATCTCCTTCCACAAGCTTCTCACAATAGTTGGCAAGAATTTGGGCCCATTCCCCCTGACAGAACTGGTGTAACTGAGCCATGTTTGTAGGTTGCCTTGCTCACAACTGCTTTTTCATCTCTACCCATACATTTTCAATAGGATTGAGATCAGGGCTTTGTGATGGTTTGAATCTAAAAAGTGAAGTTAAGTCTCACTATTAAAAAATGATTTTTCATACGCAGTGGATTAAGATCATTGGTATTTTCACCGTATGGTTGAAAACTAAAAAGTGAAGTTATGCTTCATTATCAAAAGATGATTTCTTAGGTGAAGCAGGTTGATACCATGGCTGTTTCCACCATTTTTATCCATTCAGTAGGTTGAATACTTCTTATGTGGCTTTTTTGTTTTGTTTTGTTTTTTTGCCAAATATGAAGGTTTAATCATAAGAAGATTAAATAATATAAAATATAACAGAGTATAAATAGAAATATTTCTAATGTGGTAAAACATTTTGCCAGTATTTTACAACAGAAAATATTATTAGTTTTGAAGTTTTTGCCACAGAAATAAAATATAAACATTTTTGGGAGATGACTATGAACAGATGTTGCGAGATGGGGAAATTCCTTGGTTTTTTTTTCTTTAAATACATAAATAGTGCATGGCTTGCATCTAAAAAGTGTAGTTATGCCTCACTATTAAAAAATTATTTTAGTTTTTAGGTTTTATTTGTTCATGTTTTGTGAGGTTTTTTTTCTATGTAGGTTCTTTCTCACACACACGTCACTAATTTCTTATAATGAATGTGATTCATTTAAGTTGGTGTGGTAATCTATTCACATACTCACCAAGTCTAAGATCACTTCTTGATTGACCACCACCCTGCTGTGCACCCCAATTTGGGATGTATTTCACCTGTCTAGATTTTGGCGGTTGGTGACTGTTCACATTCAGTCATCAGGCCTTGTCCACAGGCTATTTACTTCATGCAGCATTTGCTTGGACCTGTCCCGCCCACAGCCATGACTCAGTCATGGGTACGGGATTGAAATAGACCAGGTGAGTGCTGCTAAGAGCAGTTCTACTAATCATATGTGAGGCCGTATGGCACATTTTATAAAAAATATTTTAGTGTAGGACTGCCTCAAATGAGATTTGCCATGACGTGGCGAGGTAGCTCAAGAAATTGCAATTTTTTGCCAAAAATCTCAAAATTTTATAATAAGTACAGTTTGGAATTTTTAGTGCTGAAGTGCACATATAGTGCTGGCTTTTTGTTTTTTCTTCATTGAATTGGTCGGTGGCTGACCCCCACCCTGCTGTGCACCCCAATTTGGGATGTATTCCACCTGTCTAGATTTTGGCGGTTGGTGACTGTTCACATTCAGTCATCAGGCCTTGTCCACAGGCTATTTACTTCATGCAGCATTTGCTCGGACCTGTCCCGCCCACAGCCATGACTCAGTCATGGGTACGGGATTGAAATAGATCAGGTGAGTGCTGCTAAGAGCAGTTCTACTATTCATATGTGAGGCCGTATGGCACATTTTATAAAAATATTTTAGTGTAGGACTGCCTCAAATGAGATTTGCCGTGACGTGGCGAGGTAGCTCAAGAAATTGCAATTTTTTGCCAAAAATCTCAACATTTTTATAATAAGGAATTTTTAGTGCTGAAGTGCACATTTAGTGCTGGCTTTTTGTTTTTTCTTCCTTGATTGAAACGCGTCTGGTCTCCAGTAGTGGTTGTGACTCCTGTCTTTTTCTTGTGAGAGCCACTATTTTGTACGATTTTAAAGAATCCAATTTTATTTTTATTGAAATTTTCCTGGAAGCTGGTTCCTTTCCTTCACTTTGTGATGGCCACTACAAAACATTGATTTTGTTATCCTTAAACCACTTTGTAACCGGTTTGGCAGTATGCTTCTGGTCATTGTCCATTTGGAAGACTCATTTCCACCCAAGTTTTAAGTTCCTGGTTGATATCTTGAGATATTGCTTCAGTATTGCCTCATGATGCCATCTATTTTGTGAAGTGCACCAGTCCTTCCTGCAGCAAAACAAGCCCACAACATGATACTGTCACCCCTGTGTTTCACAGTTGGGATGGTGTTCTTAGGCTTCAAAGCTTCTCCCTTTTCCTCCAAACATAATGATGGTCATTATGGCCAAATAGTTCAATTTTAGTTTCGGCAAACTGGAGGACATGTCTCCAAAAATTAAGGTCTTTGTTTCTGTGTGCATTTGCATAGACTAATCTGGCTTTTTTATGTTCTTTTGGAGTAATGGCTTCTTCCTCGCATAGTAGCATTGATACAGTACTCTTTTCACTGTGGATAATGACACAATCTTACCAGCTTCCGCCAGCATCTTCACAAGGTATTTTGCGTTTGTTCTTGGGTTGATATGCACATGTCTGACCAAAGCACGTTCATCTCTGGCACAAAGAACCAGTCTCCTTCCTGAGCGGTATGATTGCTGGACATTCCCATCTTGTTTGTACTTGCATATAATTGTTTGTACAGATGAACAATGCACCTACAGGTATCTGGAAATTTCACCCAAGGATACACCTCCCACAATTCTCTTCCTGAGATCTTGGCTGATTTCTTTTGACTTTCCCATGATGCTACATATAGAAGCAGTGTATTTCAAGTGTGAATTAAAATACATCCACAGGTGTGTCTCTAATTAACTCAGATGTTGCTAATAAACCTATCAGAAGCTTCCAAAGACATGGCATCATCATATGGGCTGTCCTATATTGTTTAAAGGCATAGTATTCTTAGTGTATATAAACTTTTGACTTTGCAGAAAGTAATAAAAATGCCTTAAAACATTCTCTCTCTCATTATTCTGGCATTTGGCAAATATAAATAATTTTGGTTCCTAATTGACCTAAAATGGGAAAGGTTTATTCTGCTTTCATGTCAGATAGTGAGAAAAACATGCAGATGTGTCTTTTTAGATAGTGTATGTAAACTTCTGGTTTCAACTGCACCCCAGAAATGTGTATTTAATGCCCATGATATGTTGTACCCCCAGAACGTGTATCTAATATCCATCACATGTTATACTTGTAGCACCCACGGGACAGGGGTTAAATAACTCATCGCCGGGCTGGTGATGTCGGGTCTCGGGATGTCACGGGTGGTCCTGCCCGGCTTTGTGGCCCCGAAGCGTACAATAAAAAAGGTATTGGAATTGAATGATGGAATGAAAGTTTGTCTCTTGACGCCACCTGTGGTACGCGGCCAGGGATTAGTCACCGCTGCAAGTGCTGTCCTCCGGGGCTGCTGGTATCACAGCAAGCATGGTTCACCTCCCCACAGGTGGAGCAGGCACCAGGGAGGATGATGGGGATGATAGTCAGCTGCTGGCACCAGAGCACGGGGCGCCAGCACCAGTAATGATAGACTGAGGCAGCAGGTGTGGGTTAAAATCTATTTACTCACAGTTCTGGTGCTGCACTCAGGGTACCGGTCTCCACCGTGATGGGCCCCAGCCGATCCCAGGTAAGTCCAAGGTCAACGCCGGTGCTGTAAACTGAGAGACCTTCCTCCTTGCACTTCGTGTTGGATCCCCATGGCCTGAAGTTACTTGGGGACCCTGATTGTTGTAACCCAGCTACCGTCCCATATGCAGGTGATGCGGGTTCGCTGTGGGGCCTGACCGTAATCCCGACCCTGGGCCCTATGTGCCACTGTGCTCTGGGAATTGGTGGTGGCCATAGGGACATACAATCAACCTGTCCTGCATATTCTGGTAGTCCAACATGGAGTATGTTCCACCCTAGGGCTCTGAACCCTGCTCTGCGCCACTTCTGAGGGAGCAATGAAGCTCTCCCCTCAGTAACCGTGTTTCTCCTCTGTCTCTCCAGCCTATCCGGTCGTCTCCTGCCTCTTCCAGTCAGGCCGGTCCTAGCTGGAGAAGCTCTTAAGCTCTCTCTCCAGCGACCGTGTTGTTCTATGTCCCAGACTATTCTGAAGTGATTTCTTGTGTGTTCTGTAACTTCCCCAGTGCTGCCCCACCTCCCATGCTGTTGCCCTGGTAACCAGGAAGTTCCCAGGCTGGCTGACTTCCTGAGTTGTGTAACTGACTGGCTCATTAGCTGGGTGTTTGTGTGAATGTTGTATAAGTGCTAAACACCAGAAATTATCCTCTCCATTACCCAGGATATGTACTGCACCTTAAGTGAGGTGCAGTACCCTGTGGCGACTGAAGCCTCAGGGCCGCCACATACCTATAGAGTCGTGTATCTACTACATATCACATGTACCTCCAGAGCCATGTATCTAATGCCCATCATGTGTAGTACCCCCCAGAGCTTTGAATCTAATCCCATCATGTGTGGTACTCCCCCGAACTGTGTATCCAATGCATATCATTTGTGGTACAGCCCACAGAGCTGCATATTCAATCCCAGTGTGTATTACACAATACCCCACTGCTCCCCTAGAAGGGAATGGAGTGGTGTTGCACATTACACTGCTGCTCCCTTAAAAGTGGACGAATGGGGGTCACAGATTACACCATTGCTTCCCTAGAAATGGATGGAGCAATGTCACACATTATACTGCTGATTCCACAGATAGGGGTCCCACATTAGACTACTGCTCAAATAGATGTGAAAGAAACAGGGTCACACATTACACCCCTGCTCATATAGAAGTGGACCCAGCGGTGTCACATTACATCACTGCTCACATAGGAATGGACAGAGCAGTATCATTAATTACACCACTGCTGCCATAGAAGTGGATGGGGTGGTGTCACACATTACACTATTTCTCCCATAGAAGTGGACAGAGTGATGTCACACATTACAATACTGCTCCCATAGACGTAGATGGAGCAGTTTCACACATTACACTACTGCTCCCATAGAAGTGGACAGAGCAGTGTTATACATTACACTACTGCTCCAATAGAAGTGGACAGAGACATGTCATGCATTACACTACTGCTCCCATAAAGATGAACAGACCGGTGTCACATTACACCACTGCTTCCATAGAAGTAGACAGAGCGGGTGGCCACACATTACACTACTGCTCCCATAGAAATAGGCCATTTTGTTGAAGTCTAGTACATCAACTGCAGACCTGCTCAACGGAGCCCTCAGCCAGCAGGCAGGTTCAATGGAGTCTGCCGCCCTCCGGCAGGCTCAATGGCGCCTGCTGCGACACCCCTTAGCTCCCAGTATCGCCAACCCTCCTGCTGCAACAACCCCGAGCCACAGTATCGTCGACCCTCCCTCCTCTCACCCCGCTGCACTGACCCGGTAAGCTTTATCCGGATTACAAGACGTACCCCAATTTTCTTCTCAGCTTTGGAGGGAAAAATGTGTTTTATAATTAAGAAATGGGACAATCACTCGAGTATAAGCCGAGGGGGACTTTCAACATGAAAAACTTGGCTTATATACGATTATATATGGTAATAATAAAACTGTCCTTTCACAGGGGCACAACATATTGGGCACTAGAATAGCATGACTGAAAACGTTGCAAGTTTTACTCAAAATGTTCTGTTCACTCCTTCGCAAATGCTATAAGGGGTGTTTTCAAAAATGACATTTCTTGAGGATATTATTTTTTTCCACCCTTAAACCTCTGAAATAGTAGACGAGTGTTGTGTAAACCACTGAATTAGGCCTCAATTGTGCATGTTGCTCTCTGACTCCTGATCCCTGTCTTATGTCCAGCCAAAAGATTAGGGCCACATGTAGGGAATTTCTAAAAGCCTGGAGACATAGCATAATAATTTGCAAACTGTCTTTTCAGTGTCCCAAACTGGACACAAGATATTGGGCCATATCTTGTCACATCTTTGGAATCATTGCAGTTTAATGCTGCAGAATCTATGATGAAATAATTTGTGGAAAATACCTATTCAGTCAAAATACTCTCCGATAGATGAAAGCTTTGAGATGTGCAGTTTCTGAAATGGGGTCTTTTCTACTGTTCGGGTAACTCAGTGGCTCTACAAATGCAAAATGAAGACCAACAATTATTCCAGCAAAACTTACGCTCCAAAAAGCAAATGGTGCTACCTCTCTTATGAACAGAAAAAGTAGAAAAGTAGTGTACAACCACATACAGTGGATTTAAAACTATACACACCCCTGTTAATAATCAATGTTTTTGTCATCTCAATATCATACCGCTGAAAATAATTTTTTAAGTTTTTCCACTTTTACCATCACCCATAATTTCTACAATTCAACTGAACAATAAACTCAAATCTTTTCAGGTTAAAAAAGAAAAATAAAGAATTAAAATAATGTGGTTGCATAAATATGTGTAGCACCCCACGGGGCAGGTGGTTAACCTACTCATTGCCGGGCAGTCGCGGGTCGGGTCAGGCAATGTCATGGGTGGCCTTGCCCGGCTCCTTTGCCTCGAGGCGTACAGCAAATGAAGGGAAAGTGGGGTGGTTGGGAAAGTTTGTCATGACGCCACCTGTGGTATGCGGCCAGGGATTAGTCACTGCTGCAGAATTCCTCGCCGGGGCAGATGTTATAGCAGCCAGGATGATGTCGCTCTCCACAGGCGGAGCGGGCCCTGGGTAGATGACGAGGGCAGTAGTCCACGGGAGCACCGACACGCGGGGTGCCGGCAAAGACAGGGACGACACAGGGGGCTGCGGTTCAAAGTTCTCTTTACTCACAGTTCTTAAGGCACCTTGGAGGTGCCGCTCTCCGCCGAGATGGGCCTCAGCCGGTCCCAGGTAAATCAGAGGCAATCACAGGTGTCTGTGAAGTGTGAGACCTCCCTTCCTTGCACTTGGTTGTGGATCCCTGTGGCTTGAAGAGGCTTGGGGATCCCAGTGTCTCTCTTAACGTTAAGTGTCATGTCCCGTATGCAGGTGGCGCGGATCCTCGCCGTGGGGCCTGGCTGCAATCCCGATCCTAGATCCTATGTGTCACTGTGCTCCAGGAAAATAAGTGGTGGGCGATGGGACTTGAAATCCCCATCCCCTGGAGATTCTGGCAGACAAGCCGTAGGGCTTCTGCACCCTGTCAGTGCTGGCACTCTGAGAACGGTTAGGCTCGACCTCCAGCTACCATGTTCCCTTCTGTCTCACCATCTCCACTGGTTGCCTCTCGCCCTCTTACAGTCTGTACAGTTCTAGCCAAGAGAAGCTCTCAAGCACTCTCTCTTAGCAGCCGTGGTGCTACAAATCCTATGATGTTCTGGCACTTTCTCCTTTCCCTAGATAGCTCTGAAGCACGCATCCCGGGCGGTCTAGCTGGGTTGCACACCCCCCAGGGAACTATTGTTGCTTCTCGGTCCCAGACTAATCTGACTATAAACTGTTTATGTGTACCTACTCCCTCAGTCAGCCCCCACCTTCTTGATGACTCATAGTGGCTGTTGACCTGGTAACCGGGAATTCCCCAGACTGTCTGGCTTCCTGTGTTGTATAACTAGCTAACTCATGGGCTGGGGATTGTGTGTCATGATCCGGTAACTGTGGAATATTACAAAAAACTCCCATTGGTGAAAAAACACCAAGAAAACAGGAGTAGTTGGAACCTGGGCTGACCGCAATCCCATATCAGACCACACTAGAAGTAGCCATGGAGCATTCCTAATAACCTAGACACCTCGTCACAGCCTAAGAAACTAGCTACGCCCCACAGAGAGAAATGAGGAAATCTACCTTGCCTCAGAGAAGTCCCTAAAGAAGAAGATAGCCCCCCACATATAAAGATTATGGTGATGTAGGAAAACACAATACACAGATAGGAAAAATAGATTTAGCAAAGGTGAGGCCCAACTAACTTGATACAAAGAAAAGGAAAGGAAACTGATTGTGGTCAGTGCAAAATCCCTATAGAAAAATACCAAACTCCTGATAGTAAAAATTGTCCTGGAGGTTGAACGACCTCACCCCCACTATATCAGGTACTCCTGTAAATAATGGGAGAACAAAATACAAAAAAAAAGCACAAAAATACAGAAGAGCAAATAATCAGTTAGATAATACAAGTTAGACAGGGAGAAAATCCCTTTTCCTGCAGGAGAGCTAGCAAAGGGGGAACCCCCATGCTCACAACCAAACTTCACCTGCAAGAAAACAGATACAAAGCAAAACAAGGAAAAAAACAACACCCTAAGGTGTAAACCAGGAAGCAAGGAAAAAACTGAGAACTTATCTGCAGAAGTCTAGATCAGGGAAACAGGGATGGACAGAACTCCAAACCAGGAACAGAGACTGAGGAATATACAATTATAACCGGCGTCAGCAAGGCAAAAAGCGCTCTCCTATATAGACCAGACTTGTCTGCAATAGGACTTCCCTAATTCCCAATTAATAGGGATGATCGAATACCTCAAATATTCGACTTCGCGAATATCCAACAAATAGGTTGCCGCTATGTGAATATTCGATTCACAATGTAAGTCTATGGGAAGCCCGAATAGTGCCGAATAGTTGCTATTTGGGTTTCCCATAGACTTACATAGCGCATCGAATATTCGCGAATAGTGGAGATCTATTCGGCAAATATTCGCGAAGCCGAACATTTGAGGTATTCGATCATCCCTACAAATTAACGTCGACACCTGTCTGAGTCACAGGCTCAGATTCAGCTCCACTACTAGAGGGAGCTTCAAAACAGCACCCACACAGACAATATTCACAACAATTGTGTAAGTGAAACAAACACTAGTGATTAACCTCCTCTCACCCGGAATGAATATTACATCTTAAAAGAGATGCAGTACCCGTGGCGACTGAGCCTCAGTGGTGCCACATATGCACACCCTTAAACTAATACTTTTTGTTAAAGAACCCTTTGAATTTATAGGAGCATTCAGTCATTTTGGATAAGAGTTTATCAGAATGGCACATTTAGAACAATTTTTGGCCACTCTTCATTGCAGCAGTGCTCCAAATCTTTCAGATTGCAGGGGCATCTCCTGTGTACAGCGCCTCTTCAGTTGAAACCACAGAATTTCATTTGGATCCAGCTTTGGACTTGGAGGCATGCTAAGGGTTGTTGTCATGCTGATAGGTGCAATTAGTTGTCATCTTCAGTTTTTTAGCAAGGCCTTAACATTTTATTGCAATATTGACTGATATTTGGAACTGTTCATAGTTCCCTCCACCTTGACTAAAGCCACAATTCTATCTGTGGAATAACAGCACCAAATTATAATGCTGCCTCCACTATGCTTAACTATTGGTATGGTGTTCTTTTGGTGATGCACAGTGTTTGT
Source organism: Anomaloglossus baeobatrachus (assembly GCF_048569485.1). Taxonomy (NCBI): domain Eukaryota; kingdom Metazoa; phylum Chordata; class Amphibia; order Anura; family Aromobatidae; genus Anomaloglossus; species Anomaloglossus baeobatrachus. The sequence continues at coordinate 123,216,043 of NC_134355.1, read as the reverse complement.
GTAATGCTGGATCCCTACAGGGATGCTAACATACTGCCGCAGCTGTCCTTCTGTTTCTCCTCCTTCTGTATGCTGGGTCCTGCTGCAGAATCCTCCTTCGAGGGCCTGCGCACAATGCGCAGGTCCTCTAGCAACTCCCCGATTCTTAAAGGAGTAAACTGGAACTGCCTGACGGAGCTCGTGTCTTTCCTGCCAGCCAGAGTACCATGCCAGCCATCCTGTCTGAACTAGCTGTTCTGTCTGAACTAGCTCTCCTGTCCAAAACAGCCATCATAAAAGAACCAGCCGTCCCGTCAGTACCAGCTATCCTGTCAGTACCAGACTTCCTTTCTGAACCAACCGTCCTGTCAGTACCAGCAGTTCAGTCAGCACCAGTACCTGAATCCACCCATGCCTGTAATCCTGATCCAGTTCTTCCTGTTACCTGCGTCCCTGACTCCTGGAGCAGCAAGCGTTTGCGCAGGCCATGGACCCCGCTGATCCAAATATTGTTCCGCTAACAAAGTTGTTCCAGAAAAAGACCCGCCAACGGGAGCAGCAAAGTCAGATCCTGTCCTACTTGCGGTTGTTGAATTCCTGGTTGAACGCCTTAACCTGAGAGTCCTCCATTTCCTGCTACACCAGCACCTGGAGAAGGTCAATGCCTCTCTGTTCTACCTAGCTTCGATGGGATCCTAAGCAATGCCATGATTTCATTAATTAGTGTACTGTCACATCAGTTTCCTTTAGACCAATCCACAGTGGCATTTTTAATGTCCCACCTAGGTGGAGAGGCTCTTGCATAGCTCAATCCCTTGTGGGATAGAGGAGATGTATTCTGTAAAGTCTTGGATGAGCCAGGTTGAGTCACTTCAGCTGCTTACTCTCTTCTTAAACTGTGACAGGGTAGTCTGATGGTGGGCCAACATGCAGTTCAGTTCTGTACACTGTCTTCCGAACTGAGATTTAAAGGGAACCTGTCAGGTCCAATATACACCCAGAACCACGAGCAGTTCTGGCTCCATATTACTAATCACTGCCTAACTGTCCCTGTATACACTAGCGTAGATAAAGGGATCTTTAGAAAACGTATTCCTAAAGATCTTTTATCGTATGCTAATGAGTGAGGGGACTAGTCCCCTGGGCATTAGTTTCTCTGGCTAGTCGGCTCTATTAGCATATTAGTACGCCTCTGTGGGCATGCTAACATGCTAATTAATGCGCAGTGTCAGAGGATGATCTCACTAACCTCTCCACTGCCATCACCGCCCGACACTGGATTTCAGTGCGCATGACCCCGGAGATTCGGTCATGCACACTACTTCAGTTTGAAGCCACCCAGTACACCCAGTACACCCAGCTTCATAGTACGCATGACCGGAAGTCCGAGTGTATAATTTGTGTGTATATGTGTAGTTGCAGTAGTATGCTTCAATCCCTGTGTAAGAATATATGGGTGCAATGCTGTCAGCCACCATTAGCTGGGAAAGCTTAGGCCTCAGGTATAGTGACAGGGCTGAAAGGGTTAACTAAAGAAGCCGGCCCAGAGTGAATAAAATATAATGTTAGGTATTTCCTGATTTTAGAGAATTGAGTTGTTAAATGAAGAAGAGAGGAGATATAGCAGAGTGGAGAGTGTGGTGTAGCAAAAGTAGTGTGCAGAAGGAAGTAAAGATGACTAAAGACGGATTGCAGCTTTAAAGCTCTATCGAGGTGAATTGAGGTACCAGAGAACACCACCCATCAAGCAGGCGAGTGTGAGCAGCACAGACAGTGGCGGACCCAGTGTTGACTGATGGTCACTAACACTGGGTGTTTGACTTGAAGAGTCACGGTGAGGTAGTAGCATAGTGTGTAGGGTAGTCTAGCGAAACACATGGACCTGTATTGTTGGATATCCAGGGTTCAGCAAGACGCTAACTGCGCCCAGCCTCCTTCATGTGAACTTGTCTGTAGCCACAACAGAAGAGCAGGTCTGTGTTAAGATGTTAATGACTTGTAGGAAGCCCAGTGTGAAACCTGTTGCAAGCAAAGTGAAATGTTGTTTGAAACATGTTACAAGTAAACAACATTCAGTTTTTAAGCGTTATGGACCTGTCTTTAATAACCCTGAAAGCACAACCGCAACGTGTGAACAAAATGATGAAAAATTAGTTGGTGACCGAGAAGTACCACTGCAGCCAGGTCCACAGCCACATACTCCACAACGCTCATTTGGTATGTCGTGAGGGGAGCAAAGCAGTGAATCCCTTACCCATGACTGCCGCCCTGCACCATGTTACACACTGTCTTTCTGGCGGTGGTTGGCGCATGACACAGCACCTTTAAGGCTAATGCTATTTAAAGTTAGGAACCCACTGAAAGGTTTGCTGTGACATGGTAGGATTTTTTACATGACACAAATCTGGCATTTTAACACATGTGATGGCAAACTTTTTATAACCATTGAAGGATATTGTGTTATTTGTGAAAAGTTGCATACACATTTGCAGAATACTTTTTTACATGTTGTAAAAAAATTTAAAAAATGAGTTAAATCCACACAATATTGTAATTTGTCATATTCACAGCCCAATGCTTAAGAAAAATCACAAAATACTTTATGAATGAGGAGTTTCTGGAGGGGTATGACTTTCAAAAAAGGATCACTTTGGGACAGGATTGCCAACTTGACTTTTTAGTTTTTCTGGACAGTATTTTTGACAGACACATTGGAAAATCAAGATAAATCATTATGAATATAAGTGATCCATGTCCACAGCCTATAATTCTGACATGAAGACATTGGTTCTCTTCATTAGAAACTATAAAATGATAATTAGAGTCAAAATAAATTGTATAAGATTCTTTAGTCTCAAAAAAAATCATGGACACCTTAATTTTTTTTTTCGAACACGGCAAAAAAGTGCCCTATTATTAAGGACTGTCCTGGGATTTCTGGATAGTTGGCAACCCAGCTTTGGGGCTCATAGCCTATTACCCCTTTAGTCATCCTGGAAAGTTAAAAAAATAATTAAAAAATATAATTAATATTGGATTTAATTTTAACAGAATATTAAAATAATTAGTAACAGCAATCCTCGTACGAGGGAGGCCACTTGACAATAAATATGTGAGAAGCAATTCAAGAAGGCTAAAATATAACTTTTAATCCTAATATATTAAAACCATTATTAGGTGACAGGTAACCAAAAGCTCCTTAATATTCTGACAGCTCAGCTATGACCATATATTGAAATATATGATGGCTAAGAAGCCTAAGATATAACAAACTAAACAAAAAAACACAATAAACACAAATAATAATTGAGTCGATTATTTCACCCAAATGGACAGTGGTCCCTATAGTGAGCACACAAAAAAATAATCAAGAAATAACTCAATATAAAAAATGATATACACTGGTTCTCAGAGGAGAAACTGACAGTATAATTATATACGATATTGATGAGAATATATTCAAACGATCTCACCCATATCAAGTAGCTTGGGGAGCTTCAGGGTTTCCTCTGTGTGGGTCCTTCAATTTTCATCTTGTTACTGACCCTACATGTCCCTAGGGAAACACTATTTTATTTTAAAATAAGTTTAATTTTCACATGCCAGTTTTTTAAAAATTTATGAAGAATTTATTGGGTTCAAATGCTCAATAGTCACCAAGATAGATTTCTAGGGAGAAGTAGTTTTCAATATGGGGGCTTTTTGAGCAAGATTCTTGTGCTTTAGCATTTCAATGTCTCTGCAAACTGAAATGGTCCATGAAAAAAAAAAAACAGCAATAGAAAGGAAACTCCAAAAGCCACCAGATACTGCGTTATTCCAAAACCCATGTATCAGTCATGTAGCACACTAGGGCCACATATGGCAGCAGGGCTGCCATCAGGGCATTACTGCATTTGCTCATGTATGAGGCCCTGTGAGCAGAAGCAAAGTGTTGAGCCTGGATATGCTGGCAGACTGCACCCCTCCTCTTTTATTTTTCTGCTCACCAGGCTCCAGGGGCGGAGCCTGGTTACTTAGCAACAGCCAGCCAGTGCAGGTTAAATCACTGCGGCAGCGACCAGGCGCCAATCAGATCCTGAGAGGCATGCTGATGTCGCGGGCGGAGGAGGGGACGCCGCGCTCTCCCACGGCTCGGGTCCGGCGCCGCTGCGGCTGCAGCGGCCTGCCGCTGCCGCTCGGTGGCTCGAGCGATGGGCCAGATCCCGGGGACTCGAGCGGCGCTCCTCGCCCGTGAGTGAAAGGGGATTGGGATTTGGGATAGTTTATTGTCCGTGTCGCCACCCACGGTTGTGGTGATGTGTTGACACCACCGCTGCTCTGTATGGGGATCCCGGGAGTGGTGGTATGGAGCAGCCAGATGTTAATCCTCCTCTCCGTGGGTAGGGGGTTGGTTGTCCCGGGGCCCAGTGATGAGGTGGGTGATGCAGGGCTTGGTGGGGTGCAGGGACGCGGGGGCAGCGCTGTGCCTGGCGGCACTGTGGTACTCACTCAGCCTGAGACGATGACACAGTTCTCGGTAAAACACACGGCTGGAAAGACGGTTCCCATGGACGGCTGCACTTGCTTTCCCCAGTAGTTGACGGTGACGGCCCCTTTTCCTGCACCTAAGATGATGATGGTTGCGATGGGTTCCCACCGGTAACCCGCTCCCCGGCTTGGATATGGGCCGGAAGAGCCCTACTTTGCCCGCAGGCGCTGGCCCTGAGAAACTGGTGCCCTGGCGGTGGCGGTGTCTCTCTCCAATGGTTGGACTGTTGCCTTCAATCGGGACTTGGTTGTTGGGAGACCCAGAGGTCCCCTTCACTAACGGATTTGGCAAATTCACGGCGACTCCTAGCCTTGCCGGGATCCGAAAGGCCCCTGCCACTGGTGCTGACTGCTCTTCGTATACTGCTCCGGTACCGCCGGGCCACCACCCGTCCGCGGTCCTTCCAGCAACCTCCAAGCAGTCTCCCCTGCAGACAGTCACCGCCGTCTGCTGACCTTGCTGTCTCAGTCCGGGGCACACACCCGGACCAACTTCAGGCTTGCTTAACTGTTCCTTTTTTCTGTCACTTCTCTCACTTAGTCTTCCACTTTAACTCCTCTCTCAAGCTCCTCTACCACTTCACTTCCTTCTACTTCCTCCTCCCTAGCTTGACTCCTCAACTGCACTGCCCTGCCTGGTTTTCCCGCCTCCAGGGCTGTGAACTCCTCGGTGGGCGGAGCCAACCGCCTGGCCCACCCCCTGGTGTGGACATCAGCCCCTGGAGGAAGGCAACAAGGATTTTTGGTTAGCCTTGGTGTTCCTAGCTGGGGTGTAGGGTGTGGTGGTGTTATGACCTGTGACCCCTGGCTTGCCCAGGGTGTCACACTGACATAGCACGCACACCTCAGTGTGTGCTCATTGTGACACCACACCCACCATTTCTAACCCTCAGCTGTGGATACAGACGGTTGCCATTAGAGACAGCGGGCAGGCGGGTGGCCATTCTGTGTGGTGGGTGGAGCACGACTATATTTGTTAGTCAACTCCCACAGTAAGTCCACAATTTCCCTACAGCTACAGTTAGAGAGAGCTGTGCTGCTGTTGTTATGGTTCTGCAGCAGTGCTCAGGAGCCTGAAGGAATCAAGCTGTGAAGCAAATGCTGTGCCCCCCCCCAGTGCTGTATGCCCGGGCGTACCCAGCACTGAGTGCCCCTCAGTGCTGTGTGCTTGGGCCCCCTAGTGTTGTCTGTGTGAGAATGTGGAGCTGAAGCCTGCAGTGTCTCCTCCTGCCCACCAGAGGGATCTCTGTGCAGGCTGGACAGTGTGTTGACCCGCCCACAGAGGGCAGTCATGTGTTGAGCTGCTCTCGACCCAATTATTAAGAATACTGGATCTGATAGAGACTGTCTACTGAGCATGTGAGACGTGTTAGTGCCACATCGGGAAAGCAGTCATTTATGGTCATACAAAGAACTGTATTCCAGAATACATCCTTGCCTGTGGTAATTCTTTCCGGTTGGTTGTCGGCCACCAAAGGTACAGATACTCCGTTTAAATCTACCAAAGATACAAATACTTCATTGGAATCTACCGATACCCCCTTTCCAGCCCATTATTCCTGTAATAATTAGTGGAACTGTAAGTCCTGAGCTCAGGCCCCAAGCAGACATTCTTGGCGAGAGGTGTTTACACATCGGTTAGACTGCATCCATTTAGATAGGACTGATTTTGCTCACACTTAAAGATCTGGCGTTACTGCTAAAACCTGGCACCTGGATAGCCTGTTGCTGTGTGTGGGATACAAGGGAAGGGGAAGATAGCATTATAGTTAAGTTTGTAAGTCATTGTGCTGGCCCATCGACAGGACCATCCGTACACCTAGTGACCCTCACCGCGCACATAGAGTAGAAATTGCATCCTTGTACTAAGCAGAGCACCTGTTTGGTAAATTTATACAGATACCTCTGGATACATTGGAGAGTATCGCTGTGGCAGCACATTGGTCTCGGTCTTCCTGGCCTGGTGTAGGTTATATTTCTTTGTGATAATCTCTACAAGTTATTTTGCGTTACTTATCCCAATCCTATTTGGTCAATAAAACCTAATTCCTCAACATTGTCTGGTCTTGTTCCTGATCTGTGGCCCGCTGAATTCTGACAGTAACTGCTCCGGTTCACTTCTGTGCCTCCCCCCAAAATTAGACAACAGCAGTCCTATACAGCCTATGTGATTATATCCTAACATAAGTAAACTAGCAGCACTTTAAGCTCATTTCATAAATTGAATTTACAGTAAATCACATAATATATAGTAACATAGTAACATAGTTTCTAAGAGTGAAGGAAGATCTTATGTCCATCTAGTTTAGCTTATTTTTAGTGCCGCTGTCCTGCAGTGTTGAATCTGTGGAAGGCAAACACCCACAGAGTAGAAACCAATTTTCTTCATAGGGAAAAAAAATATTTCCCGACTCCTAAGCTGGGTCAACTATCTACCTGTAATATTATGTTATTCATAACCTTCTATACTGTTGCTATTAAGAAAAGCATCCATTCCTCTCTTAAATTCATTCAGTGAGTTGGCCATCACCACTTCCTCAGGAAGAGAGTTCCAGAGCCTCACTGCTCTTACTGTGAAGAACCCTCTTCTATGCTGCTGTAGAAATTTTCTTTCCTCCAATCGAAGAGAATGCCCCCTTGTTCTTGTCATAGTCCTTAGTACAAACAGATCATGGGAGAGATGTCTGTATTGCCCTCTGATATACTTGTACATATTTATTAGGTCTCCCCTAAGTCTTCTCTTTTCTAGTGTAAATAGACCTAATTTTGAAAACCTTTCTGGGTATTGTAATGCACCCACTCCATTTATTATTTTGGTTGCCCGCCTCTGAACAATTTTAAAAAATGTAAATGAGATAAATGAAAAAGAACACAGATCAAAATTAGAGAACACTTTCAGATACCTGCAAGTTATTGGTGTTACTCTGGCACTTGGTGCTAATTTCCTTAATTAACTCACAAACCCTATGTAACTCGCAGATTGTCCAGATGAAGGCCAAAGGGATGACCCTATCAGCCATAGCAAGAGAACTTGGTTGTTCTAAGTCTGTGATTTCAGGAATATTGCATCTTCACAACATCACAAACTCTTTCAAGTCCCCCAAGAAGGCTGGTTGCCCTCGAAAGAGAGGACAGGACAATGCAGATAATCTCCATGTGTAATTTGTTTCAAAACTGCAGCTGGAATTGCTCAGCAGTTCAGCACTGAATAGTGTCACGACGTTTAGGAGCATTTGGACTGAAAGCCCACTCTGCAGTGATCAAACCTCTCATTAGCAGAAAGAATAAAAAGGCTAAACTTACCTTTGGTGAGGAGCATATTGTGTGGACAGAGGAGTGGTCCTCAGTTCATGTTAGTGATGAAAGCAAGTTTAATTTATTTGGGTCTGATGGGAAATATTATGTTTGTTGACAAACTGGGAAAAGACTGAACCCAAAGTGTGTTAAGAAGTCAGTGTAAGGTGGTGGAGGAAGTGTCATGGTTTGGGGAATGTGTTCTGCAGAGTTGGACCTCTCATATAGATACATGGCAGAGTGAATACAAGTGTGTATCAGAACCTTCTTCAACAACACATGGTTCCTTACTTGCGTTCATCACTCAATCGGCCAGCAATTTTCATGCAGGACATTGCCCCATGCCATACATCAAAACGGTTAAATCAGTTCATTGAAACAGAAAACATTGAAACAATGAAATGTGCAGCCCAGAGTCCAGATCTAAACGCAATAGAAAACCTCTGGAAAGTCCTTGGTGACAAAGTTATGTCTAAGAAACCCACGACAGTCAAACAACTGTGAAAGAGACTGGAAGAAGAGTGGATCAAAATCACGCCAGAGCAGTGTGAGAGACTAGTGATGTCCTGTGGCCGCAGATGTGCTGAAGTCATTCAAAGCAAAGGCCTGTACACTTCCTACTGATTCGTGACTGTTGTTGCCTTCAGAAAATGTACTTATAATCTTTCTCTGTGCAACAGTTATTGTTCTCTAATTATAATATGTGTATGTATAATACACATAAATAAGTGATGTAAAATACTGAACTTGTGAACGTGCTCTAAGGATAAGTGATAAGTTAATGATTGGTGGGGTCCGGCTGCTGGGACCTGCACTGATCAGCAGAATGTGGAGGCAGAGCTGGGGTGGGGCCTGGGTGGAGTCTCAAGGGGGCCTGAAAATGTTGCCAGTATGGGGCTCTGAAATTCCTTGTGGCAGCCTTGTATGAAAGTGGATATTTCTAAACTCTGTGGAAACAGTATAATATATATTGAACTGTGTTGCCTGTCTTGGACATCTAAGTCACAGAAAAAAATGGTAGCTGTGCAGTAACCGCTATCAATTGATGGAGCAGCTCCAGAACTAAGCACTTCTGGCTGCCTGCTACCACCACCGGCACTGAGAGCAGCTGATCGGTGCGGGTGTGGGGTGTCGGACTTCCACCAATCAGACATTGATGACCTATACTAAGGACAAGTGTGACGCCCTGGGCAAGCCAGGGATCACAGGTCATAACACCACCACACCCTACACCCCAGTTAGGAACACCTAGGCTACCAAAATCCTTGTTGCCTTCCTCCAGGGGCTGATGTTCACACCAGGGGGTGGGCCAGGCGGTCGGCTCCACCCACCGAGGAGTTCACAGCCCTGGAGGCGGGAGAACCAGGGAGATGGAGTTTGGAGGGAGAAGTGGAAAGAACAGTTTAGCTCAGGAGAGCTTGAGTCAAGTGAAGTGGTAGTGGAGCTAACAATGAAAAGCTGAAGTGACAGAAAAGTGACAGTAGTAAAGCCTGAAGTTGGTCCGGGTGTGTGCCCCGGACAGTGACAGCAAGGTCAGCAGACGGCGGTGATAGTCTGCAGGGGGACTGCTCGGAGGTTGCTGGAAGGACCGCGGACGGGTGGTGACCCGGCGGTCTGGAGCAGTATACGAAGAACAGTCAGCACCAGGGCAGGGGCCTTTCGGATCCCGGCAAGGCTAGGAGTCGTCATAATTTGCCAAATCCGTCAGTGAAGGGGACGTCTATCTCCTAACAACCAAGTCCCGATTGAAGGCAACCGTCCAACCGTAACAGAGAGACATCGCCACCGCCAGGGCACCAGTTTCTCAGGGCCAGCGCCTGCGGGCAAAGTAGGGCTCCTCCGGCCCATATCCAAGCCGAGGAGCGGGTTACCGGTGGGAACCCATCGCAACCATCATCATCTTAGGTGCAGGAAAAAGGGACCGTCACCGTCACCTACTGGGGAAAGCAAGTGCAGCCGTCCGTGGGAACCGTCTTTCCAGCCGTGTGTTTTACCGAGAACTGTGTCATCGTCTCAGGCTGAGTGAGTACCACAGTGCCGCAAGGCACAGAGCTGCCCCCGCGTCCCTGCACCCCACCGAGCCCTGCATCACCCACCTCATCATTGGGCCCCGGGACAACCAACCCCCTACCCACGGAGGGGAGGATTAACATCTGGCTGCTCCATACCACCACTCCCGGGATCCCCATACAGAGCAGCGGTGGTGTCAACACATCACCACAACCGAGGGTAGTGTCACGGACAATAAACAATCCCAAATCCCAATCCCCTTTCACTCACGGGCGAGGAGCGCCGCTCGAGTCCCCGGGATCCGGCCCATCGCTCGAGCCACCGAGCAGCAGAGGCCGCAGCAGCAGCGGCAGCCGGACCCGAGCAGTAGGGAGGGCGCGGCGTCCCCTCCTCCGCCCGCGACAACTTGGCGTCACGAACAGGATCTTACCGCTCTGCCGTTGGGTAGAGGTGCGCCTTGTGACCGCCGGAGGTATCCGGCCGGAAAAATTCAGAAGTCGCCATCTTTGGCGCGAAAAGTTCCCGCACGAGCGTCTTCTCGAGTAGTAGAGGCGCGAAGGCCAAAACCCCGCCCCGAGAGAGGAGGGGCCGGAAAGAGGCTGAAGGAGACGGAATGGCGGCTAGCTGCATGTGAGCGCGGCTATAAAAGCAGGGACGCCAGGACCCTGCAGCCATCTTGTTCCTGGGAGAGGCCGCCAGCAACATGTTCATGCCGTGCCGCAGCACCGTAGCCCCCGCGCCTGGAACCGCGGCGTGGGTGGAGATCCGGACCGCGCAGCTCTACCAAAGGCTGCAGGTTAAGATGCAGCTCCTCGTGGAGGAGTGGGAGACCGACATGGCGGACGTCATAGCGACCGTGCGGAGACGCGAGGAGGAAGCGGAGGAAAGGAGGGTGAGCGACCCACGCCCCGATGCCCTTGAAGGGCCGGTCATCGCGGCTGCGGGACCCGGTCCAAGCCCTCTCCCCCCCTCTGCCTCCCTCGCCACCCGTCTCAGAAGCTGTGACCCCGCCACTAGGCCCGCTACCACCGCAACCGGTAGCAATACCCAGTATGCCCGCCCAGGCGGGCCGACCTGTAGCCGGAGCCCGTAGTCGACCGGAGGTGTTGCCCTGGAAGTCTCCGAAAACCGCACCGGAGGCGTCTCCAGGGAAAATCCCCAAGCCGGAGCTGATGACCCGTTCCGAGCCGGAGGCCCAGCTGCGGAAAGCCCCCGTGCCCATCCCCCACACCTCGGCTGAGGTAGCGCCGGGTTGTCGCTGCAAGGCGGCGTCCAAGGCCACGTCACCGCGGGACCTGTCGCCCAGAGTACCAGCAGTGGGCAATATCCAACAGGTCTTGCGGGGCCCGACCCGTGCGCCGGAGCTCGCAGCAGCGCCGTACTGGGACAGAGAGCCGGTACCGCTGGGCCTGGAGATCGGTGAAAGAGAGAAAAAGAAGAAAGCGGAGCTGGTGGCCCGAGCAATTAGAGAAAAAGAGAACCTCCGTCAAGCAACGTTCCGTGTCCGGGGCCCGCTGTACGAAGGGCAGGTGAGGCGGTTTGATGTCCGCCGGGAATATGGGTTTATATATGAACCGGGCCTGGAGGCCGAGGTGTTTATAGCCCGGCGGGATGTGAATGCCCACCTGCCTGAGGAGCATCCCGGCCGTAACCTGATGCCGGGCGACATCGTGCAGTATACCCGGCACTGTGGAGAGAGGGGGTGGTTCGCCCTAGATGCAAAACTGAGGGGCAGCCAGGAGAGCCGAGTGAGTTCTGCACCCCCTCCCTCGGATGAAGCTGAATATCCGGAGTAGGGCAGCGGAGCACCGTTGTCCAGTCCCCGTTGGGACCACCACTGAGTGTTTGTTTAAAAGTTTGTTGAAAAATGATGATAAGTAAAATGAAACCGTGAAGTTCATCTGATTAACCGTGATTGGAAACCGGCCGTAGCCGGCACCGTTGTCCCCGTGGGGACCGTTTAAAAGGTTGCATGAGGAACTGCTCATGGACAAGCCCGTGAACTTGCAGGGCAACCACAGACGTTAGTGGCTTGTAAATAAGTTGTTTTACCGTTACCGTTTCCGCAGTTGCCGCCTCCGGAGAGGCAGGTTGGAGGGAGGGCCCTCAGCAGAGCAGGCTGGGGCCCAGCCACCACAGGAACCGGTGGCTACCCTCTGGAGGGGAAGGACAGATCCCGCTCGGGTGACTTGGTGCAGGACTGGGGTAAAGGGGTGCTGCCTGGGCTTTAGGGGCAGCATCAGGGCCAGGTTGCTTGGGTGGGAGAGAGCGGAGACCGTAACCGTAAACCGTTAGCAACGTTTAAGGACTGAACCTCCCGATGTGGGATGATGTCATAAGTTGTATGTGTGTTATTCTCTTTTATATGTTTTTCAGAAAATAAAACCGGTGTTGGACGGGCAGCCCGCGGACGGTCTGCATTTTGCTAAGGGGGAATGTGAAGCCCTGGGCAAGCCAGGGGTCACAGGTCATAACACCACCACACCCTACACCCCAGTTATTAACACCTAGGCTGCCAAAATCCTTGTTGCCTTCCTCCAGGGGCTGATGTTCACACCAGGGGGTGGGCCAGGCGGTTGGCTCCGCCCACCGAGGAGTTCACAGCCCTGGAGGCGGGAGAACCAGGGAGATGGAGTTTGGAGGGAGAAGTGGAAAGAACAGTTTAGCTCAGGAGAGCTTGAGTCAAGTGAAGTGGTAGTGGAGCTAACGAGAAAAGCTGAAGTGACAGAAAAGTGACAGTAGTAAAGCCTGAAGTTGGTCCGGGTGTGTGCCCCGGACAGTGACAGCAAGGTCAGCAGACGGCGGTGATAGTCTGCAGGGGGACTGCTCGGAGGTTGCTGGAAGGACCGCGGACGGGTGGTGACCCGGCGGTCTGGAGCAGTATACAAAGAACAGTCAGCACCAGTGCAGGGGCCTTTCGGATCCCGGCAAGGCTAGGAGTCGCCATAATTTGCCAAATCCGTCAGTGAAGGGGACGTCTGTCTCCTAACAACCAAGTCCCGATTGAAGGCAACCGTCCAACCGTAACAGAGAGACACCGCCACCGCCAGGGCACCAGTTTCTCAGGGCCAGCGCCTGCGGGCAAAGTAGGGCTCCTCCGGCCCATATCCAAGCCGGGGAGCGGGTTACCGGTGGGAACCCATCGCAACCATCATCATCTTAGGTGCAGGAAAAAGGGACCATCACCTACTGGGGAAAGCAAGTGCAACCGTCCGTGGGAACCGTCTTTCCAGCCGTGTGTTTTACCGAGAACTGTGTCATCGTCTCAGGCTGAGTGAGTACCACAGTGCCGCAAGGCACAGAGCTGCCCCCACGTCCCTGCACCCCACCGAGCCCTGCATCACCCAGCTCATCATTGGGCCCCGGGACAACCAACCCCCTACCCACGGAGGGGAGGATTAACATCTGGCTGCTCCATACCACCACTCCCGGGATCCCCATACAGAGCAGCGGTGGTGTCAACACATCACCACAACCGTGGGTGGCATCACGGACAATAAACAATCCCAAATCCCAATCCCCTTTCACTCACGGGCGAGGAGCGCTGCTCTTGTCCCCGGGATCCGGCCCATCGCTCGAGCCACCGAGCAGCAGAGGCCGCAGCAGCAGCGGCAGCCGGACCCGAGCAGTAGGGAGGGCGCGGCGTCCCCTCCTCCGCCCGCGACACAAGCCATCAGTGTAAAAGTAGTAGATAACCCCTTTAATGATATCACCAATGAGGTAAAATTTGCTTTTATAAAATTTCATTTTGGTTTTCTTTAAATTTCTATAGTTTTCAATTTTCCTTGTTTGAAAAAAAAAATCTCAGTTATCAAATATTGGATAATAAAATGTATATACTGTTATCAATTATTTCATAGTCCAAGAAGCTTCAAGCTTTTAATGGTGGCATTGTTTTAAAAATTACACAAGGGAAATTAAATGTGTAGTGTAGTAGTAATTGTAATCTTCTCGGTCAGGCAATTGCAGTTGGCTGCAGCTTTCACATGGAGATATTTCCCTTATTGGAGTTTTTATTTAGTTTTAATGAGAGCTTCTCTCTAATTGACTTGATGATTTCTGTTTAATTAGCACATTTTGGAGGGTAGATCAAAACATAATAAGCTAAGGTAATCAGACAAGCATTCTGCAATAAAATATTAGAGCTTTTGTGGGGGATAATCAGAGTGGACAGTCTTTCTGCTAGTTTATGGCTGGTCACAGTTGGAGTTCTTCTACCCAACTCTGTCTAGTGCCCAAACTTTTCCAGGCAGGCAGTTCCACAGACATAGCTCATACAGTCATATCAATTAGCCTTAATGAGCTTTAAGCCAGCCTAACTAATAAACCACGACGCGCAAGCCAATTTGTCTTTCTTTTACAAGATTCCATCATAGTATATGTTCTCCTGAATGTTTAGCATCCTAACTAAGGGGTTAAACATCTTTCTACGAATGTAAATTTTTATGTGATAAAATAGACAATGCCGTTTAGAACAAACTGCATTTGATTTTTAATTGGTAACTTTGAAAAAAAAATGTTGTACTACATTTTGATGATGATGTTGATTAATTCGGAATTATTTATTCAATTTTTTTTATGTTTTTTTCTTTGTTTCTTGATTTATGGTTTTACTACATTTATAACAGCTAGTAAACAAGTCCCAACATTTCAACTTTTTTGGGGTAAGTCAACGGCCATGCTGAACTCATTGTGACTGCCCTCGTCGGATCGCAGACTTTTTTGGGTGAGTACCTGAAATTTTTCTCACCAAAGGCTCAGTGGTGTAGAGAGGGGTTTAGCTCGGGTGGGGTGAAACATCTGAGTGGGCCTCTAACCAGCAAACCCTGATTACAACTACGGTGGTGCCCCCTAATTGTGGCTATAATGTAGTAGTATCCAGCACAGGAAGGAAAGCACACTCCAGATGAGATCTCCAAGTAGTTTTATTCCATGCGTACATAAAATATATATGGCGGGTTACAGACAGCCCCTGGACGGGGGAAAACAACATGACTTGCGACATGTTTCAACCGTATTACACGGTCTTAGCGCAGTGGTGTAGAGAGTAGTTTAGCTCAGGTGGGGTGAAACATCTGAGTGGGCCTCTAACCAACAAACCCTGATTACAACTACGGTGGTGCCCCCTAATTGTAGCTATTGGGGAACATCAGCAGATGACCGCAGTGTTGCAGAAAATAAATCACTATGCAAAGACCAACAGTGATATTGCTGCCATATGGTGACCATATAATGGTAGATACCAAATGCTGCAAAACATGCAAGATATTACTGGAAAATTATAGATAGTGACTCACAGATGACGTTCTTTCTGGAGTTGTCCACTCTACACGTCTTTTCCATTTGGCAGAGACTCGTCTGCAGAGATTACAACAAGGACACGTTTGACTTTTCACATTTTTAAAACCATCCTGATCTATTCCCAACCTGCACAAACTCCTCTTTGCACAGTGGCTCAGTGGTTAGCACTGCACTCTTGCAGCACTGGGGTCCTGCGTTCAAATCCCACCAAGGACAACATTTGCAATAAGTTTGTATGTTCTCCCCGTGTTTGCGTGGGTTTTCTCCGGTTTCCTCCCACACTCCAAAGACATACAGATAGGGACTTTAGATTGTGAGCTCCATTGGGGACAGTGATGCCGATGTATGTAAAGCGCTGTGGAATTAATAGCGCTATATAAATGAATAAATATTATTATCCTACTGATACCCCAGTGCTGAGCCACTGCTGCCGTATGTGTACCTGTTACTGCATCTGCTGTTTGGTACAAAAAGAGTGCTCCTCTTAGTCCCCCTTATGATATTGTCACCACTGTGCTACTTACAAATTAAAATTATTTGTCCCCATTAGATGATATAATTGCCCCTTAGAAAATATTAAGGCCCTTTGAAAGTGCCCTAGAAAAGTGTCCACATTTTGCCCCTAGCAAGTAATAATGCCCTGTATGCTCCTTTGATGGTAACTGTCGCGGGCGGGGAGGAGGGTGTCAGCACACTACGCTCACCCCTTCTGCTCGGGTCCGGCGGCCGCTGCTCAGTGGTGGCTCGAGCTGTAGGCCGGATCCCGGGGGTCTCTCGAGCGGCACTCCTCGCCCGTGAGTGAAAGGGGTTTGTTGGGTGTGGGGGTTGTTTATAGTCCGTGACGCCACCCACGGTTGTGGTGATTTCACCACCGCTGCTCAATACGGGGGTCCCGGGGATGGTGATGCGGAGCAGCCAGGTGTTGTGTTGCCCCTCCGTGGGTAGGGGTTGGTGATCCCGGGGCCCGGTGATGGCTTGGGAGGTGCAGGGCCTGGTGGGCGCAGGGACGCGGGGGCAGCGCTGTGCCTTGCGGCACTGTGGTACTCACTCAGCCTGAGACGTTGACACAGTTTGTCCGGTAAACCAAACGGCTGGTAAGACGGTCCCACGGACGGCTGCAATTGCTCTCCCAGTAGGTGACGGTGATGTCCCTCTTCCTTGCACCTCGTGTACTAATTGGTTGCGATGGGTCCCCACCGGTAACCCGCTCTCCGGCTTCAAGCTGGGCCGGAGGAGCTCTACTCTTTGCCCGCAGGCGCTGGCGCTCAGAAACTGGTGCCTTGGCGGTGGCGGTGTCTCTGTTGTACCGGTTGAGCTGTTGCCTTCACTCGGGTCTTGGTTGTTGGGGGATCTACGTCCCCTTCACTGACGGATTCGGCAAATTGTGGCGACTCCAAGCCTTGCCGGGGTCCGAGAGGCCCCTGCCTTGGTGCTGACTGTCCTTCGGAACACTGCTCCAGACCACCGGGCACACAGCCTACGGGGTCCTTCCAGGAACTTCCAAACGGTCCCCCTCCAGACAGTCACCGCCGTTGCTGACCTTGCTGACCTGCCCTGCACTTAGCTGGACTCTTCAGGCTTTTCTCTCTCTCTGTCACCACTCTTGCTTTCCTCCGTTTCTCCTTTACTTTCCTTACTTTCACTTAGTTGTTTACTTTAGCCCTGTCTGGGCTACTCCTCCACTCCTTCCACTTCCTCCTCCCTGACTGTTCTGCCTGGTTTCTCCCGCCTCCAGAGCTGTGATCTCCTTGGTGGGCGGAGCCAACCGCCTGGCCCACCCCCTGGTGTGAATCATCAGCCTCTGGAGGAAGGCAACAAGGATTTTTGGTTCAGCTTAGATGTGCCTACCTGGGATGTAGGGTGTGGTGGTGTGTGACCTGTGTCCCCTGGCTTGCCCAGGGCGACACATTCCCCCTTAGCAAAATGCAGACCGTCCGCGGGCTGCCGTCCTACACCGGATTTATTTTTCTGCAAAAGATAACATTTGGAAATTAACATATATACATTTTTAATAACTCTTCCCAAGACGGGAGGCACATTTACTTTAACGTTGCAACGGTTTACGGTTACGGTTTCCGCTCTCTCCCACCCAAGCAACCTGGCCCTGATGCTGCCCCTAAAGCCCAGGCAGCACCCCTTGACCCACAGTCCAGCACACGGTACCCGAGCGGGATCTGTCCTTCCCTCCAGAGGGTAGCCACCGGTTCCTTTGGTGGCTGGGCCCCAGCCTGCTCTGCTGAGGGCCCTACCTCCAACCTGCCTCTCCGGAGGCGGCATTGCGGAAAACGGTAACAGTAAACAACATATTTACAAGCCACTTAACGTTTGTGGGTGCCCTGCAAGTTCACGGGCTTGTCCATGGATAGTTCCCATGTGTAATACTTATTCTATGTTCTGAGGATTTCGATAGCGTAGGGCAATGACAATCAGAGACGAGTTCCGGGTACAAGATGTTTTATAGTATGTCACCACGGTAGAAACAGAACAAACACAACAATACAATAACACATACAATACTTTCCGGAATAGACGCGCAGGGGATTCCCGGGACCACGCACCGGACTCCCCCAGGGAGACCACCGGAGCGAACCCCTATACAGCGACTGTCCGGCAATCTACCCCGGAAGGCCTAAATGCGCAGCGGCCGGGATAAGGAGCAAGCGGTAAAGTCAATGAGTGTCCGTACGGAAATGTTTATCCAGGATGGTTACGAACCAAAAGAGAACCAGGCGGAGTGCTGACCGAAGATGGTAACGGAATCCGGGCACAGCCTTAAGAGCCGGGTACAGTCCTGAGACAATCGGTAGGTAGTCCTTTAGGGGAATCCCGAGGCAATCCGGAATAAGCAGCAAACACAGCAGGAGCACACAGCAGGCAGTATACTCAGGCACTGGACTGGGCTGGGAGGCGGCCTTTTAAGCTGCTGGACAGGAAGTAGGGCAACAGAACGGTAACCTCCATGTTAACCGAGGGCAAGGGCAGTCAAAAGAGAACTGGAAAACCTGGAAACCTGACACCATGCAAAACTTTTTAAACGGTCCCCACAGGGACAACGGTGCCGGCTCCGGCCGGTTCAATTACAAGCAAATCAGGTAACTTCTTCGGTAATTTCACTTATCATTCTTTCAAAACTTTTTAAACAACAAACACTCTTTACATTCCCTGCCCTCTTGTACTCACAGAACGATCTCCCTGTACCTAAGTGGGGGTCTACCTAGGTTGGAACGGGTGGACCTTCGGGGACCGGTGTCAGTGGTGCTAGACAGTGGGGTAGAGGGAACAATCGGCTCCTCCTCCCGGCTATAGTGTGGGGCAGGCGGGGGCGTAGGGGAGCTGGGTACAGGTTCATCCCTGGGCACTGGCACTGGTTCTGGTTCACGGTTAACCGCTTCCACTACTTCTTCATCCACAGGTTGTGGGAACAGTATCACTGGAAGAATCACCGCACCGTTCTGTGTAGGCCAGTTTGCTGGGAAGTCACCCATTACCGTGTGGATTACCTCTGCTGCCTTCTCCGCTGGTGGAGGAACTGGTACTTCAGCCTCTGCCTTCAACGCTGGGGGGCACCTTTTTAGATGGTCCCGGGAAACTGTGGCCAGGGTGCCCCTTGGTCACGACTGATCTGGTAGGCCTTCCCATTTTCCCATTCTGTGGGTTGTATGACGTAAGGGACTTGCTCCCACTGATCATCCAGCTTGTCGGCCTTCCTCTTCCGTTTCAACACTACATCTCCTGGCTGGAAAGGACCCGCGGACGCCTTCTGATTGAACCGGTGCTCCTGCTGTTCTCGACTTCGACTGAGGTTTTTCTCCACATACTCCTGGATTTGCCGGTATTGTGCTCTCCTCCGACTTTCCCACTCCGCCGTCGAAGGGAGTGCTTCTGGGGCCTCCAACCCCATCTCCAGGTCCACCGGCAGGCGGCCAGGCCGAGCCCTCATCAGATACGCTGGGGTGCACTTCGTCGAGCTAGAGGGGATATTATTGTACATGTCGACCAAGTCGGGTAACTTTTCCGGCCACAGGTTCCGTTCTTCCAGCGGTAGCGTCTTGAGAAGCCCCAGGACCAAGTGGTTCATCTTCTCGCACATGCCGTTGGTTTGGGCGTGGTGCGGAGTGGTCCGGATTTTCTTGCAGCCGTACAACTGGCAGAATTCGTGGAACACCTCTGCTTCAAAGGCCGGGCCTTGGTCAGTCAGCACCTTTTCGGGGTACCCATGAGGTCGGCAAAAATAAGCCTGGAACGCTCGAGCAGCAGTTCGACCAGTCAGGTCCTTAACGGGGACTACCACCATAAATCTTGAGTAGTGGTCTACAAGGGTCAATGCGTAGGTGTACCCACTTCGGCTAGGGGTGAGCTTGACATGGTCTAGGGCGACCAACTCCAGCGGCTGATGGGTGACTATTGGATGTAAGGGTGCCCTCTGGCTAGTCTCGTCCTTTCTCCTCAGCGTACAAGGACCGCACTCTCGGCACCAGGCTTCCACTGATTCACGCATCCCACTCCAATAGAACCGCTCCCTCAACAGCATCTCCAGCTTCTTCCACCCGAAGTGGCCAGCACCATCATGGTATGCCCGCAGGACAGTAGCGACGTCAGCTTGAGGAATGACCAACTGGCATATTTTCTCATGGGTCTTCGGGTTGATCAGCTCACGGTACAGCCTCCCTTGGTGTAGGTAAAGCCGTTTCCGTTCCTTCCACAAGCGTTGGGCTTCGGCTGGGGCGGCAGGGTCTATTCCCGTAGCACCTTGTTCCACCAGAGTCTTGACAAGGCGAACAGCCGGCGCTTGGTCCTGAGCTTCCTGCCACTCTTGACTGGGCCGTGGGTCCAGATCCACTCATTGCTGATGTACTTGTACCCTCTCAGTAGGCGGCTGGTGAAACGCAGGCAACTCGATCTCCTCGAGGTCGTCGTCCTCGCACCCTTCTTCTGACAAATGGGGCATTCGGGAGAGTGCATCCGCATTTATGTTGACGCGACCGGCTCGGTACTTTATGGTGAAATCATAGTTGGCTAGCCGGGCTACCCACCGCTGCTCCAACGCGCCCAACTTGGCCGTGTTCAGGTGAGTCAGCGGATTGTTGTCCGTAAATGCGGTGAATGTTGCTGCCGCCAAGTAATGGCGGAACCGCTCCGTGATAGCCCACACCAACGCCAATAGCTCGAGCTTGAAGGAGCTATAGTTCTCAGGGTTCCTTTCAGTCGGCCGGAGTTTTCGGCTAGCATAGGCAATCACCTTCTCCCTTCCATCCTGGACCTGGGATAGGACCGCTCCTAGCCCCACGTTACTAGCGTCCGTGTGGAGGATGAACGGCGCCCATAATCAGGGTACGCCAGGACCTCTTCTCCGGTCAAGGCCGCCTTCAACTGACAAAAGGACTCTTCATGCTTGTCCTCCCACGACAGTGGGGCTCCAATGGGTCTACCACCTTTGGTCTGTCCCACGAGGAGGTCTTGCATGGGGGCAGCCATCTTTGTATACCCCTTTATGAAGCGCCGATAGTACCCCACCAGACCCAGAAACTGCCTTACTTCCCTTACTGTAGTTGGTCTCGGCCAGCTCTGGATGGCAGTAATCTTCTCAGGGTCGGGGGCGACACCATCCGCACTCACCACATGCCCTAGATACTGCACCCTGGGTTTCAGCAGGTGGCATTTAGAGGGCTTCAATTTCATCCCGTACTTGGCAAGGGACGCGAACACCTCGGCCAGGTGCTCCAGATGGGCCTCATACGTCTGGGAATAAACAATCACATCATCCAAGTACAGCAGGACGGTCTCGAAGTTTAAATGTCCCAGACAGCACTCCATCAGCCGTTGTAAGGTTCCGGGGGAATTGCACAGCCCAAACGGCATGCTATTGAATTCGCAAAGCCCCATCGGGGTGGTGAAGGCGGTCTTCTCCCGGTCCTCTGGGGCCACGGCCACTTGCCAGTATCCGCTGGTGAGGTCAAGGGTCGAGAAGTAGTTTGCAGTTCTCAGTGCAGCCAAAGACTCTTCAATACGAGGTAATGGATAGGCGTCTTTATGGGTTATCTGGTTGATCTTCCGGTAGTCCACACACATCAGCATGGTACCATCCTTCTTCTTGACCAGTACCAACGGAGCGGCCCAGGGACTACAGCTGTCCCGAATAACCCCTGCCTCCTTCATATTCCTCAACATATCCTTGGCACACTGGTAATGTGCAGGGGGAATAGGTCTATACCTCTCTTTGATAGAGGGATGTTCACCGGTGGGGATGTGGTGTTGGACCCCCTTGATCTGCCCAAAGTCTAGGGGGTGCTTACTAAAAATCTGTTCGTACTCCTGCACCACCCTGTATACCCCTGCCCTGTGATGTGTAGGGGTATCATCAGTGCCTACATGTAGCTGTTGATGCCACTCCTTTGTCTCCCCCTGGGGTGGGGAAGTGCCGGTGGTAGGTGGGAGTGTGGATGGACTGGCTTCATGGATAGTGTGAGGGTCCAGGGTGAGCAGCTTGGCAATGGTGGCATACCGGGGAAGCCTGACTTCTTCCTCTCCACAGTTCAGCACTCTCACAGGCACTCTCCCTTTCTTCACATCCACCACCCCTCGGGCGGCCATTACAGTGGGCCAGTGCTCGGAAGGCATGGGCTCCATCATCGCAGGGTAGTCACGTCCCTGAGGCCCTACTGCTGCCCTAAACCAGATCATCATCTCACTCCTAGGGGGCACAGTCAATGGAGCAACATCCATCACTCTCACTCCACCAATCTCCCCTCCTGTTGAGCTTACATGCTGGCGGTACATCAGGGCTCGGATCTCACGCTGCACAGCCCTCTGCCGACTCCCTGCCGCTGTGGCGGCTAGCTGTTGTAATACGGTTAACACATCAGCCATGCAGTGCTCCATCACATTGGTTCCTAGCACTATTTTCGGGTTATGATCACTGGGCTCATTCATGATCACAATCATACCCTAGTGTTGCAGTTCGGCTTGCCCCACTGTCATAGCCACTTGTTTATACCCCACCTGGGTCAATGGGCGTCCATTAGCGGCAATCAATGTTATACTATTGTCTGGGGGCGCCAGTTCGTCTACGGCCCAATACCGCTGGTACAACGTGTACGGTATGGTAGTTACCTGTGATCCAGTGTCCAAGAGAGCCATCACTGGTATGCCGTCCACAGCCACAGGGATGATAGGGCGGGCCCCGATATATCGGTCCCGCCAGTCCGGGGGGCCACGATGTTCTACTCCTGAGGATTGGCCCGGGGCCCCAGGGGTTGCTCGTTTAACGGGCACTGTCGGTAGTAATGACCCGGCTTACGGCACTTGTAGCAGATTGGGGGTCTGCTCCGCGGGTTGTTAGCACTTTTCCGCTGCATCCAGGGAACATCCTCGGGACTGTCAGCAAGCTGTATCTGCGCCGGAGGCTGAGGTCTGGTCAGAGGTTGTAGTGCAGCCAGGATTTTGGCAAGGTCTCCGTCCATGCGATGGACCTGGGCTGCCAGTTCTTCCACTGTGCTGCTCGGGGCTGCAGGTGTTGCAGAGGTTGATTTGGCTGAGGCCGCCACAACGGGAGCCGTCTCGACGGGCCACGGGGCGGGTTCCAGAACTTCGGTTGCTGGGGGCTGTAGTGCTTTAATGGCCCGCTCCTTTAACACAGCAAAGTCCACATCAGGGTGTTCCAGGGCCCACAGCCGGAGTTGTTTACAATCCTCAGGGGACCTCATCCCCTGCGCAAATTGCTCCACTAACATCTTGTTGCTATCCGCCTCATTAATAGGGTTCACCCGCTTCAGCGTGCGGAGGGCGGTCTGCAGACGTAGAGCATAGTCCCGAATGCTATCCCCAGCTCGTTGCCGGCACTGGTAAAACTGCATCCTCAGCTCAGCTTCAGTCCGGGTCTCGAAGGCAGTCTGTAGCTTCTCAAAGATGGTGGCTACAGAGAGCCGGTCCCCCTCGGCCCAGGTCTCCGCTTCATGCTCCGCCGCACCGGTTAACTGGCCTAGCACTATCGCTGCACGTTGCTTATCAGTCAGGGGGTACAGCTCTAGCAACGGGTTAAGCTTTTTCCGGAAGGCCTGTAGGGCATCCGGTTTCCCGTCATACTGCGGTAGCCAGGCAGCTCCGGGCGCATAGGGCAAGGAGAACGGCATGACCTGAGCGAGCGTGGGGGCCGCGGCACCTCCCGCCGGTACGGCCGGGACTTGGGCAGGTCCATTCCCATCCGCGGGTGCCGCTGCGGCTGCGACCACCGCTCCTCCAGCGGCTCCGTCGGGCACAGACATCTTGTTTCCGTCCCCCTTAGCTCTTTCCGGCCCCTCCTCTCTCGGGGCGGGGTTTTGGCCTTCGCGCCTCTACTGCTCGAGAAGACGCTCGAGCGGGAACTTTTCGCGCCAAAGATGGCGGCTTCTGAAATTTTTCTGCCGGATACCTCCGGCGGTAACAAGGCGCACCTCTACCAAACGGCAGAGCGGTAAGATCCTGTTCGTGACGCCAAGTTGTCGCAGGCGGGGAGGAGGGTGTCAGCACACTACGCTCACCCCTTCTGCTCGGGTCCGGCGGCCGCTGCTCAGTGGTGGCTCGAGCTGTAGGCCGGATCCCGGGGGTCTCTCGAGCGGCACTCCTCGCCCGTGAGTGAAAGGGGTTTGTTGGGTGTGGGGGTTGTTTATAGTCCGTGATGCCACCCACGGTTGTGGTGATTTCACCACCGCTGCTCAATACGGGGGTCCCGGGGATGGTGATGCGGAGCAGCCAGGTGTTGTGTTGCCCCTCCGTGGGTAGGGGTTGGTGATCCCGGGGCCCGGTGATGGCTTGGGAGGTGCAGGGCCTGGTGGGCGCAGGGACGCGGGGGCAGCGCTGTGCCTTGCGGCACTGTGGTACTCACTCAGCCTGAGACGTTGACACAGTTTGTCCGGTAAACCAAACGGCTGGTAAGACGGTCCCACGGACGGCTGCAATTGCTCTCCCAGTAGGTGACGGTGATGTCCCTCTTCCTTGCACCTCGTGTACTAATTGGTTGCGATGGGTCCCCACCGGTAACCCGCTCCCCGGCTTCAAGCTGGGCCGGAGGAGCTCTACTCTTTGCCCGCAGGCGCTGGCCCTCAGAAACTGGTGCCTTGGCGGTGGCGGTGTCTCTGTTGTACCGGTTGAGCTGTTGCCTTCACTCGGGTCTTGGTTGTTGGGGGATCTACGTCCCCTTCACTGACGGATTCGGCAAATTGTGGCGACTCCAAGCCTTGCCGGGGTCCGAGAGGCCCCTGCCTTGGTGCTGACTGTCCTTCGGAACACTGCTCCAGACCACCGGGCACACAGCCTACGGGGTCCTTCCAGGAACTTCCAAACGGTCCCCCTCCAGACAGTCACCGCCGTTGCTGACCTTGCTGACCTGCCCTGCACTTAGCTGGACTCTTCAGGCTTTTCTCTCTCTCTGTCACCACTCTTGCTTTCCTCCGTTTCTCCTTTACTTTCCTTACTTTCACTTAGTTGTTTACTTTAGCCCTGTCTGGGCTACTCCTCCACTCCTTCCACTTCCTCCTCCCTGACTGTTCTGCCTGGTTTCTCCCGCCTCCAGAGCTGTGATTTCCTTGGTGGGCGGAGCCAACCACCTGGCCCACCCCCTGGTGTGAATCATCAGCCTCTGGAGGAAGGCAACAAGGATTTTTGGTTCAGCTTAGATGTGCCTACCTGGGATGTAGGGTGTGGTGGTGTGTGACCTGTGTCCCCTGGCTTGCCCAGGGCGACACATAACAATACAGAGTATACTCCTATAACTATAATGCTTTTAAGTGCCCACTTAAAATTGTATATTGTCCCCTGAGTCCACCCATGTACAGCTCCCCTATACACAGTATAATGGGCCCCTACAGCTCATTTATACACAGGCTAATGCCCCACAACTCTATTATACCCAGAATGATGGGCCCACAGCCCCCCTACATACAGGATAATGCGGCACAGCTCCCCTATACACAGTATGATGAGTCCACAGTACTCTTCACACTGTATAATGGGTCCACAGCTTTGCTATACACAGTATGCTGGGCCCACAGCTCCCCTATGCACAGTATGGTGGGCCCAAAACTCACCTATGCACAATATAATGGGCCCACAGCTCCCCTAAACATAGTATGATGTTCTCAATGCTTCCCTAAGACACTGTTTAATGACCTCCACAGTAGTCCTTACATTGTATAATAGCTCACATATTAGCTTCCACATTATATAATGTGCCCCACATTAGTCTCCAAACTGTATAAAGTCCACTACATTATATGACACTATGTATAATGGCCTCCACAATTTGAGAGCCCCCACAGTAGTCGCCACACTGTATGATAGCCCCCATAGTAGCCAATAAACTGTATAATTGATCGTATAATGGCCCCCGCTTTGCATATGTACCGCCCCGCGAGCTCGGCTGCGACCGCCGAGCTGCTCGGATCCGTGCTCGTACGGTGGGTGGCTCAAGCTCCTCACGGACCCGGGGGTCATGTCGCTCTGCAAGGGGGTTGGCGCTACACGCAGGGACTTCGGTGGGGATTTCCACGGCCAGGGCCGCGGTGGTTTGTAAGGGATGTAAGTTGTGACGCCACCCACGGGTTGTGGTGAATAGATGGACACCACCGCTGCCGTTAACTAGGCCTCCCGGGGACGGTGTTGCGCAGCTTGGTGTTGACCCCTCCGTGGGTAGGGGAGTGATGGTCCCGGGGGCCCGAGGGAGGTGCTGAGGCGTGGGGATAGGTGTGTGCTGGATGCTGGTGCGGTGCGCGGCCCGAAGGCACTGGTGTACTCACTATGACACAATACACTGGAGTCTCTGGTAAACGAAACGGGATGATGAACGGGGCCCGCAGCCGGCTGCAGCTTCTACCTTAACAGGTTGGTGGTTTCCGCCTTTCTCCTGCACCTCTTTGTGTGAATGGTTGACTCCTATGCCTAAGCAACGGTAGTCCGCTCCCCGGCCTGCTGGTTGTCGGAAGAGCCCTGTTTTCCCGTAGACACTAGCCCTTTGGGTCTCTATGCCTTGGCGGTGGCTTTACCCTGTATGGTTGGGCTGTTGTCTTCTAACGGGTCTTGTGTGGGAAAGGTCCTTAAGTCCAGTCCTCAATCAGTTGATTTGACTTGGCCCTATCGGTTCAGGGCTTCGTACTGGGTCTGAGTACCCCTCCTGGTGCTCCGGTTTCCAATCGGTTCCCCGGTTCGGTACCGGCGGGCCACCGCCCGACCCCGGTCCCTACAGTTCTACCAGCTGTAATCCCAGCTCCTGCAGGCGGCCACAACCGTCTGCCTCCTTGCCAGAGGTGACTGGGCTCCAACCCAGCCACCTGAGTAGACTATTGGCAGGCCTGGTCACAGGTCTGCCCTTGAACTCGACCTCTCTCCTTCACTGCCAAGATGAGACTCTCCTCTGCACGAGAACTTGTGTCTTTTTCCCGCCTCAAGGCCGGTGAACTCCTCGGTGGGTGGAGCCAACCGCCTGGCTCCACCCCTCCCTGGTGTGGACATCAAACCTGGAGGGTGGTGACAAGGTTTTTAAGTTTGGCTGCTGTCACCTTTTTAGGGAGGGGATGTGTGTGCATGGGACTAGCTGGGACGACCTGACTAGTCCAGGGCGTCACACATAATGGACCCCTTAATATCCCCACACTTCAATATGGCCCCCATAGTAGCTCTTAAAATGGATGAAGGCCCTACATTAGTTACCATGCATGTGTAATTGCCCCCACATAAACCCCTACAATGTATGAAGGACCACACATTAGTTGCCACACTGTATAATGGCTTCCATACTTTGATGGCCCCCCAAAGTAGCTCTTACAATGTACAGTTAGGTCCAGAAATATTTGGACAGTGACACAAGTTTTGTTATTTTAGCTGTTTACAAAAACATGTTCAGAAATACAATTATATATATAATATGGGCTGAAAGTGCACACTCCCAGCTGCAATATGAGAGTTTTCACATCCAAATCGGAGAAAGGATTTAGGAATCATAGCTCTGTAATGCATAGCCTCCTCTTTTTCAAGGGACCAAAAGTAATTGGACAAGGGACTCTAAGGGCTGCAATTAACTCTGAAGGCGTCTCCCTCGTTAACCTGTAATCAATGAAGTAGTTAAAAGGTCTGGTGTTGATTACAGGTGTGTGGTTTTGCATTTGGAAGCTGTTGCTGTGACCAGACAACATGCGGTCTAAGGAACTCTCAATTGAGGTGAAGCAGAACATCCTGAGGCTGAAAAAAAAGAAAAAATCCATCAGAGAGATAGCAGACATGCTTGGAGTAGCAAAATCAACAGTCGGGTACATTCTGAGAAAAAAGGAATTGACTGGTGAGCTTGGGAACTCAAAAAGGCCTGGGCGTCCACGGATGACAACAGTGGTGGATGATACTTTTCTTTGGTGAAGAAGAACCCGTTCACAACATCAACTGAAGTCCACAACACTCTCAGTGAAGTAGGTGTATCTGTCTCTAAGTCAACAGTAAAGAGAAGACTCCATGAAAGTAAATACAAAGGGTTCACATCTAGATGCAAACCATTCATCAATTCCAAAAATAGACAGGCCAGAGTTAAATTTGCTGAAAAACACCTCATGAAGCCAGCTCAGTTCTGGAAAAGTATTCTATGGACAGATGAGACAAAGATCAACCTGTACCAGAATGATGGGAAGAAAAAAGCTTGGAGAAGAAAGGGAACGGCACATGATCCAAGGCACACCACATCCTCTGTAAAACATGGTGGAGGCAATGTGATGGCATGGGCATGCATGGCTTTCAATGGCACTGGGTCACTTGTGTTTATTGATGACATAACAGCAGACAAGAGTAGCCGGATGAATTCTGAAGTTTACCGGGATCTACTTTCAGCCCAGATTCAGCCAAATGCCGCGAAGTTGATCGGACGGCGCTTCATAGTACAGATGGACAATGACCCCAAGCATACAGCCAAAGCTACCCAGGAGTTCATGAGTGCAAAAAAGTGGAACATTCTGCAATGGCCAAGTCAATCACCAGATCTTAACCCAATTGAGCATGCATTTCACTTGCTCAAATCCAGACTTAAGACGGAAAGACCCACAAACAAGCAAGACCTGAAGGCTGCGGCTGTAAAGGCCTGGCAAAGCATTAAGAAGGAGGAAACCCAGCGTTTGGTGATGTCCATGGGTTCCAGACTTAAGGCAGTGATTGCCTCCAAAGGATTTGCAACAAAATATTGAAAATAAAAATATTTTGTTTGGGTTTGGTTTATTTGTCCAATTACTTTTGACCTCCTAAAATGTGGAGTGTTTGTAAAGATATGTGTACAATTCCTACAATTTCTATCAGATATTTTTGTTCAAACCTTCAAATTAAACGTTACAATCTGCACTTGAATTCTGTTGTAGAGGTTTCATTTCAAATCCAATGTGGTGGCATGCAGAGCCCAACTCGCGAAAATTGTGTCACTGTCCAAATATTTCTGGACCTAACTGTATAATGGCCCCACATTAGCTGCCATGTTGTATAATGGCCCCCACACTTTGAGGGCCCCTACAGTTGCCTCTACAATGTATGAGGCACCCCTGCACCCAATGCCCATACAACTACACTGTATCATGCCCCCACAGTTACACCACAAGTTTTAATGAAATTAAAAAACACATATACTCACATAATTGTGGATACTTAAGAGTACACTATCAAAGCAAAGGAGGACCAACACACTGATGCAATCTCGTCAGCTCACTCACAGGACATCAGAGTGCCGATGTGGCGTGATGACGCTACCAATGTCGCGGGCGGAGGGGTGGGAACGCCGCTCGCCTGGAATCGCTGGGAACCCGGGGCTCGAGCAGCGCCTCCTCGCCCAGAAGTGAAAAGGAGAGGTTTTTGGTGGGTATTTGGGATGTCGGTCGTGACGCCACCCACGGGTTGTGGTGATGGTGGGCACCACCGCTGCTGGTGACGGGGGATCCCGGGAGCGATGGCGGAGAGCAGCTGAGGTGTTGCCCCCCGTGAGTAGGGGCTGTTAGTCCCGGGGCCCCGGTTGGGGAGTAGGGAGGAGGTATAGGTGCAGGTGCCGAGGCGGGGAGGCAGCGTGGGCGCGGGTGCAACATTGCGGTGCAGCGCGGTGCCGGATGGCACTGTTGTACTCACTCAGACACAGAAGGACAGAGTCTCGGGTAAACCAAACGGCTGGATGGACGGGGCCCACAGCCGGCTGCGGTGTTCTCACTCTCCCTGGACGGGTTGACGGTGGCTGTCATTTTCCTGCACCTGTGTGAGTGTGTTTGACTCCTATGGCTTCCCACGGGTAGTCCGCTCCCCGGCGTGTACGTGTCGGGACAGCCCGTTTTCCTGCAGGCGCTGGCCCTTGGATCTCTGGCCCTTGGGGGTGGCACTTATATGGACGGGTTGGGCTGTTGCCTTCTGACGGGACTTAGGTGGGAATGAACCCCTGAGGTCCAGACCGCAATCAGAGAATTTGACCTTTACGGCAGCTCCGAGCCTGGTCGGGGTCTTAGTACCCTGTCTTGGTGCTTGGCTTCAATCTGCTCCTCGGTTCGGTACCCGCGGGCCACCGCCCGACCCCGGTCCTACGGTTCCGCTGACTTACACCAACTCCTGCAGACGGCTACCACCGTCTGCCGACCTTGCTGAATGTGCCTGGGCTCCAACCCAGACACCAACAGTTTTCACTCCTCTCACTTTCTCTGTCCACCACAAAACTCACTACTTTTCCCGCCTCCAGGCCTGTGAACTCCTCGGTGGATGGGGTCAACCGCCTGGCACCGCCCCACCTGGTGTGGACATCAAGCCTGGAGGGTGGCAACAAGGATTTGATTGACTGGTGTCACCTAACCAGGGGAGGTTGTGTGAGTGTGTGGTGTTAGTGTACTGTGACCCCTGGGAGTCCAGGGCGTCACACCAACATGGAAGTCTGACATCTTGCATGTGTCCTAGTGCCTCAGGCACTGCATCACCCTGTAGGATTGTGTAGGACTGTAGAACGCAGGGTTAAAGTGACCTGCGGTCTACAGAAAGGAAAGCAGTAGTGCAGGGAGATCATGTCTCCTAGCTCTACCACAGAGCATAAATATATTGGCGGGTGCCAATGTAGTTAAGAGGGTCAGTAGCTCTGGATGGGTCCCTCTGAGAGAGGGGGAAGAGGGCAACAGCCCCTCTTCCCCCCCTTCATTGCCTTCGTACTGCAAAGGCCTCAGTCAGACATTTGTGATATTAATTGTATGTAAAAACAGAAAATTATTGTTCATCAGGGTTTCTCTCCCAGTTTCATCAGTGTTTAGTCAGTGTATCAGTTTATGATTAATGGTACATCTGTAGTAGCTGGGCAGTGCCCTATGATGTAAATATGCTGTGTCTAAGGCCTGTGCCACACATCCGTGCTGCCGGCACGTGTTTGTCATTTTTTACACGTACCGGCGGCACGGAGACACTTTAACCAATGCTACCCTATTGTAGCAGGCACACACACGTAAAACCACACGGAACGTGTGTCCGTGTGCGTTTGTACGTGTGTGCGATTTTCAAAGCGCTGACATGTCAGTGTTTTCTCCGGCAGCACGGGTGTTACACGGCCCGCACCCGCACCACACGGGTGTAGTGTGGATGCGGTCCCGTGTGACACGCGCCGGAGAAAACACACATGTCAGTGAAAAAAAAAAAAACATTAACTCACCTTCTCCAGCCCTCCTGTCTCTGCCGCTGCTGCCTCTTGCTGCCGACCGCCGCTCATTATTCTCATTGAATATTCACTTCACTGCCTGGCAGCAGCAGCAGCGGGGAGACGGGAGGGCTGGAGACCGAGGATCAGCACCACGGACAGCACCGCGGACGTCAGGAAGGACCAGGTGAGTATAATAATTACTGATTCTACGTGTGCTATCGCGGATAGCACACGTAGAACACACGTGTCACGCACGTACCAGAGACACGTACTTACCTGCACACAACACGCAGGGAAAATACGTGTCTCTCGGCACGTGCGTGAAATTCACGTGAGTGTGGCAGAGGCCTTATAAAGTGGGGAAAATATGTATTTGATACACTGGCGATATTGCAAGTTTTTCCACCTACAAAGAATTGAGAGGTCTGTAATTTTACACTTCAACTGTGACAGGCAGAATAAAAAAAAAATCCAGAAAATCACATTGTTTAATCACATTGTATAATTACTTTGTTTGATTTTTGATTGTATGAAATTTAAATAATTAATTTTATTGCATGAATTAAGTATTTGTCAACTCCTAACAAGCAAGAATTCTGGCTTTCACAGACCGGTTATTTTTTCTTTAAGAAGCTCCTACTCTGCACTCATTATATGTATTAACTGCACCTGTTTGAACCCGTTACTTGTGTAAAAGACACATGTCCACACAAGCAATCAATCACACTCCAACCTCACTACCACGGTCAAGACCAAAGAGCTGTCTAAGTACACCAGGGATACAATTGTAGACCTGCACAAAGCTGACATGAGCTACAGGATAATAGGCAAGCAGCTAGGTGTCACACGGAGTTTAGCTCAAAACTCACTGAGTGTCACGGCGGCATCTGACTATATTCACACTAGGTTTCTTGTTAGGCTTCTGAGTTTCTCAGACAGGCTCGGGCGTTGACCAAGCTGTGTTCTCTTTGGTTCAGGCTTGCAGAAGTTAAGTTTTTCTAGCCTGGTGATTGTCCCTTGAGTCACATGTTGTTAGAGACCTATGACAGCTATTGCCTGCCATTTTTAAAATGCTGGATTTGGTCCTCCCATGCCAATTATAGCTTTATTGTGATTCTGGTCCTTATGCTATTGTGATCCAGTTTCTGGAGATCTTCTGTGGGTTATTTGGTGTGTTGTGGAAATATTCTCATGGTTTATTTCCTCCTTGTGTCACGGGCGGGGAGGACGCCGCCGCTGCTGCGCGCTCGCTAACGCTCGGGTCCGGCGCTGCTGCTGCTGCTCGGGTGCTCGAGCGGTGGGCCGGATCCGGGGACTCGAGCGGCGCTCCTTGCCCATGAGTGAAAAGGGTGGTTGGTTTGGGGGATTTAGTCTGTGAGGCCACCCACGGGTCGTGGTGAAGATGGGCACCACTGCTGCTGGTGACTGGGATCCCGGTCGAGCGATGGTAGGGAGCAGCTGGGATGTTGTTTTCCCCCTCCGTGGGTAGGGGTCGGTGGTCCCGGTGCCCGGTGATGTGACGGGGAGGCAGGGTTGGTGAGGTGCAGGGTTGCAGGGACAGCGCGGCATGGTGCCGGATGGCACGGGTGTACTCACTCAGCAAGAGATGCACAAAGTCTCCGGTAAACCAAACAGCTGGATGGACGGGTCCCGCAGCCGGCTGCAGTGTCTCTTCCCGGACAGGTGATGGTGGCTGTCTTTCCCTGCACCTTGATGGACTTGTTTGACTACTATGGATCCCCAACGGTAGTCCGCTCCCCGGTGTATGGGTGCCGGAGGATCCCGTTTGCCCGCAGGCGCTGGCCCTTTGGTCAATATAGCCTTAGGTGGTAGCTGTATACCCTCACAGTGTGAGCGGTTGCCTTCTATCGGGTCATTGGCTGTTAGGAAACCCCCGGGGTTCCGGTCACATTCGGATTTGACTATTGTTGGCGGCTCCAAGCCTGGTCGGGGTCCGATGGCCCTGCCTGTGTGTGCTGGCTTCACTTCGCTCCCCAGTCGGTACCGGCGGGCCAACGCCCGTCCCCGGTCCTACGGTTCTACGTCGATTCACCACTCCTGCAGACGGCCACCACCATCTGCCAACCTTGCTGTCAGTGCCTGGGCCACAAACCCAGACACCCAAGTGCTCACTCCTCTCACTTCAACCTCCTGAACTCATCTCTCACTTTTCCCGCCTCCAGGCCTGTGAACTCCTTGGTGGGTAGGGCCAACCGCTTGGCTCAGCCCCACCTGGTGTGGACATCAGACCCTGGAGGGAGGCAACAAGGGTTTTTGTTTGGCTAATGTTACTGTCTGATGGGGGTGGGTGTGTGTGAGTGTTACCTGTGACGACCTGGCTAGTCCAGGGAGCCACATTTGTTCTTTATTTCCCCCTGAGCACACATTGTCTATATGTCTTAATAACTACTGTCTCGGTCCTCCCCAGGGGTGGGTAAGAGTGGGTATTAGCGCAGGGCTGGCCAGGAGTAGGGTAGGTTAGAATCCCAGATCTTTTGAACATCAGAAGTACCTTAGGGATAAGGGACAGCTAGGGCCCCCAAGCATGAGGGCCAGTCTAAGAGCCCCGATTATCCACTTATGTTACTTGGGTCGAAGCAACAACTGGTGGTGCGGTTATTAGAAGATGGAGGAAATACAAGATGACTATCAATCTTACTCGATCTGGGGCTCCATGAATTATTTCACCTTGTGGGATAAGGATGATTCTGAGATAGGTCAGGAATCAGCCCAAAACTACACGGAAGGCCCTGGTCAGTGACCAGAAGAGAGCTGGGACCACAGTCTCAAAGGTTACCCTTAGTAAAACACTCAGCCATCATGGATTAAAATCCTGCAGGGCACACAAGGTCTCCCTGCTCATGCCAGCACATGTCCAGGCCTGTTTGAAGTTTGCCAGTGACCATATGGATGATCCAGAGGATGCATGGCAGAAGGTCATGTGGTCAGATGAGACCAAAATAAATTCTTTTGGGTATTAAGTAACTTAATTTACCGTGTTTGCCAGAAGAAGAAGGATGAGTACAACCTCAAGAAGACCATCCCAATCACGAAGTATAGGGATGGAAACATCATACTTTGGGGTGCTTTTCTGCAAAGGGGACAGGATGATTGCACCATATTGAAGAAAGGATAGATGGGGTCATGTATTGAGAGATTTTGGCCAAAAGCCTGCTTCCCTCAGTAAGAGAATTGAAGATGGCTCGTGGCTGGGTTTTCCAATGACTCGAAACACAAAGCCAGGGCAACTAAGGAGTGGTTCTGAAAGAAGCATTTCAAGCTTCTACAGTGGCCTAGCTAGTCTCCAGACCTGAATCCAATAAAAAAAATCTTTGGAGGGAGCTGGAACTCAATGTTGAGCAGCAACAGCCCCGAAACCTGGGAGATCTGGAGAAAATCTTCACGGTGGAGTGGGCCAAAATCCCTGCTGCAGTGTGTTCAAACTTTGTCAAGAACTACAGGAAATGTCTGACCTCTATAATTGCACACATAGGTTTCTGTACCAATTATTAAGTTCTGTTTTTCTATTGTATCAAATACTTATTTCATGCAATAAAATGCAAAATAATTATTTAATAATCATACAATGTGAATTTCTAGATTTTTTTAGTGAGGATTCTGTATGTCATAGTTGAAGTGTACCTACGATAAAAATTACAAACCTCTCCATTCTTTGTAGGTTGGAAAACGTGTAAAATCTGCAGTGTATCAAATACTAATTTTCTCCACTATAGACAGGGTGGACAGCAGTGTGACCAGCCTCTCACCTTAGCACTACTGATATTGCCAGTCTAAGGCGGGCTTTGCACGCTGCGACATCGCAAGCCGATGCTTGCGATGCTGCAGCGATAGTCACCGCCCCCCGTCGCAGCTGCGATATCGTGTGATAGCTGGCGTAGCGAATATTATCGCTACGCCAGCTTCACATGCACCTACTTGCCCTGCGACGTCGCTCTGGCCGGTGATCCGCCTCCTTCCTAAGGGGGCGGGTCGTGCGGCGTCACAGCGACGTCACACGGCAGGCGGCCAATAGCAGTGGAGGGGCGGAGATTAGCAGGATGTAAACATCCCGCCCACCTCCGTCCGTCTCATAGCAGCTCTTGGTTCTGGGTGCATATTGCACCTGTCAGGTTCCCTTTAAAGTGGTGTTAACGAGAATAAAAATGTGAACTGTAAGGTAGGCTCATGTTCCTCGCTCCTGCGGCTTCATACACAGCGATGTGTGCTGCCGCAGGAACGAGGAACAACATCGTACCTGTTGCAGCACCGGCATTATGAAAATGTCGGAGTATGCACCGATGATACGATAACGACGCTTTTGCGCTCGTTCATCGTATCAAAAAGGTTTTACACATTGCAACATCGCAAGTGACGCCGGATGTGCATCACTTTCGATTTGACCCCACCGACATCGCACGTGCGATGTTGCAACGTGCAAAGCCGCCCTTAGACTAGATAGATAGGATGTGTGAATGGCCTCTTCTTATTTTAGCACCTCCGGAATCTCCAATATTTGATCAGAAAGACATGGTGGCCACAGTAGGGCAGCCTCAGCACCCCTCGCCTTGGTATCACCAGTATTAGATCAGAGTATCCACTGGGAGCACATTTTCCTATACATGTATTCAGGGAGCAGAGCTTCCTATTGCATATGCTTACAGGTACCTTTACAATAAGGCTATGTGCACACTTAGCGTTTTTACCTGCGTTTCCGCAGCGTTTTCAATTGCAGCGTTTTAATACCAAAATGCATGCATTTTGATTTACAAGCAAAGTCTATGGGAAATAGCGATTTCTTGTGTGCACTGGCTGTTAAAAACGTAGCGTTTTAGTTGCAGAAAATTTGGCAAAAACTCAGCGTTTAAAGAAGCAACATGTCAATTGTTATTGCCATTTTGGCAGCGTTTTGCTAACATTGAAGTCAATGCGAGGTTGTAAAACGCAATTAACTTCAAAATTCTAGCGTTTTACATGCTTTTTTGATGCAGAAAACATGCTTTTTGGACCAATTAATTGCATGCGTTTCTGACAAAATATTAATGGCATGATATGTCCCTTTACACACACACACACATAGTCCGACAATTACATTTTTGAAAATCAATAAATAAATGTAATTTAATGTATAATTATTATTACAAAGTTATCATTTTCATAAAATAAGCAATTTTTTGTTTGATATTAATCTTGATATGTTATATAATTTTTTTCCGTTTTTTATAGTGCTTGAATGTTTAAACTTTATTTAGCATTGTATTTTTAGTCAAAACGCATCTGATTTTAAGCAGTGAAAAAGCATGTTAAACGTGGTAAAAATACGGTAAAAACGTGGTAAAAACGCAAGCGTATTTATAGCGTTTTTTGTGGTCAAAACCAAATTGGACAAAGACAATTTCTGCCAGAGGATGCGTTTAGAACTGCAACAACCTCGACGCAAAGTGCGCACATAGCCTTAAAATTCTAGGACAATTTTCTTTCAGTTTAACATTATGGTAGCCATTTTGATGTAGTATATTGACTACCTTTCTTGACAAAACAAGTTTGATTTGCCATTTAAAAGTATAGTAATACCTTGAGTTGAGAGTGCCCCAACTGACAAATTTTTCAAGATATGATAGCTCTGTATCTTTTTTGCTCCATGATGCAAGCAGAAATGCGAGGTATGAGCAGCTTATACTCACCCTCCCTCCGATCCCCCACAGTGCCAAGTCCACCTCTCATGCATTCAGCTGACCAGCGTATGAGCACTGCGCTTGTAAGGGCCCCTCCCCTACAAGCGCAGTGCTCATACGCTGGTCAAGGCTACGCTACCACCCCTTCAGAAGTAGCCGGCACACAAGGTTTTGTGTAATACAATGTAATATGTGGTATATTGTGTAAGTGGCCACTAGGTGGCAATGTGGTTTAGGGACAGCAGTCCTGGCACCTCGGTAGTCAGTTTAGGAGTTAAGTAAGAGGAGGAGAGTAGTGTATATAAAGGACAGTATGAAGGAGGAGGGCAGGAGAGTCCCCAGTGAGAGATACAGATTACAAGGCCAAAATCTATAGTTTATAATTTACTGTCCTAAGGGTCACCCCTGTGATCGCAGACACGCGGGGTCCTGCACATTGAGAACTGTGGAACTGCGTCCCCAGAAGTGGGGTTTAGTCTGGTCAGTAAGGGAGGCGTCCGTGTTCCTGGATACGAATACCCTAAAAAAACCTCCTGTGAGACCGAAGGTCAATGGGCCTTTGTCTGAAAAGGGTAGGTCTGGGCCTAAGTACGAACAGAGGAGTGCTGTCGTATGTATCCTGTCCAAAAGGCAAGCTAATTCCTGTGGGTGGGATGGATAGACTTAAGGACTATTTGAATCGGTTCGTGCAGCATGACATCAGACAGGAGAATGAGGGGCCTAGTGGTATCTAATGGAGCCCAGGTGCCAGGAAAGTGGTCAGCTGTTAAATTATACATGAAAGTGGAGTCTGGAGGGAACCCCATCAGGATCAGAAACGGTGCCCGTGTAGTGCAGATGAAGACAGATACTGTAAAGAGAAGAAGTAAAGTTCCGTTATTTAAAAAGAATACTATGTTGTGCCGTTTATTGTCCCAGAGTAAGAATGTAGTAAAGAATGGACTGTGGCAAAGTCATCCTTTAAGTGGAGCGGCGACTGGGAGGCAAGGGGTTACAGAGCGGCTGTCCTGCGGCCTGGTATCCCGTATTTACACAACTACCACTGCCTGCCCCATGCCCCCCACATTAGCATGCCCACAGGGGCGTGCTAACATGCCATTCAATGCAGCATCACCCGTGTCTACTGTCCCTGCCACTTTTGGTCATGCGCACCAGACCTCTCTGAAGCCGGGAAGTGTCACCCGGCTTCATACTGTGCATGGCCGGGAATGCCAGGCATTCAGCTCAGCAAGGACAGCAGACACAGGCACGCACATCACCGCTGGTGATGCTGAATTGAGTAGCATGTTAGTACACCCCTGTGGATGTGCTAATATACTAAGAGGGTGGAATGAGCTCAGAAACTAATGCCCTTGCGACTAGTCCTTGCACTCAATAGCATACAGTAAAAAATCTTTAGAAACACTATTTCTAAAGATATCTTTATCTATACTACTACATACAGGAACGGTTAGGCAGGGAATAGCAATATGTACCTAGAACTGCTCTTGGTTCTGGGTGCATTTTGCACCTGTCAGGTTCCCTTTAAAGTGGTGTTAAAGAGAATTATAATGTGAACTGTAAAAATATAAATAAAATAAATAATGCTCAAAAACATTCAGCCATCCCAATCAGTGCTTCGTTGGCAGTCATTTCTGATGTTTTGGAGGACAAAACCAAGGACCACGCTCCTAAAGGGACCCAGTTTCTTGAATGTGACCTATAAGTATATGGGGGTCGTATTATTCATTTTATATCTGTTTAACCATTCTGAGGATTTTATCTTATAAAATGTATTCCTTGAAACACCCCTTTATTACAATGATCTGTATGTACTACTGCAATAAGATACTATTTACAATGGGTACGGAAAGTATTCAGACCTCTAAATTTTTCACTCTCCGTTTCATTGCAGCCATTTGGTAAATTTAAAAAAGCTAATTTTTTTTCTCATTAATGTACACTCTGCACCCCATCTTGACAAAAAATCAAGAATGTAGACATTTTTCCAAATTTCTTAAACAAGAAAAGCTGAAATATCACATGGTCATAAGTATTCAGACATTTTGCTCAGACCCTTTGCTCAGACAATCATATTTAAGTCACATGTTGTCCATTTCCTTGTGATCCTCCTTGAGATGGTTCTGCTCCTTCATTGGAGTCCAACTGTGTTTAATTAAACTGATAGGACTTGATTTGGAAATGCACACACCTGTCTATATAAGACCTCACAGCTCACAGTGCATGTCAGACCATATGAGAATCATGAGGTCAAAGAAACTGCCCAAGAAGCTCAAAGACAGAATTGTGGCAAGGCACAGATCTGGCCAAGGTTACAAAAGAATTTCTACAGTACTCAAGGTTCGTAAGAGCACAGTGGCCTCCATAATCCTTAAATGGAAGAAGTTTGAGACCACCAAAACTCTTTCTAGACCTGCCTGTCCTCAGTGCAAGACATATGAAAGCCCGCATAGAGTTTGCAAAAAAACACATGAAGGACTCCCAGACTATGAGAAATAATATTCTCTAGTCTGATGAGACAAAGATAGAACTTTTTGGTGATAATTCTAAGCGGCATGTGTGGAGAAAACCAGGCACTGCTCATCACCTGCCCAATACAATCCCAACAGTGAAACATGATGGTGGCAGCATCATGCTATGAGGTTGTTTTTCAGCTGCAGGGACAGGATGACTGGTTGCAATTGAATGCGGCCAAGTACACAAAATATCCTGGAAGAAAACCTCTTCCAGAGTCCTCTGGACCTCAGACTTGGCTGAAGGTTCACCTTTCAACAAGACAATGACCCAAAACACACAGCTAAAATAACAAAGGAGGGGCTTCAGAACAACTCTGTGACCATTCTTCACTGGCCCAGCCAGAGTCCTGACCTAAACCCAATTGAGCATCTCTGGAGAGACCTGAAAATGGCTGTCCACCCATGTTCACTATCCAACCTCACGGAACTGGAGAGGATCTGCAAGGAAGAATGGCAGAGGATCCCCAAATCTAGGTCTGAAAAACTTGTTACATCATTCCCAAGAAGACTCATGGCTGTACTAGCTCAAAAGGCGGCTTCTACTCAATACTGAGCAAAGGGTCTGAATACTTATGACCATGTGATATTTCAGTTTTTCTTGTTTAATAAATTTGCAAAAAAATTCTACATTTCGGGTTTCTTTCTGTCAAGATGGGGTGCAGTGTACATTTTAATGAGAAAAAAAAATAACTTTTTTGAATTTACCAAATGGCTGCAATGAAACAAAGAGTGAAAAATTTAAAGGGGTCTAAATACTTTCCGTACCCACTGTTGTAGGCTCAATAAAGATACTGAGGATATTGCAATGTAAACGTAGAAACAATTAGATATCAGTTGTTTGTCACACCAAATTTTACATAAATATTACCTTTATTCCTTTAAATGTTTCATAGGGATTACATATAAACATTTATTCATTATTACAAGAAAATAATTAATTTTTGCTCTAATGATTATTTATTGCTTAAAAGTACCAAAATGCATCATCTGTTAATGGTTATTACATAAATACCGTATCATATAATAAGTGAAACTACTGGATTCACTAATTTATTGAATACAATTTTGATGTACAACTTATTCCTATGCATTTATCACAATATAGAAAAATATGTCAAGTGAACTAAAAATAGGGCATTTACATTTACAGCAAAAATTAATTTGCATAAGCCTCTCGATTTGCAAGACCTAGATCAGCTTATGCAAATTAAGCTGTTTTAAGATGTCTCGTTTTGCCCCAATTTGCTTAATGAGCAATAGACATGCAAGTATTTATATGAGCAAATTAGGGAGTACAAATACTTAGCATAAAAAACAGGTTTACAATTAAGCACCAGCGTGCCTGGCGATGGATGTAATGCCGCTCTGGCGTAAAGTCTTATTGCATAAACTGGGTCAATTGGCAACCCAGACCTTATGCAGAAAATTGCCTTTTTCAAATCAGGTTTTTAATTAGTGTCCTTAACCGTTTAATCATACGCGTCTTTTATCCATTGTTTTTCTCCTTTGGTTTTGATATTTATTTGTCCCCTAATAGCCCGGTTTGGTGATGCGTAGGCTAATGCCGCTCTACAAAAATGATTTATCAAAACCTATTATATTTAAGAATTACTAACCTATAACCATTAAAGTGTATGTAGGTCTATTACTATTAGGTCTAACGCGCGAATATTACTGGATATTCCAAGAGTATTCAGTATTCAACATAAAAGTGGTTAAAAAGACAACATAAAATACCGTAAAATATTATTGTACTAGAAGGTGGCCCGATTCTACGCATCGGGTATTCTAGAATTTACGTATTGTGTAGTTCATGTATGATTTTTGTTATATATATGTGCGGTATGTGCGTATATTTGTGTGTGCAGCGTTGTCTGTGTGTGGGTGTCTGTGTAGGGCAGTTGTTTGTGGTTTCCAGTGTGTGTGTGTGGTGTGTTGTGCAGTGTGCGCGCGCGCGTGTGTGTGTGTTGGGGGGAGGTGTGCACTCTCCATCGTGCTCCATCCCCTATGCTGCGCACCCCCCATCGTGCTACATCTCCCATCCTGCGCACTCCCAAACGTGCTCCATCCGCCATGCTGCGCACTCCCAAACGTGCTCCATCCGCCATGCTGCGCACTCCCCATCGTGCTCCATTCCCTATGCTGCGCACTCCTCATCGTGCTCCATCCGCCACGCTGCGCACTCCCCATCGTGCTCCATCTCCCATGCTGCGCACTCCTAAACGTGCTCCATCCGCTATGCTGCGCACTCCCAAATGTGCTCCATCCACCATGCTGCGCACTCCCAAACGTGCTCCATCTGCCATACTCCACACTCCCCATCGTGCTCCATGCCCCATGCAGCGCACTCCCCATCGTGCTCTATCCCCTATGCTGCGCACCCCCCATCGTGCTCCATCATCTATGCTGCGCACTCCCAAACGTGCTCCATCCGCCATGCCGCGCACTCCCAAACGTGCTCCATCCGCCATGCTGTGCACTCCTAAACGTGCTTCATCCGCCATGCTGGGCACTCCTCATCGTGCTCCATCCCCCATGCAGTGCACTCCCTATTGTGCTCCATCCCCTATGCTGCGCACCCCCCATCGTGCTCCATCTCCCATGCTGCGCACTCTCAAACGTGCTCCATCCGCCATGCTGCGCACTCCCAAACGTGGTCCATCCGCCATGCTGCGCACTCCCAAACATGCTCCATCCGCCATACTCCGCACTCGCCATCGTGCTGCATCCGCCATGCTGCGCACTCCCAAACGTGCTCCATCCGCCATGCTGCGCACTCCCAAACGTGCTCCATCCGCCATGCTGCGCACTCCCAAACGTACTGCATCCGCTATGCTGCGCACTCCCAAACGTGCTCCATCCGCCATGCTGCGCATTACCAAACGTGCTCCATCCGCCATGCTGCGCCAGCATCAGCCTCTGTACCCGCATCATCAGCCTCTCTGCCCGCAGCATCAGCTTCTCTCCTCCCAGCATCAGCGTCTCTGTCCCTAGCATCAGGCTCTCTCCTTCCAGCCTCCCTCAGCATCAGCCTCCCTTTCCCAGCTTTCCCAAGGATCAGCCTCTCTCCTCCCAGCCTCCTTCCTCCCAGCCTCCCTCTCCCAGCCTCCCTCAGCATCAGCCTTCTTGTCCCAGTCTCCCCCAGCATCAGCCTCCCCAAGCATCAGCCTCCACCAGCATCAGCCTCTGTTCTTCCAGCCTCCTCCAGCATCAGCTTCCCTAAGCATCAGCCTCCCTCGTCCCAGCCTCCCTCAGCATCAGCCTCTCTCCTTCCAGCCTTCCTCAGCATCAGCCTCCTGTCCCCAGCCTTCCCTAGGATCAGCCTCTCTCCTCCCAGCCTCCTTCTTCCCAGCTTTCCCATCCCAGCCTCCTTCAGCATCATCATTTCCCTCTTCCCCATGATCAGCCTCTCTGCTCCCAGCCTCCTCCAGCACGCCCTGCTCCTCTGCCGACACTCACACACCCGATCGCATGCACTCACACACACACCCGATCGCATCCACTCACACACACACCCGATCGCATCCACTCACACACACACCCGATCGCATCCACTCACACACACCCGATCGCATCCACTCACACACACACCCGATCGCATCCACTCACACACACACCCGATCGCATCCACTCACACACACACCCGATCGCATCCACTCACACACACACCCGATCGCATCCACTCACACACACCCGATCGCATCCACTCACACACACCCGATCGCATCCACTCACACACACACCCGATCGCATCCACTCACACACACACCCGATCGCATCCACTCACACACACTCGATCGCATCCACTCACACACACCCGATCGCATCCACTCACACACACCCGATCGCATCCACTCACACACACCCGATCGCATCCACTCACACACACAGACACTGACGATATGGCACTTACGCGCTCATACTCACAACATCCGGGGATATCACATGCTTCTGGCCATGTGATCCTCCGTCAGGTCCTGGAAGATCACAACAGCACATTTTCGCCGCCGAGAAGCAAGCGATATCCCAGGATGTCGTGAGTATGTGGATGCGATGTGAGGTGTGTGTGAGGTGTGTATGAGAGTGAGTGTGAGTGTGATCTGATGTGTGTGTATGTTTGTGTGTGTGCGTGTGGACCTTCCGGCGCAGCAGGACCTTGATGGGCTTGTAACCATGCGAGCATGGTTACCAACGTATCCACACCACTCCCACCACTGCCGTGGGAGCGGGGGCCGGGGGAGGGGGAGGGAGTACAGTACTCACCTCCGTGACAGCGCTTGTAACCATGCGAGTATCCACACCACCCCTTTGGGAGCGGGGGCCGGGGGGGGGGTGGGGTTGGGGGGGGATAGGGAGTACCGTACTCACCTCCGTGACAGCCGTGTCAGTTAGAGAAATGCGCGGGGGGAGGGAGGGGGTGGGGCCAGAGCTAACGTGCATTGCGTGAGGGGGGCGGGGCGTGGCGTGGCTGAATTGCCAATGCCTGCAGGGTGCCGGGGCGAGAGGCCAATCTGTGGGGGGGGCGGAGCCTGGGCGAGCGGCTGGCCAATCCGTGTGGGGGCGCAGCCTGGGTGAGCGGCCAATCCGTGTGGGGGGGCGGGGCCATGGCGAGCCCAGCGGCCAATCAGCTTTGTGTCACCGTAAGGACACAATTTTGGAGCATGACAGACAGACAGACAGATAGACAGACAGACAGACAGACAGAATAAGGCAATTATATATATAGATTATACAGTAATTTAGCAAAAATGAAGATAATTGCAATACGAAGAGCAAACTATTCTTTATAGATCTACGTAATATTACAAAACAGAACTACATTTACAAATGTGATTTACAGCTCTGTACTTAGTGATTTATAGATTTTTACAAACTCAAAAATGAAAAATAGGTGTTTATTACAGATTTTAAGCTAGAAGAAGCAAAATTGAAGACTAAACATTAAATCCAAGGCAATATCATAGTATAGGGTGAATAAATATATGATTGCTAAGCATGTAAAGTGTAAAAATTACACTCAAGGGTCATCCTAATAAAAAAAAGTAAAATAATGACTATGCCGATAGGCTCCAGAATCTTTTCCTGATGTTTGGTAATGAAGCAATAGGATCATGATAATCACAGGATGAGGTCGTTATAGAAAAATCAATGTCTCTTTATAGAATCAATTGAGGTCTGTAGATAAAAAAATGGGATCAAAAGCTAGGGCACGTATCATTGATGGCTACTTGGCCACTGGAGATTACTTACCGACCTGAAGGAAAGCCACTAGCAGCTATTAAAAAGGTGTTGTAACAACTGCTCATATTTACAAAGCGTCTCCATCATTTCTGATCATGGACCATCTGGTGGGTCACCAAGCACAGCAAAAGTGTTATCCAACCCTCTAGGGAGCCGGATTGGATGCGTGTGCCATTAATGAGGGACGTGGGTAGAAAATTAGAGCAAAAAGTGATTTTTTTTTTTATGCTCTTTAGGAGATTAATAATCTTTCAGCTGGAGAATCGACTTAAAATCTTCCCTGGAAAATAATGAGCAGAGAAACATTTACTGATTAGTCTAATCCCAGATAATCTTATCTGATGAGCAGATATCAAGATATCCCTTAAATGATTTATGCTCCAAGCAAGACATGAACATAATTGTTTGATATTCAGAGTAAGGCAAGAAGTGTGCCAGATTTATTAAGAGGAAAATGGCTGCTCTGCTGTAATAACCTCATAATGACAAATTAGAATGAAATGTCCTATACACGGTCACGTCGCAAACACTGATTATTCTCATATTCTCATATTCTATGTTCTACAAATAATGCAAAATATTGCTTTATAGAAACCAACCTACCTAAA
The DNA here is from genome assembly GCF_048569485.1 of Anomaloglossus baeobatrachus. NCBI lineage: Eukaryota > Metazoa > Chordata > Amphibia > Anura > Aromobatidae > Anomaloglossus > Anomaloglossus baeobatrachus. Next base: position 123,171,252 of record NC_134355.1, on the reverse strand, counting down.
GGGCAAAGTGAGAACTTCAAAGACGAATGTTTGTAGAAGGGTACAAAGAATGTCACTGCGGGAAAGGTGACAATCTTTCCTGGCAACACTGTGGCTCAGTGATTAGCACTGTATTGTGGCTCAGTGGTTAGCATTGTAAAGTGGCTCAGTGGTTAGCATTGTACGTTGGCTCAGGGATTAGCTCTGTATGGTGGCTCAGGGGTTATCATCACTGTATGGTGGTTCAGTGGTTATGAGTGTATGGTGGCTCAGTGGTTAGCAATGTATGGTGGCTCAGTGGCTAGCAATGTGCGGTCGCTCAGTGGTTAGCACTGTACTATGGCTCAGTGATTAGCAGTGTATGGTGGCTCAGTGGTTAGCACTCTATGGTGGCTCAGTGGTTAGCACTGTATGGTGACTCAGTGGTTAGCACTGTGCATTGGCTCAGTGGTTAGCAATGTACCGGGGGCTCAGTGGTTGGCAATGTGTGGTGGCTCAGTGCTTAGCACTGTACAGTGGCTCAGTGATTAGCACTGTACGGTGGCTCAGTGATTAGCACTGTACAGTGGCAGTGGCTCAGTGGTTAGAACTGTATGGTGGATCAGTGATTAGCACTGTATGGTGACTCAGTGGTTAGAACTGTATAGTGGCTCAGTGATTAGCACTATGGTGGTTCAGTAGTTAGTACTGTACCGTGGTTCAGTTGTTACAACTCTTGCTTTGCTTGGGTCATTGGTTAAAATCCCACCAAAAACACCATCTGCAGGAAGTTTGTATGAAAATGTGAGCACCAATGGGGACAGTGATGATACTATCTGTGAAGTGCTGCAGAATTTAATGGTGCTATATAGGCAAATCATAATGAATATAGGTTATGTTCTGTTACTGAAAAAGAAAAGGATCTATATAGTGTTGTTAGACTGTTGTCAATTTACAGCCGTTAGGAAAATCATTGTTTTATTTACAATAAATTGCTTGTAACAAAAATAAATGGCGCAGGCTTTCCCTATCCAAGCTTAATTTGCCTTATTACACATTCAAAAATATGGCTTATATCATTTTGTGTCTACAGCTGCTATGGAGACCTATGTCTGTGGTAATAGACCAAAAACAAATCCTACGTAGATTGCTCTTGCTTTATTCTAACAATCATATTCACTTTTAAATAGTATGGTTTTGCTCCATATCACAGGTATCAACACTACATTCAAAAATCCCTGCGCTTACAGATCAATCAGGTTATTGTTGTCTGAGTATTATTCTGACAGGCTGAATGCACTTGGGCACGCAGGTCATCAACATCCGCTGCTGGCAGTGCCCTTTGCCGAACAAGTACGTCCCTGATACGTCCAATAGAAGACCAGTCCAGAGACACTGCAGGCCATGTTAGCAGGTGTAGGTCACACAGGTTGGTCATAGTCATATGAGCAACATGCACCTGCCGTTGTCATGCTGAAGAAGGGATCTAGAGATATGACAGAGTAAAGGGGGCTTTACACGGTAGCGATATCGCTAGCAATTTCTAGCGATAGCGAGCGTGTAAGTACCCGCCCCCGTCGCGCATGCGATTGTTTGTGATCGCTGCCGTAGCGAACATTATCGCTACGGCAGCGTCACACGTACTTACCTGGTCGGCGGCGTCGCTGTGACTGCCGAACAATCCCTCCTTCAAGGGGGAGGGACGTTCGGCATCACAGCGACGTCACCGCAACATCACTAAGTGGCCGGCCAATCAAAGCGGAGGGGCGGAGATGAGCGGGACGTAACATCCCACCCACCTCCTTCCTTCCGCATTGTGGCCGGCGGCAGGTAAGGAGACGTTCCTCGCTCATGCGGTGTCACACATAGCGATGTATGCTGCCGCAAGAGCGATGAACCACAACGCTAAACAACCCTTACCGATTTTTGACTTTGGGACGACCTCTCCATGGTGAACGATTTTCACCATTTTTGAGGTCGCCTAAGGTCGCTGGTAAGTATTACACGCTGCGATATCGTTAATGACGCCGGATGTGCGTCACTAACAACTTGACCCCAGCGACCAAACATTAACGATATCGTAGCGTGTAAAGCCGCCTTAACTGTACGAGTTTTTTTTAATGCAGTGACACAAATACAAACTGTTTTCTGGGGAAAAAAATGTTTTTATTGTGCAAAAGTAGAAAAATCTATATAAATGTTATACCACTGTAATCGTACGATCCACGGAAAAAAGTTATCATGGAATGCTATGTTATTTATACCATGTAGTGAATGCCATAAAAACAAAATAGGAAACTCTAAATAAAAAAAATTCCATTTAGACAGAAGTATGAGAAATATTAACTATGGGATGAAAATCCATAATTCCAAGTATGGTGATAAAGCATATGTTCACATATAAGAATATGTTAAATGGTGCTTTTTTTCTGTATAGCCTGAAAAAAATGCAAGCAAAAAAATGCCATGGCATATTTAAATGCAGGATCAAAGCTTTTCTGTAGTATTAAGGCCATGTGCGCACGTTGTGTTTTTTCATGTGTTTCCGCAGCGTTTTGAGCTGCAGCGTTTTAAAGCAAAATTGCATGCGTTTTGATTTCCAGGCAAAGTCTATGGAAATTGGGGCTTTCTTGTGCGAACGATGCTTTTTAAAACGCAGCGTTTTTGGTGTAAAATAATTGTCAAAATCTCTGCGTTTAAAGAAGCAGCAAGTCAATTGTTTCGCCATTTTGGCAGCGTTTTGGTAACATTGAAGTCAATGAGAATTATCAATACGTATCCTAAAAGAAATTTCTAGCATTTTACATGCTTTTTTGATGCTAAACGCATACTTTTTTGTCAAAATCAAAGCATGCGTTTTTGGCATTATAGTGAGGTCAAGAGGTTTCCATTTGCCCTCACATCCATTCCGACTTTAAAAAATGAGTCAAACAATACATTTACTTTATTTTGAACAGAATTATTAAATCTCATTAATCATTTTCGGTCAATTATCATTATAGTGTTTGATTTAAAGGTTATTAATTTTTTTCCTAACGTTTGAATGTTCAAACTTTATTTAGTTGTGTATTTGTATTGAAAACGCATCTCAATTTAAGCAATGAAAATGCATGTAAAATGCGGTCAAAACACGGCAAAAACGCTATAAAAACGCTTGCGTATTTCCTGCGTTTAAGTGGTCAAAACCAAATTTGACAATGACAAATTCTGCCAGAGGATGCGTTCATTTCTGCAAGTTACTGAACACAACGTGCACACATGGCCTAAAATAAGATATGCAGAAATATCCATGAGAACTGATAAGAAAATAAATTCAAGGGTACATCATGCTGAAAGCCTTAATAGTAACATATGGAAAGACCTGTGTGGACATCCATATACATAATTGCAAACCACTGTGGAAATGCAAAAAAACGGAGAGCAAATGTGGTTTAGATGCAAAGGGTATATATCCAAATTTATTAGATCATAAAAAAGTACAGCACATAAATGCACATGTACGTGCAAAGACAAAGGGTGTATTGGCACAACTGTAAAGTCACATGGCTATACAGAGCAATCATAACAATACAATGTACAGACCACTTAGCCCATGTAGATAGAATTACAAGACATGTGAAGACAAAGAGTAATCATTGGTTACCAAGTGAAAAATAATTAAGATACATCGATGATGTTTTTATTTTGTGGCAGGGTACAGTGGAGCAGCTCTCGGATTTTATAGGTGCATTAAATGCAGCAAAGCAGCCCCATGACATAACCGAGCCTCCTCCATGTTTCACAGTAGGGACAGTGTTCTTTCCTTGATATGCTTCATTTTTCTGTCTGGGAACATAGAGCTGATGTGCCTTGCCAAAAGGTTCCATTTTTGTCTCATCTGTCCATAGGACATCTCCCAGAAGCTTTGTAGCTTGTCAACATGTAGTTTGGCAAATTCCCATCTGGCTTTTTTTATGATATGTGTTTCAACAATGGTATCCTCCTTGGTCATCTGCCATGAAGTCCACTTTGGCCCAAACAATGACGGATGGTGTAATGTGATACTGATGTTCCTTGAGCTTGAAGTTCACCTTTACTCTCTCTAGAAGTTTTTCTGGGTTTTTTTGTTACCATTGGTATTATCCATGTCTTTGATTTGTCATCAATTTGGGAGGTTGTCTACAGTCCCACGGATCTTAAATTTCTGAATAATATGTGCAACTGTAGTCACAGGAAAATCAATCTGCTTGGAGATGGTCTTATAACCTTTACCTTTAACATGCTTGTCTATCATTTTCTTTCTAATCTCCTGAGACAACTCTTTCCTTCGCTTCCTCTGGTCCATGTTGAGTGTGGTACACACCATGTCACCAAACAGCACAGTGAGTATCTGTAGCCCTATATACAGGTCCACTGACTGATTACAAGATTGTAGATACCTGTGATGCTAATTAGTGCACACACCTTGATTTAACATGTCCCTTTTGTCACATTATTTTCAGGGGTACCATCATTTCTATCCAGGCCTATTTCATGAGTTTTATTTTTTTTTTTAAATTCTGTGGCAGCATGGTTGAAAAGCAATGTCTGAATTTCATTTATTCATTTTCATAGATTGTTTTTTAATTATTATTACTTTTGTCAGAAGTTATTTTTGTGACCATTGTGGGTTTTTCTTTCATTAAACGTGAGGTATCAATAATTTTGACCACATGTGTATCTCTATATAGCTGTATTCTCATTCTGGGCTGCCTGCCTACAATAAAGGTCAAGATAACCAAATCCTCCTTACATTCTCTGTCTATGCAGTGGTGCAAAAATAGAGCTTCTCTCTACAGACAAAAAGTTCATGAGAACATTCTGGAGGGAGCTGAGGAGAATTTAATTTATGCACTGTTCTGAGAGTAGGAGGAGCCCAGGAGAATATTTAATTTATACACTGCACTGAGAGGAGGAGAAGTTTGGACAACAGCAGTGAATAGCGGGACAAAGGGACTGAGACTTTAAATCAGGACATTCCACTGAATCCAGGACCATTGGGATCTATGTGAACTGTAGTTTGGGCATTATCAATCTTCTGTTAAATCTCCCTTTTAAAAAAATAATCCTGAAATAAAAAAACCTATGCATAGCTAATTTGATGAAAAAAAGGGCTTTTGAATGCAAAAAATAAAAGGCGCCATGTTTCCCTGAAAATAAAAAGGGCTCTTATATTATTTTTTTCTCAAGAACATGACCTAGGGCTTATTTTCTCATGAATAACAATCCACATTTATTCTTGAACAAAAAAAATCAACATTTATTCAAAAACAATATTTTCATCACATTTTGGAACACCATCATTTTGTGTTAATCCAATTACTGGTTCAGATGCACATTTCTTATCTGATCTATTTTCCTAGTGCAAAACCAGTCCTATAGTGTTGGGTACATACCATATTTACAATGGTTTAAATTACCTGCTTAAATTTATTATTCTCTATCTACAGGTATGTTTACCCCAAAGAAAGCAGACACCTCCTAAAAGTATCACCATACCTCCCAATGTTTGAAGAACAGAAAGAGGGACACTCTCTGCGGGACGCTGCTCGTGCCGCGGTAAATTTTGACGACGCCCCATCCCAAGCTGCACCCATTTGGCAGTAAGGTCATGTCCGCACTTTGCGTCGTCGTTGTTGCAGTTCTAAATGCATCCTCTGGCAGAAATTGCTTTTGCCAAAGTTGCTTTTGACCACAAAATCGCGGTAAATACGCGTGCCTTTTTACCGCGTTTTAGCCGTGTTTTTAGCGCGTTTTACCTGCGTTTCCATTGCTTAAATTGAGATGCGTTTTGATTACACATACACTACTAAATAAAGTTTTGCCATACAAACACTATGAAAAAAGGGAAAAAAATGTTAAAAATATAATTAGTGAAATCATAACGAAAAAAATTATATTTAATATAATTATGGCGGTTTTATACTAATTATCGTTATAATTCCATTCAATTAATATTTTTCATTAATTTAATTGTCGGACTATGTGTGTGTGTAAAGGGACATATCATTCCATTATTTTGATGTCAGAAACGCATGCTTTCTCCAGCAAAAAAGCAGGTAAAACACTGGAATTTTGATGTTGCTTGCTTTTCACAGCTTCTCATTGACTTCAATGTTAGCAAAACGCAGCCCAAATTGCAAAAACAATTGACATGCTGGTTCTTTGAACGCAGAGTTTTTGCCCAAAATTACGCAAATTAAACGCAGCGTTTTGAACGGCAAAGTGCGCACAAGAAATCCCCATTTTCCATAGACTTTGCTGGAAAATCAAAACACATGCATTTTGGCATGAAAACGCTGCAGTTCAAAACGCTGCAGAAAAGCAGGTAAAAGCGCAAAGTGAGGACACAGCCTAAGGGTCATTCAGCAGATGCCTTGGATTGTTCATTCATAATCATAGCAACCAGAATTTTCTTATATTTATATAAGCGTCACTATATGACATTTTGCGTATTTGTGCTATAAGGCCATGTTCACACGTTGCATAAATCAGGTGTTTATTGTGTCTACACTAAATTACACCATAACAATCTTCTCTGATTATTCCATATTTGCTGGATTTTTTATGCCTTTTCTCCATTATTTAATGCGGTTTTGGTTCAGATGTGAATCTGCATTTTTAAGTGTTTTTTTTATAGTGCAGAAAAGCTCAGATTCTGCACTTATAATAGTATCTGCAGTTTTCTCCTGCATTTTTTTAAGTCCCACATAGAAACCTATAGAGGAAAAAAAAAGAACCAAAACCGCAGAGTTCAGCGGCATCTTTTCATCAAATCACATCCACTTTGCTTGGACATTTACACACAGCAGAATTTATGTGCAAAAAAACAGCAAAAAAACCCGGCATTTACTCTACATGTGACCACGGACCAAATGTCCATCAAAGTGGATGAGACCTCATGAAATCTCCACTCTCAGAGCGTCTAAAGATGCTGCTGAACTCTGTGGATTTGGTGTTTTTTTTCTTTATAAGCTTTAAGATTCACATCTGCAACAAACGTATCAAATAAGGGGGACAATGCATAAAAAATACCGCAAACACACAATAATCAGAGAAGATTGTTATTGTGTTGTGTAGTGCAGACACCTGCAGAAAAAAAGCAGCATTTATGCTATGTGTGAACACGGCTTCAGCGATACATTTTTATTACATTTTTTATGGGTTTAATAGAGAAAAATAATCAATTGCGCCATTATTTTGCTCCATTTACCGATACCAATAAATAATCTGATCACTGTGTTGTTCGGGTCGTTACGATTACAGAGACACCAAATATGTCCATGTTATTTGCTGATTTGTGATGTTTATTATTTTATAAAAAAAAGCGCAATCAAAATTACATTATTCTATTTTTTTTATTATTTTTAGTAATTTTATTAGAAGAAAAAAAAAATCTCTTTTCCTCTCCATCTAGAATACAGGAGATGGATATGCTGCTCTTTACAATGGAGCTCTGTGTCCTGTGTGAGAGGCTGCATTGTAGGTTCATCTATATAAAATCCTCCTTCTGACATCATCATTACTTGTGGCTCAATAGCCAAGGACTGCTGGACACGTGTTTGTAATTTGCTAGTTTGAATCCAAGAAAGAGAAAATAAAGATTTTTTTTTTATATATATATATATATATATATATATATATATATATTTGTATTTTTTTTCTCAATTCCTTATAGTAGTTTTATGGGAACATATGAATCTGACTCTTATCTTCACCTACACAGAGATGCAGTGTCTGTCTGTCTGTCTATCTATCTATCTATCTATCCCTCAATCTATCTGTCATCTATGATCAATCTATTATCTATCTATCTATTATCTATCTATCATCTATGATCTATCTATTTTCTATTTACATAGAGATGCAGTATCACCTATCACCTATATATTATCTATCTATTATCGATTTATCTATCTATCTATTATCTACCTATTATCTATGTATTATTTATCTATCTATTATCTATCAATCTATTATATATAATCTATTATCTATCTAGCTATCCATTATCCATCTACCTATCTCTCTATTATCTATCTATCTATCATCTATTTATCTATCCGTCTAACTATCCCTCTATCTATCTATTGTCTATTTATACATCTATCTGTCTATCTATCTATCTATCTATTATCTATCCCTCTCTCCATCTATTATCTCCCTCTCTCTCCCTCTAGCTATCCCTCTCTCTATTTATCTATTATCTATTTTCTATCTATTATCTATCTATATCAATAAAAGATCAATTTTTTTAGCCACCCCTGCCACGTCACGGCAAATCTCAATAGAGGGTCCTACTCTATATTTTAAATTTCCATTGTGCCATGCGGCCTCCTAAATTTATTAAAAGCAGAACCATATTAAAGCAACACATTTACCTGTAACATTTCAGAAGCGCTACCATGTTGGAAGGAGAGGCAGCTGCGAATAAAGGCAGCCCGGCCCAGTATGTGCAGCAAACACCACACACCCTAGGACAATGTCAGAACTGGCCCTCACAGTGCCTGACCAGCAACCATAAATTAAGGCGGAGCAGGCCCAAGTAAATGGTGCTTAATTATCATGCCTGTGGAAAAGGGTGAGGTGGCTGAGTGTGAACAGCCACCAATATTAGTTTTGATAGAAACAGAAGGAATGTGCAAACCAAACAAGGCGTTCACGTGGTATTATCTATCTATGTAGCTGCTTCTAGTTTCTCTGGCTGCAATACAGGTCAAGATTACCAAATCTGCCTGTGTCTTTCATCAGAGGCAGTAGCTCAGTGGTAGAGCTGCCTATGGACAGTGAGTTTATGAGTTTGAGTCCTGGCTATCCAAGAAAACCGGAGTGGTTGAGATTTTCATTTAACTTATTCCCTGCACTGAGGGAAAAAGCCTGGACAACAGCTGTGAGTCACGGGACTGCCAGAGAGAGCCCTCAAATCGGGACAGTCTCGCAGAATATAGGACAGTTGGGAGGTATGGTATCACACTTACCAGACCCCAAGCAATTAGAGTTGGCAAGTGAATCGGCTCTCACATTCACATCTGCATCGCGGTCAGGATCCCCCTGTGTTCTACAGTGGTTGGCTTCACCTGGTAACTGGGAGCAGTACCACTTACATGGAGTAATACTGTTACCTGATCTGTTTGTGAGAGCTGCATTGCAATACAGCTAGAAAAGTAAGGGACCTGAGAGTCCTGCAGTATTCTTCAACTTTTTTACCTGCTTGGGTTCTTTCTTATGGAACTGCAACTACGGCTCATTTTTGGAGTAGGACTTATACTTTAAGCATACTCCAAAAAGCCCCCAAAATCCTACTAGGGCTTATTTTAGGGGTAGGACTTATTTTCACAGGAAATCAAACTAATCTGCATACCAGAACTAACATAATATAATGTATGGCTAGATGCTGTAGATAGAATAAGATTAAGTTCACTCTATAAATGCATTTGTATATTTAGAAGGTCTATGTGACACTTCGGTCAGTCTATAAACTATAAAGCTAAAGTCTTGTGTAGCGAAAAGTAGGCTATAAGCATAAGCTTAATACATGCATGCTATTGAGCGATAAAACAAATGCAAGCCTTATACTATAAACTGATTGAAAGCAGATATAAAGTCTATGCTTTATGGCTACAAATGACTTGCCCATATGCATATTTAAGGCTTCATCATCCCCTGTAGCTCGGCTTTAAATGTGAACTGCTGAAATTAAGCTGATTCTGCTGTAACATCAAAAATTAGGGTTTTATCCACTAATATCTGGTCAGACAGGAAATTTTCTGTGGAAGGGAGGCCGGATTACCACTTCTAATTACGACAGGAGATTTGCTCTTAGTTGTGTAAGTGAAAGTCTTCTGGCCGACCTCGAGTTTTAACAAAAAACAGCAAACTAAGAAACTGAGCTCCTAAAGAGGAAATGATGGCTAGGAATGAAGGGATTGCTGACTGAATGAAGTTTTTATTTGTCTCAAGAGTAGCAGAAACTTGCTAAGCAGTCATCAGAATGAGGGTCTCACCCGCCACCAAAGGTCCCAACAAGCCAAAGGGCTCCGAACTTAACCTTCTTTGCTATTGTTGATTTTGAAGCTATTCTTTGCCATATTCTTCCCATACCTTTTTCTTTCACTGTCTGCTCCCCATTGTCCCTTCTTTTGCATAGACTGCTCTCCATGACTGCCCCTCACAGAATTCTGCACATGATCCCCTTCTAATACTGCTTGCTCCTTATGTCCTCCCTCTCACAGACTGCTCCCTCACTATACATATGTGGCGCCTCTGAGGCTTCAGTCGCCACAGTGGTACTGCACCTCAGCCAGAGGTGTGGTGCTCCATCCTGGCTAAGAAAGAGGTCATCCACCGGTATGCACACAAAACACACAACACTCTAAATTAGCAGCTCCCCCGGGTCAGGGTTAGGGCTTGGTGCCATTAATGCTATCTATAGCCAGCACTGGTGATGGTACCTCCCTCCCCCTAATACGACAGAGCCTGGGGTTGAGTTAGTGAGAGGACACAGTAATGTCAGGGAGTCGAGAAGGAAGAGTGGAGGAGTGAAGACCTGTGGTCTGGAGCTGGTGCAGCTCGACCCAGGCACAAGACAGAAAGGGTCCTAGAGCCCATGGGAAGTGTGCCATACTCTCGTGACCTCGTTCCACATACAACATATTAGAGTGGAGGGACTTGGCATCAGAACAGGGACTGGTTCCTAGACTAGAGGTGAAGAACCAACGTGCTACACTAGTAAAACCAGAGGCTAAGGACCCATCTGGTACCAAAGCCAACTCTCACACGAATTCGCTGGACGTAACCACATATGGCCAAGGTATGGAACTTCAAGCCACCCGACAGGGTGTGTTCGTAAGCGCAGGACAGGCGGGAGAGAAGTCAGTGCAGGAAGATGACCAGGGAAGGAACACTAGAAAGGTGCACCGGTCTTGACCTCCAAACTACCCGGGATCGACTGGAGTCCATCACAGTGGAACCCAGTATTCCAAAGGCAGTCACTGACTAGTCGTGTTACCTTGGAACCTGCTACAGTGAGTAAAAACCTTGAGACTGAATGCCTGTGTTGCTCCATTATTTGCCTGCACCTCCGGCCCTGCACCCCCACCATCACCTACTACTACTACTTCTATCCTCCCTGGGGCCCAGCTCTACCTGTGGAGAGCTATTCCAACCAAGCTGCGTCACCATCTGCCCCAGAGGCCCCAACCTGCAGTGGCAGCACCTATCTTGCCGCATACCACAGGTGGCGTCACAAACTATTATATCTCTCCCTTTTAACTGACACCGCCGGGGTCACGGAAACCAAGCTTTGCCACCACCGCAGTGTCCAAGAAACAGAACCATGGGCAAGTAACGAGTGCCCCACGGCCCCGGTGCGGGCATGTCACATACTGCTCCCTTTTCCCCCTTTGCAAAACTACTTTGCAGTGAGTGATGTGTGTTCTGTTTCTTATTTTGCCCTGCACTGTTCATAGATGAGCGCAGGAAAGTGAATGAACAGGAACACCGTTCTCTTAGTGATTGGGCAAAGAGTTTCATCCACATTTTAACTCCATAAGGAGAACTCATGGAGAATACAAGAAACATAGAACATACTTTCCCTGAGTAGAGAAAGTATTTAAAGGGAATTTGTCATGTTCCCACACAAATGCAATTAACCTGCACATATAGGGTTGATCTTCAGAGAAATAGGGTTACAATGGTGTCCGGCCTCCTTAGTGGAAACGCGATTACCAGATAATTAAATTTATCCCTCCCAGGAGCCAATGGTTTTCAGCCATAGGTGCCCAGAGTGACTACAGTCATTGCTAGGACTTTTGTGAGTGGTGGCTATGAGCACGCCATAGTACTTTGATTGACAACTCACAGTGCAACGTATATGTGTATAACAAGCCATCCGTTCATAAAGATATGAGTGATGACACTAGCTACTTTGGGCATACTTGTATGACTAAAAGATTGGAGGAATACACTTAAAAGAAACCTGTCAGCAGGTTTTAACCATATAAAGTAAGGCCAGCACCTATAACTAATGTGCATGTGTGGCGCCCCTTAGGCTTCAGTTGCCACAGAGTATTGCATCTGTTTTAAGTTGTAATTCTCTCGCAGGTGAGATGAGGTTAATCACTGGTTTGTTTCACTTACACAAATCCTGAGCTCATAACTTACATAAACACTCAGCTAGTGAGCCAGTCAACACACACAGAAAACCAGGTTGGGAAATCCCCCAGCACTGCTGAGTCATTCCTGAGGTGGGGGCTGCTCTCAGTGAGTAGAAAGACAAACAGTTTCATTTCGGAGTGAGTACAGCCCTGGACAGAGAACAGAGCAGACAACCTTGATAGAGCAGCATTTAACAGGCTGGCCCTGGGACGGGAGATAGGTGGAGATAGTCCCAGAGCCAGGGGCCACAACACTGCACTGAGTCTGCAGGAATGAGACTGAAAGAGGGCAAGAGACAGAGGCAGCCGGTGGAGATGTTTGGACAAGAGGAGATGGTAGCTGAGGTCGAGCCTAATCGTTCCCACAGTGCTAGCGCAGTCGGGGTGCAGGACCCTCGGTTGGGGACACCTTCACGGACTCCAACAAATCTACAGGTTATGGGGATATCATGTCCCATCATCCACAACCCACTTTCTCGGAGCACAGTGACATGTATGATCCAGGGTCAGGGCTACGGTCGGACCCCATGGCGAGGACCCGCATCACCTGCATATTGCATGGGACACTTAACACTGACAGCGGAGTCCCCAAATTGCTTTAGGCTATGGGGAACCGTGTGTCAGCGCAAGGAGGAAGGTCTCACACATTTCCACACACACTGGTGATTGTAACTGATTCACCCGGGACCGGCTGGAGTCCATCCATGGTGGCGGAGAGCGGCACCTCCGGGGCACCTTAAGAACTGTGAGTAAGCGGAACTTTGAATCGCAGCCCCCTGTGTCGTCCTTGTCATTGCTGGCGCCGCCGCCCCACGCTTCGGCGCCATCAGCCGTCCCCATTGTCCTCATCCTTCCTGGGGCTCGCTCCACCTGTGGGGAGCTGGACTATCTGGGCTTCAGTAACATCAGCCCCGGAGGAGAGCAACATCTCGCAGCGGTGGCTAATCCCTGGCCGCACACCACAAGTGGCACTGCAAAGCATCCCCCATTCCCATCCAACATTGCCCCTGGAAGAGGAAAAGTCGCAGGAAGGGCCGGTGGTGGAGGAGGCCAAGAACCCAGTCACCGTTGCAACCAGTGACACGCTTCTCAGGGACCCTTCATCCTCCTTCCCTCTACACCTTGCACCTGTTTGTCATTTACATGTAGCCGACGGGGCTACGGAACTGGGTCAGGCCAGTCACAGCAACCCCATGCAACCACTGGTTTGGTGATGAGTAACCCCTTAGGCCCCATGGGGCGCAACACATGCATGGGGAAAGGCCAAAGAGCGCCAGTGCATACTCATTACAATACCTTGCTCTGCTCTTGGCAGGGCAGAGAGAAGTGTGCCTGAAGCACAACAAGATGCGAGACACTGTGTGGATGACATACACACGAAGCAGGGAAGGAGGACGTTGATTGCAAGACAAGAGGAGGTACTGGATCAAGACCAGAGATGCCCATCGGACCAGATAGGTAAGTATAATATAAGGTCTTTTTTTCATTATGCAAAGCGGCTTGGGGACATATATACAGCATTATATAAAGCTATATATAAGGGATTATAGGTGCTAGCCCTACTTTAGATGGGAAAAACCTTACGACAGCACTAGATTGCTTATTTAAAAAGGTAACTTTCAGCACTCAAATGACAGAAGTTACTTAAGAGACAAAGTTGTGTTTGTTACAACCGAGTCATTTTTGTTTTCAGAAAGTTTCACGCAGAAAGTTTCACCCTATTGAGGCTTTTCTCAAGTGTTATCTGCTCTTGTAGTATGAGCATTATAAATAACAGCGTACCCGAGCATGTCTAATATGTATAACTGTGAGAATACAATATATTTTTCTATGTGCTTTTCTACTGTAAGAATACAATACTTTTTCTATAATTAAGCTTTCTTTTCTATGAGTATCAAGATACTGTAAGCTTGTGTACCCCAAGGTGAGCAGCTGATGTTGTGAGACAAGGGAACAGAATGAAGAACAATGACTGGCTATGTGCGCAAGTCTAAATTTATGAATGAGGTACATGACAAAGACTCTGTAAGTTATAGAGTTGGAACACAGGAGGGGCTGGAGGGGAAGTCCCAAAAAAATGGTAAATGTCACAGGCTTTCTGCACATGCTTTTAATATAGCCAATGGCATACTTAGAAATGTTAGTAAGAGATTAACCCACTATTGCTCTATAAAAAGGCTTCTAAAAATTATATAAAGGAATTTTATACCAGCTAATCTGTGTGATCTGAATTTCTCCTCTGGCTCTCAGTGACCTTCAATCAGAGATTACAGCAGACATTCACTGTTAAGAAGGAGATTTCCCGAAAACTGTGGAATTTCTCCTTAACAGATGGGGCCGTGAATCGGATCACTCCAGGAAGGAACAGAGACTTAGGAGACTGACACCAGACGTCCCTGTGGTGACTGTGGGCTGCCCAACCCTACCTTTAACTCCAAACAGACTATGGTAAGAGTTTTGATTTACAGTATAATAATTCTCTTATCTGTGTCCTTGGGCGGCCCTCATTATTATTAGCCTGGGGCAGTCTAGTTGGTCCCATGAGTCTATCTATACAACCGAATTCCCTTCCTCCTGGGCGACCTTAAAGAACCCGAAAAGGTTATAAGTGTTTGTCTGCTGAAATTGTTCTTGGGAATATGTCTAGCTAGTTGTGTTTTCTGACACTGGATTTTCAGTGTGAATTGTATTGTGTAGACCAGGTACAGTTGATTGGTAATAGTGGCAGACTTAAATGTTAGAAGGCCCGGACAAGGTATATGCCCTTGCTACAGATTTCAGACTAGCCATCTTCTGAGTAGTGGGAAAAGGACAATCAATGTCCTGGTTGGGTGTCCCCCTGACTGTACACGGTATTAGGTTCTGTCTCAGGGATCACAACTGGTCAGAAAATTCCCCAACAAATAGACACCTTTAAGTCCATATGAAAGCTCGTGATTTGGTTACCCACCGGAATTGCAATAAATATGTGAAAAAAAAATGAAATAAAGAAGTTGATGCTAATTTGCAGTATGTCAGAATATGGTCGATTACAACATGAACAATGGAATAAGGCATTGAAAGAACAGAAGGGAACTTTGGAAGATGCAGGATTACTTGGGACAGCCTAAGCTTGGTATGGAGTACCCTGCGCAATTGTAAAAGAAAGTTATGTGCAGGAAGAAGTATGTGATAAGAAAGACAATGTGTTGTGTTATGTTTACTACAATTCTCTGCTACAACCACCATTCTCTAATGGCACCGAGGGTCCACATTGTTCTACCTGCTCTCAGTGTGCCCAGCAAAACCTTCCCACTGCCATGTACTGTGCTTCCTGTGGGGTGGCCAACCCCTCGCCCACATCACCCTGTATTTCCACACCCTCCGCCCCCTCTGATGTCACCCTGCCTCCACTCAGTGACGCAGTTACCCATGTGACAAGCTCCTCCCCAGACGGTCATCTTTGTACACCCAATCTGCCAAGTACACCCAGACCCAGCCCTGTTCCTCTATATCCATTACTAGCAGCTGATGGAAGTTACTACATTCCTCTGAAACCCTGTTGAGAAAGGGAAAAAAGGAAAGAAGAGAAAGAAACCCTGTCACTATCCTTGCTCCACATGATCTCAAGGTTATTTTCGAACAAAGTCAACAGAAGAATATCTCCTCACAAAGGCATACAAGACTCTAGTGCACCTTACTCCTACCCTCCAATGTTATGCTCTAGCGCTGTACTACTTTCAATCCATTGACTTTTTTTCTCAAAGGAGGAATACTTCCCCTTCAGGCCTATGGACATTGACTATGAAGACAAGGACATCCAAGAACATGATTGCTTTGAATTTATGAGATCTGAGTGCTCCCACCTGCCCACAGTTACAGAGACACTATTGCCAGATGCTGATCTGTCCTTCTTTACATCCGCTATGCGGATGAGACAGGATGATTTCACACAAGTTACTCTGTTGTGGCATCTCCGGATATCATTATTGCGGAACCATTGCCTCTGTCAGCCTAGGAAGCCAAATTTATGGCTCTCACTAAAGCCTGCTAACTGACAGAAGGAAAGATGAACAATATCTACATGGGCTCCAGATACACGTCTCTGTGGGCACTACGAGGCTACAAAACAGCCAGTGGAGCACCCATAAAGAACTCTGAAGCTGTGTAGCATTGATCACAGCTCTCAAACTACCAACGGCCGTGGCAGTCATAAAAACTAAAGCAGACGGGAAACTAAACTCAGAGTAAGCTGGAGGGAATCAAATAGAAAAATATTTTAGGGGGGACTGTGAGAATACAATTTATTTTTCTATGTGCTTTTCTACTGTGAGAATATAATACATTTTTCTATATGCTTTTTCTATAAGCTGTCTTTTCTATATGAGTAACAAGATACTGTAAGATTGTATACACCAAGGTCAGCAGCTGATGTTTTGAGACAAGGGAACAGAATGAAGAACAATGACTGGCTATCGGCGCAAGTCTATATTTATGACTAAGCACTAGATTAGTGATGGCAGGCATCTATGACAGCACAGCAACTAAAGTGAGCTGTTCTATTAGCGGTGACATCACTCAGGTTAGCTGCAGCCACAGCTGGAGTCCTCCACCTGTGACAGCAAATCACCCCAGTGACTGAAATGAGCTGCACGATCAGCGGCGCCATCACTCAGCTGATTTCTGGTCACAGCAGAAATCCTCCACCTGTAACTGCAAATCAGGCCGCGACTGAAGTGAGTTGCAGGCGGAGGACTCACCTGAGTGACGTCACCGCTGATCGTGTGGCTCACTGCAGACATGGCCTGATTTGCCATCACAGGTGGAGGACTCCAGCTGTGACATCAGATCACCTGAGTGACATCCCCGCTGATTGCATGGCTGACTTCAGTCGCAGCCTGAACCTCACAGTGGGCAGTCATGCTCTATGGCGCTTGCTGTGATTGTCAGATGTAGTAGTGTTGTGGGACCTCGTATGGATTACGTCGGACCTGGAGGGGTGTTTGCAGGGTTAATAAAGTGGTGAAAGAGGGTGGCTATTTTGTCTTTTATTTCACATAAAGGATTTTTTGGGTGTTTATTTACTTTCACATACATATTAGTGATGGGGGGGGTCTCACAGATGCTTGCCATCACTAATTTAGGACTATGGATTGCCATTAACTTCTTATTACCCCAATTGCCACAGCACCAGCACAATTGGCGAGAGCCTGGTAAAGTGCTGGGATTGTCGCATCTAATAGATGTGGCAATCCTGGGTGGCTGCAGGCTGATATTATTAAGCTAGGGGGCTCCCAATAATGGGGGTCTCCCCAGCCTGAGAATACCAGCCCCCAGCTGTGGAGCTTTATCTTAGCTGGGTATCAAAATTGTGGGGGACTGCATGCCGTTTTTTTTTTAATTATCTATTTCTTTATTTTACTGTACAATATAGACCCACCCACCAGAATCTGTGATTGGTTACAGACAGCTGTCACTCAACGTGGGGGCACGTCTGACTGCAACCAATCACAGACGCCGGTTGGCGGGGGAAGCAATGAATCTGTATGAGCCTAATGAGTGGCTCCGAAAGAAAAATGAGCAGCTGCAGGAGCAGTGTGACAGCCGCGCCGGTGATCGGTGAGTATGATGCCCTTGCTCCTACCCCTGAGTCGGCGAGGGATTGATCTGCGAATCCTCCCATCACTAGTGAGAAACGCAGGGACAAAACGCAAAAAGAATGAACATGCTGCATTTTTTTTGTCAGAAGTTTATGACCAATAAACTGCAGACAAAAAAACTGCAACCTGCGCACAGCAAATCTGAATTCTCATAGACTTTGCTGGGAAGTCAAAAGTCAGAAATTTCTACCAACAAAACTGCACCAAAGAACGTAAAAACAAAAACGTAACAAAAAACGCAGCCTGTGCATATAAAATTAAGTAAAAATTAAATAAAAAAATACACATTTGGTATCGCCGCATCTGTAAAAACCCGATCTTAAGGCTATGATCGCACTTTGCGTCGTCCTACTTGCAGTTCTAAATGCATGTTTTTGCCTTAATTGATTTAGCCAAAGTTGCCTTTTCCAGAAATGTAGCGATAAAAACGCATGCGTATTTACCGCGTTTTAGATGCGTTTTCAGCGCTTTTTCCATGCTTTTTCACCTGCATTTTGAGAGATGCGTTTTGAACACCAAGACACTGATAAATAAAGATTAAATAGTCAAACAGAATAAAAGAAGAGAAAAAAAAGCAAAACATATAATTTTAGAATTAATAAAGAAAATAGTTATATTTAATGAAATTATCGCGGTTTTATAATATTTATTGAAAAAATAGCAATAAAATCAAAATTTTCTATAATTTAATTGTCGGATTATGTGTGTGTGTAAAGGGACATATTATTCCATTATTTTAATGTCAGAAAAGCATGCGTTTTTGAAGTCCAAAATGCATGTTTTCTGCATCTAAAAAGCAAGTAAAATGCTGGTAATTTGAAGTTTCTTGGTTTTTGCCATTTCTCATTGACTTCAATGTTAGCAAAACGCTGCAGAAATGGCAAAAACAATTGACATGAGGCTTCTTTGAATGCATGGTTTTTGCCACAAAATATGCAAATTAAACGCAGCGTTTTAAAATGCAAAGTGCAGTCAGGAAATCATCATTTTTCATAGACTATCATGGAAAACCAAAACGCATGCATTTTGGCATGAAAACGCTGCAGCTCAAAACGCTGCGGAAACGCAGGTAAAAACGCAAAGTACGGTCATAGCCTTAAAACAATAACACTAGTTAACCTCTTCAGTGAATACTATTTAAAATGTTATAAAAAACCTTTTCATCATACAGCTGACAAAAAAGTGGAATAAAACGCGATAAATAAGTGACATGTAAATAAAAATGTTATAGCTGAAAATGTCATCTTGTCCCACAAAAAACAAGCAAAAAACAAGCCACCATACAGCTCCATCAGTGAAAAAATAAAAATGCTCTAGCTCTTAAGGCCCCGTTACATGCAACGACATTGCTAACGAGATGTCGTTGGTGTCACGGAATTCGTGACGCACATCCAGCCTCGTTAGCAACGTTGTTGCATGTGACACGTACGAGCGACCGCTAACGATCAAAAATATTCACCTTATCGTTGATCGTTGACACGTCGTTCATTTCTCAAATATTGTTGCTGGTTCAGGACGCAGTTTGTTCGTCGTTCCGAGGCAACACACATCGCTATGTGTGACACCCCGGGAACGACGAACAACAACGTAATACCTATAATTAAGACACAGGAATCTAAATTGCTTGCAAAAAGTGAAACAATTATTTTTATTATTAAAGCAAAGTACATTTACATTGTAATTAGTGACATTTCACAAAAGGACCATAGCTTAGTGAAAAAGATGGAGGGAAAATAGTATAGCCACACTAATAGTTCATGTGGTGATGCACCCCGAGTAGGCAGAAACCCTTTTAATTTTACCAATTTATTAAATGCCAGTTGAGACCAAACGACTACATTGTCAGGGGAATACTGTCTATGAGATTAAACCCATGTATTCAGATCTCATCAAACATATGTGCCAACCGACCTGTTGGGGTCGAGTAATAACACTAATTATATGTGGATGTGACCACCCTCAATCCGGCAATGCAATTGAGAGCTACACACAATCACCCTAAGAAGCATATGCCAAAAGTATACAAAGGGTTAATTTGTTATGATCTATAGTGACACTATTTATATGTGGATGTAAACACCCTCAATCCTACAGTTAGATTGAGAGCTGCACAAAAACCCCAAGAAGCATATGCCACAGGTAAATAGTGGGTTAATTGGTGTATCACCCCAGAGTTGAAATTACTCCAGGTCACACGTAAGTATATTCTTAAATATCAATAATAAGGTCAGAAGACACATTAAACCTGCAATAAACCTGCAATACAGACAATTTGGTCTTTACCTGAAGTCATGTTTAGTGATGGCTAGAGGGTTTCCACGTGGTCGGGGTCCGTCACCAGTGACTCTGCCTCAACGCGCGTTTCACCGCTTCGGTTTCGTCAGGAGGCTTGTGTATTGAAAAGTGATGTCCCCTCTTATAGATCCCCCGATCAGGTACAGGTGTGCACGGACGGTCAGCTGTTATGGACGCGCCCACCGACATGATGCAGATCCCGCGAGCCTGTCGCCAGTCGAGCGCGTCACACGCCGCATGACCGCTTACGTGCGGTCAGCGGTCATGTGACACGGAGCCAGCAAGGAAACCGGATGTGTCATCCGGTCGCCATGCCAACTCTCTCAGTCGGCTGACTTGCTCGCGGTGATATGCAGCGCATGCTGGAGGCGCGTCAGAACCGTCAACCTGCACAACCCGAGCCCGGTCGTCCAAGATCCTGATTGTATCATAACCTCACCAATAGTAAGTAACCCATTTTACAGAACGCATCAATACACATATCATAAATTAACGG
This sequence comes from Anomaloglossus baeobatrachus, assembly GCF_048569485.1. Lineage (NCBI taxonomy): Eukaryota > Metazoa > Chordata > Amphibia > Anura > Aromobatidae > Anomaloglossus > Anomaloglossus baeobatrachus. The sequence continues at coordinate 123,150,691 of NC_134355.1, read as the reverse complement.
TCAAGAAATATAAGCATTACTGCTGTAAGGTTTAGAGAGAGAAACAGAAGATTTAGATAGAAATAGAGGGATCACATTGCATTATCTATGTAAATCAGATGACACACGTAATATACTAACTAATATTATAATAAATGTATATGAGCGCATCTGATAATCACTTATACATATATAGAAACTGTAATCTCAGTTATTATATTCCTCTCTTGTTATTTCTTTTCCTTCTCTCATTTCTTGAGTTTGTAATATAGGTTAGTACGTATCCTCCAATGGGGGTCATCATTCCATAGGTGGTGAATTATAATGGAACTATATCATATAGGAAGCTATAACGAAAACAGATGATAACAATTAAAAACACATATAAGATGAATAAAATAAACTAAAATTCGCGCTAATCTGATAAATAGGACTTGAAGCTTAGAGACTCATTTAGTCCCTTAGGTGTCATTGTATCCAGGACCACTATCCATTTCGTTTCTTTTTTCAATAGTTCATTCTTGTAATTACCCCCTCTGGAGCCATATAGTTCCATTATAATTCACCACCTATGGAATGATGACCCCCATTGGAGGATACGTACTAACCTATATTACAAACTCAAGAAATGAGAGAAGGAAAAGAAATAACAAGAGAGGAATATAATAACTGAGATTACAGTTTCTATATATGTATAAGTGATTATCAGATGCGCTCATATACATTTATTATAATATTAGTTAGTATATTACGTGTGTCATCTGATTTACATAGATAATGCAATGTGATCCCTCTATTTCTATCTAAATCTTCTGTTTCTCTCTCTAAACCTTACAGCAGTAATGCTTATATTTCTTGACCGTTAATTTATGATATGTGTATTGATGCGTTCTGTAAAATGGGTTACTTACTATTGGTGAGGTTATGATACAATCAGGATCTTGGACGACCGGGCTCGGGTTGTGCAGGTTGACGGTTCTGACGCGCCTCCAGCATGCGCTGCATATCACCGCGAGCAAGTCAGCCGACTGAGAGAGTTGGCATGGCGACCGGATGACACATCCGGTTTCCTTGCTGGCTCCGTGTCACATGACCGCTGACCGCACGTAAGCGGTCATGCGGCGTGTGACGCGCTCGACTGGCGACGGGCTCGCGGGATCTGCATCATGTCGGTGGGCGCGTCCATAACAGCTGACCGTCCGTGCACACCTGTACCTGATCGGGGGATCTATAAGAGGGGACATCACTTTTCAACACACAAGCCTCCTGACGAAACCGAAGCGGTGAAACGCGCGTTGAGGCAGAGTCACTGGTGACGGACCCCGACCACGTGGAAACCCTCTAGCCATCACTAAACATGACTTCAGGTAAAGACCAAATTGTCTGTATTGCAGGTTTATTGCAGGTTTAATGTGTCTTCTGACCTTATTATTGATATTTAAGAATATACTTACGTGTGACCTGGAGTAATTTCAACTCTGGGGTGATACACCAATTAACCCACTATTTACCTGTGGCATATGCTTCTTGGGGTTTTTGTGCAGCTCTCAATCTAACTGTAGGATTGAGGGTGTTTACATCCACATATAAATAGTGTCACTATAGATCATAACAAATTAACCCTTTGTATACTTTTGGCATATGCTTCTTAGGGTGATTGTGTGTAGCTCTCAATTGCATTGCCGGATTGAGGGTGGTCACATCCACATATAATTAGTGTTATTACTCGACCCCAACAGGTCGGTTGGCACATATGTTTGATGAGATCTGAATACATGGGTTTAATCTCATAGACAGTATTCCCCTGACAATGTAGTCGTTTGGTCTCAACTGGCATTTAATAAATTGGTAAAATTAAAAGGGTTTCTGCCTACTCGGGGTGCATCACCACATGAACTATTAGTGTGGCTATACTATTTTCCCTCCATCTTTTTCACTAAGCTATGGTCCTTTTGTGAAATGTCACTAATTACAATGTAAATGTACTTTGCTTTAATAATAAAAATAATTGTTTCACTTTTTGCAAGCAATTTAGATTCCTGTGTCTTAATTATAGGTATTAGGTCTTTTGATGGGAATCAACTCTTGAGATTTAAAGGGGCTCCTTATAGGTTAATAAGACGAACAACAACGTACCTGCGTCCTGCCGGCAACGAGGTGGGCGTGCTGTTAATGCGACTGGTCTCCGCCCCTCCGCTTCTATTGGCAGGCCACTGTGTGACGTCGCTGTGATGGCGCACGAACCTCACCCTTAAAAAAGAGGTTGTTCGCCGCCCATAGTGACATCGCTAGGAAGGTACATATGTGTGACGGATACTAGCGATATTGTGCGCCATGGACAGCGATTTGCCCGTGACACACAAACGACAGGGGCGGATGCTTTCACGAGTGACATGGCTAGCGATATCGCAGCATGTAAAGCCCCCTTTAGAGTACACCAATGCACAAACTAATTTTCTGCTATACAATTGTTTTTATCGTAAAAGTGGCAAAACATGAAAAAACAATGTAAATGTGGTATCTCTGTAATCGTAATGACCCAAAGAATAAAGCTGTCTTATCACTTTTATGACACGGTTAATGGTGTAAAAAAAAAAAAAAACCTATTCCTGAATTACTGATTCTTATTGATGCTGTCCGGGGGCGTAACAAACGCGGTCGCAGGGATCGCGTCTGGGCCTGGGGGTGCAGTGGGCCAACCGACCCCAGCACTTGTTTAAGCTGGATGTGCATCTAAAGCCACGCATCCAGCTGAAATAAATCACAGCACAGAAAACTGTTGGGTCCCTGTGCTGAGATGTGTAGGCTGCCAATTAAGGCTATGAGTATTCACTGCTCCCCACACGCATAATCCTGGGCATGTGGATCAGCGATTATTCTGGCACAGATGACAATGCTGTAAGTGGGCGCGTATGACAGTGATGTCATGCACTGCGCTGCTTATACGCTGGTCAGTTGCCAGCACCGGAGGATGACACTGGGGGAGCGGCGGGAATGTGAGTGTAATTGTTGAGTTTTTTTTACTTTGTGCGGCAGGCTGGGGGATCATAGTTACCAGGTCGCGGTCATATGCCAGGATGGGGCCATGATTGGGACATATACTAGGATGGGGCTAAATACAAGGATGCTGCCAGGAAGGGGACATATAACAGGATGGAGCCATATACCAAGATGCAACCATGATGAGGACATATACCAGGATCGAGCTATATACCAGGACGCGACCAAAATGGGGACATATACTAGGATGGGGCTATATACCAGAATGGAGACATGATGGGGCTATATATACACACCAGAATGGTGACATGATGGGGACATGAGGAGGCCATAAATACGAGGATGGGGACATAATGAAACTATATACCAGGATGGGCATATGATTGGGACATATATTAGGATGGCGACATATACCAGGATGGGGACATATACCAGGATATGGCTAGGAAGGGGTCATATACTAGGATAGGGGCTATATACCAGGATGTGGAAATGATGGGGCCATATATACCAGGATAGGGACATGATTAGGACATATATCAGGATGGGGACATGTTCGGACATATACCAGAATGGGGCTATATACCAGGATGTGGGCAGGATGGGAACATATACTACGATGGGGCTATATACCAGGATGGGGACTTGATGGGGCCATATATACCAGGATGGAGCCATATATACCATGATGGGGCCATATATACCAGGATGGGGACAAATACCATGATGGGGCAATGATTACGACATATATACCAAAATGGGGACATGATGGGGACATACACCAGGATACACCATAATAGGGCCATGATGGGGACATATATACCAGGATGGAGCCATGATGGAAACATACAGTACGTACCAAAAGTTTGGACACACCTTCTCATTCAAATACTTTTCTTTATTTTCATGACTCTAAAAATTGTAGATTCACATTGAAGACATCAAAACTATGAATGAAAACATGTGGAGTGAAATACTTAAAAAAGTGTGAAACAACTGAAAATATGTCTTATATACTAGGTTCTTCAAAGTAGCCACCTTTTGCTTTGATTACTGCTTTTCACACTCTTGGCATTCTCTTGATGAGCTTCAAGAGGTAGTCACCAGTAATTGTTTTCCAACAGTCTTGAAGGAGTTCCCAGAAATGCTTAGCACTTGTTGGCCCTTTTGCCTTCACTCTGCGGTCCAGCTCACCCCAAACCATCTCGATTGGGTTCCGGTCTGGTGACTGTGGAGGCCAGGTCATCTGGTGTAGCATCCCATCACTGTCCTTCTTAGTCAAATAGCCCTTACACAGCCTGGAGGTGTGTTTGGGGTCATTGTCCTGTTGAAAAATAAATGATGGTCCAACTAAACGCAAACCGGATGGAATAGCATGCCGCTGCAAGATGCTGTGGAAGCCATGCTGGTTTAGTATGCTTTCAATTTTGAAGAAATCTCTAACAGTGTCACCAGCAAAGCATCCCCACACCGTCACACCTCCTCCTCCATCCTTCACGGTGGGAACAAGGCATGTAGAGTCCATCTGTTCACCTTTTTTACAAAGACACGGTGATTAGATCCAAAGATCTCAAATTTGGACTCATCAGATCAAAGCACAGATTTCCACTGGTCTAATGCCCATTCCTTGTGTTCATTATCCCAAACAAGTCTCTTCTGCTTGTTGCCTGTCCTTAACAGTGGTTTCCTAGCAGCTATTTTACCATGAATGCCTGCTGCACAAAGTCTCCTCTTAATAGTTGTTCTAGAGATGAGAAGGTGTGGCCAAACTTTTGGTCTGTACTGTATGTACCAGCATACAGTCATGATGGGGTTATACATCAGGATGGGGGACATATTTACCAGGCAGTGAACCAGGATTTTGAATGCTACAATGGCCCAAATTGGGGGTCGGATCAAACTTTGCACCCAGGCCCATTGGACTCTAGTTACACCAGTGATATTGCCTCACAAAAAGTGGAATAGAAAGTGATTAAAAAATATTGTGTGACCCAAAATAAAAACGCCAACTCATCCCGCAAAGTTCAAGCCCTCACATGACTCTGTTGGCAGAAAAATAAAAAAGCTAAAGCCTTCAAAATTCTGTGATGCAAAAATCCTTTATTTTGTAAAAAGTGTTTTGAATGTGATAATAGCCAAAACTAAAAAAAAAACCCGTACAGTAAATAACTTTGGTATCACTGTAATCATACTGACCTGAGGAATATATCTTCCTAATCACTTATAACGCAAGGTTAACAGCGTAAAAAATAGTAATAAAGTCAGTTCTTCAACTGCTGCTGATTTGTTCATTCTGTCTCCTCAATATTGCAATACAGCGTAGCTCACATTTATCCTGCGCTTTAAGCTGAATGCTAACACTGAGTATTATGTATAAATCTCTGAAAAATGCAATTCAGGCAAAATTCCCAAAGGAAAATTCACTGTATAAGGGAGAGGTGAGCCGGTTTGATTTCCCATCTGGCTTGTGGTCTGGCGGCGTCCATCTTTTTACACATCTTTTAAGGTGTGCACAAAAATTCGGTTAAAAACAATTTTGTGCACCTTTGAAAAGAAGGGCACTGCTGAACATTGGCCAGAGTCTGGAGTAACTCTGCTGCTTCATTAATGAATGGATCTGTTGGGGGTTTCATCTGAATCATGTATTTCAGAGATATAGATGGAAACCCAGATGTAAGTGCTCAGCATAAAGCACAGGATAAATATGAACTAATCCAAAATATTCTATACCCAAATTGCCACCAAATAGCATTTGACTTAACCCACAGAAAAACAAGTCCCTCTTAGGCCTGTCATCATTTAAACAGGAATATTGGGGGCTTCCAACTTACTGGTAGCACAAATGCTCTGAAAAATTGTTATTTCTTCCCACAAAAAAATAAATCGAGGAAATTCTGGGCTACCAAATCTAAATACCCCTCTCCCTTCTGAGCACCACAATGTGTCTAAATCACAGTTAATGTCCACATGTTTGGCATTGTTGTAGTAAGGAAGCCTGCATAATTTACAGCGTGTGTGTCTCCAAAAGCACAAGATGGGCACAAAGTACAGGCACTATAATGTACAGAGCATTATAAGGGCTATTAATTCTTTATTATTAATTCTGCAACATTCACTGAGTTTGACTTCATAGGTGTTTTCCAGAGACTAAATCGTCGTTACACCTATAGATTAACTCCTAAAGGGGTGTACATTCCAAAACGTGGCCACTTGAGGGTGTTTCTGCTGTTCTGGCACTCAGGGGCTCTGCAAATGGTGTATGCAAGCTATTTTAGGAAAAGCTGTGCTCCAAAAGTCAAATGGTGCTCCTTCCCTCTCTAGCTTTGCAATGCAGCCAAACAGTACTGTACAGTCACATGTCGGGTATTGTCACGTTCGGGAAAAATTGTGTAACATATTAGTGGCCTTTGATTTATCTATTCCCCTTGTGAAAATTGGAAATCTGGGTTTAAAACAACATTTTAGTGGTAATGTAAATATTTTTTTCTTCACCGCCCAATAGTATAACATTTTGTGACACATCTGTAGAGACAATATGCTCACTGCACCCCTATATGAATTCATTGAGGGATGCAGTGTGTAAAATGGGGTCATCTGTGGGGCATGTCTGCTGTTCTGATACCTCATGGGCTCTGCCAATGAGACATAGTACCTCAAACCATTCCAACTAAATTTTAAGTGAAATATGTCGTACCTTCCCTTCTTCACTTTGTACTGTACCTGATAAGTAGTTTTTGACCACATATGGGATATTTTTGAACTCAGGAGAAATTGCACAACAAATTGTATGGTCCCGTATCTCCTGTTACCCTAGTAAAAGGAAACATTTATGTTGTTAAAATATATTTTTTTCATTTTCACAGGTCAACGTTATAAAATTCTGTAAAGCACTTGGGGATTCAAGGTGCTTTCCAAAGTTCTAGATAAATTCCTTGAGAGGTCTAATTTCCAAAATGGGTTCACTTATTGGGGGAGGTCCACTGTTTAGGCACTTCAAAGGCTGTGCAAACAGACTTGGCCCTATCTTGGATTTCTTCATACCTAACCAACCGGACATTCAGTGTCTCACACTCTCACACTGCTTCCTCATCTCGCCCACTATCTGTCGGTGTCCCCCAATGTTCAGTTATTGCACCCCTAACTTTCTACATCTACATTTTTGGCCTGGGACAACTCATAGAGGTCTATGGATTTCAGTTTCAGCTCTACGCAGATGACACGTAGATCTACCTCTTTAGACCCAAATTTCACCTGCTTACTAACCAGAATCCCACAATGTCTGCTATTTCATTCTTTCTCTCTGTTCGATTTCTAAAACTTATCATTAACAAAACAAAATTCATCAGATTTCCACGACCTTACTCAACCCCCCAAACAGACCCATCTATCAGAGTCAATGGCTGCTCACTCTCCCCAGTCCTGCAAGCTTGCTGCCTTGGGGTAACCCTTAATTCTCCTCTCTCCTTCAAGCCACATATTCAAGCCCTTGCTATCTCCTGTCGAATCAACTTCATATTTAACAGATTCATAGATTTCTCAACTAAGATTCTGCAAAAACACTAGTGCATGCCCTCATCATCTCTCGTCTTGACTACTACAACCTTCTGCTCTGTGGCCTCACTTCTAACACCCTTGCACCCCTTCAATCCATCCTAAATTCTCCTGCCGATTAATCCACCTCTCCCCTTGGTATAGCACAGCCTCCCCACTCTGCCAATCCCTTCATCTGCTTCCCATTGGCCAAAGACTCCAGTTCAAAACACTAACCATGACATACAAAGCCATCCACAACCTGTCTCCTCAATACATCTGTGACCTAGTCTTCCAGTACCTACCTGCATGCAACCTCAGATCCTCACAAAATCTCCTTCTCTACTCCTGTTTTATCTCCTCTTCCCACAATCGCATACAAGATTTCTCCCACACCTCCCCCATACTCTGGAACTCTGTACCACAATATATTAGACTCTCACCTACCGTGGAGACCTTCAAAACGAAGCTGAAGACCTACCTATTCTGAAAAACCTAGTACTATACCGGTGCACGACCAGCTCTACCCTCACCTACGGTATCCTCCTCATCCACTGTACACTGTGAGCCCTCGAAGGTACGGTCCTCTCTCCTCCTGTAGCAGTGTGTGTTTTGTATTGTTCATGATTATTGCACTTGTTTTTATTAAGTATACTTCTTTTGACTTGTAAAGTGCCATGGAATAAATGGCACTTTAATAATAATTAATAATAGTGTCCACTATCTATTCGCGGTAATTTTGTGCTCCATAATTTAAATGGTGCTCCTTCCCTTCCGAGACCTACTGTGTGCCCAAACAGTAGTTTTCCACCCCACATGGGGTATCTGTGTACCTAGTATAAATTGCTTAACAAATTGTATGATGCATTTTCTCCTGTTACCCTTGTGAAAATGCAAAATGTGGGGCTAAAGTAACATTTTTGTGGGGAAAAGAAAATGTTTCATTTTTTCCTTCCACATTGCTTTAGTTCATCTGAAGCACATAAAGTGTTAAACTTATTGGATGTAGTTTTGAGCAGTGTGAGGGGCGCAAATTTTAGAATGCTGTCACTTTTGGGTATTTTCTGTCACCTAGGCCTCTCAAAGTCACTTCAAATGTGATATGGTCCCTAAAAAAGGGTTTTGTAAATTTTGTTGCAAAAATGAAAAATTGCTGATAAACTTTTAACCCTTCTAACTTCCTAACAAAAAAAAATATGCTTCAAAAATTGTTAGTGATGGTAAGTAAACATGTGGTAAATATTTATTAACTATTTTATGTGACATAACTCTCCGGTTTAAGGACATAAAAAAATAAAGTTTAAAAATTGCACTATTTTCAAACTTTTTGCCAAATTTCCAATATTTTCATAAATAAACACAAAAATATTGACCTAAATTTACCACTATTATGAAGTGCAATATGTCACGAAAAAAAAAAAATTCCGAATCGCTGGGATCCGTTGAAGTGTTCCAGAGTTATCACATCATAGTGACACTGGTCAGAATTGAAAAAATTGGCCCGGTCATGAAGGTGAAAAAAGGCTGGGTGATGAAGGGATTAAAGGGACCCAGCAGCATTAACATCTGTATGACTACATTCCCTGCCTAACCAGCCCTGTATGTTATTCGCTTAATGTTTTAAAAAAAGTATTTATAAGCTCCGCTTTTCCTATGCTAATTAGAAATTTGACTAATCAATAGGGCATTTGTTCCCCATGGTAGTCAGCCCTCCTTACCTTTTATCACACCTCAATGGGTGTGATAACATGATTTCGAGGAGTGCTGGTTATGCAGATGTGAATGCTGCTGGGCTGGAGGGAAGAGGGGAACATGCTATTTTCCTTTAAGTTACGTTGCCACACCAGCACCTATCTTAAAAGGGGTTGTCCACTTTTAAGGCAACCCCCTCTTATTCCACATGTTTAACCAATTAAAATAAAAGAAATTGTATACTCAATCCTAGGAACTATGAGAGGTTGTGACACCGCGCGAGCGCTACGCACAGTCACCACTAGCTTCTCTTTTCTCGGCTTCAGACACAGGAGCAATCAACAGGAAGTGGATGTCAGCTTCAGCTTTCACTTCCTGTTGATTAATTCATATTTTTAAGATTGGGAGAGATAAGACAATGTTGAGCCCTCGGAATGCGAGCATCCACGTGAGGGGAGTATAGGCTTTTTATTTTAATTGGGGGACACAAATGGAATGAGAAGGGTTTGTACTAGTTATGGACAACCCCTTTAAAAGGATCATTGGTCACCAAGTACTTGTAAAAGTGAAGTCTCAGTGGTGATAATTGAAAAAACAATAGGATAAATTGGACATCTTGGTGCTGATTACCATACCGGGATGGTTGTGTTTAAAAGAGGTATGCCGAGCAGCAAAGGGGCTCAGAACAGATCGTTAGGATCCTAATTAGGAGGCAGTTTAATAACAGCAAACCTGATGACAGCTAACCTTTAACAAGATAATGAATTACTGAACATAGCGTTTCTTTATTGATTATTACTCATGTCATTACACCAGTGAAACCAATTATAACATAGGCATAGAGAATTTAAAATAACTGATTGGAAATCAATGTATTTCAATTAGCGTAATAATGGATAATTAGAAAATAAGCTGAGCAAAGACCACGTTAAAAAAAATATGAAGAACCCAAGCTGAAATGTAACTAGTATCATCTACATAAACAATGTCTTTCCTGTAGTAAATGGTCCACGTGGCCTTGCTACAATCCCTTGAAACTGATATCTCTTATTGGTACCTGACAAAATACCTGATTAATTAGATTTCTGTTTCCTCCAGAGCCAAGAATAAATTGTAATTGTCAAAAGCAAACCATAAACCCAAGCAATTCAAATTACAATTATCCTAAATGAAAGTTATTATTTTGCTAATCCCAGGAACAGCTTGCAAAGGGAGATTTGGGTCTTTCTTTAATAATGTAAAGTTAATACGTAGTCCTCTTGTAATTATCTTTATCAGAAGGCCCTTGTTTAATCTGCATGTTTAGCAGAAAAGGACCAAATCAAAAAGAGATCTGCTTTAAAGCAGTTGGTGTAAGCTGTTTGTAAGTCGTTTGCATAAACAGATGAAGCATTGAATTGCAATCCAGGTGCAGAAATGGAAATCACATAAACTGATGTGGTTAGGGGGACACGTCTCAGGACATGTAACAAATTCTTGCTATTTCTTTCCCAAGTGACAACACATGGCACAAGATTGCTGCTCTCTGCCGCTGACCATGATGATTTCATCTAGGGTGATTGCAGTGCAAGTAGAGGAAGCTTAAATCTGCATGTACGGACGGAGATCCGTCACTGCCTATAGGATATACAACATGTACGCTTCAGACTACTGCTAATATTAGTGCTAGCTGATAAAAACATGGTATTCTTTTATGGTAAAGAAATAGCAACAGGAAATTTTTTTCAATGGGGCTGACCATCCTATCCCTTAGTCAGTCTCATGTTGAGAGCACTACTCATATTTGTTTACAGTAGAATATTACCGCAACTATCACCTATCCGAATGTAAACACTTGTCGTGAGTCTAATTTTTAATGGAGTCATAGTGGATATGAATGTACTAATTATTTGCATTGAATTGTAGTTTATTTTTTAGTTATTGAAAAAAATCTATCTATCTATCTATCTATCTATCTATCGATTTATCTGGAAATATGAGGCAGTGCACCAATTGACAAATTTAGGCTTGAAAAGTTTGGGGTTTGAAAAATCTATCAATGTATCAATCTCTAGCGGGCTTTACACGCTACAATATATCTTACGAGGTGTCGGCGGCGTCACGTCATAAGTGACGCACATCCGGCATCGTTAGTGACGTAGTTGCGTGTGACACCTACGTGCCACCCAGATTGTTTGCAAAAACGTTGATCGCATACACGTCGTTCATTTTCTAAATATTGTTCGTCTTGTTGAACGAAACAAGAATATTGTAACGTTTGACACCCTACCAACGACAAGCTTCATCGTTCTTATGTACATCATATGCGGCGCGGGCGTGTCTTTACGTGTCTTTTGTCACGCCCACCGCTATGATTGTTACCAACTGCGTAACGAAATAAACAAAAAAATTACCTTAAAATACGCAAACACAAAAATGAAATCAGCACAGGAACCAAGACCACAGAACGCACGTGCATCACCGGTGTCTGCGCAACAACTCTGCTTCAGATGAAGACTTTTATAGTCAAGACGTCCAAACGCAAGGATCAGGTGAAAAGAAATCAAGAAATTAAGGACGTATGTGTGTGGGTAGAGCGAGACTTCACACACTCAAGGGTGTAAACTCTGTGCGAAGCTACGCCTCTTTCATTCCCAGAAAAAGGGAGTAATATGCTGGTGTCATCGTAAACACGATCTCCTGGATCTAACGAGATATTGATCAATGTGGCATCGTGTAGAATATGCACGTGTGACGGCTCCTAGATGACCTATGTACGATCTGCAGATCGTATATACGACCTGGGCGTGTCACATCGCATACGAGATCGTATATGAAATTGTAAAGCAGCCTTATCTATATCGATCTGTCAATCTATCTATTGATCTAACGTTCTAGAAATATACTGTATAAGGCAGCAAACTAATTGAAAACTTCATGCTTGAAAAACTTTGTATCTTGAAAAGGTTCATAACATGGTTCAGTTGGTTTGCAGTGCTGGGGTCCTGGGTTCAAATCCCACCAAGGAAAACATCTGTAAAGAGTTTGTATGTTCTCCCTGTGTTTGCGTGGGTTTCCTCTGGGTACTCCGGTTTCCTCCCACACTTCTTGGACGTACTGATAGGGAATGTAGTTTGTGAAGCCCAATGAGGACAGCAATGATAATGTTTGTAAAGTGCTGCAAAATAAGAAAGCACTATATAAGCAATGCATAATAAATAAAATGCTGTCGCCAGTGGCTTACCGCCAGTAGAGGCAGGCCACGCGAGTGCTATGGGGCCCCTGAGCCAGGGGGCCCATTGCCAGCACCAATACAATTGAAATAAATGATGAGAGATGGATCGGAGAACTTCTCTATCTGATAGAGGGCACGTAGAGCCCTCTCTGTCAGCACGCGCACTGTCGCCTCAGTAGCTTTGAACTGCTGGCGCAATCGTACTAGCAGTTCAAAGTTCTGTCGAAGTGGAGGAGACATTTTTCACTCCGACACTGCTCTCCGAGGCTTCAGGCCTGTTGCTTAGTAGACACTGGGAGCATCCTTAAGCCCCGCACTGTCACATAATGACGTTTTGTGGCCAGGCGCGAACTGAGGGCCCAGTGGCGTGCAGTGGTTGTCGAGCGAGTGTTCGAAGGTGAGTATGCTTTTCTTTGTAAACTGTGTGTGGCCGTACCAGGATGGGGGACATGCCAGGATGTTGGACCTGCCAGGATGGAGAACATACCAGGTTTGGGGAACTGCCAGGATAGGGAACATGCCAGGTTGGGGGAACTGCCAGGATGGAGGAACTGCCAGGATAGGGGAACATAGCAGAATGGGGAAACATACCAGAATGGGGGAACTGTCGGGATGGAGAACATGCCAGGATGGAGAATATACCAGGATGGGGGAACTGCCAGGATGGGAGAACATGCCAGGATGGGGGAACATACCAGGATGGGGAAACATGCCAGGATGGGAAACCTGCCAGGATGGAGAATTTACCAAGATGGGGACAATTACCAGGATGGGAGACAATCACCAGCATTGGGGACATTTATCTATTTATCTATCGATCAATCTAATATTCTGCATTTTTTTCCATAAAGATCAATCCAACTGCTGTGTCTAGAAAGGGCAGTGGGCGTGGTTCAGCTTCAATGTGTGGTAAGCTTGATGCCCCCCTGCTGAAGATAAGAGAAGGCTGCAGAGGTAAGTTTAAAATCAATTAATTGTTTACATAATAGAATTGGTTAAATTGTAATGTTGGCGCTCTGCAAAAAAAATTGGCTTTTGGTTTGCAGTTTTAGCACTCTGCTTTGGAAAGGTTCGCTATCACTGCTCTATCGTCATTCTCCCACTGTGTCTGTGGCACTCTCACGTATCAGCAAAGTGGAGCGCAATCACATCACTACTGCGCACCGCTGTGCTGAGATGTGCAGAGAGCGACAGAACAGTGGGCACGCTGAGTAGACCAGAGCAGCGGGGGAATGAGGAGAAGTGAGTACTTATGTATTTAACCACAGAGGCCAGACGACTATGGGAGCATAAAAGTATATATTGAGGTGGATAATACTATATGGGAGTGCACAATACTATATGGGGGCTGCATAATACTATATGGAGGAATATGGGTGCTGCATAATGCTATATGGTGAAATATAAGGGGTGCATAATACTATATGGAAGAATGTGAGGGCTGCATAACACCATATGGAGGCTGCATAATACTATATGGAGGAATATGAGGTCTGTATAATACTATATGGAGGAATATGGATTGCATCATTTGACCTTATCTTAAACCTACTTCATGTGGGAATCACACCTGATACATAGAAATACCACAATAAGAAACTTGGGATGGTGCATTTCCTCAATAAAAATATTTTATTTTATTAATTACTAAATATAAAAATCATTTTCCAATTACATATATGTGCACAACAGGGTCACAATATTCTTTTTCACACTGGACAAGCTCCCATACCACCGTCCTTGGTCCCGACGCGCGTTTCCCACTTCTTCAGGGGACGTGTGCACAACCGCATTAAACTTTGTACAGGTCAGTTATAGCTGCGCTTTATTACGAACTTTAACTAGGGTTCCCAACCTCGCCAGGAACTACTGCACGCACAGCGCTACTGTAAGCTGTGGGGAGGGAGTGTTTAGGAGCCGGTTGAAGTACAGGGGTTTACCCGGAACGAAAGGAAATTTACCAACATACATGTTGTAGGCATGATATATGCCATTAATAAGTCTGTGCAGCTATTTCAATATTAATAGTGGTATTGGAGCTTGTCCAGTGTGAAAAAGAATATTGTGACCCTGTTGTGCACATATATGTAATTGGAAAATGATTTTTATATTTAGTAATTAATAAAATAAAATATTTTTATTGAGGAAATGCACCATCCCAAGTTTCTTATTGTGGTATTTCTATGGAGGAATATGGAACCTGCATAATACTGTATGGAGGAATATGGGGTGAATTACAATGGAGGACTATGATGAGTGCATTAAACCATATTAAAGACTATGGGGTGTAATATATGATATGAAGAACTATGGGGGATGCATTATAATATATGGAGAACTATGAGGTGTATTAGACAATATGGAGTACCATGTGGGGTCCTTTATACTTTATGGAGTACTATTGGGGAGCACATTATACTATATGGAGGACTATGTGGGGCCCATTACTCAATGAAGGACTTTGTAGTGCCAATTATATTATTTGGAGGGCTATAAGGGAGCCTTTATACTTTACTTACAGTTATTAAAGGGCCATTATACTGTATGCAAGCATATATACAGTGTGAAGGTTTGTGTGTGGGGTCTATCATACTGTGTGGAGGGCTGTGTGGGGGCCACTATACTGTGTGGAGGGCTGTGTAGAGGCTATTATACTATTTGTAGGGATAGCAGGGGCCATTATACTATATGTAGGCCAATTATACTGCATATAGGGTTGTAGGGTTGTGTGGAGGTCACAGTTGAGGATCTTACTATGTCAGGATCATCATTCATTGCCAGGTAGTTGAAGGGGGGTACAGTAGGGTCATCATACTATACCTGTGGAGGATACTGTGGAGAAATTTACTGCTAGAACCACAAGGGAAAGGTTTAGAACAGGGTTAGGCAACCTTTTTTCTGCCAGGAACCATTTGGTTATTTAACTCCTTCACTATCTTTGACATACTGGTCTATAGCTGATTTCAGATAGGGCGTTTGCTTTTACTGTGAACCCACTCCATTTGGTCAAAGGAGTTCTCAATCGAAGAGAAACAGAACATCAATATTTTGGGGGAAAAAAATAAAAAAATCCACAAGAGAGATAACAGAAATGTTAACAGTGGACAAATCAACAGTTTGGTACATTAAGGAAAAAGAAAAAGAGCGCACTGGTAAACTTGGGAACTCCTTAAAGACCTGGACATCTACGGAAGACAAAAGTGGTGGATTATCGCAGAATTTTTTCCATGATGAAGAAAAACCCCTTCATAACATCCACCCAAGTGAGGAACACTCTCCAGGAAGTAGATGTTCAGTGTCTAAGTCTACCATAAGACCTCAGCTCCACTTGCCCTTTACACGGATGAGCGCAATCCAATAAAACCTCGGATTGCCCTTTCACTAGTGTAAATCTATGAGGCAGTGTCCATCTGCGATTCTATTCTCATGCCTTATCGGCATGAGAAAATAATCGCAGTATGCTGCATTTGGCAGCGAGTCTCAGTTCCCATGCACCATACAAGTCTATGGGTGAGTGTGAAACATTGCACTGCACTTACATGTTATTCGAGTGCAGTGTGATATGCACAGAGACAGGTAGCGGAGAAGAGGGAGAAAGTGCTCTGATTGCAAGATCAGATCATATTTGCATGGCACTCATGTCTCGCTCGCAGAGCCTGCGGCAAGGGTCATTAGCATTTTTCATTCGATGCTCTCGCATCGGAAGGAGCCAAGGCCTAAAGTGAAGACGTTATGAGAGCAAATAAAGAGAGTTCACCACAAGGTGTGAACCATTATTCAGCAATAAAAATAGAAAGGCCATATTAGACTTTGCCAAAAAACAAAAAATTAAAAAAATTAAAACACAGGTCTGGAAAAGCATTTTTTTGGATAGATGAAACTAAGATCAACTTGTGCTAGAATGACTTGAAACAAAGGACACCACATCCTTTGTAAAACATGGTGGAGGCAGTGTGAAGGCATGGTCATGCATGGCTTCCAGTGGCACGGGGTCACTAGTGTTTATTGAATGTGACTGAAGACAGAAGCAGCCGGATGAATTCTGAAGTGTACAGGGTGAAACCTTCTGCTTAGATTCAACCAAATGCAGCAAGGTTGATTGAACAGTGCCTGATAGTACAGATGGACAATGACTAGGGATGAACGAACCTGAACGGAAAAATTCGGAGTTTGTACTAGAGACCTGGTATCCAGTACGCAAACTCGAACATGAACTTTTCATGGAAGTCCGTGTCCGAGTTTGGAATTCGGGTGCTGTTTAAATGCTGACTAAAGTTTGTTGAAAGGCTGCAGCGCAGCCAATCAACAAGGTTTTTGGCATGGGGAAAATGCCTGTACACTGCTGTGAACAAATAAATAAAAATATGTGGTTATCAAAAATAGTGAAGACTCACGCCATTTTTTTAAATTATTTAAATAAATAATTTTAAAAAACATCGTGAGATCATGCCTATTTTTGATAATCAGCGCAGGTAAAGCAGACGGCTGTGAGCTGCAGCCCTCAGCTGTCTAAATTACCCTGGCTGGTTATTAAAAAAGAGGGGATCCCATGATGTTTTTTAAAATGATTTATTTATTTATTTATTTAAATAATTAAAAAAAAAAAAAAAAAGGGTGTGGGTCTTCCCTATATTTGATTATCAGTCAAGGTAAAAGCAGATAGCTAAGGGCTCGTATTATCAGTCTGAGAAGGCCCATGGTTATTTGGCCCTTCCTAGCCTACAAGAGCAGCCAGCAACCGCCCGAGAAGTGGCGCATCCATCTATCAGACACTCCCATTACTAAACCAGTAAGTACAGTTAAAAAAAAAACCACACACACATAGGAAAAAAATAGTATATTTTAAAAAAGACTCCCCCACACTCTATCATTCAGCAATTTTAATATTTAAAAATAAAATACAACGTAATCCAATGGTGAATAAAAACGCTCCCACACTCCTTCGTTCACCAATTTATTAAATGAAAAAGAAATCCTCGAAGTACCAATGTAACTTAATGGTCTAATGTCCCATGATGCACATCGAATCCTATGGAGCCTTGTTCTGAGAACGAGAATCCATAGGTCACTCCCGGTCAATGGCAGACTAGGAATTTCTCATGCTCATGATATATTCCCTACCTGTCGCTGACTGCAAGTGACCTATTGGGCCTCATTATGAGAATGTTCTGAGAACGAGGCTCCATTGTGGTCAGCGGCAGGCACAGACTTTCTTACGGGTTTGAGAAATTTCAAGTCTGCCGCTGATAGCTATTGACCTATGGAGCCTTGTTCTCAGAAAGGTCCCAAAACAAAGCTAATAGAATTTGATGGTTATCGTGGGATATTACACAATTAAATTACATCAGAATTTTTTTTTTTTAAATCAGGGGCATTTTTATTATCCAACAAAGTACATAACACAGATAATGGTCTATTTCCCCGCAAGAACAGTACAGAGAAAAGAAAAAGACCATCTTCAGACACAAAGATTTCTTTTTAATTAATAATTTGATTAAGGAGGAAGTGTGGGGGGATTCCTTATTCATTAATGGAATTCATTGGAACTTTGAGGATTTTTTAAAATTAATAAATTGGTAAACAAGGCAGTTTGGGGGCAGTATTTATTCAAGCAAACAATTTTTTTCCCACTGTGTGTGTTTTTTAACTGTACACTTTCTGAGCTAGTAATGAAGATAGACGCATATCTTCTACTAACCCCTGGGCTTGATGACAGCTGTCAATTCACAGTTAACACCAACCTCAAAAGTATTACCCAATTGATACTGCACAAAGGCTATCCTAAACCCTAATGGATGCTCCACTCCTGGTTTGGCTGTGGGCTGCTATTTTGGGGCTGGAAATGGCCATATAACCATTGGCTTTCCAAGTCTGATTATTTCAGCCCCCAGCTGTCTGCTTTACCTTGGCTGGTTACCACAAAAAGGGTTGACCACACAATTGTTTTTATTATTTATTCCCTATCCATATTTGTTTGCAGGAAAATTGCTCTACTCTTACCCTCATTTTGCTAACTTTTGAAACCCCTAGCTTTTACTACAACCATTTTACAGCAGTTTTACAGCATCAGCTAGGGTGCCATTGACTTACAGTCATATGAAAAAGTTTGGGCACCCCTATTAATGTTAACCTTTTTTCTTTATAACAATTTGGGTTTTTACAACAGCTATTTCAGTTTCATATATCTAATAACTGATGGACTCAGTAATATTTCTGGATTGAAATGAGGTTTATTGTACTAACAGAAAATGTGCAATCCACATTTAAACAAAATTTGACCGGTGCAAAAGTATTGGCACCCTTATCAATTTCTTGATTTGAACACTCCTAACTATTTTTTACTGACTTACTAAAGCACTAAATTGGTTTTGTAACCTCATTGAGCTTTGAACTTCATAGGCAGGTGTATCCAATCATGAGAAAAGGTATTTAAGGTGGCCACTTGCAAGTTGTTCTCCTATTTGAATCTCCTATGAAGAGTGGCATCATGGGCTCCTCAGAACAACTCTTAAATGATCTGAAAACAAAGATTATTCAACATAGTTGTTCAGGGGAAGGATACAAAAAGTTGTATCAGAGATTTAAACTGTCAGTTTCCACTGTGAGGAACATAGTAAGGAAATGGAAAAGCACAGGTACAGTTCTATTTTTATATATAGTTTATATTTTGTTTAAATGCGAATTGCACATTTTCTGTTAGTACAATAAACTTCATTTCAATCCAGAAATATTACTGAGTCCATAATTTATTAGATATCTGAAACTGAAATAGCTGTTGCAAAAACCCAAATTGTTATAAAGAAAAAAGGTTACATTAATAGGGGTGCACAAACATTTTCATATGACTGTATCTGGGGCTTGGGGTCCAGGGAAAACTTACAAGTGCATCTCAAAAAATTAGAATATCATCAATAAGTTAATTTATATAATTAATTCAATACAAAAAGAGAAACCCATATATTATATAGAGTCATTACACACAAAGTGATCTATTTCAAGTGTTTATTTCTGTTAATGTTAATGATTATGGCTTACAGACAATGAAAAGCCAAACATCATTATCTCAGAAAATTAGAATATTATATACAGTGGGGAAAAAAATATTTAGTCAGCCACCCATTGTGCAAGTTCTCCCACTTAAAAAGATTAGAGAGGCCTGTAATTGACATCATAGGTAGAGCACAACTATGAGAGACAAAATAAGAAAACAAATTCAGAAAATCACCTTCTCTGATTTGGCAAGATTATTTTTGGAAAATATGCTGGAAAATAAGAATTTAGTCATCTAAAAACATGCAAGATTTCTGTCTTTTCACAGACCTGTAACGTCTTCTTTAAGAGGCTCCTCTGTCCTCCACTCATTACCTGTAATAATGGCACCTGTTTGAACTTGTTATCAGTATAAAAGACACCTGTCCACAACCTCAAACAGTCACACTCCAAACTACACTATGGTGAAGACCAAAGAGCTGCTGAAGGACACCAGAAACAAAATTGCAGCCCTGCACCAGGCTGGGAAGACTGAATCTACAATAGGCAAGCAGCTTGGTGTGATGAAATTAACTGTGGGAGCAATAATAAGAAAATGGAACACATACAAGACCACTGATAATCTCCTTTGATCTGGGGCTCCATGCAAGATCTCACCCCGTGGGGTCAAAATGATCACAAGAATGGTGAGCAAAAATCCTAGAACCACACAGGGGGGACCTAGTAAATGACCTGCATAGAGCTGGGACCACCGTAACAAAGGGTACCATCAGTAACACACTATGCCGCCAAGGACTTAGATCCTGCAGTGCCAGATGTGTTCGCCTGCTTAAGCCAGTACATGTCCAGGCCTGTTTGAAGTTAGCTAGAGAGAATTTGGATTATCCAGAAGAATATTGGGAGAATGTCATATAGTCTGATAAAACCAAAGTAGAACTGTTTGGTAGAAACACAACTCGTCGTGTTTGGAGGGAACAGAATACTGAGTTGCATCCAAAGAACACCATACCTACTGTTAAGCATGGGGGTGGCAACATCATGCTTTGGGGCTGTTTCTCTGCAAAGGGACCTGGACGACTGATCTGTGTATATGAAAGATGAAAGAATGAATGGGGTCATGTATCGTGAGATTTTGAGTGCAAACCTCCTTACAACAGCAACAGCATTGAAGATGAAACATGGCTGCATCTTTCAGCATGATAATGATCCCAAGCACACCACAAGGGCAATGAAGGAGTGGCTTCGTAAGTAGCATATGAAGGTCCTGGAGTGGCCTAGCCAGTCTCCAGATCTCAACCCCATAGAAAACCTTTAGAGGGAGTTGAAAGTCCATGTTGCCCAATGACAGGCCCAAAACATCACAGCTCTAGAGGAGATCTGCATGGAGGAATGGGCCAACATACCACAAACAGTGTGTGCCAACCTTGTGAAGACTTACAGAAAACGTTTGACCTCTATCATTGCCAACAAAGGATATATAACAAAATATTGAGATGAACTTTTGTTATTGACCAAATACTTATTTTCTACCATAATTTGCAAAAAAATCTTGCCAAATCAGAAAAGGTGATTTTGTGGATTTGTTTTCTCATTTTGTCTCTCATAGTTGTGGTCAATCTATGATGTCAATTACAGACCTCTCTCATCTTTTTAAGTGGGAGAGCTTGCACAAATGGTGGCTGACTAAATACTTTTTTTTACCCACTGTAAAACCCACTGAAAAAATGATTTTAAACTCAGAAATGTTGGCGCCTACTGAAAAGTCTGTACAGTAAATGCCTCAATACTTGGTCAGGGCTCCTTTTGCATGAATTACTGCATCAATGCGGCGTGGCATGGAGGCGATCAGCCTGTGGCACTGCTTAGGTTTTATAGAAGCCCAGGTTGCTTTGATAGCAGCCTTCAGCTCGTCTGCATTGGGTCTGGTGTCTCTCATCTTCCTCTTGACAATATCCCATAGATTCTCTATGGGGTTTAGGTCAGGCGAGTTTGCTGGCCAATCAAGCACAGTGGTTATTAAACCAGGAATTGGTACTTTTGGCAGTGTGGACCGGTGCCAAGTCCTGCTGGAAATTGAAATTTCCATCTCCAAAAAGCTTGTCGGCAGAGGGAAGCATGAAGTGCTCTAAAATTTCCTGGTAGACGGCTGCGATGACTTTGGTCTTGATAAAACACTGGACCTACACCAGCAGATGACATGGCTCCCCAAACCATCACTGATTGTGGAAACTTCACACTAGACCTCAAGCAGCTTGGATTGTGGCCTCTCCACTCTTCCTCCAGACTTCAGGACCTTGATTTCCAAATAAAATGCAAAATTTACTTTCATCTGAAAACAACACCTTGGACCACTGAGCAATAATCATCAACATTAACAGAAATAAACACGTGAAATAGATCACTTTGTGTGTAATGACTCTATATAATATATATGCTTCACTTTTTATATTGAATTACTGAAATAAATTAACTCTTTGATGATATTCTAATTTATTGAGATGCACTTGTATATATAAAGTCCAGCTCACGATGTATTCCATTCAAATCGCTATGGAGTCCCGGATTCAGCTTTGCCAGGCTGTGTAATCTATAGGAAAGAACATGATGACTCCAACTCATCATGTAATTTTCTTTTTATTAATCAATGCCAGTGAATCAGCATTACAAAGGTAATCATTCTCGCGTAGATAACATATACATAAAATATGATCACTATATTAGCGCTTCCATCAATGCATTTTTGGTGCAAACGGCACCCTTATTCACTTGTTTGGGGTCCAGGGTCAAGTCTGGGTCCTGAACTAAACTTTTAACTAAAGTCCAGCAGAAACCTGTGAACCCAAACATCCACGATTCCGCTCATTCCTAACAATGACCCAAATCATACTGCAAAAGCAACCCACGGGTTTTTTTTAAGCTAAAGAAGTAGAATATTTTGCAATGGTTGACTCTTTTACAGATCTCAACCACATCAAACTGCATTTCAAAAGCTTAGAGGGACTCCATCAGCAAGATTTCGCTACTCCATCTGAGAGCAACATAATGTAGAGACAGAGACCCTGATTCCAGCGATGTGACACTTACCGAGCTGTTTGCTGTTATTTTGATAAAATCATTGTTTTCTCTGCTGCAGATCTATCAGTTATTTGAATGTAGAGCAGGGTTATAATGAACTCATGCAGCTGCTGGACTACCAAGTAGTCCTCTAATGGTAATCTCATGTTCATTATACAGTGATTTTATAAAAACTACACTGAGCAGCCCAGTAAGTGACACATCGCTGGAATCAGGATCTCTTTTCCTTCATCACGCTGCTCTCTGAGTAGGTGGCAAAAATCCTGGTGACAGATTCCCTTTAAAATAAAACTTAAGGCAGAAAGATATACAAACAAGCAACAATTGAAGACAGCTGCAGCAAAGACCTGACAAAGCATCAGAAAGGAGGAAACCCGGCGTTTGGTGACATCCAGGTCTTCCAGACTTCAGGCAGTCATTGCCTGCAAAGGATTCCCTACAAAGTATTAACCCCCTTAATGACCAAGACAAATTTTGAAAATCTAACCAGTGTCAATTTGATAATAACTGTGGAATGCTTCAATGGATCCCAATGATTCTGAGACTGTTTTTAGTGTCACATTGTACTTTACACGCTACAATATATCTTATGAATGATGTGTCGGCGGGGTCACGTTGTAAGTGACGCACATCCGGCATTGTAAGTTATATTGTAGCGTGTGACAGCTATGTGCGATTGCGATTGAACGTTAAAACGTTCATCGCACGCACGTCATTCAATTGCTAAAAATTGAACGTGAGGTTGTTCAATGTTCCCGAGGCAGCACACATCGCAGTGTGTGAGACTCCGGGAACGATGAACAGATCTTACCTGCGTCCCGCGGCTTCCGCCGGCAATGCGGAAGGAAGGAGGTGGGCGGGATGTTTACGTCCCGCTCATCTCCGCCCCTCCGCTTCTATTGGCCGGCTGCCGTGTGACGTCGATGTGACACCAAACGCCCCTCCCACTCCAGGAAGTGGACGTTCGCCGCCCACATCGAAGTGATAATTTTTGGTTGACATATTTTAACTTTTTGCATTTATGTGAAAATTTGTCAGAATTTTGGAAATTTGGAAGCGTTTGCAATTTTCAAACTATTAATTTTTATATCCTTAAGTCAGTGATGCTGTACAAAATAATTATATGACATTTCCTATATGTCTACTTTGCACCTGCATCATTTTTCAAACATTTTATTTTGTTTGGATGATAGAAGGGTTAAAAGTCTAGCAGGAATTTCATATTTTCAAGATATTACCAAACTTGTGTCTTTTTGTGTCTTTTCGGTCTAAATCGGACCTATTCCGATTTAATTGGTCTTTGAAGGGTCTATAAATTAGAAACTCTCCAAAAGTGATACCATTTTAAAAAGCACACCCCTTACATACTTCAAAACTGCTGTCAGGAATTTTTCTATCCCTTCAAATTTTTTTTTCCTTTAAAATGTTGTTTTAGCCCGAGTTTTTTCACTTTTACAAGGAATAACATGAGAAAATGGAACCCACAAATTGTCATCCAGTTTCTTTTGAGCACACTGACACCCTACATATGGTCAGAAATCTCTGTTTGGACAAATAGGAGGGCTCGGAACGGAAAAAGCAACATTTGAATTGTGGAACACAAATTTGGCTAACATAGATTGCCGGTACCATGCTCCATTTGCAGGGCCCCTATTGTGCCTAAACGCTAGAAACTCCCCACAAATGACCCCATTTTGGAAACTACACCCCTCACGTATTTTATCCAGTGGTATAATGAGCATTTTAAATCCACAGGCACTACACAGATAACATTATGTCATCATATTGAAATTTTTTTTTTTTCTTCACGTAATTATTGCTTTAGCTTCAAATTTTCAATTCCCTTTTTCTTCTGAGGGTGGTGATAACCCACATGTCAAAACTTCTGTTTGGGCACATGGTACTTGTCAGAAGGGAAGAAGCAACATTTGGTATTTCGAATTTCTAATTGTATGACATAGATTCCAGACACCATCTCTCATTTGCAGGGGCATTGAGTTACCAAAACAGTAGAATCCCCAACAAGTGACCCCATTTTGGAAACTAAACCAATCAAGGAATTCATCTAGGGGTGTGTTGAGCATGTTGAAACTCAACTGATGCTTCATAGAGCTTTTTAAAATACGGATGTTAAAACAAAATTATAATTTGTTTCCTCAAAAATGTTGTTTTAGTCCCAAATTTGTAATTTTCCCAATGGGAAATAGAAGAAAACAGACCAGATAATTTGTTGTGCAGTTTCTCCCGAACACGATGATACTCCATATATGGTTAAAAACTGCTGTTTGGGCATATGGCAGGGCTCGGAATGGAAATAACATTGAGTTTTGGAGCATAAATTTGACTGGATTAGATGGTGGACGCCATATTGCATTTGCAGAGCCAACACAGCAGAAACCCCCACAAATGACCCCCATTTTAGAAACTAGACCCATCAAGAAATTCGCCTAGTGATGTACTGAGCATTTTTAACATGCAGGTGATTTATGAAACTTTAGAACATTTAAATGTGAAAACAAAAACTTTATTTTTTTCCACTAAATTACCACATTTATAATTTATAAGAAGGCTAATAAGAGTGAGGACAGAACAACTTGTAATGCAATTTTTAACAAATGTGTACAGTGCAGAACCCCATATGTGGTTGTACACTATTATTTGACATACGGCGGGGATTGGATGGGAAGGAACACTACTTGGCTTTTAGAAGGCAGATTCCTTTTGAATAGATTGTGGCCTCCATTAGCCGAGCCCCTGAAGTGTCAAATCAGCAAAAAACACCAAAAGTGACCCCATGTTGGAAATGTCACTGCTTAAGCAATTAATTCATCTAGGGATGTATTGAGTATTTTGAACCCACAGGTGCCTTACAGAATTTTACAATATTGGAAAGTGGAAATATAACATTTTAGAGGTAAAATGTAATTTTTTTTATTAGCTGCAAATTTGTCAGGTACACAAGGGTTAAAAGGTGAAACTGGACCCTGCAATTTAATGCACAATTTCTCCCAAATGTGCTGATACCCTATATGTCATCAGAAACTACAGTTTGGCTACACAGCAGGGCTGAGAAGGAAGGAATGCTATTTGGATTTTGGAGCACAGATTTTCATGGAATAGTCTAAAGGGTGCTTTACATGCTGCGACATCGCTCTCAATATATCGTCGGGGTCACGGTGTTCGTGATGCACATCCGGCGTCGTTAGCGACATCGCAGCATGTAACACCTCTGAGCGACCTAAAACGATTGCAAAAGAGGTAAAAATCGTTGGTATTGGAGAGGTCGCTCCAACATCAAAAATCGTTGACAGGTGAGTAGCGAGGTTGTTTGTCGTTCCTGCGGCAGCACACATCGCTGTGTGTGACACCGCAGGAACGAGGAAACTCACCGTACCTGCGTCCACTGGCAATGAGGAAGGAAGCAGGTGGGCAGGATGTTTGGCCCACTCATCTCCGCCCTCCTCTGCTATTGGACGGCCACTTAGTGACAATTTCACATCCCATTGAATACATTTAGAGCAGCAGTGACTATTTAGTAATAAGCATGCCTTAATTTTTTTCTGGAGAATAGCAAACTTGCCAGTTTAGTGCCATGCACCCTTTAAATTATTAAGTGCGCTCTCCCCGCTACAATATTGCCAAACATGTGGCCAATTACTGCGGTTTATGGAGCGTGGGGCTCAGAAGGAGTGGGGCATTTGGATTTTGGAGTGCACATTTCAATGGATTTTGTTTAAGGGGCTCAGAGTTGTCACTTTTCCAGAGTCTTTGTTCTACCAGCAATGTGGGAATACCGTATATCTCCAGTGACAAATGATGGACTCCATTTTGTAGTATATATCATTATTTCATCACTTCCAGTTGTGATTACGGGAACCAGGATGTAATAAGACACCAACCACTAGGTGTCGCCAGGCACTCTAATGGAGTGGATCTGCCGGGTTAGTACACTAGTTGTCGCTAGAAATACCTAGTGAGAGGCAGTCAAACAAGCCAGGGGTCAAAAAGCCAGGCGATAACGTAAATGACAAAAGGATCAAGCAGAGCCAGAATAAGGGGATGAGCCAGGGTCGGTAAAGAGAGAGATCACGTAAGTACAAGGGAGCGAGTAGAGCCAGAGTCAGGGGACAAGCAGGGGTTGGTAAACAGAGAGGTCATGTAAGTACAAGGAAGCAAGCAGAGCAAGAGTCAGGGAACAAGCCAAGGTCAGGAAATCAGGGAATCAAGTCAGTAGGTAAGGAGATGGAAGGGAACGCGGAAATAGGTAGCAGTACAAGATCAGGTAAGACTTTAACGGAAACCAGAGACAAGCACTGCAAAACAGGAACTATCACTGATGGCATTCCAGGAGAAACAGCTCCCAGATAAAGCGGAACAGTCACCAGGAATGAGGCTCCAAAGAGGAGACTCCTCCCACACCATACAGGACTTGACCGGGAACCGTGGAAAATATGAGGCCCAGCATATGCTCTGCAGGAGAGCAGAGCACTGCAGAGCAGAATCATGATACCAGTGTTAGGCTGTTTTACACTGAGCACTAACATCAGTGTTTCAGTGTAAATCCCACAAAAATGTGATCCAGACAAAAACCTGCGACAGAGCCACTCACTCTGACAGGGCAGATAGACACACTTTGGACTCCGTTTGTCGTCTCTTCCAGTGAGAATGATTTTTTAGCGATACCAATTATGATTTTAACTTTTTTACATACGTTATTTCATTTTTTTATTCTTTCACTCAGTCACACTATGGGACAAGAATATTTTTTAGTTTGATTGCTGCTCTCATGCATTGAAGGACTTGTGTCCTACAGTACCGGAGACCTGTCAGTGTCTCACTGATAGCGCCTGTTAAAACAGCTTATAGCAAGAACTAACAGGCCACCGTAACCTGGGGTAATCAGAATCTCAGGAGACCATGGCAACGATCTATTCCCGTGATTACGATCACCAGGGGCCAATCCTGTCAAAGGAGTCTTTTATCCACCTTTAACCACTTAGATGCTGCTGTTGCGATTGACAGCGGTATTCGAGGGGTTAATTGACCCCGATCAATTCCAAAACTGGTTGGAACCGAAGCCCGCAGGTGTCAGCTGACATATACAACTGTCAATCACAGAATTTGCCTTCGTGGGAGCGCACTATTTGCTTATTTATATATGTTCACAACTATGTATGTAAATAAAAGTATAAAACATTATTTTTACAATATTAACCCCTTCATCCCCGGGTGATTTTCCATTTTTCGTTTTTTGCTCCCCTTCTTATTTTCTATGCATGAATCATCACTAGAACTATAAATCTAGGTGTCACGCTCAGGTAAGATAAAGTCTGGCACACAACGTAACATTGAGGTGACTACAGGGATGGAAAGGGTAGGAAGGCCCTAACAGTAGGGAGTAGGCAAACGTTTCACCTCCTGACACTAATCTGTGTCTGAAGCCTGCGCTTCCAAACGTCCCTATACATGTCCCTTCCCCTGTCGCCATCACGCGATTGTTCCCTAGCTGTGCATCCAATCACTCTGAATAGTGCGAAGCGCAACATTGAGGTGACTACAGGGATGGAAAGGGTATGAAGGCCCTAACAGTAGGGAGCAGGTAAACGTTTCACCTCTTGACACTAATCTGTGTCTGAAGCCTGTGCTTCCTAACGTCTGTATACATGTCCCTTCCCCTGTCGCCATCATGTGATTGTTCCCTAGCTGTGCCCCCACGCACCCTGAATAGTGCAAAGCCAGGGTAGTGCACTAGACTTCACCACTGCAATAGTCAAACACAAGGGAAGGAAGACAGACAGGGGAGCTAGCCAAAAACATATACACCAACACCAAAGTCGTAGCCAAACACCAGGACTGCAAATGACAGGACTCCAGAAGTTTCAAGAGACTTCCTCCCTCCACAGTAGTCAGTTCAGAAATTAATTCTATAACAGGCATCAGGTGATGGAAGATGTGACTATTTAAAGAGAAGGGGAGTGGTCAGAAAATGGTTGCACCTGAGATTGGAGTTAAAAGGAGCTATCAGCAAGGCAAGAGTCCTTAACCTTTGCTGCACAAAAAGAAAGTAAATGCATTTAAAACCCCGAATTTCACAAGCAAATTTGAAACTCATATCCCAATCCTGTCAAAGGTCTTTCAAGGATAGGAAAGAGTACCCCCCTTTCTATGAGGGGCCTCAGGACCCGCAGCACTGGACTTGTCTGGAAAAAAACAGACAGAAAAAAACACACTGACTTCCGTTCACTTCCGTTTATACCTGACCTTCAAGATTAGCATAAATGAACACTGAACACTGCGGTAATAGAGTAGGTTCCAGAGGTGCAATAAATCTCCTGAGCGAAAATTTGTGAAAAACATGATGGGCACGTAGTTCTGAGGGTATCTCCAGCCAAAAAAGCCATATGGTTAACAATTGCCACTACTCTATATGGATCTGTGCCGCCCCCGTGCCAGCAGCCGCCGCTGCTCGGATCCGGGCCTTTAGGGGTGGTGACTCAAGGGCCTCCAGACCCGGGGGTCTCTCGGACACGCCGAATAAATGGGGGGACGTATATGTACGGGCTGGGCCGTATTAAATTCATGACGCCACCCATGGTGTGTGGTGAGGTGGGACACCACCGCTGCTGTTACGAGGCACAGGGGGAGATGTTGTGAAGCAAGTTGTTAATCCCTCCGTGGGTAGGGATGGTGGCCCTGGGACCCGCTGGCTCGGTGCAGGGGATGACAACCGCAGGGGGTGCTGGTGTACTCACTGTTAGTAAAACACAAAAGTCTCTGGTAAACCAAGGTGATGGTGGCCGGTTGCGTTCTGGTCCCCCACCCGGCTGGTGGTCTTTATCCTTTTCCTGCACTGCTGTGTGTAAGGTGGACTTTCCTAGTGTGAAACTCAGCAGTCCGCTCCCGGCTGGATGTGGCCTAAGGAGCCGTGCCCGCAGACGCTAGCCCGTGGGATCTATGGGCCCTGGCGCTGACCTCTTATCCCTAATCGGTGGGCTGTTGTCTTCTATGAGGGACTTTGGGTGTGACAGGACCTCTAGTCCTGGCCTCAATTGGTTAATTAACCAGCTCCAGTTGGTTCTGGTCCTGGCTTCAGGGTCCGAGTACCCTCCTTTGTGCTCCGGTTTCCGGGTCGGTTCCCCGTGTCGGTATCAGCGGGCTACAACCCTGTCCCGGTCCACCTCAGTTCCACTGAGTCATCTTCCCGTCTCCTGCTGATGGAGACCACCGTCTGCCTCCTAGCCAGTGGCACCAGGGCTCCTAACCTGGTACCGTTCAACTTGAACTCTCCTTGCTGGAGCTACACTTAGCTCCAGCCCACGCTCCTCTCCAAACTCCACTCTCAGCTTAGCTAACTGTTTTTCCCGCCCCAGGCTGTCTGGACCCCTGGGTGGGCGTGTTCCAACCGCCTGGTCACGCCCACTGGGGTGTCTATCTTTCCCTAAGGGGGGTGACTAGTTTTTATGGTTGGCTGTGTGTTTCCTAATGAGGGAAGGTGTAATGCGGGGGCCTATTTGTGACTACCTAGTTTTGCCAGGGCGTCACAGATCAATAAACCTAGAGCCTCAGATGAACACTTCCACCTGATCTTTTTTAGTGGACACCCATACGTAATAATTAACACATAGGACCTGAAAATTTATTACCAGATATCCATTTATTTGGAGTAGATAATCCCCCTGAAGGACAGACAACAGGAGTATTTCCCATACCTTCACCGCCGGGTGTACACCCCTGACCCTTGGTAGCCGAATTGATTCCTCAAACCTTTACAAACACACCCTCAGTAACTGGGCACTCAGTGGAAATGACCACCCTCACCCAGCCAATAGGATGAGAGACCCCAGAACCAATTCTCCTGGGGGAACACTGAGGTTCAGCTTTAACATGAAGTGAGGGTAGAATCTTGTCCCTTCTTTTTGGAAACACCTTAGCCACTACGGATGGCAAAGAGAGTGTACATTTTATAAAGACGGTTGAGATGCTAGTACTCAGGCTGTTATTTTTGCAAAAACTACCCCATCTGACAACTTTTTCTTCTTTGGCAATCAATCACATTATTATGTTTCATCAGCCAAGAAAGGCCCAACACAATGGGAGTAGGAAGACTCTCCAAGTTGTAGCAAGAAAGAACCTTCTTATGAAGAGTCTCTATGTGCAAGTTCACATCATGCACAACTTGGGAAAAACATACCTGGCTAAGATGAGCAGCATAACAATGGATTTCGCTAATAAACTACAGGTAAGACAATGGGTCCGAGCAAAATAAGATTCCATCATATTGGATGCAGCTTCAATGTCCACAAGAAAAATAGTATTAGTTTTTGCTCCAAAAAATACTTCAGCAGTTAAGGTGAACTGAGATGTAAATGTGGAGGAGATATGCACACCCACATCACCTCCCTCAATACAACGTGGGGGACATGGCTTTTTAGAAGGTGTTACTTGTTTGAGTAAAGATTGGCAAACCCCAATATAATCACCCTTAAGACCACAGTAAAAACATGCCCCCATCCACGGATAACCATGAGCGACTTTGTCTGAGGGGCGCTCCCCCCAACTGCATGGGTTCATCAAAGCACAACTGTGGAACTTCATCCCTAGGAAGAATAACAGGGGGGTCACTATTGGTCTCTCCATGAAGCATCTATCTACCCTTATAGCAAGGGCCATGGCGCCCTTTAGTGACTCTGGAGTACCACACTGAGCCAGTGCATCTCTAAAATTAATAATAATTCCTAAGAGCAGGATCATTTCACTGGGTGTCAGTTGCCCTTCTACAGAACGTGGAACAGAACACTTCCTCTGGCTTCACGACCTGCTGTAACTTAAGGATTTTAGACTCAGGAAGGGAGACACAATCAGGGTTGTCATAAACAAGGGCCAAAGCAGCAAAAAACTTGTCTGCAACAACTGAGAGTCGGTCAGCAGAGAGAACACTCAGAACTGGGGATCTCCCTGAATGAGAGACACTACAATCCCCGCTTGCTGTTTCTCACTCTCATTGTGGTTTAAAAGTGTTTCTTACCTTCTGAGCCCTGACGTAGCCAAACAGTAGTTACTGATCACTTAAAGGGTGTTTCCACATTTTGGAGAAATTGCTTTACAAACACTGGGATCCATTTTCCCTGTTACTGACTCGCCCACCCCAGGGCTATGGGACACCCGGTGCCGGGCCGGACTAGTCCGGTGGTAGTCAGTGGTGGCTGGGCCCGGCTCCGTGGCCCTGGTGGGTGTCAGTAGAATATGTGGCTGATGACTTTAAGTTTGTGTTCGTGACGCCACCTGTGGTATGCGGCTATTAAGCCGCCGCTGCTGT
Source organism: Anomaloglossus baeobatrachus (assembly GCF_048569485.1). Taxonomy (NCBI): domain Eukaryota; kingdom Metazoa; phylum Chordata; class Amphibia; order Anura; family Aromobatidae; genus Anomaloglossus; species Anomaloglossus baeobatrachus. The sequence continues at coordinate 123,118,895 of NC_134355.1, read as the reverse complement.
GTAAGGCCTCCGGGGTGATGAAGTGGCAGCAATGGTGGTACTGCTCCCCACAGGTGGAGCGGTGCCCCGGGACACAGTTGGTGCTTGTGGAAGTCTATGGTGTTGTGTGACTAACACGGTGCAGGGCCGACAAGCAATGAAAGAAACAGGCACAAACAGTAGTCTCTTTACCTTCTCCTCTTTTACTCGGCAGAAGTTTAGTCCAGGGAGACCGTCACAGATGGTACAGATGATCCGGCCGGCCTGGAAGTGCCTGGGGTGATCTTTGGCCAGTTGAGTATGAGGCCTACTCCCTAATCTTTCTTTGCTGTTTTAGGACACTGCACTTTGGGTTAGCAATTGCCCTCTTGCTGCTGGGACCGGTGGTTCGCCCCTTTTTCTGTGGGGTAGACTGCGCAGGCCCTCTCTGGTGCTTCTCTGCTGGAGTCCACACCGGGCCCTTGGATTGCAGCTATTCCTTCAGGTTGCTTCTGGGCCAGGGGCTTGCAGCTCTCCTGCCCTCCGGATTCGGCTACCAGGGACGGATTTTATACCCTGGCAACCACAGACTCCGATGTCCGAGTCTCCTCTGTGCCTCTCTGCACTTCTTGCTTCACTGGGCCAAGCTCTTCCAGCTCTAGGCCCCAGTTCTACAAGGCAGCACTACTCTCCGTCTGTCCTCTTTCACTCCTCACTCCAGACTAACCACTACTTCCTCCCTCCAGCCAGACTTAAGGAATCCTCCCTGAAATTCCAGGTTCAGAGCTCCCTCTGCTGGCCGGAGGGAGAACTGTGTTGGGTGTTAACTTACTGGCCAATAGATCTCCCAATTACCTCCAGGCTCAGCATTAACCCTTTGGGAGGGCAATGCTGTTGTGGCGACCAGGTCCTGGGGCGCCACACTCCCCCTTAGTTAAATTCAGTACTCCCGGACTGTAGAAACAAACATGACATGTTAGAACATTTTATCCCATTATGGGAGGCGCATTACTTGAACGTTACAAACTTAAACATTACTATAAGAGTCCAGTGTGGCTCCCTGCTGGGTGTCCATTACACTGCTCCATGGGGGACCCGCCGCGATCAAACCCCCAACGTAGGCTCTGGGCGTGCGTCAGAGCATTGATGACCCCACTCTATGCACGCCGGACGGGTTTTTCTTCAGGGGTGTTGAGCACACTGGTGCTAACTATGAACAATTTAGGTGTTGGCCACCCATAGTCCAGTGGCCCAATCGTCCATTTTCGCAATCAAAGAAAAAGAAAAACATTTTGTACACAACATTACAGACATTTCGCATAACTATTTACATTCTAATAAGTACTCCTTCTTTTTCCCTTATACAGTTGACTCTCTATACCTTGGAGGGGGTTGTCCCCGAGTGCTGCGTTGAGACCTGCGTAGCTCTGGTGTTTGCCCCTGACTACTTGGTGTGTCTTCTACCTCAGCACTACAGGTAGGCCTAACCCCGATAGGTAAGCGTGATGATTGCCTATGTGGTCTAAGAGTCGCCAAGGGTATGACAGGTTCACCTCTGACAGGGGGTTGATCCTCCTGTTCCACTGCTGGCGTGTCATCTCGTGTTGGAGCGGACGGTTCTTTAGGTGGATCCGGAACCTCTTCTGTTTCTGGCTCGACCAACTGCGGAAACGTCAAAACTGGTACCACTATGGCATTGTTTATTCGGGTCCAAGTTTTGGGGAATTTTCCAAGGATTGTTTGGATCATCTCCCCCTCTTTCTCTTGACTTTGGGGACTTCCTTGTACTTCTTCCATTTCTCTTTGGATTCTGCACCGTTCAGGGCACGCTTTCAGGCGGTCTCGAGAGACTGCTTGATAGGTCTTGCCTTCATCCTTGCTTATGAGGCATACCTTACTGTTGTCAAAGTTGGAGGGGATAATGGTGTAGGGCTCGTTTTCCCACTGATCATCCAATTTATGCATCCTCCGCTTCTTCTTGAGGACTTGTTCTCCAGGTGCTAAGGGAGTTGCTGGGGCTGTTGGATTGTAATGCTGCTCTTGTCTCGTTCTTGCTTGAGACAGGGCCCTCTCTACGCATTCCTGGACCTTACGGTACCGCTGCTGCTGCTCTGTATCCCAATCTTCCATTTCCTGAACCGCCTCAGGTGACACAGTCCCCATCTCAAAGTCTACAGGTAACTTGCCAGGTCTGGCTCGCATCAGGTAAGCAGGGCTGCAGTTGGTCGAATTTACCGGGATATGGTTGTACAAGTCTACCAGATCTGGTAACTTTTCTGGCCATTGGTTTCTTTCTTCCAAAGGTAGAGTCTTGAGCATGTCAATAACCACATGGTTCATCTTCTCGCACAATCCATTGGTTTGGGGGTGGTACGGTGTGGTTCTGATTTTCTTACAACCGTACAGGTTACAGAACTCTTGGAACACTTCTGCCTCGAATGCAGGACCCTGATCAGTCAGTACCCTTTCAGGGTAACCGTGAGGTCGACAAAAGTAGGCCTGAAATGCTCTCGCTGCTGTTCTGGCTGTCTGGTCCTTCACGGGCACTACTACCAGGAAACGGGAGTAATGGTCCACAATGGTGAGGGCGTACACATAGCCTGACCGGCTTGGCTTAACTTCACGTGGTCCAGGGCCACCAACTCCAGGGGCTGCTTCGTGACAATTGGCTGTAGGGGAGACCTTTGGCTGGCATCATCTTTCCGCCTCAGGTTACATGGACCACAGTCTCGGCACCACTTCTCGATCATCTTCCTCATGTGCACCCAGTAGAACCGTTCGCGGAGTAGGGTCTCCAACTTCTTCCACCCGAAGTGTCCTGCGTTATCATGATAAGCTGCTAGGACCATTGGAGCATCCCTCTGTGGGACCACTATCTGCCAGACGAGTTCATTCGTTCGCCAGTTGACATATCTCTTGCAGAGCTTGCCTTGGTATGTGAACAGTCGTCCCCTCTCCTTCCACAGCTGCTGGGCTTCTTCTGGAGCATCTGGGCCAAGATGGGTCTCAGCTTGTGCTAGCTTCTCTTTGACCAATCGCACGGCCGGGTCACCGTTCTGTGTCTCTTCCCAATTATGGTGGAGTAATGGGTTGACCGAGACCTCGTGCTGGCTCGAGCGCTTCACTCCTACAGCATGCTCACACTGGGAAACACCTTGGTGATGGAAAGCCGGTAACTCTATCTCTTCGAGTTCATCCAGGTCTTCTCCAGACTCGGGTAAGTGAGGCATTCTGGACAGCGCATCAGCATTGTTATTCTTCTTGCCAGCCCGATACTTGATGGTAAAGTCAAAGTTAGACAGCCGGGCCATCCATCGCTGTTCCAACGCACCTAACTTGGCTGTTGCCAGGTGTGTCAACGGATTGTTGTCCGTGAAGATGGTGAACTTGGCCGATGCCAGATAGTGCTTGAAGCGTTCAGTCACTGCCCAAACAATAGCGAGGAACTCCAGCTTGAAGGAACTGTAGTTTTCTGGATTCCTTTCTGTGGGCCGAAGCTTCCTACTGGCGTACGCTATCACCCTCTCTCTGCCTCCCTGTACCTGGGACAGAACTGGTCCCAGTCCCACGTTGCTGGCGTCTGTATACAGTACAAACGGTTGGCTGTAGTCAGGGTGGGCCAGAATTTCTTCTCCCGTGAGAGCCCCTTTCAGCCGGACAAAGGATGTTTCTAGTTGGCTGCTCCATTCAAATGGAGGGCTCTGCTTCTTAGCCTGCTTTGGCTGGCCCACCAGGAGATCTTGAAGGGGCGCTGCTATCTTGGTGAAACCATCAATGAACCTTCGGTAGTAGCCCACCAGTCCAAGGAACTGCCGCACCTCCTTCACTGTGGTGGGTCTTGGCCAGTCCTTGATTACAGTGACTTTCTCCGGATCAGGTGCCACACCTTCTGCGCTGACCACATGACCCAGGTACTGTACCTTTGGCTTCAAGAGGTGACATTTGGACGGCTTTATCTTCAGGACATATTTCGACAAGGACTCAAACACTTCTGCTAAGTGCCTCAGGTGGTCTTCATAAGTCTTGGAGTAGACTATGACGTCATCCAGGTACAACAGCACGGTTTTAAAGTTGTGGTGGCCCAAGCAGCACTCCATCAACCTTTGGAATGTCCCTGGGGCGTTGCAGAGCCCGAATGGCATACAATTGAACTCACAGAGGCCCATTGGTGTCGTGAATGCAGTCTTCTCCTTGTCCGCCTCTGCCACGGGAACCTGCCAATACCCACTGGTGAGATCCAAGGTGGAGAAATAGTTAGCTGACTTTAAGGCTGTTAGTGACTCCTCTATTCTGGGCAGTGGATAAGCATCTTTATGTGTAATGCGGTTAATTTGCCTGTAATCTACACACATTCTCATTGTACCATCTTTTTTCTTTACGAGCACTAGTGGAGCTGCCCAGGGGCTACAACTATCTCTGATAACCCCAGCCTCCTTCATTTCTCGTAACATTTCCTTGGCACGCTGATACTGTGCGGGGGGTACAGGGCGGTATCTCTCTTTAATGGGATGATGATCACCCGTGGGGATTTGATGTTTAACCCCTTTCACCTGCCCAAAATCTAGGGGGTGTTTGCTGAAGACCCGCTCGTACTCCTGTACCACCCGGTAAACCCCATGCTTTTGGTGCGAGGGGGTGGAGTCGGTGCCTACATGTAATTTTTGGCACCAGTCTTCCAGCTGCCCCTTGGAGCCATTGTCTTCCGCCTGGTCGGACGGGATCAAGGGTTCCACTGCTTTAATGGTATTGTTGCTGACAGTGTACAGTTTTGCTACAGTGGCGTACCGGGGCAATTTGGCCTCCTCCTCCCCACAATTCAAGACACGGACGGGCACTCTCCCCTTGCGGACGTCTGCTACCCCTCTGGCTACCAGGACTCCAGGCCTACTGTCTGAATACACCGGTTCTACCAAGGCATGGTAATCCTGACCATTGAGGCCTATTGCTGCCCGACACCATATCAACATTTCACTTCTTGGGGGTATTGCAATGGGGAGGGGGTCACTTACCCTCACACTGCCAATTTCTCCTCCGGCCAGCTCTACCTGCTGCCTCCTCATCAGGGCTCTGATCTCCCTCTGTAGGGCACACTGCTGCCCGGAGCTGGCAGTTTCAGACGCCTGTTGCAACAAAATTATCACTTCGGCAATACAATTTTCTATCACATTTGTACCAATGGTTAGCAGTGGGTCAGATTCTTTGCTATCAATATCTACAATTATCATCCCCTGACATGGCAATTCCACCCGCCCCACTTTAATGGTTACTTCTTTGTACCCAATTTGAGGTAAGGGCTGACCATTACTGGCCACAATTGTTAAATCATCATCTGGGCCATGGTCAATGTCTGAATCAGCCCAATATCTTTTGTACAGTTTATAGGGGATGGTCGTTACCTGGGACCCCGTATTCAGGAGGGCATTCAAAGGGATCCCATCCAGCACAATAGGAAGGACCGGGCGTCCTCCCACATATTTGCTGCGGCTGGGGGTTGAGCCGGGCTTCCTTACACCTGGGGGTCTGCTCCTGGCCCCAGGCTCGGCCCATTTAAAGGACAGTGTCGTGCAATGTGGCCCGCCTGGCTGCAGTGGCGGCAGATCGGTTGTCCTGTTGAATCATACCGGTCTGTGTCTCTGCCTCGGGTCGGCGGAATCCTCCTCTGTCGCATCCATGGGACGTCATCTGGGCTGGAGGCCAACTCGATTCTTGCAGGCGATGGGGTCACTTGTAGGAACTGCACGGTCTTGGCAAGGGCAGCTACAGTCTTGGTCAGCTCCTGGAACTGCTGTCTGAGCTCTGCAGTGGGATCCTTATCCAGGGACTGCGCCTCAGCCCCTGCAGCGGCTCGTGTTGCAGGCACCACCCCGGGGTACGTGATAGCAAGAGGCCGGAGGGGTACTGGGTCATTCGGTGTAGATTCTCTCAGTACCCGGATGGCCTGGTCCTTAAACTTTGCAAAGTCCAGAGCAGGGTTCTGCAGGACCAGGATACGCAGCTGGGTCCTGTGGGCATCTGACAGGAGCCCCTCTATGAACTGCTCAGTTAGGAGTTTGTCTCCTTCAGGTACACTCTCTGGGTCCACCTGTTTAACTGCTTTCAGGGCCTCCTGCAAGTTTAAGGCATAGTCCCTTATGCTGTCTGTGGCCCGCTGCTTGCACCCAAAGAATCTCATTTTTATCTCTGCTGCGGTGCGGGTGTCAAAAGTACTCTTTAGCTTGGCCAATATCTGGGTTACTGTCCCTTTATCTGTATCAAGCCAGGACTTTGCTTCACGCTGGGCTGCGCCGGCTAGCTGTCCCATTAATATGCCCACCTTCTGGCTCTCAGTCAGCGGATACACCCGGAATAAGCTGTGCAGGCTTTCTCTGAAGTCGCTCAAGGTATGGGACTCCCCGGAGTACTGCGGCAGCCATTCTGCTCCCGGGATGTACGGCATGGTGATCGGCATTACCGGCGCTACAGTGGGGGCTGGGGCGACGGCGACTGGGATTGCTTCGGCCGGTGCTGCGGCGCCTTGGGCGATGGCAGCCACCTGCTCTCCCTCTGAGTCGGACATCTTCCTCCCCCTTAGTGAACCTTACCAGGCTCCGTTCACTTTTCAAATTTCCTTCTGGGTCGCGCGGGGTTAACAGCGCTCTGCTCTGATGGCGCGCTCCCTTCGCGCTCTTTGTCAGGCACGCCCCCCTTCTTCCTGCGCTCGGCGAGGCTAATGGCGGCGGCAGTTTACAACCAGTACACAGTCTTTTAAGCACAATTCCTGCAGGCGCACAGTACCCGGTGGGACCGGGCACGAGATCCTGTTCGTGACGCCAAAGTTGACTCGCCCACCCCAGGGCTATGGGACACCCGGTGCCGGGCCGGACTAGTCCGGTGGTAGTCAGTGGTGGCTGGGCCCGGCTCCGTGGCCCTGGTGGGTGTCAGTAGAATATGTGGCTGATGACTTTAAGTTTGTATTCGTGACGCCACCTGTGGTATGCGGCTATTAAGCCGCCGCTGCTGTGTAAGGCCTCCGGGGTGATGAAGTGGCAGCAATGGTGGTACTGCTCCCCACAGGTGGAGCGGTGCCCCGGGACACAGTTGGTGCTTGTGGAAGTCTATGGTGTTGTGTGACTAACACGGTGCAGGGCCGACAAGCAATGAAAGAAACAGGCACAAACAGTAGTCTCTTTACCTTCTCCTCTTTTACTCGGCAGAAGTTTAGTCCAGGGAGACCGTCACAGATGGTACAGATGATCCGGCCGGCCTGGAAGTGCCTGGGGTGATCTTTGGCCAGTTGAGTATGAGGCCTACTCCCTAATCTTTCTTTGCTGTTTTAGGACACTGCACTTTGGGTTAGCAATTGCCCTCTTGCTGCTGGGACCGGTGGTTCGCCCCTTTTTCTGTGGGGTAGACTGCGCAGGCCCTCTCTGGTGCTTCTCTGCTGGAGTCCACACCGGGCCCTTGGATTGCAGCTATTCCTTCAGGTTGCTTCTGGGCCAGGGGCTTGCAGCTCTCCTGCCCTCCGGATTCGGCTACCAGGGACGGATTTTATACCCTGGCAACCACAGACTCCGATGTCCGAGTCTCCTCTGTGCCTCTCTGCACTTCTTGCTTCACTGGGCCAAGCTCTTCCAGCTCTAGGCCCCAGTTCTACAAGGCAGCACTACTCTCCGTCTGTCCTCTTTCACTCCTCACTCCAGACTAACCACTACTTCCTCCCTCCAGCCAGACTTAAGGAATCCTCCCTGAAATTCCAGGTTCAGAGCTCCCTCTGCTGGCCGGAGGGAGAACTGTGTTGGGTGTTAACTTACTGGCCAATAGATCTCCCAATTACCTCCAGGCTCAGCATTAACCCTTTGGGAGGGCAATGCTGTTGTGGCGACCAGGTCCTGGGGCGCCACATTACCTATAGTAAAAAAATTAAACATTTTGAGCTAGAGCATCATTTTAGTAAAAAATAAAAAGTATAATGTTTAATTTTAACATGACAATATTATAAATATTATAAATTTTGAAGCACTTGTGGGTCTAAAAAGGTCCCTACATTTTAAATAAATTCCTTGTGAGGTGCAGTTTCCAAAATTGGGTTATTTGTGGGTGGTTCTACCATTTAAGCACATTGGGGGCGCTGCAAATGTGACATGGCATTCACAATCAACTTCAGTAATAATAGCGCTCCGAAAGTCAACTAATTTGCCTTCACTTCACTTCCCTTGCCTTGTGCCTAAACACTAGATTCTGATCACATTGCATTATTGGTGCATTTAATAGCAATTCTGTCATAAATTTTGATTGTATTTTCTCTCATTACCATTTTTGAAAACAGAAAATTTGAGGCTAAAGCAACATTTTTGTTGAAAGAACATAATTTTTCCTTTTTTCCATTCCACTTTGCATTAATTCCTGTAAAGCAACTGAAGAGTTAACCAACTACCTGAATGCAGTTTTCAATACTACAAGGGGTGTAGTTTTCATAACACTACTACTTTTTCGGTATTTCTGACATATAGGTCACTCAAAGTCACTTCAAAGCTGAATAGGTCTGTCAAAATACGGATTTCTGGAAATTTTGATTAAAAATTGCTGTTAACATTTGAATCCTTCTAAAATCCTTACAAAGGGACCAAATTCTGAGGAAAAATTACCATATTTTTTGGATTATAAGACGCCCTTATTTTCCCAAAAATTTGGGAAGAAAATGAGGGATGAGTCTTATAAGCCGAATGTAGCTTACTGGGGGTTGGTGGAAAATGGTCACAGGAGGCAAGGGGCAATGCTGCGGGTGGTGCACTGTGCTGCGGGCGGTGAGGCAGGGGCCGCCATCCTGAAAATGTCGGCAGTGCGGGCTTCAAATAATGGCGCCCGGAGTCGCCTCATGTACAGATGGAGCTCTTGGCACACAAGTCACCTATGGCCCATTGATCTCCCAGCAGCAGACTTAAGGAAACTGGTACCTGTAGGTGGGGCGTGCGCAGATACAGTAGCTCATTCTGCCCATGCACTGATTCAGGGCGCCATTACTTTGAAGCCCGCATCATCGACAATTTCTTGATGTTCCTCCTGCCTCACAGCTTCCACAGCAAGCATCTGGGACACTCGCCGCACTGCCAACAGCATTGGCCTACTCCATCACCACCCCTGCCTCCTGTGATCCTGCTCCACCACCGCTGCCACCCCCCAGTAAGACACCACTGGAATATAAGACAGACCCTCTGTGGCGCCCTTGGGCTTCAGGCGCCACAGGGTATTACACCACTTTTACGGGGTAATATCTATCTCAGGTCAGAGGGTTAACCTGCCGGACAAAACAAACACATACAACAGTAAGGTGCTTACTCACAGGGGTTTGGATTAGGGCAGACACAGTAGTTAGCCATCACAAAGCATGGGACTTTCCCAGTTGCTAGGACAACCACTGGGGGCGGGCACCACCATAGAAGTAGGCACAACCATCACACTTAAAGCAAGACTTTCCCAGGCAACTAAAGTTAGTGTTTCTCTCTGTTTGTGGGCCCGTGGCTTGGAGCAGGAGGCTCGGCCCGAGTTCCGGATAGCAATCGAGGAACACTTCACTAAAAGACCTTCACGGTCACCGGCGGTGACCGCCAACGGATCCGGGATTGGCTGGAGCCAATTGTGGCAGAGATCAGTACCCTAGGGCAGCGCCTGAATTACCAGTGAGTAAAAGACCTGGAACCACAGCCCCTGCCTCTGCCTCTCCTTTACCGGTGCCGGTGCCCAGCTCTGTGGCGCCAACGGGAGCTGCCACCACCCCTGTCCTTACTCCGTAATCCTCCCCGGGGTAATCCCACTCCGCCTGTGGGGAGCGACACCATCCCGGCTGCAGCCCTAACCATCAGCCCCAGAGAGCAGCACCCACAGCGGCGGCCCTCATCCTTGGCCGCGTACCACAGGTGGTGTCACGATCATCTAAAGACATTCCTCCCCATCACCCCCATCCTCCACCTCCAACTACCACCTCCATCCACGCCTTGGGGCAACGGAACCGGGCAAGGCAACCCCCTGACGACGCAGATGATCTACATCCCCGGCCCAGCTCTGAGTAGGTTAAAACACCTTCCCCGTGGGGCGCTATACCTCCCTTATTTTCACCTTTTTTTTCCTCTAAATTTGGGGTGCGTCTTATAAAACAAAAATATGGTGGATATGGGGAACAGGAAAGAGTTAGTTTAGTAAGGCGAGGTGACAGGCCTGTGATGTGTTTTTAAAGCATGCTTAAAAATATGGGGACAAGGTACTAATTGGATAATTTGGCGTAGTGAAATACAGAAAACTGATGCAACATGAGAGAAGTCCTGGAGACAAGTAGGAGGTTCAGATTTTGGAGCATATTAGTTAGTCTTAGATCAGTTGAAGAATGGAGAGCACAGTTAGGGTGAGAGATGATAAAGAAATGTACATTTTATCTACCTAAATTACCATTAACATGATGTACAAACATTTAAAGAGTCAATGGAATTAGAAAAAGTAGTACCGTGTAAAGCTACACTCTTCAGAAGTGAAAAATGGGGCTGTGTCACAAAGGTCAAAGCTGATTTTAGTGGTAGGAGGTATATTTTGTGACTAGTGGTAGGTATATGTGGTAGTTATATTTTGCAACTGTCCATTATAGATTCCAATAAAAAAAAAAAAGAAAATATGCACACTAAGGGTACATGCATACGTTTAGTATTTGCAGCAGAAAAATAAGCTGCATATACTGGAGTGTTGGCAGGAAAAATACTGCTTAAATATGTGTCTTTTTGCCAAGTTTTTGCATGCACTTTTTGATGCACCTTTTTCCAATTCAGGTGAAAAATGTTGCAAAAACTTCAAATCTGCAAGCCAAAAAATAAGCAGTGTATGCATGAGATTTCAGAAATCTGAGATTGCTGATACAGTAACATTGTATTTTTTTATATGGCAAAAACGCAAGGGAAAAACGCTGGAAAAACGCAACCCTAAGGGGTACTTTGCACGCTGCGACATCGCAGGCCGATGCTGCGATGCCGAGCGCGATAGTCCCCGCCCCCGTCGCCGCTGCGATATCCTTGTGATAGCTGCCGTAGCGAACATTATCCCTACGCCAGCTTCACATGGACTCACCTGCCCTGCGACCGTCGCTCTGGCCGGCGACCCGCCTCCTTGTTAAGGGGGCGGGTCGTGCGGCGTCACTGCGACGTCACACGGCAGGCGGCCAATCGGAGCGGAGGGGCGGAGATGAGTGGGATGTAAACATCCCGCCCACCTCCTTCCTTCCGCAGATCCTACGGAAGCCGCGGTGACACCGGTAGGAGATGTTCCTCACTCCTGCGGCTTCACACACAGCGATGTGTGCTGCCACAGGAGCAAGGAACAACATCGGACTGTCGCGTCAGCTTAATTATGGATTACGACGCTTTTGCGCTCGTTAATCGTATCATCGAGCCTTTACACACTACGATGTCGCATGCGATGCCGGAAGTGCATCATTTTCAATTTGACCCCACCGACATCGCACCTGCGATATCGTAGTGTGCAAATGTGGCGCCCCTGAGGCTTCCGTCGCCACAGGTCATTGCACCCCACCAGCGGTGTGATGCCCCATTCTGGGAGAGGAAGAGAGTGAACTCCGGTCCCCTGGTAAATCCACACTACACCCATTGTTAGGTACATACTAGGACCAGGGAAAGTGGCAGGCAACCCTCCCATGCTGCATGCTGGGAGGGGCCGTAAGACCCATCCCTGCTCCTATAGGTTACAGCTTAGCAACTGGGAGGTGGGAGGAGCCATCTGAGAGCAGAGACAGAGAGGAAGGTCTAGTGAAGTCAGTCTACCTCAGGGAGTGAGAGAGTGAGCATGTAGTTGGAGAAGAAGAACGAGAGAAAGGAGGGAGGAGGAGGCCTGCTGGAGGCAAGCAAGGAGGAGAAAAGAAAGGAAGAAAGAAAGAAGGAAAAGAGCTCCAAGTCAGACAGGAGCAGAGAACCAGAAGGAGACGCTTCCTGGTGAAGACCCTGGGACCCAGAGGTCCAGGTGACACCACGTAGGAGACAGAAGGAGTCGCAGGGCCGCGGGTAGTCCTGGAAGTATCACGAGCAGACCTAGAGGTACCAAGGAGAGAGGGCCCTAGAAGTGCCACGGGTAGTTGTAGGCTGCGGTGGCCTGTTCCACAGTAACATCAGTGGAGGGATTAAGCTGCGACAGGGGACGGTCCCTAGAGACTGGAGGAGTGCAAAAACATCTCCAAACGGTAAAAACCGAGGCCCAGGGACGTTGTAAGCTCCCAAGGCCAGAACCCATAGCAGACTTCCAGAAAAGGGGTAATCAGCCGACAGGTGACCCCCCAGCCTGGAGGCTGTAGTGGAGGCCAAGCCAGGTCCATCCTAACAAAGGCAAGGCTAAGGAAGACAGCAGAAGAAAGAGACACTAAGAGAAGGGCACCGGCTTTCACTCTCAGAATCACCCAGAAACGGCGGAGGTCCCTGACAGTGGTCCCAGCAGTCCAAGGGTCCCTACAGCTGTGACAAGAACTGTGAGTAAAGAACTTGAACTGCACCCTTGAAGTGGTCTCTGTTATTTCAGCTGCATAGACATTCACAAGCACCAACTGTGCCCCGGGCATTGCTCCACCTGTGGGGAGCAGTACCACCATTGCTGCAGTAACATGGTGCAGTAACATCATCCCGGAGGCCTCACACAGCAGCGGCGGCTTATTAGCCGCATACCACAGGTGGCGTCACGAACACAACCATTAACAAGCAAGCCACATATTATACTGACACCCACCAGGGCCACGGAGCCGGGCCCAGCCACCACTGACTACCATCGGACTAGTCCAGTCTGGCACCGGGTGTCCCATAGCCCTGGGGTGGGCGAGTCAACTTTGGCGTCATGAACAGGATTTCGTGCCCGGTCTTACCGGGTACTGTGCGCCTGAAGAACCGTGTGACACACTGTGTACTTTACTGAGAAACCGCCGCCATTAGCGCAGCTGAGAGCGGGAAGAAAGGGGGCGTGCAAGAAGAAAGGGCGCGAAGAGAAGCCCCGCCCCCTTGTCCAAGAAAAGCGCGCGAAGCGGTGCCCGCCATAGAAGGCGGAAGAAGAAGAAATGGCGACTAGACAAGCTGGCCGACTGGCAGAGAGAGTCTAAATGCCAGACCAGTAGATAAAGAAAATGTACCTTATCGCAAGCGGAGTGATGCCGGCCGTGATGGGCTGGGCGCCCGTCTGGCGCCAGATGCAAGTGCAGCCTCCGGCCCCGCCGCCGAGAAGGGAAAGGGAGAAGCTGAGTGGCGTGGTCGAGCACCCGAGCAGTGATCCAGCAAGCGTCCCCCAGGTCGGCAGCATGGCGGAGAGGCTGCAGGAGTGTACACCAGGGACTGGGAAGATGGATCCCGAGCTGGACCTGCTCCGGGAGGAAATGCGAATCCTGGCTCGGAGACTGCGTAACCTGCAAGCAGAGGTGGACCGGCGGAGTGAAACACCGATGGTGCCGGAGAGTGTGGGCCACAGGATGGAGGCCGCGGAGCAGCGACCGGGTGAGCAATGTGAAGCCCCGACCCGTCCGGACCCACTGACCCACCAAGCGCCACCGCCCTGTCCCTCCACTGTCCCGCAGGCCTTCCCCGCCAGCCCCGCAGATGCCCGGTGGGGCACCGGAGGCCTGCCCGAAACCCCCGCAGACGGAGCCTGGGGAGGGGTGGACCCCGACCAGCTAGTGGGCCCCCTACCGAGTCCCCCTGTGAGTCTCCTGGGAGCGACATCCCCGGGAGTGCACTGGGACGCAGCGCCCATAGAGAGTAGGGGACTGCAAAAGCCCCTGCGCCCCAAGGAAACCGCACTGCCAAACGAGCTGACCTGCCGGAGATTGGTGCAGGAGTACCAGCAGGAGCGGGAGGCCCGGGAGGAGACGGCCTCAGAAGAACCGGAGTGGCGCCGCACTATGCCAGCGTGCAGCGTCTACCCTGTCAGCAGCAGCCGCAGCACTACCCCAACGCAGGCCCAAGCCGCAGAACTGAGCAGCGGGCCTGCAAAATCCACGCAGGAGACACAGACCCGGATCTCCATGGCTTGTTTGATGCAAGGTGCACGGCCAAAGCAGGACACCAAAGATCACAGCAACAGCCCCCTGCAAACAAGCAGCCCTTTGCTGGAACGCAGTGTTGTGCCTGCAAGCAGCCCTACTTCTATTCAGGCTGCAGCGCCTCGCAGAAGGTCAGTGACCAGTGCCCAGGGCCCTGCCAAAGAAGGACCCCTGCAATGAAGAGTAAGCAGCTGAACTGTACATAGCCCCTGTCTGCCCCTCATTCTTTTCGAAGATGACACCCTATCCTGCTGTACTGCCCCTAATGCTTTTTGAAGACGTCACCCCCCATGTTTATGTGTTACCGGGCCACTGAACTGGAATGTGGGGCCCGGTGGAATGTGTATGTGTCTTATGTAACCAGGCCATTGGACTTAATGGCTGGTTGATTTTGTCCCATTATTGTTTGATTGAAAGAAACGAACTGCCGGGCTACTGGACTTGTTGTAGCCAAAATGTAATTAGTTGCACCCGTTGTGCCCCCTACCAGAATTATGGGGGAAGTGCCCAAACTGTGCAATGAACTGAAAGTGCACACATAGTTTCTTTATAAGAAGTTGCAACGTTAAAGTAATTGTGCCTCCCATAAAGGGAAGAAATGTTTTATTGTTTTATTACTTTGCATACAAAAATGTTTTGCAGTTTCTCCACATGTTTTTGTTGTTTTTCAGCCCGAGGACGTGCTGGGATTTGCTGTGGGGGAGTGTGGCGCCCCTGAGGCTTCCGTCGCCACAGGACATTGCACCCCACCAGCGGTGTGATGCCCCATTCTGGGAGAGGAAGAGAGTGAACTCCGGTCCCCTGGTAAATCCACACTACACCCATTGTTAGGTACATACTAGGACCAGGGAAAGTGGCAGGCAACCCTCCCATGATGCATGCTGGGAGGGGCCGTAAGACCCATCCCTGCTCCTATAGGTTACAGCTTAGCAACTGGGAGGTGGGAGGAGCCATCTGACAGCAGAGACAGAGAGGAAGGTCTAGTGAAGTCAGTCTACCTCAGGGAGTGAGAGAGTGAGCATGTAGTTGGAGAAGAAGAACGAGAGAAAGGAGGGAGGAGGAGGCCTGCTGGAGGCAGGCAAGGAGGAGAAAAGAAAGGAAGAAAGAAAGAAGGAAAAGAGCTCCAAGTCAGACAGGAGCAGAGAACCAGAAGGAGACGCTTCCTGGTGAAGACCCTGGGACCCAGAGGTCCAGGTGACACCACGTAGGAGACAGAAGGAGTCGCAGGGCCGCGGGTAGTCCTGGAAGTATCATGAGCAGGCCTAGAGGTACCAAGGAGAGAGGGCCCTAGAAGTGCCACGGGTAGTTGTAGGCTGCGGTGGCCTGTTCCACAGTAACATCGGTGGAGGGATTAAGCTGCAACAGGGGACGGTCCCTAGAGACTGGAGGAGTGCAAAAACATCTCCAAACGGTAAAAACCGAGGCCCAGGGACGTTGTAAGCTCCCAGGGCCAGAACCCATAGCAGACTTCCAGAAAAGGGGTAATCAGCCGACAGGTGACCCCCCAGCCTGGAGGCTGTAGTGGAGGCCCTGACAGTGGTCCCAGCAGTCCAAGGGTCCCTACAGCTTTGACAAGAACTGTGAGTAAAGAACTTGAACTGCACCCTTGAAGTGGTCTCTGTTATTTCAGCTGCATAGACATTCACAAGCACCAACTGTGCCCCGGGCATTGCTCCACCTGTGGGGAGCAGTACCACCATTGCTGCAGTAACATCATCCCGGAGGCCTCACACAGCAGCGGCGGCTTATTAGCCGCATACCACAGGTGGCGTCACGAACACAACCATTAACAAGCAAGCCACATATTATACTGACACCCACCAGGGCCACGGAGCCGGGCCCAGCCACCACTGACTACCATCGGACTAGTCCGACCTGGCACCGGGTGTCCCATAGCCCTGGGTGGGCGAGTCACAAAGCCCGCCTAAGGCTCTCACATAGAGGAGTCTGGCATTGCATATATCATTTTACAGGTAAAAATGTAATGTTTAGTAAGAATATGGCATATGCAATGCTGGATTTCCCATTAGGCACCATGCACTGTGCGTAGGGCCTACACATTTTTTAGGGCCTACGAAATATAGAAAAGAAATATCCTGAGGTACATAAAATAATGTGCACTAATACATTTTTATGTGATTTTAATAGGAACTTCCAATAATCTAGAATCATACGATATTTGACAGCATGTTGAAATTAATACAGAACTAATCAAGGCAGTTTCTTACGTCTTCTCTTTTCACTAAAGTCATTAATGATGTCTTCAAATTCCACACTTTTTATCACTTCACTTTCAATGCACAGAACAGCGAAAGATGATAGACGATCTTGACCCATGGGTGAGTGTAAATAATTCTTAATGTGCTTCAGCTTAGAAAATGACCATTCCCCTTCGGCATTGGACCCAAGTATCGATAAATATATTCTGAAAGCAATGGGAACATTGGGAAAACTGGAAGTCAGTTTATCTTTCATTTGAGATCTCAAAATTTGAAGTGCCCGGCATTGAGAACTTCATTCACAGCGGACACTGGTATGTGTGACACCGCTGGTTAGTACGCCCCTGTGGACTTACTACCATGCTAAGAGGGCGGACTATAACGTCCTTGGGACTAGTCACCTCGCTCATTAGCATAAGATAAAAGATCTTTACAAATACTTTTTCTAAAGATCTCTTTATCTATGTTAGTGTATATAGGGACAGTTAGGGAGGGAGTAGCAATATGCACCCAGAACTGCTTGTGGCTCTGGGTGCATATTGCACCTGACAGGTTCCCTTTAAGTTGGTGTGCCTAGGGGCTATGAAGACCTAAATCCGGCCCTGGGCACATGATATGAAACTGTCTCTTGTTTGAATACAATATGCCTAAAGTCTTCCTTATCACCATTTTTTTTGTGCTGTAAATACAATCTACTGATCCTTATTATCAGCCATTTCAGCCTGGAAAGGTGCATACAATAGATATTGCCAACAAGTCATCCAAATGAATCCCTGCCTTCATGACCTCTCTACTTTACAGCGCATGCCTCCTATTTTGGAGTTTTTTTGTGCACACATACTGAGGGCATCTAATTGTGAATAATCTGTATTTCAATAAAAAAAATTAAGTATTTCAAATTAATGGAAGAACAACTAAAAAAAATATAATTCTTACAGCAGGTTAATTTTTAAGTGAATATTACGATTTAATCAAATTATGTATTTTGTGTTATGCATATTAGTAAAGGATGTGATGTAATTAGTCACATCCGACATATAGCATAAAGTTCCTTGACCCTAATGAAAAATCCCCCCCATCTGGCGTGTGCCATTTATTGTACAAATGCCCTCGGCCTGTTGAGACAACGTAGCCTGGCTGCTCAAACCTATGAAACTATGACACTGGAATAAATAAATCAATAACTAAAGGCCTCTACATGATGAACACATTTCCACAACAACAGATCTGTGCCCTGGTCGGAAGCTATAGGTTAATTGGAAAACTGGAATTTTCGGTTTTGTGATGAAACTAAACATCTACATTTCGTGGGCAGGATGGTGCACACCACACATATCAGTTCTATAGAAAAAAAATGCTGAAGTGTATGTACACACCCCAAAAAAAATAAAAATCTATATATTGGATCTTTAGCTATATATTTCATAACCCTAAATCTAATCATCTGGATGGGTATCATTTGACAATGAGGGTTTAAACAAGTTCATGACACAGTTATATATATAATATCATGCACAAAATTGTCAGAATAAAAATATCATGAGTTTAAAATAAGCATCATAAGATTAATATTTATTTAAAAAGAATTTGGCATTTGCATCTAATACCTATTAGCAAGAAAAGTTGGCTAAAATCAGTTTTTCCCTTGTGAGGATTAACCCCAGATATACTGGATCACTGGTCACTTGAATGTCAGGAGGTTTAGCCTTGTCCTTCCTCCCTGTTTTCTCCTGGTGTTGGTAATATCAGTACCCCCTGTTGTGGTCTGGTAGTTATGTGTCAGAATCAATCAGAGGGCAATGAAAAGGAGGGGTTTTAACTCACTGTGTTAGGTCGCTATGTGCCATTCACTATTAGACAAAGGGTCTCCTCAACAGATGTAAAGTTAAGTGAAATCTGTCATCCTGCATAGAATAAAATGACCAAGAGGAGGAGGGAGAAAGAAACAGGAGGTTAGAGCCAGGGAATTTATCGGATTGAGAAGGATAGGGGGAGTGGGGGTGAATTGGTGCCAATTAATCCTGTGGGATTGAGAGGAAGGTGGAACCATCTCTAAACACGGCAAGGGGCATGTCCAGGAGCTTATTGGAGCTGGGGAGTAACATAAAAACCCCCTGCTTGGCACTGACCTCTTATATCCTTCAGATCAGCCTGGTAGTCGGAAAAGAGAAAGTTAACTTATCCCAGATGCATACAATCATGACTGGGCGAGATGACATCTCAGAGAGCAAATCAAAAGTGAAGATCCTGGCCCCAAGTGCGGGAAATGAGAAAACGGGACGTTTTCATGGACCTGCAATGAGATCCAAAGGCTTTGCTATCACTGACCTGCTTGGTCTGGAAGCGGAGCTACAGCCACCATCAGTCTCTATTCCTAGCTGTGAAGGTCCAGGAGGAGGTCTTGGTGGGATCTCCATGGCTAATGGCTCGCTGCCCCTTGGGTTGGGGTTTCTGTGTGGTTTTGCTTCTCAACAACCCACTGGGACTACTTGCCTTCTCCCAACTCACATACCATTTCTACAACCTAGAGCTGATCATCAGTACATCCACAGCTCAGAAAAGCACAAGGAAAATATCTCGGGTAACTATACATTTATTGCATGTGTGTCATGTAAAAATGGGGTAAAAATGATGTGCCGTGTGAAGTTTGAAAAATATAATTATCTTAGCACTTATAATTGTGGGAATATGGTTTTTAGTGGATAGAAAAATGCAACCATTTTAACCCCAAAACAAGTTCCTATGGGTAGAATGTTGATTTTTTTTTTTTGTTGTATCTGTTTTGCATGGTCACTTTTATTGTACGAGACATGTAGTTGCTGTTCTGCACTGCTTCCATGTGTGACAGCCGCTTGAGAAAGTGATTGCTGACGATAAGGAGCCTTGGATCAGAGAGCTGTTCAGCTTGTATGACCTTTCTGTGGTGCTGAATGGCTGGTTGTAAATACATGACACAACTTTCCCCTTTAGCCTGAACAGGGCTTATGTTACCCGCTAATGAATTGCTGTGTCCGTATGTTAAACACTATAAATATACAGTTGAACCTTAAAGAAAATTTACATTTTTATGATTTTGTTTATAATATGTTATTATTTATTGTGTTCTACTTGTACCATCCTATAATGCATGGGGAGTAAAGTCCATCTTTGTATTTCTAGATGATGACAGCCTCTTAGGAGATAAAAGTGATTCGAAGGCATCTGCATCACAAACAAAAAGAAAGAAGAGAAGACACAGGTAATTTAGATAGCTTTACTGATGACCAACACAGGTGTCTAAAACATAATCAGTAGTACTATTCAGTAGTATGTTGGCCTGTAAATCCAGAGAATGCCACTGGCTGTAAAGATAACAGTTTTGTATAGTGACAGTTGAGCAGAACGTTTATGACCATCGGTCCAGTAGAATATGGAGTATTAGCATCCATGACTTGTAATAATAAGATGATTGTCGATTATTTTACACTTCATAAAATTAATAAGTTTGGACCCACCTTGAACACCAACACGAGTCTGGGCAACTCTATATATCATGGCCAAAAGACTAAGATAGAAGCCCCAGAGCCTGACACTAAATATAGTCTTTGAAGGCTATGTTTAGTGTCAGACACAATGCTTTATGGTTTATATAGTCATCAAAGTGGCACTGGTGGACTAGGGGGTTATATATTTTGGCAAATGTTGGCAATGATCCATAATCATATATCTTTATCTGCAGGACTGTATTTACTGCTCATCAGCTGGAGGAATTAGAGAAAGCCTTCAATGAAGCTCATTATCCTGATGTGTATGCCAGAGAAATGTTGGCTCTCAAGACAGAACTACCCGAGGACAGAATACAGGTAACATATAAGAAACATAATCTACTACTGAAAATCCATCTTCCTAGATATGGGGTTCAGATGTTATTGCAACAACCAAAAAGAGGGAGACTGTGTCAGTAACTTTTTGAGATATTTTTGATCTAAATATACTTAAAGGGCCTAAATGTTATGACTATTTTAAAGTGTCTGCTTTAACCATTACTTTTTTGTAATGTTGATCACTTTTTGCTATTTTGTATTAAAGGTCTGGTTCCAGAATCGGAGAGCTAAGTGGAGAAAGCGTGAGAAGTGTTGGGGCAGGAGCAGTGTTATGGCAGAATATGGGCTGTATGGTGCCATGGTGAGACATTCCATCCCACTACCTGAGTCCATAATCAATTCGGCAAAGAATGGGCTTGTTGGCTCCTGTGCTCCTTGGCTCTTGGGTGAGGAAGCTCTTTGCAGTTCATACCTTAAAACCTACGTGTATTTATAAGAGATATGAGGAAATTGTCTCTGAACAGATTCTAAAATGTAAGATTTATAAGTCTAAGATTTTTTTAACACTTATTTTTAATGCTGAGACTTTCAATAAAGTTTTCACAAATGGAAATACATACAATGAAATAGCTAGCAGGTGTAATGTTTTGCAACCAATTAACTAAAATATTTATTTTTTTACTTTTTAGGCATGCACAAAAAATCTATAGACATCACCAGGAAGGCAGATGTGGATGAACAAGCACCAGATAATTACAGGGGGGAACATCATATCGATAACTTATTATCCAGGCCATCAGAGTCCCATAGGAACATACAGGACAGAGGCAATAGTATGGACACATCTGAAGAAAGAGCCATTGACCTCTCGAGCACAGCAAAACAAGAGACACCATGCAATATAAGGCATGGATCCAGCAGAGACAGTCAAAATGACACCACAGACAGTGAGCACTGAGCCGACTGGTTATAGATCAGAGGAGAGAGGCTGGTAATGGGCTGGGAGGGAGTGGAAAGGGAAAGAATGGCAGGGCCAAATACAATCATGGACAAATATTGCACATGTATTTCAATCAACAATTTTTGAAAACTTTATTGCAATTTTTTTATTTTCTCATCAGAGCATAAGCTAATTGTGTAAATTATTGAATATTTTCTTAGCTTTTTTTATGTATACAAGAATAGATGATATGTCATTTGGATTCTCTTGTACAAATTACCTTTTTTTTTTTTTAAAAAAAAAAAAATTCTGTAAATATGTAATATGGTGACAACAAGAGATGCTATTGCAGGGTCACCGGATCAGTATAATAAAACATATCGCCAAAACTCACTGTCATTTTGGTAAAAAAATAAGTTAGGCTGTGATAAATTCAGCTTCAAAAATACCACATTCTAAAAAATATATTTTTTTGTAAGAAAGTCATGTTTACAGACATAATTAATCCCTTTTTGTTATTCAAAAATAATATTTTACCGTCTGGAAATATTTGTTACACAGGTGGTCTTTAAATATTCTTCTATTTTATGTTTGTAATGGAAAGACGTCCAAAAAATACTGTATATTCCTATACAAACGTTACAGCTTTATTTTGTTTTTAAGCTTGTATACAGTATTGAAAATGGAAAAAAAGGTATTCTCATTAAGTAAAATGACATATAAATCAAACATGTATTAACATGTTGAAACATAATTTATATACCCATAAAAATTAGACATTAATAACTACCTATATACTATTGTATAGACATTAAAAAACTAAGTTCCAAGACGTTTACTAAATAAGTTATTTGAATTAAACAACTCCCGATGATATTTGTTTTTTATTGTAAAAAATTAAAAAGCAACACAGATTTTAGAAACATACATTTGTTAAAACATTTCTTTATTAACATTCCATTAACAATAAACAGTATTTAAATGTTTTTTTATTTACTGAGCAGTATATATATATATATATATATATATATATATATATACGAGCATATATATTTATATACAGTCCAGTCTTAAATATGTACTATATATTTTTGGATGTAATAGACGTGGCTAAAAAAATAAAAAAGATACAAAAAACGCAACAATACTTTACCCAATTAATAGTTTTTAATGTTGCATATTAACACTGGATTGCTTCTGTTGTTGAAAACTGGGAAAAAAATACTATATATATATATATATATATATATATAAATATATATATACATACTGCTCAAGAAAATAAAGGTAGCTTTTAAACATCACAATGTTATGTAAGTGCTCCTTTTATTTTTTGAGCAGTATGTATATATATATATATATATATATATATATATATATAATTTTTTTTTTGCCAGTTTTCAACAGCAGAAACAATCCTCCAGTGTTAATATGCAACAGTAAAAACTATTAATTGGGTAAAGTATTGTTGCGTTTTTTTGTATCTTTTGTCATTTTTTTTAGCCACGTCTATTAAGTCCAAAAATATGTAATATTTTTGTTCACTAGGAACAAGGGTTTAAACAAATTTTTATTTTTGGACATTCAGGCTAAGGGTCATCTTTTGATTTAACATTCCATTTTATGAAAATAAAAAAAACAACAACAGCCTTATACATATTCATTGTACATTTTGTATATAAATATAAACTTTTATAAGCTCAGATAGATAAAATGAGCGTGTTCTTCACTTATCTATGCATAGAACATGAAAAAGGAAGTTGAAATTCTCAATACGAGATGTTTGCTTCTAACGAGAAAATATATTTTGTGAAGAGAGAATAGTAAATGTTTGTACTGATTTGAATTGTCTGTAAATCTGTGTTCTCATGTTCGGCTTGTGTCGCGGCCATTTTATATTTATGTATTGAAGCACTTTGGTAGTCAGGGGTTTTTAAATTTTGTTTGTTATATTTTATCATATATTTATTATATACAAACCAATAAAGATTTCTGTATCTTTTAAATCAGTTGTGGTTGTGATTGACATGTGATCAAAAACGGCAAAAAGTGTATGATACACATAAAGTATAAAATGTCTAATAGCGAGGACAGGCCACTTGGCCATTCGTATCTGCTGGAAGCCTTGTCAATACATTGAGGGGCCTTGGAAGAATCAGATGACATCTTTTTTAATGGTGGACATTTATTCTCAATTATACTCTTCCATATATTATTATTTAACAAAAAAAATTAAAAATAAAAAAAAAGTATTCTAAGAAGCAGATTTCCAGGGTTAGAGGCTTTCTGGTGAGGGAAGAACTCATTTAGTTTTTAAAACTGAAATGACTAATTGAACTTACTAATGTACTTCAATGATGAAGGTTTCTCCACTAGACAGTATCTGACCCAGCAGCTCCAGTTAAACATACTCTGTGTTGGCGCGTGATGTATTGGTCTGTCAACCTTAATTATTGAGCTAGCCCCCTTCTCCATATGGAGGATACAGAGAATGAGGCAGGCTTAGCTATATAACAGAGCCACACAGCCACATACATCATATGCAAGTATCAGGAAAAAACTGTGGAGGAAGAAAGCGCAAAATAGGGTCTTATCTGGTGGACAAGAGATTAAAATGTAAAGAGACAGGTACTCACCTGTTTCAGTTGTGACAGGCACAACTCCTCTGCGAGCATTTAGGCAGAAAGTGCATATGGTGGTCAGCTGCAGCCCCGATGGGAAGGTAGATCACAAGATGCATGAGAAAAACGGGTTTGATGCTGCGCTAAAAACCACAACTCCAGGGGATTTGATGAAATCCTTTTCTTTATTTGCACGGGTCAACGCGTTTCGAAGGCACAGCCGCCTTCTTCATCAGGACAATACAAAGCAAAAAAGAACAGCATAAACTATGGTTATGCTGTTCTTTTTTGCTTTGTATTGTCCTGATGAAGAAGGCGGCTGTGCCTTCGAAACGCGTTGACCCGTGCAAATAAAGAAAAGGATTTCATCAAATCCCCTGGAGTTGTGGTTTTTAGCGCAGCATCAAACCCGTTTTTCTCATACATCTTGTGATCATATGCAAGTAAGCAGAGATGATCAGAAAAATGAAAAATGAATCTCCCCGGATGGCAAATGTGAACTTTTGTACATTAGCATCCTATAAATGCACTGGCTAAGGCTGCAGATGTAGTGCATAAGACCAGGAAACATACGGTGAGGGTGTGGTTATTCCTGACGGAACTTGTAGAAACAATTGTTGAACTCATATAAACCTTGACTTTATCCGAAGAGTCATTCAAGCATAATGGTAAGCATTCAATAAGCCACATAAGCATAGCGTTCAACTTCAATGAGGCAGACAGGGGGTAGCAGTTCAACAATGAGGCACATAAGCAATGCACACAGAAAGTACTTAGAGTCATTAGTTAAAGCTTTTTAGTGTAAATAAGCTTTGTAATAGTGACTTCCCCTTTAAGATCATTACAGTTTTCAGGTGCTTACACTACATTTCACTTTGATAAACCTCAATTCATCTCTCCCAGTACTCAGTCACCACGATGTCTGGCCACATGATTAGTCTGCAGTGAGACTCACTGTCCATCTGTCCTGGGCACCAAGCACAGGGAGCACTGTAAAATGTCACCTCTTGCACATACTATTCTGAATTGTACGTCATTAGGGTTTCTCCTTCTTGGTTTTGCGATTTCAATATTGAGGGTATGAATGGGTAGACATATCATTGGTGCAGTGGGGGCTGTAGAGTTAAGGGAGCTCATTCTCATTGAAATCAGCAAGCAGGTCCTGTCACAGACACATCGAGGGGCCCATATACTGTTCTTGCACAAGGGCCCTCTTCCGTCTGTGTCAGCGACTGGAAGTGTATATTATATATAAATAAATATATATATGCATACTGTATATATATATATATATATATATATATACATACAGTGTGTCCACCCATATCCTGTCCACCGCCATTAACTTGAGAACGGCGGCAGCTATAGGCATAGAAGTGGTGTCTAGGTATAGTAAAGTAGCCATGCGCTACGCAATGAAACCACCTATAGCGCCACCTGGTGGAAAGCAATGGAGTTAGCATTTTTATCTCGAAAACGAGATAGAGAAAAAAAGTGAATTAAAAAATTGTAGGGCATCATCAATTCAATACAAATCGACACCTTGCATACAGAAATGCTATGATATGAAGCCCATGACCCCCCCAAAACATTGAATGCTAGTCACGCATATGGCGCTCATTTAACTTTGATGCTCAAAGTGGCCACCGTCAGCTGCAATGCACATCTAGACTCTAGACAGCATACTGTATCTGTCACGGCCGGGCGGTCGGGCAGACCCAGGAGGTGGATCCACTGGACCGAACTCTCTGAGATGGTGGTAGGGAGTCCGGCAGCTGAAGCACTGATGGGCAGTAGAACAGTCCGTGCAAGAGAAGGCAGCGGAGGAGTCCCAGGGACCACGGAGTCACAGAAGGTGGTCTTGGTGACGTAGCTCAGGTTCGGAGGCCGAGGTGATATCAGGCGGGGTCCGGAACCTCTGGAGCAAGATGACGGGTCACCGCAGGGATCCGGGATGGTACGGACTGTCAGATGGCAGACGGACAGCGTGCGGGGATCAGGACACGGCAGACTGGATGGCGAGGCAGGTACGGCTCTACAAAGACAGATAGGTGAGTACAGGCACATAAACACCAAGAGACCTGACTCCTAGCTCAGGGAACACGAAGATCAGGCCCCGCCCCCTTGGACAATGACCCCCTATATACCCTGTACCTGTGCAACCTCATTTCCTGTTAATGGACGCTGGCCCTTTAAGAAAGGGTCAGTGACCGCGCGCGCGCCCTAATGCGCATGCGCGCCGCCCGGGTGCCAGAAGCCAGGGAAGGAGGCTGCGAGGAGGACGCAGGGGAGCCGGCCAGGTCCAGGGAAGCTGTCGGGCGCCGGGATCGGGGGCCCGGAGCCCTGGGACGGACGGAATCCGGTGACTGGGGAGCGGAGAGCGTGGCAGGTGAGCCGGGGAACGGGGGTGAGGACCCGGGGAGCGTGACAGTATCTTGCTGCACGCTGTGCAATATGGTAGGTGACACGTTTGCACATGCATCTGTGATACGACGTCGTAGGTCCTACAATATTGGTGGAGGGGTCCCATACACCTGCTGTTTCATGTGACCTCACAGAAAGAAGTCCAATGGGGTCAGGTCAGGTGAGCATGGAGGCCAGTCCATGCAGCCACCATACCCAATGACTTCTAGGAAAGTCTCCATGAGGTATCGCTTCACGTCCGCAGCCTTGTGAGTTTTACACGTTCTAATCATATCATTTCTGTATGCAAGGTGTCGATTCGTATTGAATTAATGATGCCCTACAACTTTGTAATTCACTTTTTTTCTCTATCCCGTTCCATTTTTGAGATAAAAATGCTAAGTCTATTGTTTTTCACCAGGTGGCGCTATAGGTGGTTTCATTGCGTAGCGCATGGCTGCTTTACTATGCCTAGACACCACTTCTATGGCTATAGCTGCCACCGTTCTCATGTTAATGGCCACGGACAGCATATGGGTGGACACACTGTATATATATATATATATATATCTATATATTTATATATATATATATACATAAAATATATATATAGTACAGACCATAAGTTTGGACACACCTTCTCATTCAAAGAGTTTTCTTTATTTTCATGACTCTGAATAGTGTAGATTCACATTGACGGCATCAAAACTATGAATTAACACATATGGAATGAAATACTTAACAAAAAAGTGTGAAACAGCTGAAAATATGTCTTCTATTCTAGGTTCTTCAAAGTAGCCACCTTTTGCTTTGATTACTGCTTTGCACACTCTTGGCATTCTCTTGATGAGCTTCAAGAGGTGGTCACAGGAAATGGTCTCCCAACAGTCTTGTAGGAGTTCCCAGAGCTGCTTAGCACTTGTTGGCTCTTTTGCCCTCTGTGGTCCAGCTCACCCCAAACCATCTCGTTTGGGTTCAGGTCTGGTGACTGTGGAGGCCAGGTCATCTGGCGTAGCACCCCATCACTCTCCTTCTTAGTCAAATAGCCCTTACATAGCCTGGAGGTGTGTTTGGGGTAATTGTCCTTTTAAAAAATAAATGATGGTCAAACTAAACGCAAACCGGATGGAATAGCATGCCGCTGCAAGATGCTGTGGTAGCCATGCTGATTCAGTATGCCTTCAATTTGGAATTAATCCCCAACAGTGTCACCAGCAAAGCACCCGTACACCATCACACCTCCTCCTTAATGCTTCACAGTGGGAACCAGGCATGTAGAGTCCATCCGTTCACCTTTTCTGCGTCGCACAAAGACACGATGGTTGGATCCAAAGATGTCAAATTTGAACTAATCAGACCAAAGCACAGATTTCCACTGGTCTAATGTCCATTCCTTGTGTTCTTTAGCCCAAATAAGTCTCTTCTGCTTGTTGCTTGTCCTTAGCAGTGGTTTCCTAGCAGCTATTTTACCATGAAGGCCCGCTGTACAAAGTCTCCTTTTAGCAGTTATACTAGAGATGTGTCTGCTGCTAGAACTCTGTGTGGCATTGACCTGGTCTCTAATCTGAGCTGCTGTTAAACTGCGATTTCTGAGGCTGGTGACTCGGATAAACTTATCCTCCGCAGCAGAGGTGACTCTTGGTCTTCCTTTTCTGGGGCGGTCCTCATGTGAGCCAGTTTCTTTGTAGCACTTGATGGTTTTTGCCACTGCACTTGGGGACACTTTCAAAGTTTACCCAATTTTTCGGACTGACTGACCACTGATCATTTTTTAAAGTAATTATGGTCACTCGTTTTTCTTTACTTAGCTGCTTTTTTCTTGCCATAATACAAATTCTAACAGTCTATTCAGTAGGACTATCAGCTGTGTATCCACCAGACTTCTGCACAACACAACTGATGGCCCCAACCCCATTATTAAATCTAACAGGGCACACCTGTGAAGTGAGAACCATTTCCTGTGACTACCTCCTGAAGCTCATCAAGAGAAGGCCAAGAATGTGCAAAGCAGTAATCAAAGAAAAAGGTACAGTGCTGGCCAAAAGTATTGGCACCCCTGCAATTCTGTCAGATAATACTCAATTTCTTCTTGAAAATGATTGCAATCACAAATTCTTTGGTATTATTATCTTCATTTAATTTGTCTTCAATGAAAAAAAAAAAATTCTCATAAAGCCAAATTGGATATAATTCCACACCAAACATAAAAAAGGGGCTGGACAAAAGTATTGGCACTGTTTGAATAATCAATTGATGCTTCACTAATTTGTGTAATTAACAGCACCTGTAACTTACCTGTGGCACCTAACAGGTGTTGGCAATAACTAAATCACACTTGCAGCCAGTTGACATGGATTAAAATTGACTCAACCTCTGTCCTGTGTCCTTGTGTGTACCACATTGAGCATGGAGAAAAGAAAGAAGACCAAAGAACTGTCTGAGGACTTGAGAATCCAAATTGTGAGAAAGCATGAGCTACATGCTTCAAGGCTACATGTCCATCTCCAAAGACCTGAAAGTTCCTGTGTCTACGGTGCGCAGTGTCATCAAGAAGTTTAAAGCCCATGACACTGTGGCTAACCTCCCTAGATGTGGAAGGAAAAGAAAAATTAATGAGAGATTTCAATGCAAGATTGTGCGGATGGTGGATAAAGAACCTCGACTAACATCCAAACAAGTTCAAGCGGCCCTGCAGTCCGAGGGTGCAACAGTGTCAACCCGTACTAGCCGTCGGCGTCTGAATGAAAAGGGACTGTATGGTAGGATACCCAGGAACACCCCACTTCTTAGCCTGAGACACAAAAAAGCCAGGCTGGAGTTTGCCAAAACTTACCTGAGAAAGCCTAAAACGTTTTGGACGAATGTTCTCTGGTCAGATGAGACAAAAGTAGAGCTTTTTGGGAAAAGCCATCAACATGGAGTTTACAGGAAAAAAAAGAGGCATTTAAAGAAAAAAACACGGTCCCTACAGTCAAACATGGTGGAGGTTCCCTGATGTTTTGGGCTTGCTTTGCTGCCTCTGGCACTGGACTGCTTGACCATGTGCATGGCATTATGAAGTCTGAAGACTATCAACAAATTTTGCAGCATAATGTAGGGCTCACTGTGAGAAAGATGGGTCTCCCTCAGAAGTCATGGGTCTTCCAGCAGGACAATGACCCAAAACACACTTCAAAAAGCACTAGAAAGTGGTTTGAGAGAAAGCACTGGAGACTACTAAAGTGGCCAGCAATGAGTCCAGACCTGAATCCCATAGAACACCTGTGAAGAGATCTCAAAATGGCAGTTTGGAGAAGGCACCCTTCAAATCTCAAGAACCTGGAGCAGTTTGCCAAAGAAGAATGGTCTAAAATTCCAGGAGAGCATTGTAAGAAACTCATTGATGGTTCCCGGAAGTTCGCAGTTATTTTGGCTAAAGGTTGTGCAACCAAGTATTAGGCTGAGGGTGTCTGGCCCATTTTTGGAGTTTTGTGTGAAATGATCAATGATTTGATTTTTGTTTCATTCTCTTTTGTGTTTTTTCATTGCAAGCAAAATAAATGAAGATAATAATACCAAAGAATTTGTGATTGCAATCATTTTCAAGAAGAAACTGATTATTATCTGACAGAATTGCAGGGGTGCCAATACTTTTGGCCAGGACTGTAGCTACTTTGAAGAACCTAGAATATAAGACATATTTTCAGTTGTTTCACAATTTTTTGTTAAGTATTTCATTCCACATGTGTTAATTCATAGTTTTTGATGCCTTCAATGTGACTCTACAATTTTCAGAGTCATGAAAATAAAGAAAACTCTGTGAATGAGAAGGTGTGTTCAAACTTATGGCCTGTACTATACAGTCATATGAAAAAGTTTGGGCATCCCTATTAATGTTAACCTTTTTTCTTTATAACAATTTGGGTTTTTGCAACAGTTTCATATATTTAATAACTGATGGACTGAGTAATATTTCTGGATTGAAATGAGGTTTATTGTACTAAGAGAAAATGTGCAATCCGCATTTAAACAAAATTTGACCAGTGCAAAAGTATGGGCACCCTTATCAATTTCTTGATTTGAACACTCCTAACTTCTTTTTACTGACTTACTAAAGCACTAAATTGGTTTTGGAACCTCATTGAGCTTTGAACTTCATAGGCAGGTGTATCCAATCATGAGAAAAGGTATTTAAGGTGGCCACTTGCAAGTTGGTGTCCTATTTGAATCTCCTATGAAGAGTGGCATCATGGGCTCCTCAAAACAACTCTCAAATGATCTGAAAACAAAGATTATGCAACATAGTTGTTCAGGGGAAGGATACAAAAAGTTGTATCAGAGATTTAAACTGTCAGTTTCCACTGTGAGGAACATAGTAAGGAAATGGAGGAACACAGGTACAGTTCTTGTTAAGCCCAGAAGTGGCGGGCCAAGAAAAATATCAGAAAGGCAGAGAAGAAGAATGGTGAGAACAGTCAAAGACAATCCACAGACCACCTCCAAAGACCTGCAGCATCATCTTGCTGCAGATGGTGTCAATGTGCATCAGTCAACAATACAGCGCACGTTGCACAAGTAGAAGCTGTATGGCAGAGTGATGCGAAAGAAGCCGTTTCTGCAAGCACGCCACAAATAGAGTCGCCTGAGGTATGCAAAAGGACATTTGGATAAGCCAGTTACATTTTGGAAGAAGGTCCTGTGGACTGATGAAACAAAGATTGAGTTGTTTGGTCATACAAAAAGGCGTTATGCATGGAGGCAAAAAAACAAGGCATTCCAAGAAAAGCACTTGCTGCCCACAGTAAAATTTGGTGGAGGTTCCATCATGCTTTGGGGCTGTGTGGCCAATGCAGGCACCGGGAATCTTGTTAAAGTTGAGGGTCGCATGGATTCAACTCAGTGTCAGCAGATTCTTGACAATAATGTGCAAGAATCAGTGACGAAGTTGAAGTTACGCAGGGGATGGATATTTCAGCAAGACAATGATCCAAAACACCGCTGCAAATCTACTCAGGCATTCATGCAGAGGAACAATTACAATGTTCTGGAATGGCCATCCCAGTCCCCAGACCAGAATATCATTGAAAATCTGTGGGATGATTTGAAGCGTGCTGTCCATGCTCGGCGACCTTCAAACTTAACTGAACTGGAATTGTTTTGTAAACAGGAATGGTCAAATATACTTTCATCCAGGATCAAGGAACTCATTAAAAGGTACAGGAAGCAACTAGAGGCTGTTATTTTTGCAAAAGGAGGATCTACAAAATATTAATGTCACTTTTATGTTGAGGTGCCCATACTTTTGCACCGGTCAAATTTTGTTTAAATGCGGATTGCACATTTTCTGTTAGTAGAATAAACCTCATTTCAATCCAGAATTATTACTCAGTCCATCAGTTATTAGATATATGAAACTGAAATAGCTGTTGCAAAAACCCAAATTGTTATAAAGAAAAAAGGTTAACATTAATAGGAGTGCCCAAACTTTTTCATATGACTGTATATATATATAATGCTCTACCCTATGGCGCTAATCTGTGTGTCTTCCTGTCACATCACACTAGTCCCCTCCTGGGGCGACAAATAATACTTATTTTATATAAAGAGAACCTGTCAATCAGCGTTTCGGACTCCAGGCAAATAATATCTATGTGACGCCCATGGTCAAAATTGTTGTTACCTCTCGTTTCATGAAAGAAAAACCCACAATGGTCACAGAAATATCTTGAATCTGACAACAGTACTAATAAATAAAAATTCTTTGAAAATGAAAATATGAAAGTTACACATTGCTTTTCAACCATGCTTCCACAGAATTTACAAAAAAATAAAACTCATGAAATAGGCCTGGACAGAAATGATAGTACCCTCCTTAACTTTTGTTGCACAACCGTTTGAGACAATGACTGCAATCAAACGATTCCTGTAACTGTTAATGAGACTTCTGCATCTCTTGACTGTTATTTTGGCCACTCCTCAAGAGAAAACTGCTCCAGTTGTCTCGTGTTTGAAGGTTGCTTTTTCCAGACGACATGTTTCAGCTCTTTCCAAAGTTTCTCAATAAGATTTAGGTCAGGGCTCATAGAATGCACTTCAGAATAGTCCAAAGTTTTCCTCTTAGCCATTCTTGGGTGTTTTTAGCTTTGTGTTTTGGGTCATTATCCTGTTGCAAGACCCATGACCCGTGACTGAGACCAAGCTTTCTGACACTGGGCAGCACATTTCTCTGTAGAATCATCTCTTGATAGTGTTGAGATTTCGTTGTATCCTGCACAGATTCAAGACACCCTGTGTCAGATGCAGCAAAGCAGCCCTAGAACATAACAGAGCCTCATCCATGTTTTACAGTAGGGACAGTGTTCTTTTCTTGATATGCTTAATTTTTCCATTTGTGAAAATAGAGCTAATGTGCCTTGCCAAAAAGTTCAATTTTTGTCTCATGTTTCCATAGAAAATTCTCCCAGAAGCTTTGTGGCTTGTCACCATGTAGTTTGGCAAATTCCAGTCTCGCTTTTTTATATTTTTCTTATCAACAATGGTGTCTTCCTTGGTCGTCTCCCATGAAGTCCACTTTGGTTCAAACAACGACGGAAGGTGCGATCTGACACAGATGTTCCTTGAGCTTGAAGTTCCCCTTTATTCTCTTTAGAAGTTTTTCTGGGCTCTTTTGTTACCCTTCGTATTATCCGTCTTTGATTTGTCATCAATTTTCCTCCTGCGGCCAGGTCCAGGGAGGTTGGCTACAGTCCCATGGATCTTAAATTTTTGTATAATATGTGCAACTTTAGTCACAGTAACATCAAGCTGCTTGAAGATGGTTTTATAACCTTTATCTTTAACATGCTTGTCTATCATTTTCTTTCTAATCTCCTGAGAAAACTCTTTCCATTGCTTCCTTTGGTCCATGTTGAGTGTGGTACACACCATGTCACCAAACAGCACAGTGAGTATCTGTAGCCCTACATACAGGCCCACTGACTGATTATAAGATTGTAGACACCTGTGATGTTAATTAGTGGACACACCTTGATTTAACATGTCCACTTTGTCACATTATTTTCAGGGGTACCATCATTGCTGTCCAGGACTATTTCATGATTTTTATTTTGAAAAAAATTCTGTGGAAGCACGGTTGAAAAGCAATGTCTGACTTTCATTTGTTCATTTTCATAGATTTTTTATTTATTACTTTTGTCAGATTTAACTTTATTCTGTGACCATTGGGGTTTTTTCTTTCATTAAATGAGGGGTACCAACAATTTTGACCACGTGTGTAAGTCACTGTAATGTTGAATAAATCCAGATTTTGTTTTAGCAATCCGTGTTTTACATTTCAGATACATTTCAGAGGAACGCCTTGTCCAATTTTTATGTTGCTTAGCCACACGTAAAGGGGGCTGTATTTGCAGTTACAGGTCTCCAGCCTCTCTGCCTCTTTCCATGCCCACCGCTGAGCTCCTTTCATGACTGACAGGCCCCTTTTCTCTCATTTACCTGCTTTCCTGCCTGAGATCTTGCGCAGGCGCAGCAATTCCTGGGGGTGGTGGAAGAGCAAATTGGTAATCCAGCATTCGCAATGTCTCAGGACCTTAATGCACATGCGCTGCCCCAGGAATGATGGCGTGTGCATGAGATCTTGGGCAGGAAATCAGGTCTTTGAGAGAAGAGTGACTTATCAGTATGTGACGGGAGGCCGGTAGTAGGCAGGAAAAGAGGCAGAGAGATTGGAGAGCTGAAGGTGTGAAGCTGCAGGGCCAAGCCCTCGAAAAAGACAGAAATTTTACCAGTGTGTTTTGTGTGCACTTTGTGATATAAATACATACTACAGTAATTTGGGGCAAACCCATAGTTATTTAGTATTTTTATAAATTACTACTTTTGCACAATAAAGTCACTTGTTTAAAAAAAAAGTATTTGTTTTTGTGTCAGCATAACTTTATTTTTTTGTTGACAGGTATGAGAGCTTGTTTTTTGTTGGTAAAGTTCTAGTGTTCATTAATACTATTATGAGATATTACATTTTCATCACTTTTTATTCCATTCTTTGGAAGGCAATATAAATGTATACAACAATATTGGATTTTTAAAATTCATGTAGTTCACTGTATGTTATAAACAACACGTTCATGTTTTTTCTTCAAGTCGATACTCCTACAGCAAATCTATATAGTGTTTTTTATACATGAAAACATTTTTAACATGTTTGCTTCTGTTTTGCCATGTTTTAGGTCAGATTTTTTTATTGCTATGTTGACGGAGTGAGGACTTTTGTACTTTTTGCAGGACAAATTTTACTTTACATCGGTACAATTTGAGGTACATATGACTTTTTTTTAAAAAAAAAAAGTTACTTTATAGAACTAAATGAAGAAATTCTTGAAATTTCATTCATTTTTTTCTGTTAAATCGGGTTTACTATAATTGACAAGCTAACTTTAGTTGATACATTTTAGCACATATAAAAGAATCACATAAAAATAAGTATTTTTGTTTTGCAATATTGTGAGAGGCATTTTGATTCACTTTTATTCTGTTACTTGGGAGGTGGGCACTGCCTGTTTCTCACCCTTTAAATCCTATGCCGGATTCTGGCCTTTACTGCTGGGGCTCCTGGGTTGTGTCTACTGAGTAGCTGCTGACCATAAAAAACATGTTAAGGGGTTAAATCCAACATGTTAGGTCAGTATCAGAAACAAATGGACAGGAATAAAAGTGAATCTGAATGCATAGTCAAGAAATTTAAAAGGTCAATCAGGAACAATAGTCAAGAATGTCAGGCAGTCCATAGCTGAAACCAGCAAGAACAGTCAATCAGATCAGAAGAGAGAATAGGTATCACAAGTATCTAATAGCTGTAACAGTTGATGGAAGATTTATTTGGAGGACCTAGAGATTCTATTAGCCACTTAAACATTTTATTGGCCTGCTGACTCGATCTAGTAATTGGCCGGTTTGCCAGACCACCTGATTGACAGAGAGAAAGATCAAACAGGCTGAGTGGTCTCCTCTGGACGGTGCTTGACAGAGACAAGTTGGAGGAAGGTAGGTTGAGAACTGTTGCTTGATATCAATGTTGCATACTTATTATGGTGCCCATAGGGTTCTTAAAGGGAACCTGTCATCAGAAATTTAGTTTGAAACCTAAAAGTTTCCCCCTCTGCAGCTCCTGGGCTGCATTCTAGCAAGGTTCCTGTACTTTTTGTGGCCCCTTTTAAACCAAATTAAATACTTTATAAACTTGTACCTTTTGCTATGTAAATTTTGTAAATCGTCCATGGGGGCGGGCTCTCTGGTGACTGTTGCTGTTCCTCCAGCACATTGATGCCGCCCCCCCACACTCCATTTCATCCATCAGGACGCCGCCCAGTGCGCCCGAGGTGCCGCCCACGCCAGGATCGCTGGTGACGTGTGTCACAAGCACCAGATTATGGGCGGCACTGTGATTGCATCGCAAGTGCCCGCCCATAATCTCGTGGACGCGCTTTCCCCCACTGCCTCCAGCGTTCTGCGCAAGCGCTCGCCGGCCAAATGACCTGACATCACCTCCTTCCCATCTTACCCTGCAGCAGGGCAAGATGGAAAAGAGGTGACGTCGTGTCATCTGGCCAGCAAGCGCTTGCGCAGAACGCTGGAGGAAGAGGGGAAAGTGCGGTCACGAGGTTATGGGCGGCACTTGCTGATGACACTCACAGCGCCGCCCATAACCTCGTGCCTGCGCAAAACGTCACCAGTGGTCACACGTGCACACAGTGCACAGTCCCGCTACAGTAGCACAGTGCATACGTGGGACCACGGGCGCCCAGGGGCGGCGTCCTGAGATATGAAATTCAGCGTTGGGGGGTGGCGTAAATCTGCTGGAGGAACAGCAAAGGTCACCAGAGGGCCCGCCCCCATGGACAATTTACAAAATTTACATAGCAAATGGTACAAGTTTATAAAGTATTTAATTTGGTTTAAAAGGGGCCACAAAAAGTACAGGAACCTTGCTAGAATGCAGCCCAGGAGCTGCAGAGGGGGAAACGTTTAGGTTTAAAGTATAATTTCTGATGACAGGTTCCCTTTAATGTGTTTGGTTTTTTTTAAATCAGGGAACCCAGACATTTGTCATGCTAGTGGGGAACTGTGTAAAAAATGTTGTACTTACTGCTCTCTTATGTCATATAAAAGACATAAATAGAAGTGACAAGGACCTCAAATTCAATGGTCAGTATGAGAGCCCAAACAGCCCCCCTACACACAGTATAATAACCCCCAAAAGCCCCTCACACAGAATAATGGTTTCCACAGACCCTCATACAGTATAATGACCCCTGCAACTCCCCACCATCACAGCCCCCCAAACAAAATGAGGACCCACACATCACACCACTCAGTATGAGGGCCCCCACTCAGAATGGAGAGTATAAGGGTCCCCACCAATCCCCTACTTAGTATAACGGTCACCACAGCTCCACACATAGTATGATGCTCCCAAATTTACTGACATTAAAAAAAAACAAAAAAACATTACCTCAGCACACTGCTTAATCAGGCTCACAGAAACAGGTTGAACGGTGGATCACAGAGCTTTCAGCTCCCTGATTCACCATTCTATTTAACGATGAACATGTCCAAAAGATGCGAAGTCCACTAAAATTGTAATGATGGGGGAAACAGCGGGGGCCCGGTGCTAAGCCACACAACGCCACCTCAGATCAAGGGCCCCATAGTGACTGCCACTATGGACAGTATGTCCTTGCATCATATCCAGCATGCTGTATTATGAATGGCAGGCTAGAAGACTGGATGTGTGTATATCATGAAGCATACAATATATACACTATTTATTTATTTTTATTTTACTCACTTATATAGGGCAATTAATTCCACAACGCTTTATAATCATTATCTTCACTGTCCCCATTTGGGCTCACAATCTATATTCCCTATCTGTATGTCTTTGAAGTGTGTAGGAAACCGGAGAACTCCGAGAAAACCGACACAAACATGGGGAGAACATACAAACAGAGCAGATGTTGCCCTTAGTGGGATTTGAACCCAGGATCCCAGTACTATATAGTGATGTATGTTCTATTACACATCTGTCTACAAGCACTACATAATATAGTCAGGGGCGCCATCAAGACAGAGTGATAAACTTTCATCACATCCTATTTCCAGCATTGCTTATTACGATAATGACCCTTTAAGTTTATATGTGAGATGATTAGAAAAACAAGTTCCATAAAAAACAGCCACAAAGTGCCTTGTTATCCTGGGGAAAGCAATGTGTAATTAGACTGACAGTACAATACAGGAGCCCTGAAACATTTCCAACAAAATCCGCTGGCCAACTTGTACATGAATAAAGCACAAAAGCTTTATTAATTGAAATCTGGGTAATTCCCATTTGGATTGAATCCCAAAACAGTTCCACACATGACCTGCATGTTAATAAGCTGACCCATCTGCCTTTAGCTTTCTTCACTTACATAGGACACAAACAGCCATAATTCATGGCTGCTAATTGTGTTTATATTGCGCCGTAGGAGCTACAGTTGTCCATAAATTACCTATTAGAGGACTGATTAATTAGACATTGGTCACACTGCTCAAAAACAAGCTGGAGAATATATAGGTTTCTATCCTGACAGTATACATGAAACATAATGAATAACCTTTGACCAGACCTGAGTAAATTGTGATCTGCTAACCCTTTGGCTTTCCCTGTTCCACCTAAAAACAAGAACAGAAAAATGGACAGAAATGAGATGCAGCATTGGTGCTATGGCGGTTGTAAGGCAGTGGGCACCTTACCCACATAGAGGCGCATTGCCTTTCATTATAAGTTGAAAAATGTAGATGACAATACGTAAACACATCCTGAAAAGGGGTTATCCGCTACAGAAAGCCCCTTTTAGACCAGTGGGGGACACATGGCTCAGTGTCAGAACGATGCAGGTGCAGGAGGTGAGTATACTCTTTTTTTATGAAAAGATGTTTTCCAGTTTTAGCTTTCTTACCTGTCCTCTAGACTCTAGTTACTGGCTGCCAGTAATGACATCATGACTACAGAGCGCATCACCTCTGCAGCCAATCACTGAGCTTAGCAGCTGTCTTGACGTAAACAGCATGAGCCATAGAGCTCAATGATTGACTGCAGCGGTGATGTTCTCTGTAGTTGTGATGTAATTGCTGCAACCAATAAATTGACACCAGAGCAGGGAGGCAGCGCTAGACTCAGGAAGGGTAAGTAACATCCGATTTTATTTCTTTAACCCAGCGGTTGCTATTAGAAGCCAGAAGCCTATAATGGGAAAACACATTCATCCATGTGCGGGCAATTATATATATGTATCTAATACTGCTCTATACAAATTACATGTCATGTGTGCCGCCCCTGCAGCAGTCCGACTGCTCGGATCCAGGGTTGCTGTGGCTCGAGGGTCTCCGGACGCGGCGGCTTGGGGTTACCCGAAAGTCAAAGGGGGGGTAATTTACAGGGGGGGTAAATGTTCGTGACGCCACCCGTGGTTCATGGTAAAGGGAGTACCGCCGCTGCCGATGGGAGTTGGAGTGGGGCAGCCAGATGATGTTCCCTCCACGGGTAGGGGAGGCCCCGGGACTCTGGATAGCGGAGGTGTAGGGGAGTGTGGTGCACACCAGGCAGGGAATTTCAGGGGGAGAGCAGCGTACTCACTCAGGCCGTATGGATGTTGGTGTGACCATTAAGTAGACTCTGACACAGAAGTAAACCAAGTCTCTGGGTGCCGCTGCCACTTTAGGGGGTGCTCGTCCGGGAATCCATTCCTGTGGGTATTGCTGATGGTTCTGGACTTGTCTCCATGCACTAATTTAGAGTGTTCTGAGTGACCCCTCAGCCTGAAGCTTTCGGGGTCCCGCTCCCTATGGTTAGTTAGAGGAGCTGTGCTCTCGATGGCTGACACTTTCGATCTCAATGGGCCGCATAAGCTGGAAAGGCCTATCCCCCTCGTTGTGTTGATGCCTTCGATTTCTGAGCTCTTGGGGAAAGTTCATAAAGAGACTATCCTCCACAGGTTAATTATCAGGTTGCATGAAGCTACTCCCTGATCTAGGGTCCAGTACCCCGACGTGCTCGGTACCAGTTTGGTTACGAGATTTTACAGTGCCGACCGTTCTCCCAAACTAAGTTTGGCACCCCTCTCTAATACCCTATGACCGGGTTTCTGACTCCTCCGGTCCCACACCACGTCTGTGACCTAGCCAACGTCTCCCAGGGAGCTCCAACTCATCCAGCTCCTCACTCTTTGAGGGCTACCACTGTTCTGACTCAGCCCTCCCACCAGTCTGCTTGACTCCTAGGCGGGTGGCCCTGTTCCAGCTAGACCACCCACTGGTGTGCTTGACAGGGTGTGGTGTGAGGTGTGGCTAGGATTTGAATGCTGTTGGAGCAGTACCAAAGGTTAGGATCCCAGAACCATGGGGGATTGAGCTCTGCACAAAAAGAGAAAGGAGTGCAGTACCCTGTGACACCCTGACTAGTTCAGGGGCGTCACGCATGTACTTAATATTTCATATTCTTCTCACTCAATTAACATCATATCATTACTTATCACCCTTAACTCTAAGGTAGACACAATGGCATATCCACAGCCCGCTAATACCACTTACAAAGTGCACTAACCTACAGTCTGCACCACACCGGGTTACTTAGGATGAATAGCGCCATCAGTAAAACCCTATGGCTATGTGTGCACGCTGTGTTTTGGTGCGTTTTTGGCTGAGTTTTGCTGCGTTTTTGTTCACTGCGTTTTTATGCGTTTTTTTATCAGTGAATAATGCCATTAAAGATTGGTGAAGAAAAAAAGATGTAATTTCCTTCATTAATCTGTTCTTCATTCTCCACTAGTCTATGCAGGAGAGCAGACAGCTGCAGAACTACAAGGCTCAGTATGCTCCATCCAGGACTGTATGCTGGAGTGAGAGGCAGGGGGAACAGAACTACAAGGCTCAGCATACTCCATCCACTAGTGTATGCAGGAGAGCAGACAGCAGCTGCAGAACTACAAGGCTCAGCATACTCCATCCACTAGTGTATGCAGGAGAGCAGACAGCAGCTGCAGAACTACAAGGCTCAGAATCCTCCATCCAGGACTATATGCAGGAGTTTTTTGCCCAAAAACGTAAAGCATTAAAAAGAAATGACTTGGGCTTCGCCATATTTTTGTATGGTAGCAAGGTACAGCAGGCAGGTACGGCTGCCCCCAACTCCCAGCTGCCTATATGTACCCGGCTGG
Organism: Anomaloglossus baeobatrachus; assembly: GCF_048569485.1. Taxonomy (NCBI): domain Eukaryota; kingdom Metazoa; phylum Chordata; class Amphibia; order Anura; family Aromobatidae; genus Anomaloglossus; species Anomaloglossus baeobatrachus. The sequence continues at coordinate 123,078,673 of NC_134355.1, read as the reverse complement.
GAACCAAAAATATAGGGAAGCCCTTTTTTTTTTTTTAATTATTTCATGAATTTCATGAAAGAATAAAAAAAAAATGACGTGGGCTTCGCCCAATTTTTGTGTTCAGCCAAGTACAACTAGGCAGCTGGGGATTGGAATACGCAGTGCAGGGTGCCCAAGCTTTCTGGGCACCCTCACTGCAAATTACAGTCCGCAGCCACCCCAGAAAATGGTACTTTTATAGGAGCGCACTCTTATGGCGCTGTATCCAACTTTTCCAGCTGCCCTGGTGCCGGGTGGCTCGCAGGGTAATAAGGGGTTAGGGCTAGCTGTGTATTATCAACTGGTCCTAAGCCCGAAATTCATGGTGTCATGCCAATATTAGACATGGCCACCATGAATTTCTAGTAAAGATAAAAAAAACACAACACACAGAAAAATATTTTTATTAGAAATAAAACACAACACAATTAGTGACTCCATCTTTATTGAACTAAAGAACCCCCCTCCCTCCGCAGTAATCCTGGGTCAGAGTCCTGCGATGTCCAATCTGGATCTAATATCATCTGATCGGTTTGCTGGAAAAAAGGCAAAGCGATCAGATGATGTGTCAGGTTCAAGGATGTTAATCGGCGTTTATACAATCAGCTGATACATCAGTAGAAAAAAAAACTACACACCTCTGTGCAGACTCCCGTCCGATGCAGGACCCGGTGGTAATCAGCTGATGCGGTCACCTGACCGCATCAACTGATAGTTTTAGCCGGCCGGGCGGTAAAAAGTCGGTCTCACCGCTGGACTTATACTGTCAACTGATGCCGTCAGGTGACAGCATCAGCTGATCACCGGCAGGTCCTGCAGCCATCGGACGTGTTCTGGGAGTCTGCAGACAGGTGAATATGATATTTTTTTTTGTACTGTTCACTTTTCATTTTGCAGCTGCTTCCACCTACCGGGAGTATTCACGCTTCTGTGTTTACCAACACAATGAATCCTCTTCCTGTACACATGACTGTACTACCCACCCCTTGCGTTTATAGCTGTGTTTTTAGTTATAGAAACACAGCTATATTTGCAATTTGCGTTTTTCATTGCGTTTTTGAACATCCCATGAACTCAATGGGTGAAAAATGCAGGAATAATTGACATGCTGCGTTTTTGTGGGCACCACAAAAACGCAGCTAAAAAAAAAACGCTGTGTGCAGACAGCAAAAATGAAAACTCATAGACTTTGCTGGTGAAGCAAAGTCATGCAGTTTTCTAAACAAAAACGCACCCGGAAAACGCACAAAAATGCGGTAAAAATCACCTAGTGCGCATATTGCCAATTCATGCTATCACCACAAGAACATAAGCCTTCTTAGGCCCATTGGTTGCTAAGCACCAGCGCTTCCTCACATGCCATTGCCACAGTGTGATATATAGTTAGGTCCAGAAATATTTGGACAGTGACACAATTTTCGCGAGTTGGGCTCTGCATGCCACCACATTGGATTTGAAATGAAACCTCTACAACAGAATTCAAGTGCAGATTGTAACGTTTAATTTGAAGGTTTGAACAAAAATATCTGATAGAAATTGTAGGAATTGTACACATTTCTTTACAAACACTCCACATTTTAGGAGGTCAAAAGTAATTGGACAAATAAACAAAACCCAAACAAAATATTTTTATTTTCAATATTTTGTTGCAAATCCTTTGGAGGCAATCACTGCCTTAAGTCTGGAACCCATGGACATCACCAAACGCTGGGTTTCCTCCTTCTTAATGCTTTGCCAGGCCTTTACAGCCGCAGCCTTCAGGTCTTGCTTGTTTGTGGGTCTTTCCGTCTTAAGTCTGGATTTGAGCAAGTGAAATGCATGCTCAATTGGGTTAAGATCTGGTGATTGACTTGGCCATTGCAGAATGTTCCACTTTTTTGCACTCATGAACTCCTGGGTAGCTTTGGCTTTATGCTTGGGGTCATTGTCCATCTGTACTATGAAGCGCCGTCCGATCAACTTTGCGGCATTTGGCTGAATCTGGGCTGAAAGTATATCCCGGTACACTTCAGAATTCATCCGGCTACTCTTGTCTGCTGTTATGTCATCAATAAACACAAGTGACCCAGTGCCATTGAAAGCCATGCATGCCCATGCCATCACGTTGCCTCCACCATGTTTTACAGAGGATGTGGTGTGCCTTGGATCATGTGCCGTTCCCTTTCTTCTCCAAACTTTTTTCTTCCCATCCTTCTGGTACAGGTTGATCTTTGTCTCATCTGTCCATAGAATACTTTTCCAGAACTGAGCTGGCTTCATGAGGTGTTTTTCAGCAAATTTAACTCTGGCCTGTCTATTTTTGGAATTGATGAATGGTTTGCATCTAGATGTGAACCCTTTGTATTTACTTTCATGGAGTCTTCTCTTTACTGTTGACTTAGAGACAGATACACCTACTTCACTGAGAGTGTTCTGGACTTCAGTTGATGTTGTGAACGGGTTCTTCTTCACCAAAGAAAGTATGCGGCGATCATCCACCACTGTTGTCATCTGTGGACGCCCAGGCCTTTTTGAGTTCCCAAGCTCACTAGTCAATTCCTTTTTTCTCAGAATGTACCCGACTGTTGATTTTGCTACTCCAAGCATGTCTGCTATCTCTCTGATGGATTCTTTCTTTTTTTTCAGCCTCAGGATGTTCTGCTTCACCTCAATTGAGAGTTCCTTAGACCGCATGTTGTCTGGTCACAGCAACAGCTTCCAAATGCAAAACCACACACCTGTAATCAACCCCAGACCTTTTAACTACTTCATTGATTACAGGTTAACAAGGGAGACGCCTTCAGAGTTAATTGCAGCCCTTAGAGTCCCTTGTCCAATTACTTTTGGTCCCTTGAAAAAGAGGAGGCTATGCATTACAGAGCTATGATTCCTAAACCCTTTCTCCGATTTGGATGTGAAAACTCTCATATTGCAGCTGGGAGTGTGCACTTTCAGCCCATATTATATATATATAATTGTATTTCTGAACATGTTTTTGTAAACAGCTAAAATAACAAAACTTGTGTCACTGTCCAAATATTTCTGGACCTAACTGTATTACTGAATTCTGTCGTCTTTTTCACAGTTATTGATTGTAAGTCAACAACACTGCTACCGTCACAGCTTGACCATGGACACTCACCATCTACACTCACTATATATATATCTCTCGCTTATATGTGTTGTTATATTTAGTGCTGATGTGACAGTGCTACCTTTGATCCACCCAGGCTGCCATAGTCCATTCATCATTAGCAGTGTCATAGCATGCAGGCACTCTTATTTTGATGTGTTTATACATTATCATTATTACCTATATACCATGTTGCCACCTGAACCACATGAAAGTGGCTACATGCTATTTATCTCTATGTGTGCCTAACCCGGACATGCCCAGGTTTCCCTAGCCACAGAAATGCCCAGTGGATTAGCCCTGCTTTCTCAAGCCCATTTGCCTATATGACAGTTTGTTTTTATTGATCTGTTAAATAAACGTTTGCATGTATATTTTCCAGAACTTGTGTATTGTTTATTAGTGAACACGTACACTTTTTGTTTTATTAATCTTTTATACAAACCATATGATACACCCACCTGATGATATCACAGGATTGGCGCTCCTTTAGACTATTTAAAGGGTTATTTCCAGCTTCCTATGTTAAAGGTGTTGTCCAATCAAATTAATGTTACTGTAGCCACACACTTTGCGCTTTGAGGAGTTGCTGGTTTCAGGTATGTAAGGCTGGTTTCACATCAGCATTTTTTTGCCTTGAGGCAAAAAAATGCAAACTGCATGTGACTGGATCCTGTTAAATTTGAGTTGAACGCATGCAAACGCAAGTGTTAGGCTGCTTTCACACTACGTTTTTTTAACATGCGTCATGAATGTTTTTTTAACGCAAAAATGGATCCAGTGCAAATGCGTTTTCATTTCAATGCATTTGCAATGGACTCGCGTCAACATGCGTTCACATGCGTTTGCGTGCGTTATAGTGAGGATCCAGCGACTTGCAGTTTTTTAACTTTTTTCAAAAACGCTACTTGTAGCGTTTTTGAGCTGCGTCCAAATACTGTTTTCACTGGATCCTGACTATACTGCACGCAAACGCATGTGAATGCTGGCATGCTGATCCTGCTTGCTCTACTGAGCATGCCCAGAAACCAGCCTGGCGTGATCAGTCTCTCTCTCTCCTATCTCTCTCCTCTCTCTCTCCCCCGCCTGAGAGCAGCGGACGCTCGTAACCAAGGTAAATTTCGGGTAACCAAGCAAAGCGCTTTGCTTAGGTACCTGATATTTACCTTGGTTACGTGTGCAGGGAGCAGGCAGTCCGGCTCCAAGCAGCTGCGGACGCTCGTAACCAAGGTAAATATCGGCTAACCAAGCAAAGCGCTTCGCTTAGTTACCCGATGTTTACCTTGGTTACCAGCGTCCGCAGCTGCCAGATGCCAGCTCCCAGTCTATCATGTTCAGTTCCCCTCACTCCCGATTACATGACTCCAATGCCCGCCCATAAACTTGAAGTGACAGGATCCTTCAAAATAACACATGCGTTTGCATGCATTTTTCTTTGTAAAAACAGGATCCACTTTTACAGCAAAATAACGTTCATGACACATGTTAAAAAAACGTAGTGTGAAAGCAGCCTTATTTACTGGATACTGTGACTTGCAGTTTATGAGTCATGTGGTCGGGAATGAGCTGAATGGGGCTGGGCGGGCATTAAAGTCATGTGATCGGGAGTGAGCTGAATCTGCCATGACAGCGTGGATGCAGCTCTGGATGAGAGAGTGAGTGAGAGTGTGTAAGAGTGTGTGTGAGTGTGTGAGAGTGATATTCAGGCCATGTTCTGTACAGCAAACAGGATCTTCCTGCAGCATACAACTGCAACTGTTAAAACCGGATCTGGCGCCCATTGAAACACATTGTAGCTACTGCCGGAATGTACAGGATCCGGTGACATGCAGTTTTTGATAAAAGGTAAAAAACTGCAACTCACCGGATCCTGAGACTACCGCACGCAAACGCATGCAAACGCATGTTGCCGCAAGTCCATCGACATTGCATTGAGCAGACAACGGATCCGGTAAGATGCGTTTTGCGTGTTTTTGCCGACCGGTGTGAAACCAACCTTATATGCATACTCCCGGCCAGAATCCGACCAGAGGGGCAAATCCTCACTCAATGCAATGCAGAGGGGTGCGTTGTTGCACAATGTAAGTGTATTGTGATATGCAGACTCCTTGCCAGAATGTGACCAGAGGGTGCGTCCTCACTCAATGCAAGTGTATTGAGCAATGCCGTGCCCCTCTAGTGGGATACTGACTGGAAGTGTGCAACTGGCAACTCGTAAGTGTCTTCAGACTTATGGAATTAGATGGGACAACACCTTTAAGATAGGAAGCTGGAAACAACCATTTAAATAGACTATAAAGGGCACTTTTGCAGCCGTTCTTGAGATATTGCCACTTTTCTTTTGTTTACAACTTGTGCCTAGGAGACCGACCACCTTTAATATCTAGCTTGAAAGCACTGAGCTAAACCTAGCCAGCATTAGGAGGTAACAACGCGTCTCAGCAATCCTGGCCAGCTTCACAGCAGTGCTGAAAAGCTCAATGGAAAAGAGCTTGTAAGCACTGTGCATGTTCTGCTGTCTAGCAACAGTGGTCATGCTTCATGTCAATGAGCTGTATACAAAAGAAAAGTGTTAATGTCTCAAAAAACAGCTAAAATTGTAATAAACCATATATAGCAACATTTCTTGCTTTTACAAACTTTACTATATCCATCTCTGAAGATGGGAATAATCCTTTAAACCTGTAATGCCAACATGGATAGATGATGTTCTCATCCTGATGAAGGTTGATCTGACCCTGAAACGTGCTGATGTATACATTTCCAATATAGACCCTTCTACATGTCTTCTGTGCCAGCCGATCATTCTTCTGTGGCAGGGCAGCTGGCATATACGTCCTGTTCTTGGATCCTTCCACAACTTTTGCGCACTCTGCACTTGGAAGGAGATGTCACTAAGAGTTATTTGCATTCTTCTTTATTGAATAGCTCTGTACTATTTTGTACTAGCATTTTATCTCATCTTGATAAGCTGCTTTAGATGGTAAGATTACAATAACATACTGGAATAGCTTTACAATAGGTGGTGCAGTGCGCCCTCTAGGGGTAAATCTGTGGTATATTGCAGTAGCAGGAGTGGAAATGAGAGTTCAAGATTTAAGAATTCTATCCGCAGCATAAAGTGAAAATCCGCACTGCAGGTCAATTAATATTGCAGATTTTTAATTAAATCTACTTCTATTTTTTTCCAAAAATCTACAGCAGGTAATTCTCTATATAGAAATAATATAGGTATAATTTTGTGGTGGGATTTTATACATGCCACAACATCTAGAAACCAGGCACTGAATCCTAATGCTAGTTTATTGCTCCATTCAAGGGGTATTCTCAAGTTTGTAACATAGCACCATCATATTCCACAGCGCTTTACAGACATTGTCATCACTGTCCCCATTAGGACTCATAATCTAATTTCCCTATCAGTATGTCTTTGGAGTGTGGGAAGAAAGTGGAGCAGACCCACGCAAACCTGGGAAGAAGATACAAACTCCTTACAGATGTTGTTCTTGGTGGGATTTGAGCCTAGGACCATAGTGCTACAGAACTACAGTGCCAACCCCTGAGCCATCAGTTAACCCCCTCCCTCCACAGGCAGTCCTGAAACATAGCTGGACTGGGGTATTCTCAAGTTTGGAAATTATCTGATATCAGTCGAATATGGGATAATTTCTCAATAACAGTAGGTCCGAACGCTGATGCTCCTACTCATCATGAAAAGCAGGGCAATGAAGAACCCTGTGTGCATGGAGCGTTGGTCCATTATGTGCACATCCACTCCATTCATTCTAATGGGGGTGCCGAAGACCAGCCGAGAGCAGCGCTTGGCTATCCATACCTTTCCATATGAAAATAAAAATGGATGCTCAGCTTTTAGCTGTTGGCCAAACAAGTAACCCAATAACAGGCATGATGTATAAGATATCATAAGATGAATTAGGAATTTTTGCAGTCCTATATAAATTACACATAGTGTACTGCAATATTAATTGTATTAAATGGCAAATTCAACGATATTGATAACACTTCAGGAAACACGAAAATGGCAGAGCCATACTGATGTATTCTACTAATTTGAAAGGTGTGTAATTTGATTCACTAGGGGGCGCTGAAGTACCTGTAAAGCACCTGATTCTAAACCGTATATTCTTTTTGCTGATATCCACTAATTGCCCATTCTGTTCTTTCTGGACACTATAGCTAATTTATTAAATTTATGGGATCTGATACAAGGTACATGATATACAGTACAGACCAAAAGTTTGGACACACCTTCTCAGTCAAAGAGTTTTCTTTATTTTCATGACTCTGAAAATTGTAGATTCACATTGAAGGCAGCAAAACTATGAATTAACACACGTGGAATGAAATACTTAACAAAAAAGTGTATAACAGCTGAAAATATGTCTTCTATTCTATGTTCTTTAAAGTAGCCACCTTTTGCTTTGATTACTGCTTTGCACACTCTTGACATTCTCTTAATGAGCTTCAAGAGGTAGTCACCAGACATGGTTTTCCAACAGTCTTGAAGGAGTTCCCAGAGATGCTTAGCACTTGTTGGCCCTTTTGCCTTCACTCTGCGGTCCAGCTCACCCCAAATTATCTCTATTGGGTTCAGGTCTGGTGACTGTGGAGGCCAGGTCATCTGGCGTAGAACCCCATCACTCTCCTTCTTAGTCAGCTAGCCCTTACACAGCCTGGAGGTGTGTTTGGGGTCATTTTCCTGTTGAAAAATAAATGATGGTCTAACTAAACACAAACCGGATGGAATAGCATGCTGCTGAAAGATGCTGTGGTAGCCATGCTGGTTCTGTATGCCTTCAATTTTGAATAAATCCCCAACAGTGTCACCAGCAAAGCACCCCCACACCATCACACCTCCTCCTCCATGCTTCATGGTGGGAACCAGGCATGTAGAGTCCATCCGTTCACCTTTTCTGCATCGCACAAAGACATGGTGGTTGGATCCAAAGATCTCAAATTTGGACTCATCAGACCAAAGCACAGATTTCCACTGGTCTAATGTCCATTCCTTGTGTTCTTTACCCAAACAAGTCTCTTCTGCTTGTTTCCTGTCCTTAGCAGTGGTTTCCTAGCAGCTATTTTATCATGAAGGCCTGCTGCACAAAGTCTCCTCTTAACAGTTGTTCTAGAGATGTGTCTGCTGCTAGAACTCTGTGTGGCATTGACCTGGTCTCTAATCTCAGCTGTTGTTAACCTGCGATTTCTGAGGCTGGTGGCTCGGATAAACGTATCCTCCACAGCAGAGGTGACTCTTGGTCTTCCTTTCTGGGGCGGTCCTCATGTGAGCCAGTTTCTTTGTAGCGTTTGGTGGTTTTTGCCACTGCATTTGGGGACACTTTCAAAGATTTCCCAATTTTTTGGGCTGACTGACCTTCATTTCTTAAAGTAATGATGGCCACTCGTTTTTCTTTACTTAGCTGCTTTTTTCTTGCCATAATACAAATTCTAACAGTCTATTCAGTAGGACTATCAGCTGTGTATCCACCAGACTTCTGCACAACACAACTGATGGTCCCAACCCCATTTATAAGGCAAGAAATCCCACTTATTAAACCTGATAGGGCACACCTGTGAAGTGAAAACCATTTTGGTGACTACCTCTTGAAGCTCATTAAGAGAATGCCAAGAGTGTGCAAAGCAGTAATCAAATCAAAAGGTGGCTACTTTGAAGAACCTAGAATATAAGACATATTTTCAGTTGTTTCACACTTTTTTGTTAAGTATTTCATTCCACATGTGTTAATTCAAAATTACGATGCCTTCAATGTGAATCTACAATTTTCAGAGTCATGAAAATAAAGAAAACTCTTTGAATGAGAAGGTGTGTCCAAACTTTTGGTCTGTAGTGTACGTGGAGTGTAAAATTCTGTCTTTGCACACACCTTGTCTTGAAAATGCATGGAAGGTCCAACAGCTACGGTATGTTGGTGAAAAAATTTGGAACGGTCAGAATATAGGAAAGCAAAATCTAAAAAATTCTTCAGGTACTAAAGGGTTAATAATGGGACCATTAATGATAAAAATATATACTTTTTTTGTATATTAAATGAGTTTGTCTTTGTGGATTACAGTGACTTTCAGCATCTTCATTTTAATAAAGGAAGACTAATGTGCGTGGGAACAGGATGGAAGATAATGTAACAGTGTGAGCACCATGATACAGCAATCAAAATAGGGGTGCAGGTAAATTTTTACTAATTAAAAAATTAAGTATATATTTTAGATTTTTAAGAAATTTGCAAGGCTGTAATGACTAGTGATGAGCAGACCCGGACTGTAAAAGTCCAGATCCGTGTGGTTTCAAAGATACCCGGGTGCCGGACCCAGCAGTGGAGAAATTAAAAGAAATAAACGAAAAATAAAGAAAATAAGAATGAAACGAGTGCTTCATACTTACCGAGGCTCCGTGTCGGCTGTACGCTGCTCTTACGGCCTCTCCTTCACTTCATGGGCAGCTCATCATTGCTCATCCATAGGCACTGCTTTCCCCGCCCACCGGCTGTTCTGGCATCTGTGATTGGTTGCAATCAGATATGCTCCCAGCCTGTGTGACAGCGTCTGACAGCAACCACTCACAGGTGCTGTCTGCATGTCAGTATCATGGTACAAAAATAAATAAAACAATTGGCATAAGGTCCCCCCATATTATAATACCAAGTACAGATAGACCCCCTGATAAAGGTATCCGAAACGTACGTTGGGGTTGGAGTCCACCATGGTCTCACATGAGTGTTTTGTTCCTGTAGGTAATATCTTATACTCTCCATATACTCAGATGTATCATTTGGACTTATGTATTTTGAATCAGCTGCAAGTATTTACTGCAATCTGGCATAGTACTATCCATTTGAAAACTATTTGTACAATGAGTTTCCTATATGCTCCAGGGTATTTATCCTTATAAGTGCAATAGGAACTGCTTTCCCTTGATTCAGTATCTTTTGGTGCAATATAACGCTATACTATGTGTAATATTCTTAACCCCAAAAATTATTTTAATTTTTTATATATATATATATATATATATATATATATATATATATATACACACACACAATTATTTTGTGCAATATTAATTGTTTTTTTCATGGGCAATATTATTGGGTATGATATATTAATATATAAATATTTATAAATATTTTAACTTAATGATTTGTCTATTCATATCTCTTACCTGGTTTAATATTTAATATCTATTTGCACATCTGCGCCTTAATTAATTAATTCTTTAAACTATCAATATTTGCGCATCGCCTTTGCACTTAGATTTATTTTTGCCCTCTATGTTATTATGTAGTATCTTTCATGTGTGCATTTATTCTTCCACGCATGCTTTTTATTAGGGATTTTTTGTTGTTGTCACTTAACCATTTGATTTCCAGTTCTGTTCATTTAATATATATATTTTTTGTAATAATTATTTTTGGACCATATCTCGTTTTATTTCTTTTCTTGGTTTGGTTTATCTAATGTTACCGAGGGTCTACTATATTTTTTTGTGCAGCATGTTTACATCCCTTATTTAGTTTTATTTTAAACTATTTATATTATTTTGCAGTGGTGGTTGTTACGAATGTTTTTGTTTTGACAAAAATCATTGTATACCAGCACAGATTATGCATATGGCTAGAGAGTGCAACGCCCAGCCATGCGTTTATCTTGGCTGTGTATCAAAATTAGAGGAACCGCATGCTGCTTTTTTTTTTTTAACTATTTAAATAAATAATTTAAAAAAAATATTTTTATACCCAGCCATGATAAAGCCCGACAGCTGGAGGCTGGTATTTTCAGACAGGGGATGCCTATGGTTATTAGGCCCCCAAGCCTAAAATAACAACCGGTAGCTGCCCGAGATTGTCTCATCCATTAGATTTGACAAATTCGGTGCTTTACCAGGCTCTTCCCAACTGCCCTGATGCGGTGGTAATCGGGGTAATGAGGGGTTAATAACAGCGCACAGCTGCCATCAAGCCCAAAATTAGTGATGGGAAGGGGTCTATGAGACTCTCCCATCACTAATCCTATAAGTAAAAAGAAATACACAAATACAGAGAAAAATTCTTTATTTGGAATAAAATACAAAAAAAGACCGTCTTTCACCACTTTATTAACCCGAAAAGTCACCAACGCAGGTCTGACATAATCCACACAAAGGTCACACAACAGTCCTGGCTCTGCTACATACCAGTCTGGAGAGACTGAAAACATGTCCAATCTCTCCAGGCTCTGGAAAACATTGACAAGAAGGACCCGGCTGGCAGCAGTTAGTTCATCGGAGGTCATACTCATACTTGGATTCCCACGGTATAACCTCTGGTGACCTGAAGCACTCCGGCTTAAAGTATGGGGCCATGGCCTGCACCGCACCAACCCTTTAACACTGACAGTGCCGCGCGAGCGTCGGGGAGCACCCCCCTGCTGGCACTGCCACTGTTAAAGTGATACACATCTAGTCATGAACCAGGAGGCTCAGGATGAGTAGATCTCTGCGCCCGCTCACAGAGGAGTACTGCATGTCTCATGAACCAGGAGGCTCACGATGAATAGTGTGCTGCCCCGCTCGCAGCAGCCGAGCTGCTCGGATCCAGACCTTCTATGGGTGGCTCGAGGGTCTCCGGACCCGGGGGTCTCGCGTTCACTTCGATCAAGAAGGGGGTTTGTAGTGGTGGATGTAGGACGTATATGTACGGGCTGAGCCGTATTAAGTTCGTGACGCCACCCACGGTATGTGGTGAGGTTGGACACCACCACTGCAGTGACGGGGCACCCGGGGGAGATGTTATGCAGCAAGTTGTTAACCCCTCCGTGGGTAGGGATGGTGGCCCCAGAACCCGTTGGGGATTGGTGCAGGGAGCTGGGCGACCGCAGGATGCTGGTGTATTCACTATTGAAGGAAACACACGAGTCTCTGGTAAACCAAGGTGATGGTGGTCGGTGCCCGCAGCCGGCTGCGTTCTGGTCCCCCACCCGGCTGGTGGTCTCTGTCTTTCTCCTGCACCTTTGTGTAATGGTGGACTGTCTGTGCTTGCAACTTCAGGAGTCCGCTCCCGGTTGGATGTGGCTTAATGAGCCCTTGCCTGCAGACTCTGGCCCGTGGGATCTCTGAGCCCTGGCGGTGGCCTTTTATCCCCCTCAGTGGGCTGTTGTCTTCTAATAGAGACTTTGACTGGGACAGGACCTCTAGTCCTGGCCTCAATCGGTGAATTAACAAGTTCCAGTAGCTTCTGGACTTGGCTTCAGGGTCTGAGTACCCCCCTGTGTGCTCCGGTTTCCGAGTCGGTTCCGGCGGGCCACTACCCTATCCCGGTCCACCTCGGTTCCACCGAGCCATCTTCCCGGCTCCTGCAGATGGAGACCGCCGTCTGCCTTGTAGCCAATGGCACTAGGGCTCCTACCCAGGCACCGTTCAATTTGGGGTATTCGCCTCTGCTGGAGCTGGGCACAGCTCCAGCCCACATTCCTCTCCATCTTGAACTCTAAACATATCTGTATACTTTCCCGCCCCGGGCTGTCCAGACTCCTTGGTGGGTGTCTTCCAACAGCTTGGTTCCGCCCCCTGGTGTGTCCATCTAGCCCTGAGGGGGGTGACTAGGGCTTTGAGGTTGGCTGATGTCACCTGTGAGGGAAAGGTGTAGTGCAGGGGCCTATCTGTGACTACCTGGCCCGGCCAGGGCATCACACTAGCTCTGCTCATCCTGAACCTCCTGGTTCATGAATAGATGTGTAGCACTCCTCTGTGAGCGGGCACAGAGATCTGCTCATCCTGAACCTCCTGGTTCATGAATAGATGTGCAGCACTCCTCTGTGAGCGGGCACAGAGATCTGCTCATCCTGAACCTCTTGGTTCATGACTAGATGTGGCACTCCTCTCTGTGAACCAGAAGGCCCAGGATGAGCAGATCTCTGTGCCCGCAATGTTTCCTCCTGTCCACTATAATCATGCAAGGGGGAGCCCGTACATTCTAGTATCTACTGTACCTATATTGTTCTAGACGCAGGCAGTGAATGTGTGACCTGAAAGCAGCTTGCCGCCATGACATGGAGCCTTGGTGAGTCTATGGGGACCAGAATCCACCAACATTTTTAATTGCTAGATTCTGGTCCCCAAAAACTTATATGGGTACCGGATTCCAGACCAAATCCGGATTTTTGAAAAAATTTAGAAGGGACCTGCCAGTCCCAGTGATCTGCGAGTCCGCTCATCTCTACCAATGACCCAAACAAGGCAATCTGACAGTACAGGATTTAAGTTTTTAACGAGTTATCTTAAGACCAAAATATCCTAATGGAACCCACAATCACTCCGTCAGAGAAGGATAAGCAAAAGTAAGTTTTTTTAATCACTGGAGTGAGAAAATAAACAAATGCCTGTAGCTAATCCTGTGATCATCGAGGCTTTTAGTGGTCTAAAGTCTTTAACCCAGATAGACTTGAAGAAGGGTTCACTTTAATGGACGTGATCTCTCCCTACATCCCTTGATCTTAATAATGCCTTGAACTATTTTCAGTTCTTTTCAGCTGTTCCTGACCAATATCCTATAGAGACAGTCAGTGACGGCCTGGGGGATTTCAATTAAGCCTTCATGTGTTGATTCAATCAGGAAAACTTAAGCTGTCCGATTGCAGCCAACAACTTTGACAAATCTCCAGTAAATGCACCAACACGTAGGTAAAAATGCAATAAAAGGAAAAATACTTAAATAAAAAGTTGTATACTCTCAAATTATATAAACTTGAACGTTAACCAAGCAGTAACATTAACAGGGCACCTAATGAACAATAAGTTTTACAATTAAAAAACATTGTTTTGTTTAAAATTGTTAATCAGGTAAATGCTGTAGGTGTCTCCAAAAAAATCCATATAATAGCTGTATTTATGCATACGTACAGTCATGGCCAAAAGTTTTGAGAATGCTACAAATATTAATTTTTACAAAGTCTACTGCTTAAGTTTTTCTAATTGCAATTTGCATATACTCCAGAATGTCATAAAGAGTGATCAGCTTAACAGCAATTACTTGCAAAGTCAATATTGGCTAAGAAAATGAACTTTAACCCCCAAAACACATTTCAACAGCATTGCATTCCTGCCTTAAAAGGAGCAGCTAACATTGTTTTAGTGATTGTTCCATTAACACAGGTGTGGGTGTTGAAGAGGACAGGGCTGGCGATCAATCAGTCATGATTAAGTAAGAATGACACCACTGGACACTTTAAAAGGAGACTGGTGCTTGGTATCATTGTTTCTCTTCAGTTAACCATGGTTATCTCTAAAGAAACACGTGCAGCCATCATTGCTCTGCACAAAAATGGCCTAACAGGGAAGAGTATCGCAGCTACAAAGATTGCACCTCAGTCAACAAACTATCGCATCATCAAGAACTTCAAGGCGAGAGCTTCCATTGTTGCCAAGAAGGCTCCAGGGCGCCCTAGAAGGACCAGCAAACGCCAGGACCGTATCTTAAAACTGTTTCAGCTGCGGGATCGGACTACCAGCAATGCCGAGCTAGCTCAACAATGGCAGCAGGCTGGTGTGAGTGCTTCTGCACGCACTGTGAGGTGGAGACTGCTTGAGCAAGGCCTGGTTTCAAGGAGGGCAGCAAAGAAGCCACTTCTCTCCAGAAAAAACATCAGGGACCGACTGATATTCTGCAAAAGGTACAGGGAGTGGACTGCTGAGGACTGGGGTAAAGTCATTTTCTCAGATGAATCCCCTTTTCGATTGTTTGGGACATCTGGAAAACAGCTTATTAGGAGAAGAAGAGGTGAGCACTACCACCAGTCTTGTCTCATGACAACTGTTAAGCATCCTGAAACGATTCATGTGTGGGGTTGCTTCTCAGCCAAGGGAATCGGCTCACTCACAGTCTTGCCTAAAAACACAGCCATGAATAAAGAATGGTACCAGAATGTCCTCCAAGAGCAACTTCTCCCAACTGTCCAAGAGCAGTTTGGCACCCAACAATTCCTTTTCCAGCATGATGGAGCACCTTGCCTTAAAGCAAAGGTGATCACAAAATGGCTCATGGAACAAAACATAGAGATTTTGGGTCCATGGCCTGGAAACTTCCAAGATCTTAATCCCATTGAGAACTTGTGGGCAATCATCAAGAGACGGGTGGACAAACAAAAAACAACAAATTCTGGCAAAATGCAAGCATTGCTTATGCAAGAATGGACAGCTATCAGTCAGGATTATGTCCAGAAGTTGATTGAGAGCATGCCAGGGAGAATTGCAGAGGTCCTGAAGAAGAAAGGTCAACACTGCAAATATTGACCTGCTGCATTAAATCATTCTGTCAATATAACCTTTTGGTACTCATAATATGATTGCAATTATATTTCTGTATGTGATGTAAACATCAGACAAACACAATTAAAAACCAGAGGGCAACAGATCATGTGAAAAAATAATTTTGGTGTCATTCTCAAAACGTTTGGCCATGACTGTATATCAAAGGGGTTAAGACAAGTAATGTGGCATTATACGGTCACCATTCAAGCACTTGAACATAATTATGTATACAGTTTGTATTATGAAAACTGTTGACAGATCTGTTGTAAAGGAAACCTGTATAGGGATGAGTGGACCCAAGTTCGACCAGACTTTAGTCCAATGTTCAATCTGGGTACCCAGACCTGAACCCCATATAAGTAGAGATGAACGGACCCAAAGAAGTTTAGGTTCGCCGCTTTCAGCCAGACTTTAGATAAAGTTCAGTTCGGGATCCAAACTTGACCTGAACTTGATCCTAGAGTTCGAACCCCATTGGAAGTCAATGATTGGGCAGTTCGGCTCTATACCCACATCCAACCAGCCATAAACAGAGCATTTTCAGGGGAGGGAGGGTGGAATTTTTTGGTTTGGGGGGACACTACATCTGAAAACGTTTTTATCCCCAGTAAGAGCCATTCAGAGACTTCTATTGGCTGCCACTGGCCCAAAAACTGAGCATATCTGAGCACCCCAATGCTCGATTGAGTGGTTTGCATACATACAGCACTCAAACACCAAGCTTAGACACTGAGTTTTTTAAAAAGTCCATGTTCACTAATCTCTACATAAAAAGTCAATGGGGACCTGAACTTATGTGCTGTAAAGTAGTTCTAGTAAGGGCTAGGGGGCTGCAAAAAGAAGCAAATGGGGGTAAGAGCAGGACAATTATACATACTGTGTTTCCCCGAAGATAAAACAGCAGTCACATTGCTGTACTGGCCCGCTGTTTAAACAAAATGCATAATCACTTCTTCCCCCATCCACCCTCTGTGCTAGCGTCTGCGATTGATTGCAGTCAGACTACTATACACACCCTCCGCTGTTTAAACAAAATGAATATTCACTGCTTCCCTCGCCCACCCTCTGTGTTTTCTTCTGTGATTGGTTGCAGTCAGTCTGCTGTTGTAGTGCCCCTGAGACTGGTCGCTACAGGTTATATCATTATATCCTTTCCGGGCAGGAAGAGGTTAACCCGGTAAACCGAAAAAACATATATATAGGCTCAAATGCACATCATACCTGCCAAAGTATATGGTCCCAGTACCACGTCCGTGTCCCGACCCCGACACGTGTTTTGCCCTAGCGTCCTCAGGGGGCGTGTGGTCAATAGGGCACATGGGGTTCCCCTTATTTATGATAACCATCCAAGATAAAGAAGACAGATGGGACTGCTATTATCAGGATGGGAAAGGTTATTGGGCCCCTTCCCAGCCTTTGCTTTTTAAAATAAAATATTTTTTTTTCTGTGTCAATATTTTTTATTAACTTTACATTTGCCGAGTTAGTAATGGGGTATCTGATGGGGTATCCATTACTAACCCCTGGGATTGATGTCAGCTGTCAACTCATAGCTGACATCAATCCAAAAGTATTACTCCCGAACTTGAACACAGACTTCCCTGGGAAAACTGTGTTAGCGCTTGAGACACAAACACTAAGCATCCGTTACGAATGCCAAACTTTACCGTTCAGGTTTGGCCTTCACTAAACCTGTCTATCATGCTGTACAAAGGCTAGTAAGACGTAGTACAGCGTAATCCCCACTAGGTGTCAGCAGAGTAGTGAAGGAGAGACAAAGAAACACTGTAACGGAAAGGCAGCTGAAGTACAGCAGAGTAACTTCAGCAGGCAGTAAATAGGCAAACCACCAGGGGGCAATAGAGTAGTCAAACAGTCAGGGTCTAGCCAGGAAAGTTGAGTCACTGCAAAGGGAGGATCAATATATCAAGTCAGAAAACAGAACCAAGTCGGAAGCCATGAGATCAGGTATGCAGAGGGAAACACAACCACAGACAGGAGAGGAAGGCCAGGGACTGGGACAGGCAGATGAACGGCGAAGGGTACCAGTCAGGACACAGTAGCAGGGAGGCAGGACAGATTGGGAACACTCACCAGAGCCAGTATACAAGCTGCAAGGCAGAAAAATATCACTAGCACGGAGCCATAGGTAGAGAGGCAAGATATAGTGTCCTGGGATCCAGAACAAGGCAAGGGAAGTTAACCCCTGACATGGCCAGGCCAGAGCTGGGTGTAACCATCAGCAGGGAAAAGCCGGCCTGGATCATGACACAGTCATAAAAAAATGCAATAAATCGAATGCGGTGCTTCCAATTATATCCAGCCTTGATAGGGTCTTGTTAGATTATTTTAATAAAAAATACATATGTGTTTATATAATAAAACAACACGTTTCGGCTCTATTTCATAGAGGCTTCTTCAGGTTGAAAAAAAAATATGAAACAATGAATAATGTGCACCTAAGTGCTATACCAAATAAATGCAGCATCATTATCAGGTCTAAAAAATCTGTTTAGTAATGTATGCAGTTTGTATTGTGAAATATCTGCATTAAATTTCTAGACAATAATATAAAATCTTATATGTACATTGAATGTACATGTACATGTAGTTTTGTTACCATTTCTCACCCATGTTATATTTTCTCAATGTGTTTTAATAATTTTTATTGCATGAAAAAAACAATTCCGTATAGAACATTAATCAAGATTAAATAGATATAGCGGTAAATCAATGTATGTATGCCATTTGAAATCCTTCTCAAATCCAGTATGCAGTGCAGTAACCTTAATGATTGTCGTAAGTAAAGTCCCTTAATTTATAGTCACAGAAAACACATTTAATGTATTCTCTGTGTCTGTGTGAGTAAAATGTGCCAGCTAACAAAAAGTACAATCATATGAAACAGCAGTTGTCCTATCTTGAAGCCGAGTCTATAAAGTCAGTATGCTCAGCAATTCATGTGATAAGTCCAGATAAAGACTCAATAAGCTCCCAGTGGTATGTAAATTACAGCATTAGTTGTAATATATTATTATTGCTTGAAGGTAACTAAAAACTCTGTGTATTATATTCTAATGTACAATGTTTTTGCTTTTCCTTTGCTTCCTAATTAGTCATTATTAAAAAAAAAGTCTACTAATTTGTTACTCCATAGTGACAGTCCTTTATCTGCCTGATTGCTTGTTAAAACTGATAGAAATCTGTCACTGGCCAGGTCTAAATTATCTATCTACTTCACCCTCTCCTTCCTCTCTGTGTTTGGGCCCCCAGCCTGAAAATAGCAGCCTACAGCCGCCCAGAATTGTTGTGTGACACCCTGGCAAAACCAGATTGTCACAGAGGTTGCACAAATCTCTCAGGTGCAGGACTCCATCCTCCTTCGCATACCAACACAAAGCCACACCCAGGTGCACAACACCAGCCAGTAAAGCCTAGTCACCCTCCATGACAATAAGGACACACCAGTGGGCGGGACCAGGCGGATGGGAGCGCCCACCTAGGGGTCCTGAGGTGTTCTGGGAGGGAACAACATACAGTCAGGGCCAGAAATATTTGGACAGTGACACAAGTTTTGTTATTTTAGCTGTTTACAAAAACATGTTCAGAAATACAATTATATATATAATATGGGCTGAAAGTGCACACTCCCAGCTGCAATATGAGAGTTTTCACATCCAAATCGGAGAAAGGGTTTAGGAATCATAGCTCTGTAATGCATAGCCTCTTCTTTTTCAAGGGACCAAAAGTAATTGGACAAGGGACTCTAAGGGCTGCAATTAACTCTGAAGGCGTCTCCCTCGTTAACCTGTAATCAATGAAGTAGTTAAAAGGTCTGGGGTTGATTACAGGTGTGTGGTTTTGCATTTGGAAGCTGTTGCTGTGACCAGACAACATGCGGTCTAAGGAACTCTCAATTGAGGTGAAGCAGAACATCCTGAGGCTGAAAAAAAAGAAAAAATCCATCGGAGAGATAGCAGACATGCTTGGAGTAGCAAAATCAACAGTCGGGTACATTCTGAGAAAAAAGGAATTGACTGGTGAGCTTGGGAACTCAAAAAGGCCTGGGCGTCCACGGATGACAACAGTGGTGGATGATCGCAGCATACTTCCTTTGGTGAAGAAGAACCCGTTCACAACATCAACTGAAGTCCAGAACACTCTCAGTGAAGTAGGTGTATCTGTCTCTAAGTCAACAGTAAAGAGAAGACTCCATGAAAGTAAATACAAAGGGTTCACATCTAGATGCAAACCATTCATCAATTCCAAAAATAGACAGGCCAGAGTCAAATTTGCTGAAAAACACCTCATGAAGCCAGCTCAGTTCTGGAAAAGTATTCTATGGACAGATGAGACAAAGATCAACCTGTACCAGAATGATGGGAAGAAAAAAGTTTGGAGAAGAAAGGGAACGGCACATGATCCAAGGCACACCACATCCTCTGTAAAACATGGTGGAGGCAACGTGATGGCATGGGCATGCATGGCTTTCAATGGCACTGGGTCACTTGTGTTTATTGATGACATAACAGCAGACAAGAGTAGCCGGATGAATTCTGAAGTGTACAGGGATATACTTTCAGCCCAGATTCAGCCAAATGCCGCAAAGTTGATCGGACGGCGCTTCATAGTACAGATGGACAATGACCCCAAGCATACAGCCAAAGCTACCCAGGAGTTCATGAGTGCAAAAAAGTGGAACATTCTGCAATGACCAAGTCAATCACCAGATCTTAACCCAATTGAGCATGCATTTCACTTGCTCAAATCCAGACTTAAGACGGAAAGACCCACAAACAAGCAAGACCTGAAGGCTGCGGCTGTAAAGGCCTGGCAAAGCATTAAGAAGGAGGAAACCCAGCGTTTGGTGATGTCCATGGGTTCCAGACTTAAGGCAGTGATTGCCTCCAAAGGATTCGCAACAAAATATTGAAAATAAAAATATTTTGTTTGGGTTTTGTTTATTTGTCCAATTACTTTTGACCTCCTAAAATGTGGAGTGTTTGTAAAGAAATGTGTACAATTCCTACAATTTCTATCAGATATTTTTGTTCAAACCTTCAAATTAAACGTTACAATCTGCACTTGAATTCTGTTGTAGAGGTTTCATTTCAAATCCAATGTGGTGGCATGCAGAGCCCAACTCGCGAAAATTGTGTCACTGTCCAAATATTTCTGGACCTAACTGTAGTTGAAGTTGGAGAACAGTACTGACATTTCAAGTGAGAGGAGTGTGGAGTGACAGCAGAGTCAGGGGTTGGGGCCCCTGGACTACCGGACTACTGACTAGGTGGCAGACGGCAAGCAGGACCACAGGCGACGGAGATCCGGTCACGGGAGACCTTAAGTGGACCGGGGCAGGGTTGTAGCCCGCCAGTGTCGACAGCGAAAATCCGGTCCGGAGGCCGTGCACATTCGGGGTGCTTGGACCCTAGGGTGAGGAAGGTTTCAAGCCCCTTGTCAATTAGCCAGCCGGGGACAAGGTTCCAGACCTTGTTCCACCTGTAAGCCCAGTGAGCAAAACGGAAGCCCAACGCGGGAGATAGGGTGTCCTCCAGAACCCACAGAGATCCCACGGGTCAGATTTCGCGGGCCACAGCTCCCAACATACAAAGTTACCGGGAGGGACTTCCCCGTTTCAAGCGGAGTTGTCCCATTGAAGACACAAACACTGAGTGCAGGAGGAAGGGACTTGTTTGCTACATCAGGGTGTGGGACCCGAATACACCCGCCGGAGTCTACCGGTCACTGGCAATTTGGTTTACCACTGGACTCTGTGTGCAATCCTTTGGAACTGTGAGTACACCATCCATCCCTGATCCAACCCTGCATGACACTCTCTGCAGCCATTACTCCCGTTCACCTGGGCCCTAGGACAACACCTCCCCTACCCGTGGAGGGGATTCCATCCTGCTGCCCCACTTCATCAGCCCCGGGCGTCCCATAACCAGGCAGCGGCGGTGCTACCAACTCTCACCACAACCCACGGGTGACGTCACTGACAAACTATTCCCCTGTAAATACACCCTTCCTACGGTTGTGAGGATGGACGGCTGCACGAGCCCAGGTCCGGCTGTCACTTGAGCCACAGTAACGAACCCGGATCCGAGCACCCCCTTGAAGTGGTCTGGCCCCCGTCCGCAACAGTTGGATCCATCAATTAGATGCAACAATCCCAGCACTATACCCGGCTCTTCTTGATTGCCCTAGTGTGGTTACAATCAGGGTAATAAAGGGTTAATCGCAGCCCCCAGCTGGAACTTAGCCCTACATTAGTGATGGGGAGGGTCTTTTACTAATTACTAATCTGTAAGTGAAAGTAAATAAACACAAACACCGAAAAAAATCCTTTATTTGAAATAAATTAGAGAAAAACACCTTCTTTCACCACTTTATTAACCCTCAAAACACCCCTACAGGTCCGACGTAATCCACACGAGGTTCCACGACAATTCCAGCTTTGCTACATCTGAAGTCACATGCTGTTTTTTTAAAATTATTTATTTAAATACGTTTTTTTAAAAGCCGCATGCGGTTACTCCTATTTTGATACACAACCAAGATAAATGCACGGCTGGGGGCTGCAGCCTGTAGCCGTATGCTTTATCTGTGCTGGGTATCATAATATGCATGATGTATTACTGGACCCGCAAACAGCATCTGTGATTGGAAATGTCAGACAAGCTCTCACTCAGCATGGGGGTTC
Organism: Anomaloglossus baeobatrachus; assembly: GCF_048569485.1. Taxonomy (NCBI): domain Eukaryota; kingdom Metazoa; phylum Chordata; class Amphibia; order Anura; family Aromobatidae; genus Anomaloglossus; species Anomaloglossus baeobatrachus. The sequence goes on along the minus strand of NC_134355.1, from coordinate 123,056,518 downwards.
ATCTGACTGCAACCAATCACAGATGCTGGTGGGCGGGGAAAGCAGTGCATATGCAATGAAAGTAATGAGCGACCCCGGAAATTAATAAGTGGCCAGGAAGCAGTTACAGCCACTCTAGAGCCTCGATAAGTACAGCCCGCTTGCTTCATTCTTTATTTTTCCTTTATTTTTTTTTATTTCCCAAATTTTTGGATCAATAACTGGAATTCGCTGAGAATTTCGTGCCCAGGTCCGGCACTTGGGTACATTTGAAACTGCGCGGATTTGAACTTTTACCATCGGGGTTCGCCCATCACTAGCAGTGACACAAGTGACTTAGGTAACCTATGCATTTGCCTCTTCCTTCAGGTTCAGAGAGAGGGAGAGGCAGTTACCCAATATTGAATGCTCTGCAGGAAGTGATGGCTCATATCAACAAGAAAACCAAAGGCTAGGACCTTTAACACTAGAACTACTGGACTCGTGACACCTATATAGAAATACATGGTGCAAAGTAGTCAAAATGACTACCTCAGTAGTTCTAGTGTTAAATGCAGTATTAAGAAACCAGCTAGTTGTGGGCCTAAGAGACATTTACCCAAGACAGGCCCTGAAAGAATGATTGCTCCAGAGTCCCAACATGAGTTCCTTGAGGTTGGAGCAGAAGCCAGAGTCCGAGAACAAGATGCTCTGACTGTGGCGGGTATGATCCAAAGTCATGAAGTAACTGCTACAGAGGTATCAAATGTCAAGCCAGACTAGGCCTGGGAGCTATGGTAGGAAGTGTGAGAGATCAGGGGAAATTCTAGAGCATAAGAAAAGCCCCTGCAACTACCCCAGAATCAAATCATGTATCCCAGTTTGAGGAACGACCAGAGAGTATCTATCCCCATCCCAGGGAACAATAATATAGCTCTAGGTCAGAGAGCATACTGCAGAGCTAGTTTCCTGAGTAAGGAGGATTAAAGGCTGCAAATAAGTCCCTTCTAAAAGTCTTACAAAGTGGGTCAAGTCAAACAGATAGAGGATTCGTGTCCTATTGAACATGGGGTCCAGTGACCACAATGTCAGAAGTATATTTCCGTCAACACTTACCCAAAGTCACCCGATCCAGTGGAGACTGAACTATAGACTGATGGCTGCCAACCAGTTTTCCATTCCAGTGGCGGGAGTAGTATGGATGTAGACATGTCTGTGTTAATAATTTGGAAACGTAGAGGATCATGCTAATGAAAGGCCTCATCGGGAGTGGACCTATTGTGACTTTGCAGGTGAATGTCCTGATGGAAGTGGGACAGTAGGACTCAGGACCACCCCAGTAGAAAAGTATTCCAACAGCTGATCTGGGGTAGTCAAAGCCAGAGATTGCTAGAGGCATCTCAGCCTCTAGGAAAAGTAGTGATAAGGCCGCTTTACACGCTGTGATCTCACCCCCATCGGTTGTGCGTCACGGGCAAATCGCTTGCTCGTGGCGCACAACATCGCTCGGACCCGTCACACTACTTACCTGCCTAGCGAGGTCACTGTGACCAGCGAACTGCCTCCTTTCTAAGGGGGCGGTTCGTTCGGCGTCACAGCGGCGTCACTAAGCGGCCGCCCAATAGAAGCGGAGGGGGTGATGAGCGGGACGAATATCCTTCCTTCCTCATTGGTGGCCGCAGGTAAGCAACGATATTTGGGAACTGGACAGCGTGTCAACGAGCAACGATATGGTGAGTATTGTCGCTCATTAATGGTCGCTCCTGCGTGTCACACGCAACGACGTCGCTAAAGAGGTCGGATGTGCGTCACGAATTCCGTGACCCCAACGACATCTCTTTAGCGATATTGTTGTGTGTAAAGCGGCCTATAGCCTCTAATACCACCCTGCTTTTGCCACATGGTCAGAGGGTGCTCACTATGCTGTTCCGGGCCTTGACATCCTTGGAAGGAATGGATGGTCAAACCTCAGAGGACAAGTGATGCCTGCACTACTCGTTGCCTGCACCTTAGGAATTGTATATCAAGGCTGTGCACTGGTGAGATGCCTTAATTTCAATGGGACAAGCCCCGCAAAAGCACAGCGGCTGTGGAGAGAAAGAGACCGTTTGTACCTGCGTCAGGGCAAATTGTATAGAGGGCTCATTAATCGTAAGACGCACGAGAAGGTCTGTCAGATTGTAGTGCCGCAAGCGTATGTGTCCGTGGTTTTGAAAGCTTACCATGATGGAGCAGGACACTTCAGCTGGAAGATGTTAGAGATGCTGCTGAGAGAGCGCTTCTACTGGATCGGAATGAAAGCGTGTATCGAGGCATGGTGTAAGGATTGTGGTCCCTGTGTGCTAAGCAGAAGGGATGGAACCAGCCAGAAAGCCCCGTTGCAGCCAATTATTACCCACCAGCCACTGGAACTTGTCGTTTTGGACCACGTCAAGCTCACACCAAGCCGAAGCCGCTACACCTACGCCCTCACCATCGTAGATCACTACTCCAGGTTCATGGTGGTTTTACCCGTCAAGGATCTCACGGCTTGCAATGCAGCCAAGGTCTTTCAAGCATACTTCTGCCGGTCGCATGGTTACCCGGAGAGGGTGCTCACTGACCAAGGCACTGCCTTTCAAGCGGAAATCTTTCAGGAGTTCTGCAGTTTGCATGGGTGTAAGAAAATCCGTACCACCCCATATCACGCCCAGACCAACGGGATGTGTGAGAAGATCAACCACCTGGTCCTCAACCTCCTCAAGACATTACCTCTCGAACAGCGGAACCAGTGGCCTGAGAAACTACCTGCTCTGGTAGACATGTACAATAACATCCCCAGCAGCTCCACTAAATGCACACCTGCATACCTAATGAGGGCGAGGCCCGGAAGACTGCCAGTGGATCTGGAGTTGGACGTAGAAGCGCCTGAGGCCATCCCGTCAATTACGGGCTGGGACGCCAAGCATCGGAGGCAGTACCAGCAGATCCAGGAATATGTGGAGAGGAACTTGCGCCAGAGCAGAGAAAGACAAGAGCAGCGTTTCAATAGATGAGCCCAGGCTGCCCCCTTTGGACCTGGAGATGTAGTATTGAAGAGGAAGAGAAGACTGCACAAATTGGATGACCAGTGGGAGAGGACCCTGAACGTTATCCAACCCACTGGTCGGGAAGATCAGAAGACGTACCTTGTCAGTCGTGACCAAGGGAAAACTACGACCACTGTTTCCAGGGACCACCTGAAGGAGTGTCCAGAGCCCCTGAAGATGGTGGAGAAGGTTCCCGCTCCCACGCCAGGCGTGGAAAAGAAGAAAGAGGTGATCCACACTATTATGGATTTTCCAGCTGATTGGCCTATGCAGAATGGAGCGGTGATTGTTCCCGTTATAATATTCCCACAACCTGTGGAAGATGCAGAGTCAGAAAGGTCTAGCAGCAGCATGCCAATCCCAGCGCCCAGGGATGCACCTACACCAAGGCCCCGTAGGTCCTTACCAGCTATACCTGACATTAGGGAAGCGGAACCCGTAGTTCACTCTCCCCCACCAGTCCTAAGTGAAGATTGAGGGCTCAGAAGGTCTACACGCCCTAACTTAGGTCAGCCACCACTCAGGTACAGTGAAACTACAATCTAGTGAGTGGTGTCTGCTTGTTGTGTAAAATGAATACCAATCAACTGAATATTTCACCTGATTAAAAGCCAAGATGGTTAAGGTAGCGGTTCCCGGCTATCCCAGTTAAAGTTGAACCCCGTTACCGTTTTACCGTTCAAATATATGAACCATGGCTTTGGACTGGAAAGCCAACCCAAAAACGTTTTGGCCTTGTAAATACCTCCCGACCACCGTTTTTGTCCCGCAGCAGTCTCTGGAGATGCTGATTGAAGGAAGGACCTGTGGTAGAGTCGGCCGAGGCCCAGTCACCACCAAAACTGGTGACTACCCTTCAGGCCAGGGGTCCTCGGACATGGGGCATTTGAGATAGACTGCCGGGTAGGGTACTTTTTACCCGGCCCGTGTGGGCGTCACCCAGACCCGTTCCTGGACTTGGGAAAAGGGGTGCCAACCAAATTTTAGAGGTGGCACCAGGGTCAGGTTTGTTTGGGTGGGCGCAGCAAAAAGGTGGTCCGGTCCGTCCCGTTATGTTTAAATGTGCAACGTTCAAGATATGTGCCTCCCGTAAGGGAAGAAATTGTATATATGTTATTATAATTGTAACCTGTTTTTACCTTTTTCACAGTTCCGGTTAAAATAAAAGGTGGTGGTTGGACAGCTCACAGACGGTCTGTATTAACCAAGGGGGAATGTGACACCCTGGCAAAACCAGGTGGGAAAACAGCCAGTTAAGTTGAGAGGCGTTTGGAGGTTTAAGTGGAAGGAGAAGCTAACAGGTGTCAGGTCGGAGCCCTGACACATTGGCTAGGTGGCAGATGGTGGTCACCACCAGCAGGAGACGGGAAGATAGCTAGGCAGATCCGAGGTGGACCGGGGCAGAGTTGTAGACTGCTGGTACCAACACCGGAGAACCAACGCGAAAACCGTGTGCACCAGGGGGTACTTGGACCCTGAAGCCAGGACCGGCACCGACGGCCTAGCTAATTAACCGATTGAGGGCAGTATTCCAAGTCCTGTCCCAACCTAATTCCCGAAAAGTAGACAACCACCCCCAGAGAAGGATAGGGCATCCGTCAGGGCCCGGTAGATCCCACGTGTCAGCGTCTGACGGGCACGGCTCCCAACCAGAAGACCGGGAGCGAACTCCTGCGTTACACACCGGGAAGTCTACACAAGAAAACACAAAGTGCAGAGGAAAGGGGCAGTGACCATCAGTCCGGGTGTGGGACCAGATACACCCGTCTGCGGCAGCCGGCCACCATCACCTTAGTTTACCAAAAGACTTGTGTGATTGATTCAACAGTGAGTAACTTTCCCGGCCTGACCGGGTGTTCCGACCCCTGCCATTATCATCCCCTGCACAGAGACATTGGGCCCCCCGGGCATCTATCCCTGCTCATGGAGGGGTTAACATCCAGCTGCCAGCCCATCGCCCCTGGGAGCCCCACAACAGCAGCGGTGGTGCTACATCTCACCACGCACCGTGGGTGGTGTCACAGACAGTTTTCAACAACCCCCGTTTAAATACGTCCCCCTTTTTATTGGAAGTGTCCGCGTGACCCCCGGGTCTGGTAGAGTCCCTCGAGCCATACCACAGATCCAGATCCGACCAGCACGGCTGCTGTCACGGGGGAGGAACACCCATGTTCGACGAATAGTTCGCCGCTATTCGACTATTTGCGAATATTCGATGCACAATGTAAGTCTATGGGAAATCCAAATAGTTGCCGAATAGCAACTATTCGGGCTTCCCTATAGACTAAAGGGGGCTTTACACGCTACGATATCGTTAATGTTTTATCGTCGGGGTCACGTTGTTAGTGACGCACATCCGGTGTCATTAACGATATCGTAGCGTGTGACACTTACCAGCGACCTTAAGCGACCTCAAAAATGGTGAAAATCGTTCACCATGGAGAGGTCGTCCCAAAGTCAAAAATCGGTAAGGGTTGTTTATCCAAGTGGTTCATAGCTCCTGCGGCAGCACACATCGCTATGTGTGACACCGCAGGAGTGAGGAACGTCTCCTTACCTGCCACAATGAGGAAGGAAGAGGTGGGCGGGATGTTTACATCACGCTCAGCTCTGCCCCTCCGCTTTGATTGGCCGGCCGCTTAGTGACGTTGCGGTGACGTCGCTGTGATGCCGAACGTCCCTTCCCCTTGAAGGAGGGATTGTTCGGCAGTCACAGCGACCCCGCCGACTAGGTAAGTGCGTGTGACGCTGCTGTAGCGATAATGTTCGCTGCGGCAGCGATCACAAACAAACGCATGCACGACAGGGGCGGGTACTTACACGCTCAATATCGCTACAAATTGCTAGCGATATCGCTACCGTGTAAAGCCCCCTTTAAGCCCGCTTTACACGCTGCAATGTATCTTACAATGTGTCGGTGGGGTCACGTCGTAAGTGACGCACATCCGGCATCGTAAGGTACAATGCAGTGTGTGCGATTGCGATTGAACGGTAAAACGTTCATCGCACACACATCGTTCATTTCTCTAGAATTGAACGTCAGATTGTTCATCGTACCCGTGGTAGCACACATCGCAGTGTGTGACACCCCGGGAACGATGAACAGATCTTACCTGTGTCCTGCGGCTCCTGGCCAGCAATGCGAAAGGAAGGAAGATGTTTATGCTCCGCCCCTCTGCTTCAATTGGCCGGCTGCCACGTGACGTCGCTGTGATGTCGAACGTCCCTCCCACTCCAGGAAGTGGACGTTCGCCGCCCACAGTGAGGTTGTATTGACGGGTAAGTACGTGTGACAGGGGTTAATCATTTGTGCGGCACGTTCAACAAATTGAACGTGCCGCACATACGATGGGGGCGTTGCAAATCGCATACGATATCATATGCGAAATTGCAACGTGTAAAGCAGGCTTTACATTGCGCATCGAATATTCGCATAGTGGCAACCTATTTGTCGAATATTCGCGAAGCCGAATATTGCCGAATATTTGTGATATTCGATCATGCCTAATTGTTAACCCTTTCCTAGTGACTGCTTCTCCCTGCTTTATGGTGGTGTGAGGTGTGAGTAGAACTTACCAGATTAACATCTTCCTTACCGGGGAGGATATAATGATATACCCTGTAGCTACACAATACTCTGTGGTGACTGAAGCCTCAGGGGCGCCACAAAAACAATCCGTTTTTTGGGGGGGCATTACTACCCTCACCTTGTTAGTTATTCCATTCTGCATTTCTCTTATAAATAGTGTTCTTACTTCCATGAATATGAACAACAAACCCCTGTTTTGACTCTTTAGACTCAATCTTAAATGTTAGATTTCCCTCTGCTTCTTTCTCCTCTATGCTCTGCTATCAAATCGTGATGAATCAGCACAGCATCACATGACCAGAAACCAGTAGCATCAGTGCCTGCATTGGTAATTGTGTGATTATCAGTGTGGCTTGCAAACTTATGTATTTTGGCTCAAATACCGACCAATACCTCCTATATTTTATTTATTTTTTTCTGCACCTTATTTTAATGCAGGAAGCACACAAGCTTATCAATGGCTGCATTATAAAGTAGGTGTCTCTCCCTGTGGGCTACACTTATATAGTGCTGGGTAGCTCACCTGATCTAATAGTATGGGCAACAGTAATAGGCTGTAAAGCAGACACAGTGCACTATATGTGTGTGCTAAACACCATGTACAAGCCCTATTTGTGTACAACCTCACTAGTAAGCAACCACCCTGTAAGGGAGTTGGTTAAGGCTGCTTTAACACCTCCGGTTTTAGCAGAGCCGGCCAATCCGGCTCTAAAACCTATGCAACGGATGCGGCGACAAAACCGCATCCTTTGCATAAGTTTTTGACATGCGGCCCATCCGGTTTTTGCCGCTTGCGGCACTCTACTGAGCATGTGCAGTGGAAAAAAAACGCATGCGGCGGCCGGATGCAGTGTTTGCCGCAGGACGCCGCATGCGGCGTCCATAGTCATGCATTGCAAATCGCGCCGCATCGGCCGTAAGCGGCGCGATGCGTTTTTTTGCCAGACAAAAAAACGTGCCAGGCAACGTTCCATCCGGCCGCTGCATCGGCTAAATCTGCCGCATGCGGCAAAAACCGGACCGAACGCAAACCCATGCGGCACAATCCGGCACTAATGAAAGTCTATGCAAAAAAACCGCAACCGGCGGCAAAAAAAAACCAGTTGCGTTTTTTCTGCAAAGCGCCGGATTGTGCCGCACAGGAAAAAACGGATGTGTGAAAGCAGCCTAAGCAGAAGACAAATACTGTTCTGTCCCCACTTAAAGGCGATGGAAGGTGCATAGTTGTGAGAGGTTGTGAGAATCTTACCTTCGTTTTTCCTATAGGTGGGGCAGACAGGACCAGAGTGCTCCAGAGTGAAACATGCACATGCTGAGATGAAACAATGGTGGTTTATTTTCTCCAAAGGTTAGGACATGCAGAGTGCAGTAATCCAAGTACTTGGAATTGTAATTCTCCAGTGATGCTTGCCTCTGAAGCTACTACGTGGTCAGAAGACTTTGCTCCTAGTAGCTCCAATCCAATAAGGGATGTTGTTCTCACAAACTCTGGTTTGGAATGAACCTACCAGGATGTGATGCAAGAGGGTCATCAGACACTCCCATGGGCTGGACAAAAGAAACAGAGGAGCCAAAAGGTCTGACCAGTAGATGGCAGCAGAGACAAGCATGAAAAACATTAAATAACAGTTTTAACTAAGACAAATAGAAACAGCACACTCCCCGTCTGAAATTCACTTTGGGGATTTCACTATTAAGTCCATAATACAACCTGAAAGGAAAGGCATGTTAAATGCAAAAACAAGCTCAATTGAGTCCAAAACAAGAAGGATGGCTCAAAGTTCAGGTCCGGTAGCGTTCATCCTGTAGGGACGCTCTCTATGGGCAAAAGCAGAACAAGTTCGTGGATTGGCCTTGCAAAGGTCTTCGTCTCACCTTTCCTGATGACCTTTAGCTCCACCTTCCGAACATGCCGTCCTGACTAGGCAGTATCCTAGTAATTAGTCCCATAGGCCAGTCAGTCCTTTCTGTGGTCTGCTCTTTCATGAGGACTAGGTCTCCTTCCTTGAGGTTCGGCTTGGGATGTCGCCACTTCTTTCTTCCTTGAAGAATGGTGAGGTATTCCTTCCTCCATCGGTTCCAGAAGTAGTCAGCCAAGTATTGAACCCGTTTCCAGTGTTTTTGATAAGTGTTCGCGTGGGTGAACTCTCCGCTGGGCATTACCGCGTTGTCAGTTTTTTGGGTAATAAGAATAGTAGGAGTCAATATGGTTGGTGTTTGTGGATCCATGGTCACCGGCACAAGGGGTCTTGAATTGATAATGGCTGAGACTTCAGCTAAAAGAGTGACTAGAGTCTCATGTGTGAGTCTTGAGGAATTGACGTCCATTAGCATGGAGTAAAAGATGTTGCGTGAAATCCCGATCATCCTCTCCCAGGAGCCTCCCATGTGAGAACTGTGAGGGGGATTGAAGATCCAGGTGCAACCTTTCTCTGTCAGCTGATCTTGAATAGGTTTGGTGTTGATGTTCAGTTCTCTACATGCACCGACGAAGTTGCTTCCACGGTCAGACCTCAGCTGTTTCACTGGTCCTCTGATGGCAAGGAACCTTCTCAAGGCGTTGATTAGGCTGGAGGTATCCATGGACTCTAACACCTCAATGTGAACGGCTCGAACACTCATGCAGGTGAATAACACAGCCCACCGCTTGCTGTTTGCTTGGCCTCCGCGAGTTCTGCGTGTGGACACCATCCATGGTCCGAAAACGTCTAGGCCCACGTAGGTGAAAGGTGGCTCTGTAGAAAGTCTGTCTGTAGGCAAGTCAACCATTTGCTGGTACAGTTGTTTTCCTCTCGCTTTACGACAGTGCACACAATCGTGTAGTATTTGTGCTACACGTCTCTTCATTCCAATAATCCAGAGGCCTGCAGACCGTAAAGCACCTTCTGTAATTTGCCTGCCTTGGTGTTCAGTCTTTTCATGGTGGTGTCGGATCAGCAAGACTGTAACATGGTGTTTGTTGGGAATGATGAGAGGATTTTGTTCTGCAACTCCAAGATGAGCCTGATTTAAACGACCACCAACTCTCAGTAAGCCGAAACTGTCGATGACTGGGTTTAAATTGGCGAGAGGACTTCTTAATGGAATCTGCTGTTTGTTGTATAAACACTTCCATTCTATGGCAAATTCACTCTGTTGGAGGTGGCGTATTATGAGGGACTCGCTATAGGAGATGTCCTCAGCAGAAAGGGGTTTGTGGCAGACATGCCAGCGATGACAGTCTTTGTTTTTAAGGTCCGTATGATAGCATCTGGCGATGTGCACTAACCTAGCGACAGTCCTGACGAGCCTCATCCAGCTGGAGAAACGTTCAAAACGTTGGCAACCGAGGTTGGAAGTTTTTTCTGCGCTGGTGGCCAGGGTATTGACTTCAGCTCGGACATCTGGATCGTTGTCTGGATCTAGGATGCTGAAGGCTTCCTGGACACCTTCTTCTGACTGTCTCAGCAGGAACTCTGGACCTGTAAGCCAAGAAGAGTTAGCAAAAGAACTTATAGACGTAGGTCTAGTTGCGTGATCTGCTGGTTTCAGTTCGGCTGGTACAGGTTCTGCTAGGTTGTTGCAGACTTCCTTGTCCATAAAGGCGACGCTGTGTTCTCTCATTGCAAGCTTGCTGTTCATAGAACGCTGAGGAGAGTTAAATCTGGTCTGAGCTTGAGCTCGGTTGTTTGGGAGTCTTACCCTGGTAGATCGGAAGGGTAATAGAGAGACCCAATGGTTGGTTTTGTCTTTAGAAAACTCACAATCCATTATTCCGATGAATTCTCTGTCCTCTACTGACAAGGCTACTTTATCATCGTCCTTGGTTGTGAGAAAGACTGATCTTCCCAAGTTGTCGATATGCAGAGAAAAAGCGATGTCAGGTAGCTGTATTGGGTCTGGAGACTTCTCTTTCACTCCATAGTGATGAGGACATGGCTTCAAGCAGGTTGTGCGCCCATCTCCATGCACATAAGTCTTGAAGGAATCAATTTCTGATCGATCAACGTACACATTTCCTATGACTACCCATCCCAAGTCCAGTCTCTGGGTGTATGGTGCATAGTCAGACCCATTACACTGCTGTCGCACCTTGTGTACCCTTAGATTGTCTCTGCCGAGCAGGAGTAGAATCTCTGCGTTATTGTTCAGAGGTGGGATAACACTAGCAAGGTGTCTTAGGTGTGGTTGATGAAATGCAGCTTCTGGGGTAGGAATTTCATTCCTGTGGCTGGGTATTTGGTCACATTCAACGAGCGTTGGTAGAGGTATTTCAGTCTTCCCATTGATAGGAGAAGCAATGAATCCCTGGGCTCTTCTGCTGCTAGTCTCTATGCGACCCGAGCAGGTGTTCAAGGTGTAGGGTTCTGATGGTCCATTAATTCCGAAGGCTTCAAAGAATTTGGTTCCTGCCAGGGACCGGTTGCTTTCGTCTTCTATGATGGCATACACCTTCATTGCCTTTTCTGGATGTCCCTCGGGATAAACCTTGATGAGGCATATTCGGGCACAACATTTCTGTGTTTGGCCCTCTCCACATACCTCTGAGCATGAGCAGGAGACGGCTGTGGTGGTGTCAGTCTGATTCTTGGGCTCCCCGCCATGACTTGGAGTGGGAGTGGTGGTGACTGCAGCCGGTGTGTCTCTAGCTAGCTGGGTTGGGTGCATGGCTGAAACGTGTTTTTCACTATGACACTCCTCACACTTGACGATGGATTTACAGTCCTTGGCAATGTGCTCAAGTGATGCGCAGCATTTGAAACAAATCCCAAGCTCTGTGAGGACTTTCTTGCGCTCCTGTAGGGTTTTGGATCTAAACCCTCTGCACTTGTTCAGTGAATGCGTTTTTTTATGGATGGGACATTCTTGATTGAAAGACTTATCTCGTGATGAGATGGTGTTCTGTTTATCTGTGCGTGCTGCAGGTGATGGTAGCTCAGTCTTCCTAACACTCACAGTGTTCTTAATGTCTCTGCATTTGTGTATGGCACCTTCATACCTTGATGATGATGTTGCAGCTGCCGAAGTGTTGAACTCTAGGAAGTCGAGGCTGGGGTCGTTCCTCATCTGGGCCTGCTCGTCGATGAACTTGCAGAACTGAATAAATGGGGGAAAGGTGACGTCATGCATTCTTTTTTACCTTGAGACTGACGTTGCCCATTTCTCCTGCAGACTGTATGGCAGCTTCACCACGATTGGGTTCACTCCATGGGCTGTATCCAGGTAGCACAGCCCAGACAGACAAGGATCTCTTTTGGCGAGCTCCAGCTCCATGAGCAGATCACTTAGGTCTTGAAGCTTGTGGACTTCTTTAAGGTTGATCTTTGGGATGTCCTGCAGTCTCTTGAATAGGGCTTTCTCTATTGCTTCTGCGCTGCCAAAGGTGCATTCCAGTCTCTGCCATGCAGCAGCGAGACCTGCTTCTGCTTGTCCCACATAGACGGTTCTGAGGCTCTTGATACGGTTTGTAGAGCCTGGGCCCAACCACTTGATCAGGAGGTCGAGCCCTGTTCTGCAGTGAAGTTGAGATTGGCGATGGCTGCCTTGAAAGTTGCTTTCCAGGCCCTGTAGCTCTCTGCACGATCATCAAATTTCGTGAGACTAGTGTTGATTAGCTCTCTGCTCACCATGAACCTGGCAAACTCAGACATATCTGATTTCTCACCACTTGTTGCCATGACGACTCGTAATGCCCCTGGGGCGTATGGGCTGCCTGGCGTGAATGGATGAGATGTTCCCGGGTAAAATGACGTTGCTGCAGGGTTGAGCTGTGGTTTAGCCTCTGTAGATTCTGATGACCGCTGCTTGAGCTGTGGAAGTGGGTCAGGAAACACTTGGTTGTCATCTTGCCGTGGTGACTGTGTTTGAGAGGGCACCTCTTGGTGACTGTTATTAATTTGCTCGGGTGCTTTAGGTGGCACCGGCACTGGTAGAGGTAAGTTGGAAGTTTCGGTGTTGTCGGCTTGGACAGTACTGCAAACTGGGGTTGCTACAGGTAACTGATTCAGTACATAGTCTCTTGTGCGATCAACTGGATTGTCTGCTTCCAGTGGTGGCGAGTGAGCTGGATCAGGACCTTGGATCGATGCTTGCTCAAGTAGTCTCACTTTAGCTAGTGCAACTTCCTCTTCCATCTGTGACCGAAGAATCTTTATCCGAGCCTCCGCTTCTGCCCTTTTGGCTTCTGCTTTAGCAGTTTCTGCCTTTGCAAGGGCTTCTGCTTCTGCCCTTTTGGCTTCTGCTTCTACCCTTTTGGCTTCTGCTTCTGTCCTTTTGGCTTCTTCCTCTACTTCTCTTTCTGTGAAGGAACGTCTCACCTTGGATTCCTCTGCTCATATGCGGGCCTCTAGTATCCTGTCGCTCAGGGCTGAGCTTCTTGAGGATGATGACCCGGATGACCGAGAGGAACGTCTAGATGAGGTTGATCGGTGTGATCTGGTTTCTTGCTGGTGAGAGATACGGTGTTCGGCCTTGTCTATGGCATCTTGCACCTTGGCATCTCTTTCCTTGTCTACCTCTTCTGCCTTGCTCAGGTCTGAAAGAGCTTCATCAACTTTAGAGTCTTTTAGAAAGGTAATGTACCTTGTTGACAGTCTCTTGTATCTTTCATGAGCTGTGTTCAGCCGTTCCAGAGCGGCTTGTAAGCATGCAGCATCACCTGATGAGGATTCAAGTCTTGACATGTAATAGGTGACTCGTTCCCACTGTTCTTCCAGGTGTTCACATGGCTCATCTTTCATAGTGTGATCGTTTTCTGTGACTTTTATTGTGGGTTTGGAAGAGCGCTTCGGTCGGACAACTTGGTCTGCTGAAAGCGTGGGCTCTGCCTCCTGGGCTTCATAATGGACAGTATCAGGTTGTATTTGCTCTGTTTCAGCAGTGGGGAACTGTCCAAGGTCTTTTTTGGCCATTTTGATTTAAGGTGTACTGTCTCTTTAAGAAACTTGACTTTTGAATAGGGGTCCAAAAATTGTTGTGCAGCTCTGCAAGGACTCCCTGATGAGATTCCCAAGGTGTCTTTAGCAAAACTTGGGGTTCGCAGTGCAGCAATGTGCAGTAATGGGGTATAATGTACTGCAAGTCTATAGAAGGAGTATAGCAAGAGAGAAACAGCAGGTGCATAAACTGTCCCTTTACAATGCAAGCAGAGGTGACACAGGACGTGGCAGATGGGAGAGCTTCCCCTTAGGCTTGTCCAGGCATGCACTGTGCAGGCAGACTAGTGCACAAGGCTTGTTGCTAGGCAGATTACATGGGAAGTTACAGGGCTCTTAGGGAAGTTTTTGCTTTGGGCTCTTAAGCAGTCTTCTGACTGTTCTGTCCCCACTTAAAGGCGATGGAAGGCGAATAGTTGTGAGAGGTTGTGAGAATCTTACCTTCGTTTTTCCTATAGGTGGGGCAGACAGGACCAGAGCGCTCCAGAGTGAAACATGCACATGCTGAGATGAAACAATGGTGGTTTATTTTCTCCAAAGGTTAGGACATGCAGAGTGCAGTAATCCAAGTACTTGGCATTGTAATTCTCCAGTGATGCTTGCCTCTGAAGCTACTACGTGGTCAAAAGACTTTGCTCCTAGTAGCTCCAATCCAATAAAGGATGTTGTTCTCACAAACTCTGGTTTGGAATGAACCTACCAGGATGTGATGCAAGAGGGTCATCAGACACTCCCATGGGCTGGACAAAAGAAACAGAGGAGCCGAAAGGTAGATGGCAGCAGAGACAAGCATGAAAAACATTAAATAACAGTTTTAACTAAGACAAATAGAAACAGCACAAATACCACTAACCTCTCATAGTGTCTGCAAGGAAACATCACTATCTGCTGTCCTATAGAAAAAAAAGAGAACAGAAACTAAAAGAGTTGAGTGTGTGTTTAATGGAGAGAAGGTTTTAGGAGACATACCAGGACAAATGAGAGTTGTGTCGCAGGGACTAAATAAGGCCTGATTGGACCAAGAGGAGAGGCATTGTTGCCAGAATCCTATTCCAGGAAGGTCTTGTGGCAGTGAAGTGGGCTTACAGCCCCATGGCCACAAAGGGTCCTAGAGCTTTCAGATCCCAGAGAAGGGCTGACTTTAAAGGAAGATTGGTGACCTAAGCCGAAATGGAGATCCATGACCTGAGCTGAGAGGAAGCTCGGTGACACAAGTTAAGTAGAGGACCCTAGTGCGTGCCAATTGTAGCCCATGATCAGTGCCAGTAGAAGTCCATGATCAGTGCCAGTAGGAGCCCATGATCAGCGCTAGTAGAAGCCTGTGATCCATGCGAATAGAAGCTCGTCATCAGTGCAGATAGACACCCATAATCAGTGCCAGTAGAAGCCCATGATCAGCGTCAATAGAAGGCTATGATCAGCGTCAGTAGAAAGCAATGATCAAAGCCAGTGGAAGCTCATGACCTGCGCCAATAGAAGTACCTGAGGAAAACCAGACTACGCCGGTCAAGGTCCAGAGCCCCAACGTCATGGTCAAGCCACAGACTACATTGGTCAAGATCCAGAGCCCCAACGTCATGGTCAAGCCCCAGACTACATTGGTCAAGATCCAGAGCCAGGCCCTGAGACTGATACGGTATTGAGTGGGGACTTAGGTTATACTTCAGAAAACGAAGTTTGCCAGCAAATAGAGGGTGTGCAGAGATCTCCCAGTTTGGACTTGCAGCCTAGCAAATAGCGTCTCTGACACTGCTAGGACCTGTACACTGTATACTATAGCATTGTTTAGTTAAGTAGGCTATAGTAAGAAATAGAATGATAATAATATTTCCCTGCTAGAAGGATCTGAAGCACAATAACTCAACAGTGACCGTTAGTGATAGGTGTAATACTGTGTAAATAATACTGTGATTGTATTCCAATTATCTGTGTTGCTGATTTATCCTATGTGAAGTAAAATGATTTATCACTGTTACCTGTGTCATATCATTATCTTTCATAATCCTTTATTTGTATAAAATTAATAAAACCATTGTCGGTTCAGTTACCACTGACTTCTCATTCTCTGTGCCGTTGCATCTGATCCATTGCTTTACAACCCACTCTAGGAACTGGTAGGTTGTGAATGCTTGTTTCATCAGCATTTTGCACCTGTGTTGCTTCCACACTTATCATAGAGGGCTGATGCATCCTGCTAGTACATTTGTTTCTGTGACCTGAGCAGGTAAAAACACTTGCCCTTTCTTTGCTGTCTTAAGTAGAGATGAGCGAACCGGTCGTGGTTCGGCTCGAGTTCGGTTCGCCGAACGGGCGTCTCGTTCGAGTTCGGTTCGGCGAACGTTCGACAAACTGAACTCGAACCGCATAGGAAACAATGGCAGGCAATCACAAACACATAAAAACACCTAGAAAACACCCTCAAAGGTGTCCAAAAGGTGACAAACAACTCACAACACAACACAAACACATGGGAAAGTGACAAGGACATATACTCATGCAAAAACAAAAGAGCTGGACAAGGAAAAAGAGGAGGAGACACAGATATATGATTATATGCAAGGAAACATCGATGCCATTAATGTGCAACTTGAGCCCTGCTCATTTTAGGCTTCCAATCTGGATAAATTGCCTGAGCTTGCCACGTACGCCTTGGGGATCTTGTCGTGTCCTGCAGCCAGCATTCTCTCTGAACCTGTCTTCAGTGCTGCTGGGGGTCTGCTGGCAGATAAGCACACGTGTCTGTCCACTGACAATGTGGACATGGCTCTCCAAGGACTTTTCTTCCCCTGGGTCAGCCAGGGGAGGCGAAAGGCACGCGTATTTTTGAGAGTGCTTCATGCAAATCATCTTTTTCTTTTTCAAAAGGGGGGTCAACTGATGCCAGTCAAGTGGGGTGTGTGTGGCCCAATTAGTGGCAACAAGGGAGACTGTGGTTGGAGTCCCCTCGCTGTGTTTCTAAAAGAACCAAGATGAACAAGTCATGGCTCTCAGAGGACTTTTCTTCCCCTGGGTCAGCCAGGGGATGCGAAAGGCACGCGTATTTTTGAGAGTGCTTCATGCAAAGCATCTTTTTCTTTTTCAAAAGGGGGGTCAACTGATGCCAGTCAAGTGGGGTTTGTGTGGCCCAATTAGTGGCAACAAGGAAGACTGTGGTTGGAGTCCCCTCGCTGTGTTTCTAAAAGAACCAAGATGAACAAGTCATGGCTCTCAGAGGACTTTTCTTCCCCTGGGTCAGCCAGGGGATGCGAAAGGCACGCGTATTTTTGAGAGTGCTTCATGCAAAGCATCTTTTTCTTTTTCAAAAGGGGGGTCAACTGATGCCAGTCAAGTGGGGTGTGTGTGGCCCAATTAGTGGCAACAAGGGAGACTGTGGTTGGAGTCCCCTCGCTGTGTTTCTAAAAGAACCAAGATGAACAAGTCATGGCTCTCAGAGGACTTTTCTTCCCCTGGGTCAGCCAGGGGATGCGAAAGGCACGCGTATTTTTGAGAGTGCTTCATGCAAAGCATCTTTGTCTTTTTCAAAAGGGGGGTCAACTGATGCCAGTCAAGTGGGGTGTGTGTGGCCCAATTAGTGGAAACGAGGGAGACTGTGGTTGGAGTCCCCTCGCTTTTGAAAAAAGAACCAAGATGAACAAGTCATGGCTCTCAGAGGACTTTTCTTCCCCTGGGTCATCCAGGGTAGGCGAAAGGCACGCGTATTTTTGAGAGTACTTCATGCAAAGCATCTGTTTCATTTTGAAAAGGGGCATCAACTGATGCCAGTCAAGTGGGGTGTGTGTGGCCCAATTAGTGGCAACGAGGGAGACTGTGGTTGGAGTCCCCTCGCTGTTTTTTACATGATTTTCGAAGTGCATGACATGCCTAAGAAGTTTAGTTTCAGCATCTCAAACTTGTTAGCTACAGAAAGGCTGCCTTTACACCCTTTTGTCACCGAGGATTTTCGAGACCTTATGCCCATTGCAGTGCCCCAAGAGCCGATGGCCATTTGCCACTCCTTCTCCAAGAAAGGGGTGCCCGCGCTAACACAGCAGGTTGCACACAACATCACCGCTTCCTTGAGAATCTCTGTGTGTGACAGGGTGCATTTCACCACAGATACTTGGAACAGTAAGCATGGACAGGGGCGTTACATGTCGCTGACTGGGCACTGGGTAACTATGGTGATAGATGGAGAAGTGTCTGCTGTACAAGTCTTTCCGTCCCCACGAGTTGTGTGCTTAAATCCTTCCTCTGTATGTACAAGTTCCTCCACTGCTTCTGCCTCATCAACCTCGTGTTGTTCCTGCACCTCAGCCCAAACCCTGTGTGGTCAGGCCACCCTTCCTTGTAACTGCACCCAAGGAATCCCACACACCTCCTTACTATGCTGGCAGCAGAGCTCAAGGCCATCAGGCGGTCAAATGTTTACTTTGAAATGTAGGGGAAATGTGAGACACCGCTGAGGAATTGTGGACGGTTAGCTCTGTAAAGTGAGACCGAGTTTCATCAATGGTTGTCTCCACTCAACTAGCAGCCAGGGAATGCCGGGTGCGACAATGATGCTAAACAGTCTGCGGCCCTTCTTCAGGGCAATGTGACACACGTGCCTTGTATGGCTCACGTGTTGAATCCGAATCTCCAGCAATTTTTAAAACACTATCCCGGCCTACATGTCCTTCTGTCGAGGGCACGGTGTAACACCTGCCTGGATTGACACACTCAGACAGGCTGTAAAGGATAGGCTAGAGGGAACCCACTCACCAAGCTGGACCCCCAAAACCCTGAAACCCTTTAATCCCTATACAGTGATGTTGAATGACACAGGGCCCAAGTTGATCAATACCTGTGGAAGGCTGCAGTTCCAGAGAATAGTAGTCATGCAGGGTCAAAACATTAATTGAGGAAGAGGAACAGAATGGGAGGGACAGGACTTAATCAGAAAACAAGCAGAGGTGAAATGCAAATCGGCCAACGAGGTACCTAAACAGCAAGCAGGAAAAGTAGTCAGGTAACAAGTGTGGCGCCCTGGACAAGCCAGGGGCCACAGAGCACAACACCCACACACCCCACACTCCCAGCAGGCACATCAAGGTCAGACACAAAACCCTTGTTGCCTTCCTCCAGGGGCTGATGATCACACCAGGGGGTGGGCCAGGCGGTTGGCCCCGCCCACTGAGGAGTTCACAGTCCTGGAGGCGGGAAAACCAGGCAGATTAGTTTTGGAGAGGAGTGAGGACAGTTGAGAAGTGAAAGTGAGAGAGGAGAAAAGTGACAGCTAAGCAGCCTGAAGTTGGTCCGGGTGTGTGGCCCGGACAGAGCAGCAAGGTTGGCAGACGGTGGTGACCGTCTGCAGGAGTGGCTGATTGAAGTCTACCGTAAGGACCGTGGACGGGCGGCGGCCCGGCAGTACCGGACCGGTACACAAAGAGAAGCCAGCACCATCTGGCAGGGGCTTTTCGGACCCCGGCAAGGCTAGGAGTCGCCGTGAATTTGCCAAATCCATCAGTGAAGGGGACCTCCTGGGTTTCCAAACAGTCAAGTCCCGACAGAAGGCAACCGTCTAACCGAGTGAGAGAGACACCGCCACCGCCAAGGCAACCGTTTCTCAGGGCCAGCGCCTGCGGGCAAAAGGGGCTCCTCCGGCCCATATCCAAGCCGGGGAGCGGGTTACCGGTGGGAACCCATTGGAACCGTACAAACATCTTAGGTGCAGGGAAAGGCAGTTGCCACCAACCTGCCGGGAGCAACAACACCGCAGCCGTCTGTGGGACCCGTCCATCCAGCCGTGTGTTTTACCGAGAACTGTGTCTTCATCATTGGGCTGAGTGAGTACCACTGTGCCGTACGGCACAGCGCTGCCCTCGCAACCCTGCACCTCTCCAGACCCCGTAACCTGCCTGCTATCCATCCCTACCCCATCACCGGGCCCCGGGACAACCAACCCCCGACCAACGGAGGGGAGAACTAACAACCAAGCTGCTCCCAGTCACCGCTCCCAGGATCCCCGTCTAGAGCAGCGGTGGTGTCACCAAAATCACCACAACCGTGGGTGCCGTCACGGACAATATCCATAATCAAAACCCCCACAACCAATCACCCCCTTTTCACTCACGGACGAGGAGCGCCGCTCGAGTCCCCGGGATCCGGCCCACCGCTCGAGCCACCACCGAGCAGCAGCAGCCGCCGCAGCAGCAGCGGCAGCCGGGCCCGAGCAGTGGGAGAGCGCAGCGTCCCCTCCTCTGCCCGCGACACTTGCACACAAACTCATAAAACTAAACTGGGGGTAACAGTAACCAGAGGTTCATAGCTATGTCTGGCAGTGGTCTTCAGACAGGAGGGGCCTAAAAAAGGGTGTTGTGTCTTCCCATTGGTTGTAGCTGAATGATGGTACTTCATCTGTGAGATACCCACCACCTGCATTCAGCCTGTGGTTCTGCATCTGTCAAGGTAACGCATCCCAGTGGGTGAGCATAACCTGTGTCCACCTGCGCCGCTGGCGTCGACTCCTCTCCCATCATCAGCACTATGCACGAAAGGAACACGTTGTCACCTTGCGACAGGAGTACAAATTGGCATAGCGGACTACGGTGGTGACTTAACAGCTGTGTGCGGCAATGATGCAAACATGGCAGCGTGCCTTCGTCAGGCCCATGTGACACACGTGACTTGTATGGCTCACGTGTTTAATCTGATTCTCCAGCAATTTTTAAAACAACATCCCGGCCTACATGGCCTTGTACAGCGGGCACGCTCGCTATGTGCTCACTTCCATCGTTCGCACCCAGTAGCTCAACAACTTTCATCACTCCTGAAGTCTTAAGGTCTGGCGGTTAAACGTCAGAAATGCGATGTTCCGACATGCAGGAATTTTAATCTGCACATGTTGCAGCGTCTGTGGCAGCACCGCAGAGCCCAGCTGAAATACGTTATTATGACGTATACCCTGGGCTAACCTGATCCAGAGGTGGTGCAGATCACGCTGCTGGAGTGGTGTCAGATCAAGGACATATGCACCGTTCTACACAGTTTACAAATGTCGACGCAGATGTTTAACACTGGCGATGACATTCTCAGCGTGACAATTTAGGTCATCTACATGATGGAGCACACTGTAATTATTATTCGGAGTCAGGTGTTGGTCCAAGAGGAAGGGAGGAAGTACTGGAGGAGTCATATGCGGAAGGGATAACGAGATCTACAAGGTCCAGACGTTCAGCGGCACTTTGTCGGCAGTCATGGTACGGTGGGGGAGAGGGATTATCAAGGGAGCATAGCATCAACAAAACAGTTGAGGAAGGTGCAGGAGCCCAGGAAGAAATGGAGGACGAACTGGCGATGGGCATGGAAGAGTCAGCAGATTAGTGAGAACTTGCTCACATTTTGGTTGTGCGAGGTTGTGGGGAGAGGGCAGAGGAAGGAGGCACGATTCTCACCTCTCCGCCACCTTGCTGCACTACTTACAACATGACCCTCGGATTGTACGAATTACAAGTCATGCTGACTACTGGGTTGCCACACTGTTAGATCCCCGGTACAACACAAAATTTTGCGAAATAACTCCTGCCATAGAAAGGGACGCACGTATGCAGGAGTATCAGCAGAAGGTGGTACGCAATCTTACATCTGCTTTTCCACTAAACACCAGTGGTGCACAGAGTGAATCTCATCGCTTTTTCATCGATAGGAGGAAATGGTCTTACTTGTCCACATCTGAGGGACCGAGGGCTGGCTGCTGTGCTGAGACGGCGTTGAGTACGGTGTCTCTGCAGAGTTGCATTTTTGGTCATATACAAACTGAGTTGAAAAAGGACAGATACTGGTGGAAAGGGGAACAGGTGTGTTGGAAAGGGTAAAAAAGTTTGTGTCCGTGGGTTTGGTGGTTAAGCTACATTAACATTTGCTGAAGAAACAACATCTGGTATGGTGGGACTGGCAGATTTGGATAAGGTGGTACATACTATGTTACCGCTATATCAAAAATATTAAGAAGAAAAGAAAGAGAAAGGTAGATATCCCAATCGCCATTCGGTGTCCACCGTGCTCATAGATGGAAAAGGAGAGGTTGGCAACTGGAAGGTTAGGTGGAGGATACAGAGCAGGTTGACTCTCAAACAAATAGTAGCCTGAACTGAGTTAGACGCAACTCGGATCTGGAGACTTGGAGCCCTGTTAGCGTGACAGGGTCCACACGACCACCCAGCCCCGGAACTCCCTGTTAAAAACACAGGGGCCATTGGTTACGCAGTCCGTGTGCGTAGGGGACACACCTGTGGACAGCAGGCGCATCAGCAGCAGCAGGCCTGTTTATGCCACTGGGCTGCACTAGCAGGACTGGTAGGACAGGAGCTGTTCTTAAACGTTCTGCGTTACCAACTGTGGTGGCGGCCTGCATCGATGACCTATCCCTGCCTAACTGTGGCCTAAAGCCGCAATGGGTTCAACACATGGAGGTGTGCTCTTTCGGAGCATAATAGAAGACTGGGTACCTTCTTCTTGGCTCCATCCCCTTTTATAACCTGTGTCCGTCCCAAACCAGGGTGGACCACAATGCACCTCCTGGAGACAAAAGCAGAGTGACACGTCATGAGTGGCATAACTAGCGTCCTATTTTGAACCGCCACTTGAATGATGACCTCATGGCTGCCACAACCAAAACACCTCAACAGTCATCGTCTGACCAACAACAATGAGGTCATAGGGGCGGCCCTCTGCAAGCCTGTTGGGAGTAGCCTGGCCAAATTGTCAGGACACCAGATTCTTTGTGGTCTATATGGGCTCCCCACATCAGGGGCAGGGCCAAAGAGTTCATTACCTGACCTAGCCTCTGATTCAGTAAGTGCCTGAGCATGCTCAGTAGCATGAAATACAGTTTCTGAAAAAAAGACTATCCGCTTCAGCATGCTGTCTAGGCACAACACAGGACTTAGACCCGGCACGGAGTGCAAGTACCTGTGCAAAGAGGCTTTTCTCAGTCAGTGGGAAGCCCCACAGGTGTTGTGTTGGTGCATAACCTTCAGGGACTCCACGTGGAGGAAGAGTCTGGTCACACTTAGGTTGCTTCTTTATATGTATTTTCGTGATGCCACTCTCAGTATTGCGGTCAGTGGGGACCGCCACTGCAGTGTAAGGGGACACCTGGGGCTGATGTTGGGTGCAGTTAGTTTTAGTGGCCTCCCGAGAGTGAGTCAAGCACCAGGGCCCTGTGTAAGTGTGTTGAGCCGCAGGTCGCAGAATGACTCAGGCACAGTCCAAACGAGCATGCGCTGTAGCCCAAAATTAATACTTTGCCTCAGGAATGACACAGTCAGGCAGAGCATGCTCAGTTGGCGAAACACTGGAGTTAGGCTGCGGCTGGGGTAAATCGGCACACAGGAAGGAGCAACTGCGGAAACACTTCGTTCAATTGTGAGGGGAGTCATTGTGGAGTTTGGTGAGGAGTACCATAACGCCAGGGAGCAGCATCCAGTGCCACAGACCAACATTCTTCCGGTGCTGTCTATACTGTTAACCATGATAGGAGCGTAAAGTCTGTATTTATGGCAACTGGACATCACATTACCCGGGTACGGTAGGCTGTGCCCAGACAGTAATGCGTGCACGCAACACTTTGTTTTATTATGAAAACACATATCTGTTCTGGGTAGGACGACTATATAGACAATCACACTTGCTGCCTCTGCACTGTCAAATTGTCACGTACAGTTTAAATCATAGAGGAACAGCGACACATGTTTGCATTGAATGTTGCTTTACAAGATTTGCATGACTGTGTTGCAGAGCTGTGCGGTTTGTATTCACACTGTTATCATCTGCCGTATCTGTGAGGCTTCAGCTAACAAGGGTATTCAGGGTGGGTGATGTGTTTTGTCTATGTTTAGGTAGATAACTGGGAAGCTCTTGTGATGCGCCACTAGTAAGTTGTCTTCGCGCGCACACACACACACACACACACAAACACACAATTACTGCTGCTACGCAGAGGGCTTACCAAGCAGTAGGCAACTGAATAGATTGTTCTATTATTTCAATTTAATGCATGGTTCTTATTGTTTGTTTTCAGAAAGTGAAACAATCATTTATGAACCCAACTACATACAGTGCTTTTCATGTTGCGTAGTTTTGCTGCATACTGTCGATCCCACCAATTACAAGACTAAGGCTATGTGCGCACTTTGCTTTTTACCTGCTTTTTACCTGCTTTTTACCTGCTTTTTCAACTGCAGCGTTTAATGCCAAAATGGTTGTGTTCTGCTTTTCAAGCAAAGTCTATGGGAATTTGGTTTACTTGTCCGCACTATGCAGTTCAAACTGCAGCCTTTTTGTTGCAGAACTTTGGTCAAAAACTCAGCTTTGCAGTGCAAAACCCAAATGGCAAAAACAATTGTCATGTTTTTGTTTTTGCCATTTGGGTTTTGCACTGCAAAGCTGAATTTTTGACCAAAGTTCTGCAACAAAAAGGCTGCAGTTTGAACTGCATAGTGCGGACAAGAAACCCAAATTCCCATAGACTTTGCTTGAAAAGCAGAACACAACCATTTTGGCATTAAACGCTGCAGTTGAAAAAGCAGCAAAAAAGCAGGTAAAAAGCAGGTAAAAAGCAAAGTGCGCACATAGCCTTAAAATGAAGCATAAGTCGCAATGAGAATTTCACTGTGCTACAATGCGGCCTAGCGGGGCTGTGCAACCACCGCCTGCCCCATCAAGTGCATCTGCGTGTTCTTCATCCTCTGTGACTGTGGGGACAGCAGTCACACATGGTTTTTCACACTGAACTTCCACCCCATTACCCGTAAGCGGGAGTGTGATTGGCAGGTCGTCACTTGTTTTGTAAGTGCAAACAGATGTTATTGTTGAGCTGTCAGACATCGAGAGAACCACTATTGGATGAAGGAAACATTATATCCACGCCTGCACCTTCGTCACAGATTGGCTGGATTACCTGCAGTTAATAATTACGTTCCACAAATGGAAAGGAGTGAAGTATGCACAGGTGTTGCACCTTGCTTGGCAGCAAAGGAACAATAACTTAGTATTCCAGACAATTTTATGATGATAGAAAAAGAGTCAGCTCTTTGGGCAAATAAAATAGCGTGACAAAAGTGGGCAGGTGGGTACAGTGGCCGTGTTCTGTGGGTACCAGGACAGTAAGAGAAGCCTCACTTTTTATTCCTCCTAATGATGAAATGCTGTAAATAGCTTGGCACCTGTGGGGCACAAATGGAGTACAACAGCCACTTTTTGTATGCCACTAAGTTGCAGCATTTTTTGCTATTATTATAGCTTTTAAAAACAGAGCAGGAGGGTGTAATGCAGTGGTGCTGCAAATAGCTTTGCACCAGTGGGACACTAATGGAAGTCCAACAGCCACTTTTAGTTTGCCACTAAATGGCAGCATTTTTTGCTATTATTATAGCTTTTAAAAACAGAGCAGGAGGGTGTAATGCAGAGGTGCTGTAAATAGCTTGGCACCTGTGGGGCACAAATGGAGTACAACAGCCACTTTTTGTATGCCACTAAGTTGCAGCAGTTTTTGCTATTATAATGGCTTAGTAACAATGAGCTTGAGTGTGCAATGCAGAGGTGCTGCACATAGATTTGCACCAGTGGGACACTAATGGAAGTCCAACAGCCACTTTTAGGATGCCACTAAGTTTACTCAGTGTTTGCTAGTATAATGGCTTATAACAATGAGTTTGAGTGTGCAATGCAGAGGTGCTGCACATAGATTTGCACCAGTGGGACACTAATGGTAGTCCAACAGCCACTTTTAGGATGCCACTAAGTTTACTCAGTGTTTGCTAGTATAATGGCTTAGTAACAATGAGCTTGAGTGTGCAATGCAGAGGTGCTGCACATAGATTTGCACCAGTGGGACACTAATGGAAGTCCAACAGCCACTTTTAGGATGCCACTAAGTTTACTCAGTGTTTGCTAGTATAATGGCTTATAACAATGAGTTTGAGTGTGCAATGCAGAGGTGCTGCACATAGATTTGCACCAGTGGGACACTAATGGTAGTCCAACAGCCACTTTTAGGATGCCACTAAGTTTACTCAGTGTTTGCTAGTATAATGGCTTAGTAACAATGAGTTTGAGTGTGCAATGCAGAGGTGCTGCACATAGATTTGCACCAGTGGGACACTAATGGAAGTCCAGCAGCCACTTTTAGGATGCCAATAAGTTTACTCAGTGTTTGCTAGTATAATGGCTTAGTAACAATAAGTTTGAGTGTGCAATGCAGAGGTGATGCACATAGATTTTCACCAGTGGGACACTAATGGAAGTCCAACAGCCACTTTTAGGATGCCACTAAGTTTACTCAGTGTTTGCTAGTATAATGGCTTAGTAACAATGAGTTTGAGTGTGCAATGCAGAGGTGCTGCACATAGATTTGAACCAGTGGGACACTAATGGAAGTCCAACAGCCACTTTTAGGATGCCACTAAATTTACTCAGTGTTTGCTAGTATAATGGCTTAGTAACAATGAGTTTGAGTGTGCAATGCAGAGGTGCTGCACATAGATTTGCACCAGTGGGACACTATTGGAAGTCCAACAGCCACTTTTAGGATGCCACTAAGTTTCCTCAGTGTTTGCTAGTATAATGGCTTAGTAACAATGAGTTTGAGTGTGCAATGCAGAGGTGCTGCACATAGGTTTGCACCAGTGGGACACTAATGGAAGTCCAACAGCCACTTTTAGGATGCCACTAAGTTTCCTCAGTGTTTGCTAGTATAATGGCTTAGTAACAATGAGTTTGAGTGTGCAAAGGGCAGGAGGGTACAGTGGCAGGGTTGTGGGTCTGGATAGAGGAAAGGAAGCCTCCCTTTCTATCCATCCTAATGTGGAAATGCAGCGAGGAAATCCCTGACCTTAGCTACACAGACGCTGTC
Source organism: Anomaloglossus baeobatrachus (assembly GCF_048569485.1). Classification (NCBI taxonomy): domain Eukaryota; kingdom Metazoa; phylum Chordata; class Amphibia; order Anura; family Aromobatidae; genus Anomaloglossus; species Anomaloglossus baeobatrachus. Next base: position 123,030,118 of record NC_134355.1, on the reverse strand, counting down.
ATCTTGTGTAGCTGTTAAAATCTGTTTTCACGGACCTGTCACCTATGGCTCTGACCCTGCCGGTATTAGCCCTTACAAGGACTAATAGAAACTTCTATCCCTATTCTGTATAGCGCTGTGTATAGAGCGTACACAGCAGTATCGGAGATAGGAGCTACGCCAGCAGTGACTGACACCAAGACGCAGAAGGCAGATAATGGCGTGCTGGAGGAAAATGTCCGTTTTTATAATGCATGGACATGTGACATGGACATCCTATCACACATGCCGTTGCTTCTCTGGCTAAAAGTCCACTTAGCTGTGTGTGTGTCTGGGATTGGCTGACATGCTGGCCCGCCCCACTACACGCGCGCGCTTAGGGAAGGAAGACAAGGAAAAAAAAAAATGGCCATTATCCAAACAGCAGTGATCTGAATGCGCTGTTCCCGCACACTATACACTGAAATTTCATAATAGTGTGAGTCACAGAGTGACTTACACTATTACAGCGGAAAGCCAGCTAGGAATTAGCTTGTCTTTTTGCTGCTAGAACCGTTCTCGAACGTATCTAGAACTATCGAGCTTTAGCAAAAAGCTCGAGTTCTAGTTCGATCTAGAACAGCCCCCAAAAATCACTCGAGCCGCGAACTGGAGAACCTCGAACCGCGAACCGCGCTCAACTCTAGTCTCAAGACAGTGCGATTATCCTCTCCTCTATATTCTCTTGAATAAAGCAATCTAATATATAAAGCTGTGTGTGTGTGTGTGTGTGTGTGTGTGTGTGTGTGTGTGTGTGTGTATGTATCCCCGCTAAAGGAATTTGCACCATCGCATTTACAATCACGAAATTTTGCACAGATGCCTCATGTGACTCAGGGAACATCATAGAATATGTTTTGACGGGAAAATATAACCCTGCTCTTTACAGTTACTCTCCAAAAAACCTGCCTCCATTAAAGTCAATGGAGCTTGGAGCTACAGGTAATTATTAGCAGCTTTGATTGGTTGCTATAGGAACAAAGGACATTTATAGTATAAGAAACATATGTGTGAGGTAATATGATGTCGGTGGGGAGATAGATAGAGAGAGACAGACAGGGATAGAGACAGATAGATGGGGAAAGAGACAGACCTGGAACGAGACAGACACAGAAATAGAGAGAGACAGACAGGGAAAGAGAGACAGGGAAAGATACAGACAGAGACAGGCAGAGACAGACAGACAGAGAGACAAAGAGACAGACAGCTAGGGAAAGATACATGTGTTGCGGGCGGGGGCCAGACCGTAGCTAAGGGGCTGCTCGGGGTGGCTCGAGTGGGGACCGGACCCGGGCTCGAGCAGCGGTCCGCCGCCCACAAGTGAAAAGGGGTTATTTACAAGGGAAATTGTCTGTGACGCCACCCGTGGGTTGCGGTGATGTGATGGTGGCACTGCCGCTGCCTCTGGGGACCGTGCCCGGGACTGATGGAGCGGGGCAGCAAGGTGGGATTCCCTCCACGGGTAAGGGAGTTGTAGTCCCGGGGCCCAGTTGGGAGCTGTAGTGGTGGCAGGGATTGCAGGGAATAGTACACTCACAGCTCGGTTGTCCTGGTGCTGGATGAGGCTGTATTGATGTGGAGGGTCAGTACTCTGACTCACTGATGTGGTGAGTTCAATAAACATAGAATCTTTTGTAAACCAAATTGCTGGTAACTGGTGCCCTCGGCTGCTGTAAGGACGGGCCCCTCACCCAGGGGTGTAATACGGGTGCTCTTCTCCTGCCTGAGGTCTGTGTCTGCTCCGTGCACAGGTCCGGACCGGGTCCCGACAGTTGGCACCGGGGGGCCACTACCCTGTCCCGGTCCACTTCGGGTCCCCACAAGCGGCTGGCCTATTCTTGAGGCCCTTACTGCACCTCTTCCCAAGCTCCACACCAAAGCTCCTTCCAGACTCTACGCTTCCTGCAGACTGACTGCTCACTGCAAACTGGAAACACCCTATATAGTTTCCTCCCAGACACTTCAGACTTCTCAACTCCGCCCACTGGTGTTGTGTGTCACTGTGTTAGAAACTCCCCAAGGGAGAGTGAGATCTGCACCAGAAAGATGGATGCAAACCTCTGTGACACCCTGGTTTTGCCAGGGCGGCACACATGTAGCACCCAGGGATATAGGGCACTCGATTCCAGGCAGTGCAGGTTTTGGGAATGTCACGGTGGTGGCCGTTACCCGGTTCCGTGCCCTGGGCCCTTTTTGTAATGGGGATATTTACAGGGAAGACTAAGATAATGTTCACATGTGACGCCACTTGCGGTGTTGCGGCTAAGTGTAGAGAGCCGCCGCTGCAGAATGTCTCTACTAGGGCTGGTGGTATTGGCAGCTAGAATGGTAGACCCTCCACAAATAGGGTTTTGCCCCAGAGGGTGTATGGTGTAGTGGGCGTCGGAAGAAGGTAGTCCACACAGGTGTTCAGTGCAACTGGTTTACTCACTGCTGGTAGATGTTGACTGGTTGCCCGATGCCGGCTGGTTTCGCCTCCAGGTCCCCTTCGTCCCAGTGATAGTTTAGTTCTCTGGTACCTTCTTCCCCTGCACCTGTCTCTGGTAAGTGGGTCCCTGTCGTATGGAACAACTGGAGGTCCCCGCTTCATGGCCCGCCCACCTCTGTCCGTCCGACGGCAGAGTAAACCCCGCGGGGCTGTAGTCTCTGGTCCTGTCCCCGGCTCTCCCATTGCCACTGAGTCATCGGATTCCCTTGGGTCAGCAAGGTCCTTGATAGTCCCCTCGCTGTGCAGGTGCCAACAGGTCGCCCTGGAGCTTCCTACTGTCCCAGGGTCCTGCACCCCATCGGTGCACAGCTCTGGAAGTACTCCACTGGCAACCACTTCTCCTGGGTAGAAGGTCACCGCCAACCCGCGACAGACCGTCTCCTCTGTCAATTCTCTCACTGTCTCGCTTCACTCACTACTGTCTTCCTCTGTTCTGCCTACTCTCCACAGTATGACCCTCCCACCTGGTCAACTAGTGGACTGAATTGGCTCCACCTCTAGGCGGCCATCCATTGGTCCCATCTTAGCTGCGTACCATTGTATGGGGGATTGTTGGGGAAAACTGGGATTAAATGGGTTTTGTTGGTACCGGCACTGAGGTTCTGGGTCCCTAAGGAGGTAGGCCCTGCATCCTTTTGGGGATGCAAAACCTTGTAGCACCCTGATGGTTTCAGGGGCGCTACATAAAGACAGACAGGGAAAAGACACAGACAGTTATAAACCAAATTCAATGAAGACAGGAGTATTAGAGCAAAAAAACAAAAGAAAGAATTCCAAAAATAGATATTTATTAGTATTCAATATTAAAATCATTAACTATAAAAAGCTATATTGCTACTCAATGTCTACTCAGTATAGACCGGTCACGTGAGGTGGGTGTGGAGAGTGGTAGAGACGATTTGTGAGATGAGTGATGGTAATCTCTTAGTTGTAGTTTTACAAGGTAGTCGTCCTATGATTATAGGGGGGGGGGTTCTATCCCTCCCTATTGCCTACCTGTAATGCCTGATAGGAGCCACAGACTCAGACTGGCTGTAAGGGGAATCTAGTGAAAAGCCACTCACAAAGCAGGACCCCAAGAACTCTGCAACCCTTTAACCCCTGTACAGGGATTTGTAATTACACAGAGCCTCAGAGATCGCTACCTGTGGTAGACTGTAGTCCGTGGTCGTCAGGCAGGGTCAAAATCCAGGAGATGCAAAACCGGAACAGAATCGGCAGGCAAGGGCGTAGTAAGGAGACAAAGCAGGGGTCAAATCCGGAACTGGCAGCAAGGTACAAAAACGACAGGCAGGAGGGTAGTCAAACACAAGCAAGGTCAGCGCACAGGAATCACAATACAAACAGCACATGAGCCAGGAGAACAGAACTATCACTGGCAGTGGTCATGTGACAGGAGGGGGAATAAGAAGGGTGTGGTGTCTTCCCATAGGCTGCAGGTGAATGTTGGCCACTTCAGCCGGGAGACACACGCCACCTACAGTCAGCCAGTGGTACTGCAGGTTCCAGGGAAACCCAGCCTAGTGGATGAGCGGAGCCTGTGCTCCGCAGAGCCACGGGCACCGACTCCTCTCCCATCACCACCACTATCCATGGTGGGAACATGGTGTCGTCTGGCGATCGGAGCAGAAGTCGCAGGAGCGGACTCCGGTGGGGGCGTGACACTGTGCTCCGCAGAACCACGGGCACCGACTCCTCTCCCATCACCAGCACTATCCATGGTGGGAACATGGCGTCATCTGGCGATCGGAGCAGAAGTTGCAGGAGCGGACTCCGATGGGGACGTGACACTACCTACCAGCGGAGGTGCAACATAAAGTATTGGGTGCCCCCTGCTCTTCGTCGTCCCTCCCTATTCTCTCCCTGCAACCCGCTAGTTGCCAAAGGAAGCACCCACCACCAAAAAAAAGATAAATAATGCCAGTTGTCACAGGTCAACAGATATTACTTTACTAAGGTTGCCATAAATATGACAGCCGTAATCCAGCTGCACAGACAATTAAGCCCGCACAGTCATAAAAAAGGGGTAATTTATATATGTAATCACACTAAGTCTAGAAAGAGATAATAACAAATCCCAGCAGGGATGACTTATCTGCTGGGACCATCCAGTGACATATCCCGATGCGTTTCCCCCTATATGTTTGCTTAGGGGTTCATCAGGGGAAGTTCAAAGGGTTTCATATCCAATCCAAAATATTTCCTCTAGACAAAAATATAATTTCCAAAATCAAATACAATGTAATGTCCAAAAACAACGCACATTCTCAGAGAGGACAGCTATTAAAGGCCGGACAAAGTGAAGTCACATACCTTGGACAGTCTGATACACTTGCAACCATAAAGCGACATCAATGGCCTATGATAGAGGGCAGGTCGTCTTCCATGCGGTGACTGGTTGTGCTGCAGGTATAGTAGATCCCACGGTGCCGTCTACCTGCAGGAGGCACCTGCCATCACTCATCTCACAAATCATCTCTACCACTCTCAACACCCACTTCACGTGACCGGTCTATACTGAGTAGACATTGAGAAGCAATATAGCTTTTTATAGTTAATGATTTTAATATTGAATACTAATAAATATCTATTTTTGGAGTTCTTTCTTTTGCTTTTTTGCTCTAATACTCCTGTCTTCATTGAATTTGGTTTATAACTGTCTGTATCTTTCCCTGTCTGTCTTTATGTAGTGCCCCTGAAACCATCAGGGTGCTACAAGGTTTTGCATCCCCAAAAGGATGCAGGGCCTACCTCTTTAGGGACCCAGAACCTCAGTGCCGGTACCAACAACAGCTTTTTATAGTTAATGATTTTAATATTGAATACTAATAAATATCTATTTTAGGAAAGATACAGACAGACAGGGAAAGATACAGACAGACAGAAAAAGAGACAGACAGGGAAAGAGACAGACAGACAGAGACAGGCAGAGACAGACAGACATAGAGACTGACGAAGAAACAGACAGACACAGACAAAGAGACAGACACAGAAAAAGAGACAGACAGGGAAAGACAGGGAAAAATACAGACAAGGAAAGAGATAGAGAGAAAGAGACAGACAGATAGAGAGACAGGCAGGGAAAGAGACAGGCAGGGAAAGAGACAGGCAGGGAAAGAGACAGACAGGGAAAGAGACAGACAGACAAAGAGATAGAGAGACATAGAGAGAGAGAGAGACAGACAGAGAGGGATACAGACAGAGACTGGGAGAGATAAAAAGAGACAGTTACTATCCCGGGCAACACCGGGTACTACAGCTAGTATATTATAATTATACAGTCAAGAGGTCTTCAAGGGATTTTCCAACTTCATAAAACCACTGTCCACAGATGGGGCATGGGGCAGTGGGTTTCTGAAACTGGAAAATCACTTTAAATTCTATATTATAACTGTATGAAACTAGTTGTAAATTCATCTTTATAAGTTGTGATATATTTTTCTCTCCTTGCAAAATGGGCATTTCTGTATGCTAAATATCTCATTTTTCTTAGATTTCCCTTAGCAGTAATGCAGGTTTATATTCACACATTCATAGTTTTCATACATTAGCATTTCAGAGTGCAAACTGTCTTTTTTTGCAAAAGTTATAGGCAGACGTGGAAAAAATGCTGGAAAGTAAGAATGCTTTAAAAAATAGAGGTGATAACAGTTTATTTTTTATCAATTAGCAAATACAATGTAACTTAACAAAAGAGAAAACTAAATCAGAATATTATTAGGTGTTACCACACTTTGCTTTCAAAATAGTATCAAAGCATCAATTTATCTACAGTAGGTACAGTTTATGCGCCTGTCCCGACTGGGCAGGGCTCTACCTCCTTCCCCTATGGCCGCTGTCCTTTGCTCTGCTCCACGTCAGGTTTTACAAGTGACCCGGCATACCCTTATGATATCATCTCTCTTGTCCTTTCAAGGCCCTTTGGGGCACAGTGTCTTAATTCAGAACTGTGTCCTACAGATGTGATTTTGAACTCTTATTATAACCAAGTGTTTCTTGTTATCTTTTCAGACTTCTATGAGCTCTACAACATACCAGCTGGTTAACTCATTTGTTGCCATAAGCCTCTTGAACTGTTATTCGAGTCTGTTTTCATTACTTGCATCTGCTACTGTTTAATCAATTTACTGCTGTGAACATCTTTGAACTTTTATTGGAGTATGTTCACATTACCTACACCTATGTACTCCTTCAGACTTGCCATTTTCTTACATCTGCCATCATGGTTCTGTGGCTTCCCTGCTTTGCCAGTGTGCTATCCATCATTGCCAATCAAAAAAGATCTGTGGAGCCTCTGTTAGGAGTCTTGACACAGAAAATAGCCAGATATCCCTACGGAAGGACCCAGCCAAGGAGTGGCTCTTTTTAGGAGACCACCATAACCACCATATTTAGTTGCCCATTTAGTCAATATCCAACTCTTTGACGAATTTAAAGATATGACAAGGGAAATACCAAGGCCAGGTATCCATCCACAGACAGCTGTTTCGGGGTATTGCCCCTCATCAGTGTGGACTAGGATTCTGGCTAGGAGGGAGCAATGCCTAGTAAACCAGGAAGACAACACAAACACTAATCTCGGGAGACCAGCGAGAGAAAACACTGCCGGCAGCCAGCAAAGGCGCTCAACACAGTGAAATCCTAGGTGCATTGCCCCCTGGGAAGTATGCAAATCAAAAAAGGTCTGTGGAGCCTCTGTTAGGAGTCTCGGCACAGAAAATAGCCAGATATCCCTCCGGGAAGGACCCAGCCAACGGAGTCATCCACACTCGCCGGCATTCTGGTTCTGAGCAGGTGTACTTTGATCTGCCCTGAGCAGATCAAAGTATTGTAGTGCACCTGCGCATGACCTGCGAGTGTGTATGACGTAGCCGCGTCATGCACACAGGCTTCAGAGAGAGGACGAAGATGGCCGAAAGAGGAGGCGCCCGCACCAGACAACGGAGACACCCATTAGGCCCTATTCCACAGCAGAGCGACCGTTAGGTAAATATTACAAAGTTTTTTTTATGTTGTCACAGCAGCCTGGGCTCTTACATACAGCATGTTAGAATGCTGTATATAAGAGCCCGATGGTGGTGGCCACAGCTTATAGTCCAAAAAAGTGGTGACAGGTTCCCTTTAAGATTGTTCTGTCCCCATACATTATACATGTTATCAGCAGCACATTCCCTGTTTACACAAATGATGTGCAACCTTTAATGACTTTTATGCTGGTATAAACCATCCAACCAAGCAACAAATGGGGGTTTGGCTTGTTCAACGATTGCTGACATGTTTACACCAGGAGATAAGAAATGCTCAGTGCAACTGCTGGTGTAATGACAAAAAATAGGGTGTCTCCAGGTCAAACTGGGTGTAATATCTATGAAGAGTGAGAAACATTTACATTTTCACACCATTCATGAAAAGTAAAATGGAGCCAACTGGAGTGGTGTTCCTGTTCTACAGACCCCCAAACAGCTACAGCTAATGCTTCAGCTGTGCTACACTTACACGCATACACTATGATAAACACACACTCCACGCTACACACACTCGATGCTACACACACTCTATGCCACACACACACACTCCATGCTACTCATACACACACACTCCATGCTACACACACACACACACACACACACTCCATGCTACACACAAACATTCCATGCTACACACACTCCATACTACACACACTCCATGCTACACACACACACTTCATGCTACACACACACTCCACGCTACACACACACACACACACTCCATGCTACACACACTCTCCATGTTACACACACACTACATGCCACACACACACACACATGCACTACATTCAACACACACACACTACATAGTACACACACTTCATGCCACACACACTCCATGCTACACATACACACACATACACACACACACTCTCTATTCATGCTGTGCGCACAATCACAGATGCTCCATACCACACATGTGCTGCACACACACACTCACTTCAAGCTGTGCACACAAACACACACTCTATGCCCCACATTCAGACATACAAACGCACACACTCTATGCCACACATTCACACACACAATCGCACGCACTCTATGCTACATGAACGGAAAGAGTGAATAGGACATTGTAGAAGCTAGAAAGGAGGACCTACTTCTAGTGCTCATTCATGACATACTAGTCTCATCCTAGAAGACACCCCAGCCTCTTTGGCTACTTTCACACTTGCGTTGAACGGTATCCGTTGCATTGCGTTGTGTAACGGATGCAACGGATGTGTTGCATATAGTGACACAACGGATGCAACGGATGCTGCAAAACAACGCAATTCGTTTTGATTTTTTTTTTTTTTTTTCCCGGTTTTACCAGCGGCAGACTATAGTGAACGATCAGCTGATCGTTCCCTGCAGCCGGCCGCTGGGTGATCAGCTGATTGCTCCCAGTAGACGGCCGCCGGGTGATCAGCTGATCGCTCCCGCCCGCCGGGTGATCAGCTGATCGCTCCCGGCTGCCGGGTGATCAGCTGATCGCTCCCGGCTGCCGGCTGCCGGGTGATCAGCTGATCGCTCCCGGCCGCCGGGTGATCAGCTGATCGCTCCCGGCCGCCGGGTGATCAGCTGATCGCTCCCGGCCGCCGGGTGATCAGCTGATCGCTCCCTGCAGCCGGCCGCCGGGTGATCAGCTGATCGCTCCCTGCAGCCGGCCGCCGGGTGATCAGCTGATCGCTCCCTGCAGCCGGCCGCCGGGTGATCAGCTGATCGCTCCCTGCAGCCGGCCGCCGGGTGATCAGCTGATCGCTCCCTGCAGCCGGCCGCCGGGTGATCAGCTGATCGCTCCCTGCAGCCGGCTGCCGGGTGATCAGCTGATCGCTCCCGGCCGCCGGGTGATCAGCTGATCGCTCCCTGCAGCCGGCCGCCGGGTGATCAGCTGATCGCTGTCACTTGCCGGCGCCCGGGCATGCCGGCGGGCGGGCGCTCAGCTGAGCGCTGTGACTTGCCGGCGGCCGGGCATGCTGGTGGCCGGTCATTCAGCTGAGCGCTGTCGCTTGCCGACGGCCGGGCGCTCAGCTGAACGTTCGGCCACCGCGAGCCAAAATAAAGTTTGATTTAAAAAAAAAAAAAAAAAAAAAAAAAAAAAGAGCATGCGCAGTGAAATCCAGAGGATTCCGCTGCTCAAAATAACGTTACATGCTGCGTTCCTCCCGCTGGGCGGAAGCAACGGAGCGTCGCCCAGCGGAAGCAACGCAGCTCCTTTTGGTACAATCCGTCAACCATACAAGTCTATGGGAAACAGCGGAATCCGTTAACGGATTCCGCTGTTTCCCAAAAGGGCGGATTGTAACGGAAGGAAAATAACGCAAGTGTGAAAGTACCCTTTCCTCCTCTTCAGTTACTCCAGACTACAGGGTGAAGAACTATAGGCCATGTGACCGTCCATGGTGTAATCAAATGTCTTCGGCTCCTACCCATTTAAACCCTTCTAAGTTCAAAAACAATATCAACAATACAGGACGGATATTACTAATGCAATCCCTTGTTTGTAAACAAGGCATCCCAGTGACTAACTGGCCCACAAAATCTGCAGTTGTTTTGGGGAGTCGCAGAGGGACTCTTTGGAGTTGGGAATGTCAGCTCATCTCCTAGGTCAGGTCCTGGTTCCAGATACGCAGCTCAGACACCTTGGCAATCAGAGGATTCATAAAACAAATGGATTCCAGCTCTGGAAGAACTGGACCACATAGACATATATCATAAAACTTGACATTTATTTATTTATTTAATTAAAATTGCAACGTGGTCAAGACATAAGGACATCAAAACATGAGGAAGGGACAAAAACCTACACGTTTCAGTCTAGGCCTTAATCATGAAAATATGGGAAGCAATGCATTTTATGCAACACACATAAGATACATATCTCGCTGGAAATTTTTATCTCAATATATATCGTGTAGTCCATCGGAATCATGTCCAGAGAGCCATTTACAGACACATGCCATGTATGTGTTGCGCTCCAGGGCAGCCGGGCTGCTCGGATCCGGCTGGTTCGTGGCTCGAGGGGTACCGGATTCTGGGGCACCGTCGACCAGTTTTAAATGAAAAATAAAAATTAAAATATAGGGTTCCCACTGGGGATGATGGATGGGTTTTAGCATGGATGGTGGAGCCCTCTGCGAGCAGGGCTTTCCCCAGGAGTAGGTGAAGGGTTAACGTGGCGGCGCACGGCAATAACTCAGTCCAGACAGAGTGGGCAGTTTGATGGTATTTACTCACTGGTTCGATGCCCTGAGACGTACTGGATTCCAGGTGCGCCCATGTCCTGATGTCTGTGCCTGTCAACCTGGTGCCACTCTCCACCTGTGAACTCCTGTGTATGTGGGTCCTCCCTGGCGTGGAGCACTTGGAGGTCCTCCTGGTGTCTGGGTCCTGCTGCAGGCAGCTTGGACTATTTAAGGGTATGTGTCTCGGTCCCCACTTTGCTGCTGATGCCTCGGACGTTAGTGGTGGCAGATGGGTCCTGGAAACCCACCCGTCTGGCAGAATTAACAGAGGGCTTGAAGTCCTGGTCTGTTCTGGGGATCTGCACCACTGCGTGCAAAGTACTGTGAGCTTTGGATGTCCACCCCACAGGGTTCCTCTGTCCCTGGGGCTTGCTCTCTCACTCCACAGCTACTTTCTTCCTCTGAGTGGCTGTTCTTACTCCTTCTATGTGTCTCAAGGGTTTATGGTCTGTCTTGACACTTTTCTTACAACTCCTCTCACTCTCTCCTCCAACTCCTAACTTCAACTCCCTACTACTTCCTGTCTTCTACAGACTACTCACACTCCCCAGGTCACTTTTCTCCTACCCCCAGCTCTGGTCTCTTCCTCCCAGTTGGCTGCCTGCTATCTAAAAGCCACGTCACACTAAGCAACATCGCTAGCAACATCGCTGCTGAGGCACGACTTGCTAGCTTTGTTGCTGTGTGTGACATCCAGCAACAACCTGGCCCCTGCTGTGAGGTCGCCGGTTGTTGCTGAATGTCCTGGACCATTTTTTAGTTGTTGCTCTCCCGCTGTGAAGCACAGATCGCTGTGTGTGACAGCGACAGAGCAACAACTAAATGTGCAGGCAGCAGGAGCCGGCTTCTGCGGACGCTGGTAACCAATGTAAATATCGGGTAACCAAAAAGCCCTTTCCTTGGTTACCCGATATTTACCTTCGTTACCAGCGTCCGCCGCTCTCATGCTGTCAGTGCCGGCTCCCTGCTCCCTGCACACATAGCCAGACTACACATCGGAGTGCAGGGAGCCAGCGCAAAGCGGTGTGCGCTGGTAACCAAGGTAAATATCGGGTTGGTTACCCGATATTTACCTTAGTTACCAAGCGCAGCATTGCTTCCACGCGTCGCTGCTGGCTGGGGGCTGGTCACTGGTGAGATCTGCCTGTGTGACAGCTCACCAGCAACCCGTGTAGCGACGCTCCAGCGATCCCTGCCAGGTCAGGTTGCTGGTGGGATCGCTGGAGCGTCGCTTAGTGTGACGGTACCTTAAGGCTGCTTTCACACATCTGTTTTTGTGGCATCAGGCAGGATCCGGCGAAAAAACAGATCAGTTGCATTATGCATTAGTTTTTTCCATCAGTTCCTTCAGTTTTTTGACGGATCCGTTGTGATACTACGCATGCTCAGTTCAAAAAACCGGATCCGGTGGCCGGATCCGTTTTTTTTGCTGTATTACGCTGGATCCAGCGTCCATAGGCTTCCATTATAAAACACGGATCCGGCGCAATCCATTTTTTTTCCAGAGACAAAAAACATTCACTTCAACGTTCCATCCGGCCGCCAGACAAGCAAGGTTTGCCGGCGAAATCCGGATGTAAGGATGCAAGGCCATCAGGCACAATCCGGCGCTAATAGAAGTCTATGGGGGAAAAAACGGATCCGGCGGCAACAGACGCCGGATCCGTTTTTTCATGTTTTTGCCGGATTGTGCCTGATGCCAAAAAACTGATGTGTGAAAGCAGCCTAACAGTGCCCAGCCCTGACATCTGGCTAGGTGAGGCTCCCAGCCGGGTACAGCGAGTGTAAATGTGCTGGTGTTTGTGTCATGACTGGCACAGTCATGTAGGACCTGAGCTGTTACCTTAATTGTTACCTTATTTTTGTGACACCTGATTACCTAAGGGGCGTCACATATGCCACAATTATTTTTTGTTCGATTTTGTATGAATCCAGGAGGAAATGCTTCTGCACAATATCAAATTCATAAAAATCAGTGTGATCCAAGGGATCGGGGAAATAAATAGAAGTCGTAAAACCGTAAATTCCTAAACGACTGACATATATTGTATGTATCATACATTGCTCCATGTAGTGGGTTTTCATGAAGCTGTATGTGCAGACAATAGGCAGATCTTTACTCCAGATCATGAATACTACTATTGAGGAATCTGTCTGCAGAAAATCCCCTACCATGGCAGGAATCAGGAGACAAGCCCACCACCACAAGGAAACTCTGAAGACTCCGCTACCGGACATTTATCATCTGCACATGGATGATACAGGGGCAATGATCTGCAGCAGAGGCGCAGAAAGTTTCTTGTACATTTCCTGGATATGAAATAAGGAGGAGCTGTGGCTGGTGTAACTCTAGCACACAGCAGATGGTTTTGCAGTTGCAGTTATCATCAGCACAGAAACTTCCATCTGGGAACCTGGTGCAACTTTTTCATTCTTTGCTTTTCCAAAGTTATGGTGTTATTATAAATCCATCTTTATAACTCGTATGTAATCACCATGGCAGCAAATCTAACAAGCAGACTACTCTTCCATCAGCTACTCATCAAACAGCAGGGACCTGCAAGAAGCTGCCCCTGGAGAAGACTTGGGGTGAGACACTGCGCCTCATACCAGAAGCAGAAGGTGCAACCATCTTACCAGAGCCCAGGACCCCAATGGGACGTCCATTCCTATATGCCAGAATCCACCGCCCTCCCCAATGTCCAGACCTTCCAGGATCTCGTGCAGTTCTCACATGATGACCCTGAGACATTTTGGGGTGTTCTTGCCAGGGAAAGGCTGACCTGGGTAACACCACACCAGACAGTCAGAGACTGCGACTTCAATGAAGGCCGGGTCAAATGGTTCCTTGGTGGAAAGCTGAATGTATCTGGTGAGTCTTAGTATCACATTCTGGGTGTAGGGGGTGATTTATATATATATATATATATATATATATATATATATATATATATATATATATATATATATATATATATATATACATACATATATATGTATATATATATACATATATATATATATATAATGTTCCCTTTATTTTTTGAGCAATATATATATATATATATATATATATATATATACATATATATAACAGGATGGGTGGGTGTTGCGTCTCGTCATATCATTGGCTTAGGATGGTTCTTTAATGTATCAATTTTTAATGTTTCCTTTAAATCATAAGCTGTGCAGCAGAAAGAGTTAATATTATCATTATAATGGGACAATGGCAGAACATTACTTATTATTTAACTATGTTAATATTATATAATATTTGATCAGTGTCATCCATAGCTCTGATCATGTTGGAGTATTATATTCTCGATGCCCTTTAATAAGGATACAGTGTATGAGCCCAGCCTGGGTCTCCATATGGAATGCATCAATGTATCTACATGGAGGATCACTCAGGTCATTGCTGTCACAGGCAGGGCCCACCCTTTCTGCCGTTGGGTAAAACTTCAAGGTGTTTTTTTTAATGCACAAAAAAAAGTTTTTCAGCCAATTTAAGATGTTTGTGGGAACCGAAAGGGTTAAAAAGTGTCTTGGGTTTGTCTTGGCCTGAACAACAGTGACACTGCTTGTGCTGCCCTCACTAAGGAGGGATGGGCTCGGATCCTGCAGCTGATTGGCTAAGATCGTATAGGAGTGGGCGTGTCCCAGCCCTGATTCCGGAGCCCCTTGTGCCGGAGTCACGTGCTGCCTGTATAATGTATGTGGCGCCCGCCCGCAGCGATGTTCGGGGATGGCACAGCCGGGGCAATGGCGCTGCCAGCAGGAGCCCGGACCTAGTGTTCATCGCCTTTTATGAGCGTACACGTTATCCCCGGATCATACATGGGCACAGGCAGCTGGCATGGCTGCAGTGTACTGTCTATGGGCGCAGGCAGCTGGCATGGCCGCAGTGTACTGTCTATTGTGCTTTATGTAAATGTGTTCCTGTGAAGAGGCACAGCGGGGTGTGGCGCACGGGATTGCCCATTGTAGGGGTGTGTGCAGCCTTATTAGCATGGTGCATGATGTACACAAGGCACAGTGTGATCCTGACCGCAATCTTGTTCTTTGCAGAATTGCTCAATATTTTGCATAAGAAAAAAAGAACATAAATCATGTCATTTCCTTTTTTTTTTGACATACAGTGAGAACAACCTGATGAAATCTGCAGAGTGTGAATGAGGCTTTAATCCCACGCCCAGGCGATTTTCAGTTTTTCTTTTATTTGCTCCCCTTCTTCCAAGAGCCGTAACTTTTTTATTTTTCCGTCAATCTTGCCATATAAGAGTTTGTTTTTTGCAGGATGAGTTGTACTTTTAAATGAAACGATAAGTTTTACTATATAGTGTACTGGAAACCGACAAAAAAATTCCAAGTGCAAAAAAAGTGCAATTGCACGATGGTTTTCGGGGCATTTTATTCACAGTGTTCACTGTATGGTAAGGCTATGTGCGCACGTAGCGTCTGGCAATGCAGAAATTTCTGCAGCGATTTGAACAGCACACGTGCGCTTCAAATCGCTGCAGAAAGAGTCCGTAGTGAAAAAAAAAAAAAGCCAATTCCATGCGCTCTGAGTGCAGCCCCTCCCATAGACAGATCAGGAGCTGCAGGCAGAGCGCAGGAAAGAAGTGACATGTCACTTCTTAGAACGCGCGTTTCGGGCAGCAGCCGAAGCGCTGCTCTCTAATACGCCATGTGCGCACATCTCCTGCATAATCTTCATAGATTATGCTGGGGACGCAGGACGCATGCAGTTACACTGCGGTACAGATCGCAGCGTAACTGCATGCAAATGCATAACGTGCGCACATAGCCTAATAGATGAATCAGCATGATGCCTGAGGTTGGTACGAGTTCATAGATACCAAACATGTTTAGGTTTACTTTTATCTAAGGGGTAAAAAAAATTCAGAAGTTTGTCCAAAAAAAGTGGCGCGTTCTTTGCTCAATTTTCCGTGACCCATAGCGTTCTCATTTTTCGGAATCTATAGGTCAGTGATGGCTTGTTTTTGCGTCTTGAGCTGACGTTTTTAATGGTACTACTTTTGTACAGATGCTACGTTTTGATCACATGTTATTGCATTTTGCGCAAAATTTGCGATGACTAAAAACGTAATTTTGGCATTTTGATTTTGTTGCCGCTTTTTTTTTATTTTTTTAACCCTTTAATTTTCAATGGGGAGATTGGGGGTGAGAGAGGGGCTAAAGACAGAGGGAGAAATCAGAGACAAAAGGAGGTGCTAGAGGCAGAGCTCTCCCCCTCTTCCCTCTTCTATCTACATAGAATCTCATCAGCACCAATTGCCATCTCCTATCTCAGTAATGGGAAAGTCTTCACTAAATACAGATTTTACCTCAGAATTGAGAATTTTGATAATGACTGATCAATTCTGGCAGAGAAAGAAGCAGATTTCCCTGATAACATATATTACACTGTTGCTTATTTTCATGTGTACTATGATTTATGGAAGTAAAAAAAACTTAAAATGATGGTTGTGCTTGAAATGGCTCAATGTGTTTTAGATTATGTGCATTCTTACAGTAGAGTCTTGGCTGTCTTCCGTGGCCATAATTATTCTCCGGGAAGGAATCTTCAGTAGTAGTATAATTCCAAATGTGGCGCCCCTGACCTGGTCAGGCACCACAGAGTATTGCACCCATGCGGGAGCAATGCTTCCAGGTAATCTCCAAAGGCCAGGATGAGGTGCACACACAAACATATAGTGATCAGGCCTCCCACATCACCAGAGGGGACCCTTGGGTAGCCAGAAGGGGTTAACTTTCAATTCCCAGCTAGGGGTGTGTTCAGGGGCTGGTTGCTAGGAAGCAGGGCAGAGAGAGAGAGGAGGAAGTGAGGGAGTCGAGAGGAAGTGGTTGAAGTGTATGGAGGGGGAGCAGAGAAGCTCCCGTGCAGACAGGTCCTGAGGAGTGCTGTAGCTGAAAGCGGAGGAGAACGGAGTACTGTGGGTCGGCCTGAAGAGCATCCAGAGAAAGAGGGGTGGCTGAGTACGGAGATCCCAGTATCCGAGCACACAAGGGGAACTAGGTCCCCAGTACAGGCAGCAGATCATCCAGAGCTGCTTAACCTACAGGTTGGGGGGGTACTTCATGCCCTCACCACGACTACACAGAGCTTGAGCCAAGCAGCACACCAGGCCCATAAGGGGACAGGGCCAGAAGCCATCCCACCAAGGCCACGCTGCCGGCAGACGAGCCAGAGAGAGGGGAGCAGGGTGGTAACAGCTTCCCTGGAGGGGTCCTACTACGCTTCAAGCAAAGGATCCTTCTAAAACAGAAAGAGTGCAAGGAAGGCGAGTGGACAGCTACCCTCAGAACGGCCTCCTGGAATTCCTGGTTCCACCTGGTTATCACAGTGTCGCCCGGGCATCTCACCGTGACCTCCAAACAGTGAGTAAACACGTTAAAAGACTTCTTGGACTGTGTTTGAGTCATTCTGCGACTTGTGGTACTACAAACCCACACCGGGCCCTGGGGCTTGCCTCACTCTCAGGAGGCTACTATATCCGACTGCACCCACCATCAGCCCCAGGCGTCCCCTAACCTGCAGTGGCGGTCCCCACTGACCGCAATACTGAGAGTGGCGTCACGATCAAAACTGAAGATTCCCTACCTGTGACCAGCACCAGCTACGTGGAGTCCCTGAAGGTATGCACTGATACAACACCTGTGGGGCTTCACATCTTCTGGCGTCACGAACAGGATAAGGACTAGACCTGTTCAGACAGGTGACCGTGTGCCTCAGAGGTCCGACCGCAAAAATTGAACCGCCGCCATATTGCCATCTTCAAAAGCGCGCGCTGCAGCCCGCGCGAGGGAGAAGAGCACCGCCCACGAAGAGGTGTGGCCGCCCCAGAATTCCCACAATTCAGAGAGCGTTCTGACCCAGTAAGTGGAAAGGGAGCGCGCAGATTTCTGAAGAAAAATGGACGCTGCAGGAGGTAATGCCCCTGGTCAGGGCGACGCAGCCCAAGCGATGCCAGCCCCTGTCGCGCTGGACGCCGCAGCGCCTGGTGCCGGTGCCGCGGTCGCAGCTGCGCCGGCCGAGGTCGCCCCCATAATGCCAGTGTCCTTGTTGTATGCCCCAGGGGCGCAATGGCTGCCTCAATACGCCGGTAAAATAGACACGCTGACCGGGTTTAAGAAAAAGATCAACACCCTGCTAGACATGCACGCGATGACTGGTAAGCAGAGGGCCGCTGTGGTGCTGGGACAATTGACTGGAGCAGCAGAATTGGAAGCTGAGTCCTGGGCCAATGATGACCGGAGCTCTGTTGAGACCATCTTTGCCAAACTAGCAGCTGCTTTTGAACACCGCACAGAGGGAGAGCTGAGAACGGACTTCTATCACTGCCGTCAGAAGCCCCAAGATAGTATAAGAGACTATGCCCTCAGGCTGCAGGCTGCACTACGGGCTCTCAAGCTGGTGGACCCTGTCAGTGACCAGGAAGGAAACCGGATGATGAAGGAACAATTCCTGCGGGGCCTGCGCTCTCCTGAGGATGGGAAGCAGATGAAGCTGTGGTCCCTAGAACACCCCGACGTGGACTTTGCCATTCTGAAAGACCGGGCAGTGAAAGCACTCCAACCCCCTGTGGACACAGACCCTGCCAGTTCCACGGCTGCAGGGGCGGAATCCTCCACGCAGGCCCTGATGACTGCAAAAGGACTCAACGCGCCAGCAGAGACCATAAGTACGCTATCCTCCCAAGTGCAGCAGCTCACTAAGGACGTCGCACAAATCCTGAAAGCAATGCAGTTGCCCTCAGAGACCAAAGTCCCTCATCAGATCCTGCTAGCCGACAACCCAGAGGACGTCCCTTGGATGCGGAGGAGAAGGGGTCCCCCAACTCGAGGCAGGAGCAGTGATCGCTATGACTCAGCTGGACAACCCATCTGTCGTCGTTGCCAGAAGGCAGGTCACTATGCAAGGGCCTGTCCTTTAAACGAGTCAAACCTGGGGCCGAGGGCCAGTCCTCAGGATTAAGAAGATCAGGCCCAAGTCGCTGCTGTGATCAGTACGTGGGTGGACGTCCTGTCCTGTCCATCGTCTTGGACGGGATCCCTACCCCGGCATTATTGGACACCGGCTCTCAGGTCACCACGATCCCGCATGTCCTTTATCGGAGGTTTTGGTCGGACGGCGATCTCCGACCACCGGACCCCTCCCTCACCATCTATGCTGCCAACGGACAACCTATAGACCAGATCGGGGTCAAAGAGGTAACCATAAAGGTGGGAAGGCAGGAAATGAAGGGACAAGGACTGATTGTTGTGGACACTGATGTTAGAGAAAGGAACCCGCAAATGATTTTAGGCACTAATGTCATAGAAAATTGCCTAGGGGAAGTGTTGTTGTTGCTTCACCAGATTGTTGAAGGTGCTGACGGCAGGTCGCAAAGAGCCTTGCAAAAGGAGATCCGAATCATTCTGAGGAAGCAACAGGTAAAACAGACTGGCGGTGAGATTGGTAGTGTACGGGTGATGGATGCTAACCCCATTGTGATACCCCCACGGAGTGAAATGATGATGTGGTGTAGAGCAGCGGTAGGTCTCAGAGGACAAGATTACCAGGCTGTACTAGAGTCCACTCATTCAGACCACTGGCCCACGATTCTGACAGCCAGGGGGGTAGTTGATGTACACAAGGGACGAGTGCCTGTACGAGTGTTGAACTGTGGGGAGGAGGAAGCCAGACTACCAAGGTACGCTACCATAGCCAAACTGTTTACATGCTCAGATGACGCCATAACACCTGTAGGTCCCCTGACACAAGCTGACTCAAAAGAGGGTGAGACCTCCCAAAAGCAGTTAGAAGATTGGTGCCAGAAACTACACGTGGGGACTGACTCTACACCCGACTACCAGAAACATGGGGTTTACAGGGTCGTGCAGGAATACGAGCAGGTCTTTAGTAAGAACCCACTAGACTTTGGTAGGATCAAAGGGGTGCAACATCACATACCCACAGGCAGTCATCCTCCCATTAAGGAAAGACATAGGCCTATTCCACCAGCCCATTACCAGCGCACAAAGGACATGCTGAAGGACATGAAGGAGGCAGGAGTCATAAGGGACAGTTGCAGCCCCTGGGCAGCTCCCCTAGTCCTGGTGAGGAAGAAGGATGGCACGATGAGGATGTGTGTGGATTACAGACGGATAAATCAGATAACACACAAGGATGCCTACCCTTTGCCAAGGATAGAGGAATCCCTCGCTGCCTTGAAAACCTCTAACTACTTTTCTACCCTAGATCTTACTAGTGGCTACTGGCAAGTATTTGTAGCAGAAGAAGATCGGGAGAAGACGGCCTTCACCACCCCAATGGGCCTCTGTGAGTTCAACAGCATGCCATTTGGACTCTGCAATGCCCCCGGGACCTTCCAGAGGCTTATGGAATGCTGCCTAGGGCACCTCAACTTTGAAACCGTCCTGCTCTACCTGGATGATGTCATCGTGTACTCCAAGACCTACGAGGACCACCTGAAACACCTGGCTGAAGTCTTTGAAGCACTATCCCGATATGGAATGAAGCTGAAACCATCCAAGTGCCATTTACTGAAGCCAAAGGTCCAGTACCTAGGTCACGTGGTCAGTGCAGAAGGAGTAGCACCGGACCCAGAGAAGGTCACAGTCATCCAGGAATGGCCCACACCTACTACCGTCCGGGAGGTACGTCAGTTCCTTGGCTTGGTAGGCTACTACAGAAGGTTCATCAAGGGCTACACGAAAATGGCAGCGCCTTTGCAAGAGCTCCTGGTAGGCCACCCAAAGAAGAGAGGAAAGATCTCCGGCCCGCCATTTCACTGGGGAGAAGCAGAAGAACACTCCTTCAGACAAATGAAAGGGGCCTTGACGGGTGAAGAGATCCTAGCCTACCCTGACTACGGTCTGCCATTCGTACTGTACACAGATGCCAGTAATGTGGGACTGGGAGCAGTGCTTTCACAGGTGCAGGGAGGCAAAGAGCGTGTGATTGCTTACGCCAGCAGGAAGCTCAGGCCTACTGAAAGAAACCCGGAGAATTATAGCTCATTCAAGCTAGAGTTCCTGGCCATGGTATGGGCTATCACAGAGCGGTTCAAGCACTACCTGGCAGCCACCAAATTCACTGTCTTCACGGACAACAACCCCCTGACCCACTTGGATACTGCTAAATTGGGTGCCATGGAGCAGCGTTGGGTAGCCCGACTGGCGAATTATGACTTTACTGTCAAGTATCGAGCTGGCCGCAAGAACGGCAACGCAGATGCTCTGTCCAGGATGCCTCACCTAGCAGACGAGGGTGAAGATGTAGATGATCTTGAAGAGATTGAGCTGCCAGCGTTCCATCGCCATGGAGCAAAACAGTGTCGGCAGTCGCGTGCCAACCGCCAAGAGGTGACCCTGAACCCACTACCTCACTACAACTGGAAGGAGACCCAGGAAAATGATCCAGCGGTAGGCTTGGTAAAGAAACTGATCAGCCAGCCGGGCGCCAGCCTTGACAAAGGAGCCCCACCTGAGGCACAGTACCTATGGAAGGAGAGGGGTCGATTATTCATCTATCAAGACAAACTTTACAGGAGCATCATTGACCCGAGGACGCATGAGAAGGTGTGGCAAGTGATTGTACCACAGAAGGATACGAGGATGGTGCTAGAAGCCTATCACAATGGTGCAGGCCACTTTGGTTGGAAGAAACTGGAGGCCCTACTTAAAGTAAGATTCTACTGGGTGGGCATGAGATCTGCCCTAGAGAAGTGGTGTCGAAACTGCGGGCCTTGCAATCTTAGAAGAAAAGACCAGCACCGCCAGAGAGCACCACTCCAGCCCATCCAAACTAAACGGCCCCTGGAGATCGTGGCCCTGGACCATGTAAAGTTGGCACCCAGCAGACAAGGCTACAACTACGCTCTCACTATGGTTGACCACTACTCCAGATTCCTGGTAGTAGTACCAGTCAAGGACTTGACAGGTCAAACTGCAGCCAAAGCTTTCCAGACACACTTCTGTCGACCACATGGCTATCCAGATCAAGTGCTCACTGACCAAGGACCAGCCTTTGAAGCTGAAGTGTTTAAGGAGTTTTGTAACCTATACGGCTGCCAGAAGATCCGTACTACGCCTTACCATCCTCAGACCAATGGCATGTGTGAGAAGATGAACCACATCATTCTCGATCTTCTGAAGACGCTCCCATTGGAGGAACGAAGTCAGTGGCCAGAAAAACTGCCCGATCTAGTGGACATGTATAACAACATCCCTGTGAGTTCCACGAACTGCACACCGGCATACCTGATGAGGGCCAGACCAGGGAGGTTGCCAGTAGATCTGGAAATGGGAGTTGAGACCCCTGAAGACCATCAACAAGGTGATGATTGGGATTCCAACCGCCAAACCCAATACAAGAAAGTACAAGAGTGTGTGGAGCGAAGCCTGACTCAGCAGCGTGAGAAACAAGAAAAGGCCTACAATCGAAAAGCACCTGCTGTTCCTTTGATGCCAGGAGATATAGTTCTCAAGGGAAAGAGAAGGCGTCATAAACTTGACAATCACTGGGAAGAAGAACCCTATACTGTGTTACCATCAACGCTTAGCAATGAAAAGACATGCCTTATCAGCAAAGATGGAGGAAAAACAACAGCTGTCGTTTCTAGAGATCGCCTAAAGAAATGTCCTGAACAACTAAGAATCCCTGAAGAAATTCCCAACCCTTTGCCAGTTCAAGAACCAAAAGAAAGGATGATCCATACTGCGCTTGGAGATTTTCCAGCAAGTTGGCCTCAATACAATGGAGCAGTTGTTATTCCAGTCATTACATTCACTCAATCTAGAGAAGTAGGAGACCTAGAAGCACCTGTTCAGAACCTAGAAGTGCCAAATGTAGCTGAAGCAGAAAACCACGCATTGGTATCAGTACCCAGTACACCCAGAATTCACATTGAGACACATACATCGGGTGGGAGGACACAACCTCAGACAGATGACAGTATAGTACTGCGTAGATCAACCCGCAGCAACTTTGGTCAGCTCCCATTACGCTATAGACAAAGTACAGTTTAGTTCAAAGTGACTGTATGAAATGTAATGTTTAACCTGTTTATAGTTAAGCAACGTTTAAGCGAAATGTGCCCACAAGGACTATTGTGAGACCTTCTTAAAATGTTAGACCACTGGTTATGAACTGGCTTTAACCACAAACTTTTGTATTGTAAAAAGTTGCCTTCTTGGTACCAACCCCAGAGTCTGCCTGTTGAGGGGCATGGCTCTGCACCAACAAGGGGGCACGCCTGTTTATGGGGCCTGCCCTCCAACACTCGGAAGCGGGTACGCCTGTTTATGGGGCCTACCTTACACCACTCCCCTCAGGAGAGGAAGATTGGAGGAAAGGTCTGGGGAATGTGATGGCCCAGACCTGGTTACCAAAAGGACCGGTGACCTACCTCCTGGAGGTTTCTGGGTGGGTTCGGACATGTGGGTGGTTGGTGGTGGAATGGTACCTGGCATGTTTAAATGTAAATAATTGCCCCTGCGTGGGAAAAGTTTGTATTTACCTTTTTCTCTTGTCTTTGCAGCCCGAGGACGTGCTGATGATAACTAAGGGGGAATGTGGCGCCCCTGACCTGGTCAGGCACCACAGAGTATTGCACCCATGCGGGAGCAATGCTTCCAGGTAATCTCCAAAGGCCAGGATGAGGTGCACACACAAACATATAGTGATCAGGCCTCCCACATCACCAGAGGGGACCCTTGGGTAGCCAGAAGGGGTTAACTTTCAATTCCCAGCTAGGGGTGTGTTCAGGGGCTGGTTGCTAGGAAGCAGGGCAGAGAGAGAGAGGAGGAAGTGAGGGAGTCGAGAGGAAGTGGTTGAAGTGTATGGAGGGGGAGCAGAGAAGCTCCCGTGCAGACAGGTCCTGAGGAGTGCTGTAGCTGAAAGCGGAGGAGAACGGAGTACTGTGGGTCGGCCTGAAGAGCATCCAGAGAAAGAGGGGTGGCTGAGTACGGAGATCCCAGTATCCGAGCACACAAGGGGAACTAGGTCCCCAGTACAGGCAGCAGATCATCCAGAGCTGCTTAACCTACAGGTTGGGGGGGTACTTCATGCCCTCACCACGACTACACAGAGCTTGAGCCAAGCAGCACACCAGGCCCATAAGGGGACAGGGCCAGAAGCCATCCCACCAAGGCCACGCTGCCGGCAGACGAGCCAGAGAGAGGGGAGCAGGGTGGTAACAGCTTCCCTGGAGGGGTCCTACTACGCTTCAAGCAAAGGATCCTCCTAAAACAGAAAGAGTGCAAGGAAGGCGAGTGGACAGCTACCCTCAGAACGGCCTCCTGGAATTCCTGGTTCCACCTGGTTATCACAGTGTCGCCCGGGCATCTCACCGTGACCTCCAAACAGTGAGTAAACACGTTAAAAGACTTCTTGGACTGTGTTTGAGTCATTCTGCGACTTGTGGTACTACAAACCCACACCGGGCCCTGGGGCTTGCCTCACTCTCAGGAGGCTACTATATCCGACTGCACCCACCATCAGCCCCAGGCGTCCCCTAACCTGCAGTGGCGGTCCCCACTGACCGCAATACTGAGAGTGGCGTCACGATCAAAACTGAAGATTCCCTACCTGTGACCAGCACCAGCTACGTGGAGTCCCTGAAGGTATGCACTGATACAACACCTGTGGGGCTTCACACAAAGACGATCTTGTATTTCAGTATAAAGTTTAACTGAGGATACCTAATTTTTATTTACTTACTCACAGTTATATTGTTGGTAATAGAGGATGCAAAATCACTGCTTTGTTCAGAATTACGTCACCATCCTCATTCTTGGCAAAGCTTTGCTGCATTATTTAAAGGGAACCTGTCACCATAAAAATGCAGTCTAGTCTGCAGGCATCATGCTATAGAGCAGGGGGACCTGAGAAGATTGATATAAAGTTTTCAGAGAAAAGATTCAGTATAACCTGTGTTTTAATAAGATAAACCTCTGGTCTTTCTGGGACTTTCAGTTCTGTGGACTTATCAGTAATTGACAGCTTTCTTTGTATATGAGTGCATATAGAGATAGCTGTCAATCAATGATAGGACCGCCCACTGAACCAAAAATCCCAGAAATAACAGAGGTTGCATTGCACATACCTGTGTGACTGGCGCCCTATGTAAAATCTCATTAGTGTGCAAGTTAACTACCTGCAACCAACCCCTCCATGACTTGGTATGCTGAGAGTGGCTGTCTCATGGGTATTCTGCACCTGTGTTACCCCCACCTTTATCATAAGGGACCGGCTGTATCCTGTGAGTACATCTGCCATTTTGACCTGTGTTGGCTGGTGGCTTTTTTTCTGGTGAGTGTTTTTGATTTTTTTTCTGAATTTATGTCCTTCTCAGTGAATTATTATAACAAAACCTCTCACCCCATTGAGAATGAATTGAGAGGCAGTACACGTGATCAAACACCTCTCTATTCACATGGGCCCGGTTCTTGGGATTGGTGGGGGTCTTAGACCCTCAGCCATCAGGAAGTTATGCTCAATCTGATGCCCAAAATTAAAGAGAACCAGGCAGATCCAATATGCCCCCCTAATCACGAGCAGTTCTGGGTGCACATTGCTAATCTCTGCCGAACCGTCCCTGTATACACTAGCATAGATAAAGAGATCTTCAGAAAAAGTGTTTCTAAAGATTTTTCATCTTATGCATCAGCGCGGGGATTAGTCCCAAGCAGTGCCGGACTGGCCACCGGAGGAAGCGCCAGTTCAGTCCTGCAAATCCTGAGTTCAGTCCAGGCTACACGCCGGAGCTCAGGTGAGAGCTCCGGAGTTCAATGCAGGTAACCGCAGCCAGGCCTGGTATTACTGACATTTCCTCTGGTAGCCAGTCCGACACTGGTCCCAAGCGTTTTAGTTCCCCTGACTAGCTGCCCTTTTAGTATGTTAGCATGCCCATAGGGGTGTACTAACATGCTATTTAATGCAGCATCACCAGCGGTGGCGTGCGTAACTGTGTTCACTGTGACTGCGCTTCTGAATGCCGACACTTCCAGTCATGCGCAGTAGACTTCTCTGAAGTCGGGACGCGTATGCCCGGCTTCATTCTGCACATGACCAGAAGTGCCGGGCATTCAGAAGCGCTGTCACAGCGACCACAGGTACGCACGCCACCGCTGATGACGCTGGATTGAGTAGCATTTTAGTACGCCCCTGTGGGCATGCTAACATGCTAAGAGGGCGGCTAGTTGGGAGATATAATGCCCTTGGGACTAGTCCCCGCGTTCATTAGCATAAGATAAAAGACCTTTAGAAATACTTCTTATACAGATCCCTTCATCTATGCTGCTAGATACAGGGACGGTTAGGCAGGGATTAGCAATATGCACCCACAACTGCTCATGGTCCTGAGTGCATATTGCACCTGACAGGTTCCCTTTAACTACAATAAAGTAGAAACTCTATTTTGTAAGGTTCTCCCACACATACAAAAACTTTTAGATCTAAAGCAAAACTATCACTTGATTGATGCTGCCCAAATCACATGCTTCATGATTCTGAGCTTGGCCGCATGATCACAGCCAAGTATGTTTTTCTTGAAATGCCCCAGCATTTGACAACCATAGGAAAGATGTGGCTAGTTTGGACCTGCCCTTGGCCAACTTCTCTCCGCACCGGTCTAATTCATTGACAGGTCTCTTTTTATCTATGCAGATGGGAGAGAGCTGTTAATCAACTAGACTGGTCATGGAGAAGACAGCCAGGGGCAGCTCCGGATTAGTCACATCTATTCTTATGGTTTGATTCTGAAAAATAATTTTTGCTCTGATTCTTTTTGCTTGTGGTTTGGGAAACATGAATTGAGTGACAGGTTCCCTTTAAACTAGGGAATTAAAGCCACCAATCACCAGGATTTTTCTATATAACCTAAAGCCAGTGCTTTACTGGCACTGTCAGGCTGATTCTATACATACAATTAGTTGTCAGCTTGGATGTATAGGTTTTGAAACACAATCAAGTAAAGTTTGTAAAATCAACTTTTTGAGTGACAGCAGCTGCAGAAGCGAATAGCTGGGGTGGGTATTCATAGTTATCCCCTCCCCCTGTTATTTTTGCTAACTCTATTATAGAATCAATTTAGTTTGTGACTAAAAGGACCTGTGCTGATGTCATACCCATGTGACCAGAAGGAATGAGGCCTCAGCCAAAATAGCTGATACCAGGAAGCAACATTTTTCTGTTGGCTGAGACCCCGCCCCTTCTGGTCACATGGGTATGATATCAGCACAGGTCCTTTTAGTCACAAACTAAATCAATTCTATAATAGAATTAGCAAAAGTAATAGGGGGATGGGATAACTATGAAAACCCCTCAACTATCAGCTGCTGTCATTCAACAAGCTGCTAATTTTACAAACTTTACTTGCTTGAGTTTCAAAACCTATACATCTTAGCTGTCAACTAAAGGGATGTATAGAATCAGCCTGATAGTGCCAGTATAGCACTGGCTTTAGGTTATATACAAAAATCCTGATGATTCTTTAAAGCAGAAAGTAAAACACCTATATGGGGACAAAAACGTACCCCTCCTTGCCCTCTTTATATTCAAGCAGCTATTCCCCTCTAATCAAGCAACTAATGGCTGATCTCTGCACGTGAGACCACAAATCCCTCTCTTAGATTGGACGTATCAATTATTATAAATCCATACAATAGAGGTATATCAAATGTACACAAGTATTGGATTAGAGAACACGGCACCATCTTGCACTGTAAATACTATGTTGTTGCCCTGAAACTGGAAACCAGTTCCCCTTTCCCAGCATGGCTCCATAGAGACTCTGATATAGTCTAGTGTTATATAGTGTTGGAGCAGATGTGTTACATGTAATTATTATTCAAGCATTGTGCCCAAAGGTGCATGATTACTTTCATTAAGGTTATAATTAATGTCATCCCTTTAGATTCACATCTGTTTCCCGTAAGGCTATGTGCCCACGGGAGCCTGTTTGTGCGGATTTTTCCGCGGAAAACCTGCAGATTTTTCTGGATTTTCCAGATAAATCCGCAGGTTTTAGCATGTACAGGCACTTCCCATGTTATCCTATGGGACATGGGGAGTGCTGTGTCCACGCTGCGGAAAGTGCGGTGCCGAACATACTGCGGATGTAGGCATCCGCATGTATAATTGCATGTCAATTATTCATGCGGAATTACCTGCGGATGTCCCGGACCTCCGCTATGGAGATGAGAGGCCGAGACGTCCGCACGTAAGCCTCGTGAATGTCCGCATGTTTCCCGCAGCTATTCCGCTGTAATCTAGCAGCTAAAAATAGCTGTGGACGCCGGTGGGCAGCTGCGGGAAACATGCGCTCGTACCTGCGGATACATCCGCAGGTACGAGCGCCCGTGGGCACATAGCCTTACTCTTGAGAATATTGTAGTTGATATTTGCAGATATACTATTTTGAATGTTATATTTGCCAACTGTCCTAGAAAGTCCTGCAGTCTCCCTGAAAAAGGTGAGACCTCCTGGACCAGTTGTCAGATCTCTTGCGCCTCACAGAGGTCTTCCAGTAAGCGGTGCTTCCCGAAGGTTTATTTATTTAAAATGTAGCGCTGTCATATTCAACAGCGCTTTACAAACATCATTCATCATCATCATTGTCCCCATTAGGACTCACAATCTAAATTTCCTATCAGTATGTCTTTAGAGACTAGGAAGATACTAGAGTTCCTGTTACATGGTCTGTCGGTGGTCTCCTGGCAGCTCTAATACGGCTACTACAGGCAGGTTTAGAGCAAGCCACAATGTATATTAGATCCCAGGGATTGTCTCGGCTTTCACCATTTAACCCCTGTACAGGTATCTGGGCTTACACAAGGGCCCTGCGCTAGACCTACAAAGTCAGCTCTTGGCCATTGGTGCAGGCTGGTGGAATGGTACTGGACAAAACAAGGAGGACAGTCAAGGTACAAAATTGAAAAGCAAAAGAATCGTCATGAAACAGGCAGACAATAAGAATATAACGATCAAACAGGAGCAGCTATCACACGACTGAACCAGAGTGGAAACTAACTATATCTTGCATATCTCTGCATGAGGCTGGGAGCATGGCCTATGCCTCCTAGACTTTCTGGGCTGATGTCTCTTCCCATAGAATGAATAAGGCCAATGTCGCAGAAGCAGGTCATGTAGATGGTTTTGCTTTGAAGCAATATTTTTAATGTACCTGGATCATTTTAAGCTATATTAATAAATTGGTGAAGTTTTATATCCAAATGGTAGAATACGTTTGTTATCTTTGCCTGTAGAAGGTGGGATGGCACCCAAAGAAATCCCATGAACATACAAACTCCTTGCAGATGTTGTCCTTGCTAACACTTGTTCACCTGTGATAGTTTCTTGTGTGTGGCACCAAGACGCTTCTTCATCAGATTGAGTATCAATGTCCAGATGCATATTAAGCTTATATTAAAAGGAGATGTAGAAGGATTCGTCCCATAAAAGGACTGTAAAATGTAGGTGCTGCTCTCCAGAATCCCTGTAGAATCCCTGTAGGACCATATCAACAATATAGCAGAGAAGTTGTAGATGGCGGCCTCCACTAGAAGTTGACTTTTCAACTAATCTAGTATTTGGATGGAGATTAGCTACTAACTAATCGAGTTGTTTATAGCTATTTTGCGTGAAAACCCCCAGTCTTGATGAATCAGCCCTATATGTATAACCAGACATTACTGCTCCACACAGTTGGAGGAGGAGCATTATAGCATAAATAGACAAAACGTCTCTTGTCACCCGGAGTCTGGACGTCCACAGAAATTGTATAGTGCATAGTGACATGGTGAAATCTGTGCCTGATACTGTATTCTTATCTATTGTTCCTGTATAGATCTGGCATACCTCAGATGAATTAATTAAAAATAGTAGCCTTAGGAATTTTTATTACATAATCTATAGATTTTAGAATCTGCACTTTGCCACAGTTTGCTGGAAGGACCTAAACCATACCTTGCCATTCCTTTAAAAAGCATGTCAGTTAATAAATTTGGTACATCTCTGTTCGCACCAGGAATTACGGTAAATATGCAGGTTATGAGCAATAAAAATTGGCCAACATTTAGTTTATGTAAATTAACAAAAATCTGTCTGTCCTTGGGAGGCTTAGGGGTGCTTCACACATAGCGAGATCGCTACCGAAATCACTGCTACGTCACGTTTTTGGTGACGCAACAGTGACCTCATTAGCGATCTCGCTGTGTGTGACACTGAGCAGCGATCTGGCCCCTGCTGCGAGATCGCTGCTCGTTACACACAGCCCTGGTTCGTTTTCTTCAAAGGCGCTCTCCCGCTGTGACGCACACATCGCTGTGTGTGACAGCGAGAGAGCGACAAAATGAAGCGAGCAGGGAGCAGGAGCCGGCATCTGGCAGCTGTGGTAAGCTGTAACCAGGGTAAACATCAGGTAACCAAGGGAAGCCCTTTCCCTGGTTACCCGATATTTACCTTCGTTACCAGCCTCCACCGCTCTCGCTGCCAGTGCCGGCTCCCTGCTCTGTGCACATGTAGCTGCAGTACACATCAGGTAATTAACCCGATGTGTACTGTAGCTAGGAGTGCAGGGAGCCAGCGCTAAGCAGTGTGCGCGGCTCCCTGCTCTCTGCACATGTAGCTGCAGTACATGTGGCGCCCCTGAGGCTTCCGTCGCCACAGGTCATTGCACCCCATCCAGCGGTGTGATGCCCCATTCTGGGAGAGGAAGAGAGTGAACTCCGGTCCCCTGGTAAATCCACACTACACCCATTGCTAGGAACACACTGGGACCAGGGAAAGTGGCAGACAACCCTCCCATGCTGCATGCTGGGAGGGGCCGTAAGACCCATCCCTGCTCCTATAGGGTACAGCATAGCAACTGGGGAGGTGGGAGGAGCCATCTGAGAGCAGACACAGAGAGGAAGGTCAAGTTTACTCAGTTTACCTCAGGGAGTGAGAGAGTGAGGAGCCAGCATGTAGTTGGAGAAGAAGAACGAGAGAAAGGAGGGAGGAGGAGGCCTGCTGGAGGCAGGCAAGGAGAAGAAAAGAGAAAGAAAGCTCCAAGTCAGACAGGAGCAGAGAAACAGCCAGAGACGCTTCCTGGTGAAGATCCTGGGACTCGGAGGGTCCAGGTGACACCACGTAGAAGACAGAAGGAGTCGCAGGGCCACGGGTAGTCTGTATAGCTGTCGGGGCAGTTTAGAGCTACGGTGGCCTGGTCCACAATAACATCGGTGGAGGGATCAAGCTGCAGCAGGGGACGGTCCCTAGAGACTGGAGGAGTGCAAAGATCATCTCCAAACAGTAAAAACCGAGGCCCAGGGAACGTTGTAGACTCCCCGGGCCAGAACCCATAGCAGAACTTCCAGAAAAGGGGTAATCAGCCGACAGGTGACCCCCCAGCCTGGAGGCTGTAGTGGAGGCCAAGCCAGGTTTATCCTATTAAAGGCAAGGCTAAGGAAGACAGCCGAAGAAAGAGACACTTAAGAGAAGGGTACCGGCTTTTACTCTCAGAATCACCCAGAAACGGCGGAGGTCCCTGACAGTGGTCCCAGCAGTCCAAGGGTCCCTACAGTACTGTGACAAGAAGTGTGACTAAAGAACTTGAACTGCACTCTTGGAGTGGTCTCTGTTATTCCAGCTGCATAGACATTCACAAGCACCAACTGTGCCCCGGGCATTGCTCCACCTGTGGGGAGCAGTACCACCATTGCTGCCATAACATCATCCCGGTGGCCTCACACAGCAGCGGCGGCTTAATAGCCACATACCACAGGTGGCGTCACGAACAAAAACTTTAATTCAAGCCACATATTTTACTGACACCCACCAGGGCCACGGAGTCGGGCCCAGCCACCACTGACTTCCACCGGACTAGTCCGGCCCGGCACCGGGTGTCCCATAGCCCTGGGGTGGGCGAGTCATACACATCGGGTTAATTAACCCGATGTGTACTGTAGCTAGGAGAGCAAGGAGCCAGCGCTAAGCAGTGTGCGCGGCTCCCTGCTCTCGGCACATGTAGCGATGTTATGATCGCTGCTGCGCCGCTGTGTTTGACAGCTAAGCAGCGATCATAACAGCGACTTACAAGGTCGCTGTTACATCACAGAAAATGGTGACGTAACAGCAACGTCGTTGTCGCTGTCGCTATGTGTGAACCCAGCCTAAAGGGGGCTTTACACGCTGCGACATCGCTAATGCTTAGTCGTTGGGGTCACGGAATTGGTGACGCACATCCGGCCGCATTAGCGATGTTGCTGCATGTGACACCGATGAGCGATTTTGCATCGTTGCAAAAACGTGCAAAATCGCTCATCGGTGACATGGGGGTCCATTCTCGATTATCGTTACTGCAGCAGTAACGATGTAGTTCGTCGCTCCTGCGGCAGCACACATCGCTATGTGTGACGCCGCAGGAACGAGGAAGCTCTCCTTACCTGCCTCCCGGCCGCTATGAGGAAGGAAGGAGGTGGGCGGGATGTTACGTCCCGCTCATCTCCGCCCCTCCGCTGCTATTGGGCGGCCGCTCAGTGACGTCGCTGTGACGCTGCACGGATCGCCCCATTAGAAAGGAGGCGGTTCGCCGGTCACAGCGACGTCGCCGGGCAGGTAAGTATGTGTGACGGGTCTGGGCAATGTTGTGCGGCACGGGCAGCGATTTGCCCGTGTCGTGCAACAGATGGGGGCGGGTACTCACACTAGCGATATCGGGACCGATATCGCAGTGTGTAAAGTAGCCTTTAGTCCCCTTTCACTAAGCTAACCTTTCACTTTACTAATCACTTAGGGAATCTTTCAGCAGACTTTCACCGCCTAACTATTTCTACAGTGCTGGCCAAAAGTATTGGCACCTCTGCAATTCTTTCAGATAATACTCAGTTTCTTCTTTAAAATTATTACAATCACAAATTCTTTGGTATTATTATCTTCATTTAATTTGTCTTCAATGAAAAAAAATAAAAAAAGTTGTCATAAAGCCAAATTAGATATAATTCCACACCAAACATAAAAAAGGGGGTGGACAAAAGTATTGGCACTGTTTGAAAAATCATGTGATGCTTCTCTAATTTGTGTAATTAACAGCACCTGTAACTTACCTGTGGCACCTAACAGGTGTTGACAATAACTAAATCACACTTGCAGCCAGTTGACATGGATTAAAGTTGACTCAACCTCTGTCCTGTGTCCTTGTGTGTACCATATTGAGCATGTAGAAAAGAAAGAAGACCAAAGAACTGTCTGAGGCCTTGAGAATCCAAATTGTGAGGAAGCATGAGCAATCTCAAGGCTACAAGTCTATCTCCAAAGACCTGAAAGTTCCTGTGTCTACGGTGCGCAGTGTCATCAAGAAGTTTAAAGCCCATGGCACTGTGGCTAACCTTCCTAGATGTGGAAGGAAAAGAAAAATTGCAGAGAGATTTCAACGCAAGATTGTGCGGATGGTGGATAAAGAACCTCGACTAACATCCAAACAAGTTCAAGCTGCCCTGCAGTCCGAGGATATAACAGTGTCAACCCGTACTATCCGTCGGCATCTGAATGAAAAGGGACTGTATGGTAGGATACCCAGGAAGACCCCACTTTTTACTCCGAGACATAAAAAAGCAAGGCTGGAGTTTGCCAAAACTTACCTGAGAAAGCCTAAAACGTTTTGGAAGAATGTTCTCTGATCAGATGAGACAAAAGTAGAGCTTTTTGGGAAAAGCCATCAACATAGAGTTTACAGGAAAAAAAAAGAGGCATTCAAAGAAAAGAACACGGTCCCTACAGTCAAACATGGCGGAGGTTCCCTGATGTTTTGGGGTTGCTTTGCTGCCTCTGGCACTGGACTGCTTGACCGTGTGCATGGCATTATGAAGTCTGAAGACTACCAACAAATTTTGCAGCATACTGTAGGGCCTAGTGTGAGAAAGCTGGGTCTCCCTCAGAGGTCATGGGTCTTCCAGCAGGACAATGACCCAAAACACACTTCAAAAAGCATTAGAAAATGGTTTGAGAGAAAGCACTGGAGACTACTAAAGTGGCCAGCAATGAGTCAAGACCTGAATCCCATAGAACACCTGTGGAGAGATCTCAAAATGGCAGTTTGGAGAAGGCCCCCTTCAAATCTCAGGGAACCGGAGCAGTTTGCCAAAGAAGAATGGTCTAAAATCCAAGCAGAGCATTGTAAGAAACTCATTGATGGTTACCGGAAGCGGTTGTTCGCAGTTATTTTGGCTAAAGGTTGTGCAATCAAGTATTAGGCTAAGGGTGCCAATACTTTTGTCTGGCCCATTTTTAGAGTTTTGTGTGAAATGATCAATGATTTGATTTTTGTTTCATTCTCTTTTGTGTTTTTTCATTGCAAGCAAAATAAATGAAGAAAATAATACCAAAGAATTTGTGATTGCAATCATTTTCAAGAAGAAACTGAGTATTATCTGACAGAATTGCAGGGGCGCCATTACTTTTGGCCAGCACTGTATGTGCATGTAGATTTTACAAAGACAAGTTCTGCAATACCTTTACATGGCCAGTCTGTTCCTCTGTTTGAGAAATCAACATTTGAATTCATCTGTAAATGAAGCCGATGGACTCTTGGTAGATCTAAAGCCCGTTTCACTCCAGTATAACAATGACTGTGGGATAGCGGGGAACCGGGACCCCTAAACTGTCTCTTAAGCTAGGGAACCCTATGCTATTCCGAATCTCAAAGATACTACTGATGGTGAAGATGCCTGAGTCTCCTTCCTGGCATTGCTCCTGACCAGATCTGATCTGATACGGAAACTACAAAATATCAGGGGTAAGCTCAACGACACTACCAAGTAATAAGCACCACTATCTCCAGAAAGTCTTGGACCCCACACCTCACAGACCAACAAAGAACAAACTGTAGCTGGCATGGGTGGAAGGATTCAACCAGCATAAATAGGAGGGGAGCAGATGTGATAGGCCTCCACACAACATGTGATGAAAGGAGCAAGCAGATCAGCAGAGATTAAAGGGTACTATACACGCTGCGATATCGCTAGCATCGGCTAGCGATGTCGAGCGCGATAGCACCTGCCTCCATCGTACGGCCGATATGTTGTGATTGCTGCCGTAGCGAACATTATTGTTACGGCAGCATCACACGCACAAACCTGCTCTGCGACGTCGCTGTGACCGACGAACCACCTCCTTTCTAAGGGCGGCGGTTCGTTCAGCGTCACAGCGACGTCACAGCAGCGTCACTGAACCGCCACCCAATAGAAAAAGAGGGGAGGAGATGAGCGGCCGGAACATGCCGCCCACCTCCTTCCTTCCTCCTTTTCCGGTAGACGCAGGTAAGGAGATGTTTGTCGTTCCAGTGGCGTCACACATAGCAATGTGTGCTGCCGCAGGAACGACAAACAACATCGTTACTGCAGCAGCAATGATATTTGGTAAGGGACCCCCATGTCACCGATGAGCGATTTTGAACGTTTTTGCGACAATTCAAAAATCGCTCAAAGGTGTCACACGCAACGACATCGCTAATGCGGCCGGATGTGAGTCACAAATTCCGTGACACCAACGAGATTGCTTTAGCGATCTCGTAGCGTGTAAAGCCACCTTAACTCTTGTTAGCCTGCCTATGAATCAGCACTCAGCAGGTTGACACCCGAGTCTGTCTGTCTTGATCCCAGACACCAGAGAAACCATCGGGTGGAGTGTCAGAATCTGCAATCTCAACAGAGCCTAATGTCGCCATGACAGTGGGCGAAGTTTGTGCAAAACTCCATGCATAATCCAACTCTATTACCCACCTTACACTGGCTACTCCTAATTGACTGATGGCTCTATTGCCTAAAGTCAAACAGCATAGAGGCTGTCAGTCGAGCAAGAGGAGGCGGCTCTGTGCAGGGAATAGAGCTGGAGTGACAGCGGTGTTAGATATATCATAATCATTTAATCTCATTTGTATAGCAATTCAAATGCTGATTTTTCATTAGTGGAGGAACGGACTGGCCATGTAAAGGTATTGCTAGACTTGTCTTTGAGAGAGCTACATATATATAGTTTGGGCTGTGAAATACAGTACTTTAACGGTGACGAGAAGCAAAAAATTGTTGCAAATATTTCTACAAAAGTAGAACAATTTATTTTTAAGTCAGGAAAGTAGGGCACAGTTTTACCCCACTACCCATATCTTTATTTCTGCACTGAAGATATTTTACTGAGGTTAGTGCAGGCTTTTACCTGAAGCAAATACAAAAAAGGCAAACCTAACAAGGAATGAAGCGCGATTCTACAAAAAGCACTATTAGTAGCTATACATCTGCATATCTTGATTTCTGCTCCATACAATACCACAATCTACTACACTATTTCATATAGAAGCATACAGCTAAAACATATACTGTAAGTAAAGTCTATGTATCCATGATGGCCTATGGGTGACATATGCCACTAAATGAAAGAACAGAACATCAGCAGGCATATCTAGGAGTCATACGTTGGAGGGATATGTTGTGAAATCCTTCCAGGCTATTCCACCAGCATTCCCTGACAATGCGGTGTAAGTGCACCTGAAATTTACAACAATTTTTGCAAAATCACATTTTGTCTTCTTGATAAATGTTACTCGATCTACCTGGAAAAGACACACTTTATAATCATAACTCTTTCCTGTTGTCAAAGGAAATTCCACTGAAAAATTCTTTGGACTGAACGGTATGAAATTTTCCTTTTTCCATAGTCAGTTTCTGAGAATTTACGGTCTGAGAGCTTGTCTGTGTTCTGCAGTTACAGAAGATTGCTGTGACTACTTTTCTGGGCCTTGCATGATTGACAGATGGTTAGGTTGGCATGGCTCAACAGGCCGCCTGCCAGAACAACAACATGACCTGTTGGGGACCCCAGCGGCCATCGTGGAATGTAATGGACCAACAACAAGCGGCTTATAGAGGCAGCCAGGAGTGAGCCGGAGGGGACCTGACAATCCTATTAAACTCCAGAATGGACTCGCGGAAATATGAAGAAATTGCTTCTGTACTTTAGTCCACAAACATATCTCAGACTTCAGGACTATGGCTCCTACAGCTCTTCCTGCTCTACATTGGGCTCAAATGCTTATGTAATCTGTGTAATAAAATGAATGTTTAGTGTGAAATCATGTCAAAGGACTGGAAGAAACTGTTTTCTGTGAACCCGTGTACACATTATGGACAATGTGGACATATTTCCAACTGATGAGGTATAACTGAGGAACGTCACTGCCAGGAATAAATTCCAATGGATCTAAGTAGGCACTAACAGACCTCATGAACTTTAATGGAGCTTGTTAGGTTTGCAGTATTTTTCTAGGCAAGAATATTTCTCTAATCAGAGAGCTCGATCAAACCTTAAAAGGGTGGTTCACTACTCTGCAATAGTGGCCACATCCCTGTAAAACTGATAGGTAAGGCTTTTTCTAAATACATTGTTCAACCAATTCAGCCTTTGAGTAGCACTATTGCGGTCCGCTCATCACATTAAGTGACCCCCCCGGGCTCTGTGGCCGCTGAGATCCGGTGATGTCACATCAACTTCCTGTTGACCCAACATCCCCGAGCCCGGGCCCCAGACTTCCTGAGTGACTGGGCTGTGGGCAGCGTTTCACCGCTCATCACAGCCCAGCATCACAGCACAGCATGTTGCATGTGCTCTCAATCACTGCAGTGCACCGCAAGCAGGAGTGATGCTGGGCCGTGATGAGCAGTGAAATATCACCCACAGCTCAATAACTTAGGAAAACTGGGGGCGGCCACAGTGATGTCAGGTAAACTGGAAGAGGTCACGGAGCCCGGGGGGGGGTCATTTCATGAGGATGAATGGACCGCAATAGCACCACTCACAGGCAGAATTGGCAACACAAGGTATTTAGAAAAAGCTTTCCCTATCAGTTTTACAGGGATGTGGCCACTATTGCAGAGTAGTGAACCATCCCATTAGAGGTTAAACCTCCCAGCAGACTTATTCTATCCTAGACATAGGGTCCATTTTATTATTGTATTTGCACCTTTTTATCTTTAGTTTTATTTAATGTTTTTCCACCTGTTTTTCGATTGAGACTAATTCTTTTAATTTGCACATATTTCTATTTTGTATGTGTACCCCAACTGGCATGCTTTTTTGTACACCTGAAATTTTGGTGCACTTTTGTAAAATGTGTGAATTTTTGCCTCTAAAAAGTAACAAGAAATATCCAAGACAAAAATAAAGACCATTTTTTGACTTTGAGAAAAATTCTTGAACCGAGTGTGCCATCTTGCAGAATTTGGTGGAAAAAATGATAAGGAATACCACAAGACATAAAGTGCGACTTAACCCCTTCTTTCCTGGAAATCATGAATAAAAACTATAGTTTCAAAAAGACTCGGGCATTGGTAGAAATGTCTGCCATATGCTTTTCTCTGACTCTGCTTGATCGACGGGTCTCTTCCTGTTTGTAGGTATAAATGTCAGCATGCTAATTCCGCCATTATTTCATGATGTCATGGCAGGATGAGTCTGATTTCAGGCTCTTTGATGATTGATACTACTGACATATATATTTTATATTTGTATTTGTACATGTTTTCAGATTTTCTAATGCTAAACCCTTTCTCCATTGCTAGTGAATTGTCTAGACAAGCATGTGCATCAATGTCCAGAAAGAGTTGCATTAATTTGGGAAAGGGATGAGCCGGGGACTCATGTGAAGATCACATACAGGTAGGTCACTTTTACATATTTTGTGTTTCATTCTTACTAAACCTCCTTCTTGTCTCTTCAATTCTAATTAGAATAAAAATGATAGAATTTGAGCTGTGTGTACAAAACATATGAATGTCATTTTCTATAGCTGTTGCAAAACATGTGAATGTCTACATCATAAACAGTGATGTTATCATTGTACGTGTGTCATCTCATTAGTATATTATGATGATACCTTTTCATTGAGTTTTTGACCCTAGCGTAAAGGGCACGTTACACACTACGATATGTCTAACGATATGTCGTCGGGGGTCACGTCGTTGGTGACGCACATCCGGCATCGTTTGACATATCGTAGCGTGTGACAGCTACGAGCGTTTGTGATTGAGCAAAAATACTCACCTTATCGTTGCTCGTTGACACGTCGCGTTCATCGTTCCAAGGGAAGCACACATCGCTCCGTGTGACACCCCGGGAACGATGAACTGCAGCTTACCTGCGTCCTGCCGGCAATGCGGAAGGAAGGAGGTGGGCGGAATGTTATGTCCCGCTCATCTCCGCCCCTCCGCTTCTATTGGTCGGCCGCTGTGTGACGTCGCTGTGACGCCGAACGTCCCTCTCCCTTCAAGAAGAGGATGTTCACCGCCCACAGCGAGGTCATTTGGAAGGTAAGTACATGTGACAGGCGATTACGACTTTGTGCGACACGGGCAAATGCAATCGCACGACATATCGACATGTGTAAAGCGGGCTTTAGGGATGGGCTTCAAATCTTCTCAAAGGGAACCTGTCAAGCTATTATGGGGTTAATCTGCAGGTTAATAGTGTTTGAAACCTACTTGTCGCCTGCACATTGAATCCTGCTTCTGGGAGGAAATTAACTTTAATCCTCCCGGCAGTGTTCACGATTCAGTTACAGGGAGGCGCCGGTGTAGATTCAGTCACTGCTATATCATGAGCGGTGGCTGTAATTGTGCGCCCCCACACAGACTGTCAGCTGGTTCCAATACTGAGCAGCTGTCAGTTAGTGTGGGGGGCGTGGTTACAGCTTCTGCTTTCCATACACAGAGCAGTGACTGAACCCGTGCTGTCCCCCTGACTGAAATCTGAACACTGCCGGGAGGATTAAAGTTAATTTCCTCCCAGCAGCGGGGTTCAATGTGCAGGCACCAGGCAGGTTCCAAACACTGTTAACTTGCAGATTAACCTCATATCTGCAGGTTAATAGCATTTTTTCATGTGACAAGTTCCCTTTAAATCAGAGGTTTCTTTTTTTGGACCTATGGGCACCATTATTGTGTCAGAACCAGTGGTGTTTGGGTGGGCTAGTTAAGACCTGTTTATTGTCTAGTTTTGGTGCAGTTTTCCAGCCGAGGTTACCCACTTCTATTTGACTTATGTTACTTTTGCCGTAGGCCTTCATGATGGAAAGTATCTTGTAAAATGTCAGGAATTACATAGATATGAGTTCTCAAAAATGAAACCCATATATAAAGGTTTGATTTATGCACCGAGCTACATATATTATATGACAATAAACGTGCTATACCTAAAATTCATGTCTTCTATATTTGTACAGACATGATAGTAATGGCCCAGTCTGTTGAGATTGGTCCAGTTTGTTGCTTTTCCTCTCGTAGAGCTAGTGTGATGGAGTATAATTCAGTAT
Source organism: Anomaloglossus baeobatrachus (assembly GCF_048569485.1). NCBI lineage: Eukaryota > Metazoa > Chordata > Amphibia > Anura > Aromobatidae > Anomaloglossus > Anomaloglossus baeobatrachus. Next base: position 122,989,989 of record NC_134355.1, on the reverse strand, counting down.
GCAATTTAATGATACATAGAAACATGATACAATATAAAATATTCTTGGCTATCAGCTAACACTTTCATACATGTCCAAATTGTCTTCGGACTTAAAAAAAAAAAAAAAAACCCCAAAAAAACAACCAAAAAGCAGCATGTCTGTTATCAATAGTAGGCAGATCTGTATAGTGTGTATTGAGCAGACGCAGCACTGGGTGGAGGTCGGCCACAGCATGAAGCCTGGTCAGCAAAGAGACGGAATGGAGATTAATCCAGGGTAACCAGTGACCTTCTACATCTAATATGCAGGCCATGTGCACTGGAGAACCTGCCGCTTTCTACAGCTTTTTATACAGCTTATGAGTATTTTAAGTAGCTAAGAATAACCCGTATTATGGTAGCTCATGTGCATATGTTTAGTACTCACAGCAGATTTTTTTATGCTGCAAAATCCAGAGTGTCGGCAGGAAAAATGCTGCGTAAGGCCCGTTTCACACGTCAGTGAAAAACAGTGACGTTTTTCACTGGCGTGTAAAACACGCACATGTCCCTGCATGTGCCGTGAATCTCGGCACACGTGGGTTGTCTAAGTGCAATCCGGGCTCCGTTCTCCGTGGCCCGTGATTGCACTTAGAAATCAACTCGCCAGCGCCCGCTCCCGCTGTCCATGGTGCTGATCGCTCCCGCGGTGCAGCATCCGGCCGGCGGTGACCTCCGCAGCAGCTGCTTCCAGGTCGGCTGTGTCGCGCATAATGAATATGCGCAACAGTAATCAGCCGGCACAGAAGCAGCAGGGACAACGGGCTGCAGAGGACATCGCTGGACGCCGGGTGAGTTAAAATGTTTATTATTTTAAATGCACGTTTTTTTCTGGCACGTGTTTCACGGACCACACCACTGCGTAGTCTGTGGAACATCAGTGATGCCAGAAAAAAATGGACATGTCTCCCTGCAGCAATCACGCACACGCGGGTACGCCGCACGGAGACACGTGCAGTGAAAAATTACTGACGTGTGAGCAGACCCATTCATTATAATGTGTCTGCGTATGTCAGTGATTCTGGTACGTTTAAAAAAAGCACAAACGTCCCAGAATCACTGACGTGTGAAAGGAGCCTAAAATGCACACTTTTTTGCATGCGTCTATGATGTGTTTTTTTTTGTCATTCATTTGAATAACTAAAAAATGCTGGAAAACTGCTGAAAGAATTGACATGCTGCAGATTTGAAAAATGCTTTGAAGGTTGAAGGCTGCAGCAAAAAAACATAAAAATAGGAAAAAAGCAATGTGTGAACAAGCCCTTCGTATCAGAGAAAGCCTTTTCATTTATGGATCTCTTTGGATATGCATTTTTTTTGTTTGTTCGGAAGTACTTGCATCATCCATTGTCTATACCAGGGGTCGGGAATCATTTTTTACTGAGAGAGCCATGAATGCCACATATTTATAAATGTAATTCTGTGAGAGCCATACTCACCAGGGGGGGGTGGCGGTTGGGGAGTTGCCCAGAAGGTCCGAGGAGGCAGGTTAGGCGATGGTGCGGGCACGGAGGAGGGGGTGTTGCGGCTCAAGAGAGGGAGTGTGCAGAGGGTAGGCGATACTGCTGCAGTATCTTGGGGTGTCATGGCGGCAGGCGTCATTGATCTGCCGACGGGCTGCTTTGAAACTCCCTCTTGCTCCCTCTTGAGCTTGACTTCAAGAAAATGGCCGTGGCACAGGTGCGGATGGACGCGATGGACTTCAAGAAAATTGCCGCAGAATCCTATCTGCGCATGCGCTGCCTCCGCAACCATTTTCTTGAAGTTGATCTCAACAACTGCGGGAGATTCAAAGCAGATTGCAGTCTACCGGCAGTATCGCTGACCCTGCGTCGCCACTGATGCCCTGGTAAGCCATATGCGGTTTGTAAGACGCACCACCATTTTCCCTCAGTTTTGGGGGAAAAAAGGGCATCTTACAAACTGGAAAATAAGGTATTTTTTTCTATTAAAGATTTGTCTGCAAGCCAGATGGAGTCATCAAAGAAGCCACATCGGGCTCGTGAGCTATAGGTTCCCGAACCCTGCTCTATACAAACCAACCAACATCTTTTTTTCCCAAAAGACGATGATGAGTCATGATATACAGACTGCGGGGCGAAACAAACGAGTCTTGGCGTGATATTTGAGTTTTTTTATTCACCAACACATTTTGGCACTGAACCGATGCCTTTCTCAAGGTATAATTAAGAAATGATTCATCTTTTTTTGGAAAATTAACCTCTGAAGGATCTCTCTCCTCCAGCCATGAGGCAGTAGCAATGGATTTTTATGCTTCTATAGGTGTTGTATCCTCCCATTGTATCACCCTATTCTGTGCACTATTGTCCCTTTTTTTATTTGAACAACTTTTTTGCCATCTGTTAGTGATGAGTGATCTCTACCATGCGTAGGAGCTTGGTACTTAAAATGGGCAGGTTGAAGACTTGGACGGTCTTGACTCCACTATTAAACATAATGGAAGTCAATGGGAAACTCAAGCATTTGTCCGGAAGATCTTGCAAAAAAAAAATTCAAGTTTCCCATTGACTTCCATTATACTCGGTACTCAAGGCGAACCCGTCTGTGTGTCCGACCTCCTCGTTACGAGTACTGAGCACCCGAGCATGGTAGTGTTCGCTCATCACTAGCATCTCTATATTTCTATGGTCTTTTCACACAAGCTGATCATCAGGCAGGTAAATGTTATTAGGGAACTTTCCTTATCATTAATCCATGTAAACATTTCTACCGAGCAAAGGACTTATGAGCTAATGTTCCTTTCCATCTCATGTTTTATGCAAAAATATAAATCATGTTGCGATGGCAGATTATCACACATTGTAAATAGGAATATGTTGTCAGCAATAATGAAGTTGTATGCTAATGATCATATTAACACTTGTTAGGTGAGTGTAGTGCTAGTGATTGCTGCATGGAAATGGAGCAAAGCGAGCACTATGTGATGTTGTTGAAACGACCCTTATTAAACATGGGTTTCTGATAGCTAACAGATAGGAGAACTCTTGAGTAGACGTGAGCGGAACTGTGGAAGTTTGGTTTGGCGCGTTCATCCGGATAAACTTCAGTTCTGGACCCGGACTTGACCTGTACCCCAATAGAAGTAATTAATTGGGCAGTTAAGCTCTTCACTATGCAGCCAAACTTGAACAGAATACGTCCGGGGGAGGGTGGGCGAGGTTTTTCCATTTCTTTTTTTTTTGGTGCACACTACATCTGATAACATTCTTGTTACTCCCAGGGCGAGCCATCCAAACACTGCAAGGGGCTCGCACTGGGCTGAGCACCGAGCGTACTCGAGCACACCCATGCTCATTCAAGTGGTTTACATACGTAAAGTTCCCGAACTCCGAACTCGAACTGTGTTTTTTAAGTAAAGTCCTTGTTTGGTACAGACACCAAACTTTACGTTTCAGGTTCGCTCATCTCTACTCTTGAGCTTCTTCCCACAAGGTTATATACTTGTCACAGTGTTTTAGAAAGTACCGATTGTTATTAGTAAGTCAGATATCTTTGTCATCGAATGCAGGGCATGTTGTGCCACAACTTTATGGGCAGAACGCCTCCTTTTTATAAACCAGTTTGGCAACTACCATTTGTTAGAAATGTCAACAAATGAACAATGCACTTAAAAGAGGAGGTGTCAAAGATAGTTGTAATTTTTTTCATTACATTTTGTGACGTTTAGCTCTTTATTATATCTTTCAGAACAGTTATTTGAACTCTTAAGGTGGCTTTACACGCTACGCTGGGGTCACGGAATTTGTGACGCACATCCGGCCGCTTTAGCGATGTTTTTGTGTGTGACACCTATGAGCGATTTTTGAATAGTCGCAAAAACGTTCAAAATCGCTCATCGGTGACATGCCCCCCTCTTCCCAATTATCGTTGCTGCTGCAGTAACGATGATGTTTGTCGTTCCTACGGCAGCACACATCGCTATGTGTGACGCCGCTGGAACAGCAAACATCTCCTTACCTGCATCCACCGATAAAGGAGGAAGGAAGGAGGTGGGCGGCATGTTCCGGCCGCTCATCTCCGGCCCTCCTTTTCTATTGGGCGGCGGTTCAGTGACGCTGCTGTCACGTCGCTGTGACGCTGAACGAACCGCCCCCTTAGAAAGGAGGCGGTTCGCCGGTCACAGCGACGTTGCAGCACAGATATGTGCGTGTGACGCTGCCGTAGCGATAATGTTCGCTACGGCAGCGTTCACCACATATCGTGCCTCCCGACGGGGGCGGGTGCTATCGCACGCGACATCGCTAGCCGATGCTAGCGATGTCGCAACTTGTAAAGCCCACCTTAGGTTATGTGTCCATGCTACGTTTTTTTGACGCTGAGTTTTTGGCCGCTAAAAACGCACAAAAACACATAAAACCACACCCGCTGCAAAAACGCGCAAAAAAATGCACTGGTAAAAACGCATGCGTTTTGGTGCGGCTTTGGCTGCGTTTTGCTGCGTTTTTCATCTCTGCGCTTTTTTGCGTTTTTCCAATGCATTGCATGGGGGAAAACGCAGAAAAACGCAGGAAAGAATTGACATGTCCATTTTTTTTTTTTTTAAGCTCAAAAACGCAGCTTAAAAAAAAAGTGGTGTGAGGACAGCAAAAATTAAAACTCATAGACTTTGCTGGGGAAGCAAAGTCATGCAGTTTTGAGCCCAAAAACACACCCGAAAAACGCGCAAAAGCGCAGCGAAAAACGCACTGTGCAGACATAGCCTTAGGATTCCACACGCTCTTCATTAGAACTCTTCTTGCAAAGGTTCTATAATTCTTGTATTGTGGAATCATTCATAAACTAATTTACACATTTCAACATGTCAGGACAAATCAGACATCATCTATCTGACCTATAGCCTAAAGACAGATTTCTTTACTTTTTTATATGTAGTATTGTGAAAATGTTTTAGGCAGGTGTGAAAAAAATGCTGCAAAGCAAGAATGCTTTCCAAAATACAACTGTTATTACTGTAGTTTATTTCTATCAATTAACAAAATGAAAAGTAAATGAACAAAAGAGAAACTTAAGTCAAATCAATATTTGATGTGACCAGCCCTTGCCTTCAAAACATCATTAATTCTTCAAGTACACAGTTTCTGAAGGAACATTTCAGGGAGATTGTTCCAAACATCTTGTAGAACAAACCACAGATATTCTGTGATCTAAGCTTTTGTAACTCCTTTTGTCTCTTTATATAATTTCAGACAGATGTGTCTTTCATCTGCTGCACTAAAGCCCCACACCCGCCCCCATCGTTTGTGCGGCACGGGCAATTTGATGCCCATGTCGCACAAAGTTGTAATCCCCCGTCACACGTACTTACTTTCCAAACAACCTCGCTGTGGGTGGTGAACATCCACTTCCTGAAGGGGGAGGGACGTTCGGCGTCACAGCGACGTCACACAGCGGCCGGCCAATAGTAGCGGAGGGGCGGAGATGAGCGGGACATAACATCCTGACCACCTCCTTACTTCCGCATTGCCGGCGGGACGCAGGTAAGATGCAGTTCATCGTTCCTGGGGTGTCACACGGAGCGATGTGTGCTGCCCCGGGAACGATGAACAACCGGCGCACAGAAGGACGTTCGATTTTTAGAAAATGAGCGACGTGTCAACGAGCAACGATAAGGTGAGTATTTTTGCTCGATCACAGATGCTCGTAGCTGTCACACGCTACGATATGTCAAACGATGCCAGATGTGCGTCACTTAGGACGTGACCCCGACGACATAACATTAGATATATTGTAGCGTGTAACGTGCCCTTTAGTCTCTTTGGCAGACCGCTGCATAAACAGTTCTCAACATCTCAACTTTAGTTCTTCTTCCAAAGAGGGAGGGGAGATCATACTGCATGTGGAAAATCATACTGTGTTTTGGCTGTGGGGGGACATCATACTGTGTGGGGGCTGTGTGGCCTCATAATGTCTGTTAGGGCATTATTCTGTGGAGCAGATATTACTGTGGGGGGCTCATAATGAGTGTGAGGGAGTAGTGCATGCATCTATGGATGCATTGTCTGGGAGGCACTACAGGAGAATTATACACTGTGTGCAGAATTATTAGGCAAATGAGTATTTTGATCACATGATGCTTTTTATACATGTTGTCCTACTCCAAGCTGTATAGGCTTGAGAGCCAACTACCAATTAAGTAAATCAGGTGATATGCATCTCTGTAATGAGAAGGGGTGTGGTGTAATGACATCAACACCCTATATAAGGTGTGCTTAATTATTAGGCCACTTCCTTCCCTTTGGCAAAATGGGTCAGAAGAGAGATTTGACGGGCTCTAAAAAGTCTAAAGTTGTGAGATGTCTTGCAGAGGGATGCAGCAGTCTAGAAATTGCCAAACCTTTGAAGCGTAATCACCGAACAATCAAGCGTTTCATGGCAAATAGCCAACAGGGTCTCAAGAAGCGTGTTGGGCAAAAAAGGCGCAAAATAACTGCCCATGAATTGAGGAAAATCAAGCGTAAAGCTGCCAATATGCTCTTTGCCACCAGTTTGGCCATATTTCAGAGCTGCAACGTTACTGGTGTATCAAAACGCACAAGCTGTGTCATACTCCGAGACATGGCCAAGGTAAGGAAGGCTGAAAAACGACCACCTTTGAAAAAGAAACATAAGATAAAACGTCAAGACTGGGCCAAGAAATATCTTAAGACTGATTTTTCAAAGGTTTTATGGACTGATGAAATGAGAGTGACTCTTGATGGGCCAGATGGATGGGCCAGAGGCTGAATCAGTAAAGGGCAGAGAGCTCCACTCCAACTCAGATGCCAGCAAGGTGGAGGTGGGGTACTGGTATGGGCTGGTATCATCAAAGATGAACTTTTGGGACCTTTTTAAGTTGAGGATGGAGTGAAGCTCAACTCCCAGACCTACTGCCACTTTCTGGAAGACAACTTCTTCAAGCAGTGGTACAGGAAGAAGGCGGTATCGTTCAAGAAAAACATGATTTTCATGCAGGACAATGCTCCATCACATGCATCCAACTACTCCACAGCGTGGTTGGCCAGTAAAGGTCTAAAAGATGAAAAAATAATGACATGGCCCCCTTGTTCACATGATCTGAACCCCATAGAGAACCTGTGGTCCCTCATAAAATATAAGATCTACAGGGAGGGAAAACAGTACACCTCTTGGAGCAGTGTCTGGGAGACTGTGGTGGCTGCTGCACGCAATGTTGATTGTAAATAGATCAAGCAACTGACATAATCTATACATGGTAGGCTGCTGAGTGTCATTATAAAAAAGGTGGCTATATTGGTCACTAATTATTTTGGGTTTTATATTTGCATGTCAGAAATGTTTATTTCTAAATTTTGTGCAGTTATATTGGTTTACCTGGTGAAAATAAACAAGTGAGATGGGAATATATTTGTTTTTTATTAAGTTGCCTAATAATTGTGCACTGTAATAGTCACCTGCATAAACAGATATCCTCCTAAGATAGCCAAATCTAAAAAAAAACAACACTCCAACTTCCAAAAATATTAAGCTTTGATATTTATGAGTCTTCTGGGTTAATTGAGAACATAGTTGTTGATCAATAATAAAAAAAAATCCTCTAAAATACAACTTGCCTAATAATTCTGCACACAGTGTACTGTGCTGAGGGCACTATGGGACATCATATTGTGCTAGGGGCACTGTGAGGACATCATAATGTTTTGGGGCAGTGAGGCAACATACTGGGTTGGGAGCACAGTGGGGCACAGTGGGGTCATCATAATGTGCATATGTGAGGTACTGTGGGAGAATTCACTGTCAGAATATTATAATGTATGTGGAGGACATTTTGGGGGTTTCATACTGTTTAGGGACCATTAAAGGGGTATTGAAGTGAGTGCGTATTCTGCCGTAACCCTGCTGAAAATTTTACGGTAGCCCAATTAGGACTTTTGCTATGAGCCCAATGATTTTTGTAGGGCCAGGTGCCTAGGGTATGGTAGAGGAAATATGCCTGTGGCTTTAGTCTACCTGTGATAGAAGTAATTTAAAGAAGCCCTCCCATGAAGATTGTTTTTAAAAATATCCGTGTATATGTGCATGTAGCATAGGGTGTGGGTGTTAATATAGTCACCTACCACGTCTTCTCTGGAATCCAGTGCTGTTCTGCTGCTCTTCCCAGTGACATCACCGCTCTTCTGACTCTCCGGGTCACACTGTGCTCTGTGTGATCTGGTAGTGTCTTTTAAAATTTAAGTCTATATCCAGCGTCAGAACAAGGCTTCATAGGCTTACACTGTAAAAGAGACTTCCACTCACACGTAAAACATAGAGTGAGGCGGCAAGTCTGAAGAGAGGTGACGTCACTGAGAAGAGAAGCAGAACAGAGCTGGATCCAGGAGAAGGTGGCGGTAGGTGACTACAGTAACGCATACACACTACATTTCATACACATATACACAGATTTATTAAAAAAACCCCCAAAAAAACAGGCTTTTTTTAATGTTGGCAGTAATAATCAAGCTTAAATGGAAATGTGTAAATTAGAATGAGGCATAAGATTTAGATTTGGGAAGTGGCACATGACTTTACGGAGACAAAAAGAAATTATGGTAACCCTGAACCTATATACCTATTGTAAATGATTGGAAATCATTTATCAATATTGGCATCAATGTGATACCTGCTTTTGATTTGTAGTTTGCTAATTGTTTGGACACATTATATATAACAAATAGGTGTAAAGTCGAATTGTTTGACTTCTTAATCTTTAAATGATTAAAGGCCGCTTTACACGCAACGACATCGCTAACGAGGTGTTGTTGGGGTCACGGAATTCGTGACGCACATCCGGCCTCGTTAGCGACGTCATTGCGTGTGAAACGCACGAACGACCGTTAATGATCAAAATTACTCACCATATCGTTGACCGTTGTCCAGTTGTTCCTTTCCCGAATATCGTTGCTGGTGCAGGAGGCAGGTTGTTCGTCGTTCCTGAGGCAGCACACATCGCTATGTGTGACACCGCAGGAACGAAGAGGATCACCGTACATGCGGCCGCCCGCAATGAGGGAGGAAGGAGGTGGGCGGGATGTTCGGCCTGCTCATCTCCGCCCCTCCGCTTCTATTGGGCGGCCGCTTAGTGACATCGCTGTGACGAACGAACTGCCCCCTTAGAAAGGAGGCGGTTCACCGGCCACAGCGACGTCGCTAGGCAGGTAAGTATGTGTGACTGGTGTTAGCGATGTTGTGTGCCACGGGCAGCGATTTGCCAGTGACGCACAACCGACGGGGGCGGGTACGCTTGCTAGCGATATCAATAGCGGTAGCGATATCGCAGAGTGTAAAGTGCCCTTAACAGTTGTGTAGACAATACAGCTTCATTTCTTTGTCAGAATGTGTTATCCTGTTATCCTATCCCTTTAAGAGCTCATTGAAGATCAAAAAGAGGAACGGCCTGAACAATTTGGCAAGAATGAACTTGATGAGATCGCACACCGAGATGTTTGCTTTACAGATGACTTGACACATTACCTGATTGTGGATTTTTCAGGAAATTCTAAATATTCAAAGGAACTAGTTTATATAAATGTTGGCGTTCTCAGTGAGATTTTTCTATGACACCTTGCCCTCAGGCCCTTCTGTCATTTATAATTCTACTCTTCATTATATATAAAGTTAAATAAGGTAATTCTAAAAGGGTTAACATTTTTTTTCAGTGATTAGTAGAGAACAAGGTTTCAAATTTTGGCAACTCACAAAGGCGGATACGTCACTCTGTGGGCGACTCAGAACCGACAAGAGGCATTACTTGTAATATATGTAGTAGTGGGACAGAAAGATGAACCAGACTTGATGTTGTAACACTCGTACAAGTGATGAATGAGTGGCATTTATACCTTTGAAGGGTAATCCAGGTTAGGCCGATGTGACACTTGCAAGTGCCTCGCGTGAGTCTCACAGTGCATCGCCCGTCACGGCCGCACACTCTCCTCACAGGAGCGGGTCGGTTGCATGTATCTCTACGCAGCTGAGACGCTCTTGTGAGGAGAGTGTGAGTCCATGACGGGTGATGCACCACGAGATTCGCGCGAGATACACGTGAGGCACTCGCAAGTGTGACGCCAGCCTTAGGCTCTGTTCAGACATGCGAAAGCTCTTTTCTGTCACACTCAAGTGGTGTTTTTGATGGTCATAATAATTTTTACAAAAAGGAACAACACATAATACCTGTCAAATTTACCTATGCTCCAATAGGAACCTCGGACTGCGATATTTTTTAAAGTAACAAAATTTCTGCTAGATACCATATTTTTCAGACTATAAGTCAGGTGTGACTTGGACAACAGAAAATAAGAAAAAATTATTACTATTAAAACTACTCCGGTGATGTAAAATTGTGTAGGCGTATTGGCACTAATTTTGGTGGTCTAAATCTGTGCTCAATTCTTGGTGCTGTAGGAGAGAGGAGTAGGGGGTAATGAATTATTTCAAGGTAATAGAAGTACCGTATGTTTGTTTTATAAGACACATCGGATTATAAGATGATCCTCAAATTTAGAGAAAAAAAGGTAAGAAATAAAATATGGGGTCCATCTTGTAATACGGTGGTGTCTTACTGGGGGGTGCCAGCGGTGGTGGAGCGGGGTTACAAGAGGCAGGGGCGGTGGTGAAATAGGACAATGTAGCTGGTGGTGTGGCGGGTGTCCCAGATGCTTGCAGTGCGTGCTGTGAGGCAGGAACATCCAGAAACTGTCAGCAGTGCGGGCTTCAAAGAAATGGCACCCAGAGTAGGCGCGTGCGCAGATTGAGCTATCGGCTCAATGACAAGCCAAGATCTCATCTGCGCACGCACCACTTCCGGGCACCATTTTCCTTAAGTCCGCTGCTGGGAGATCAATGGGAAAGAGGCGGCGTGTGCGTAGATGAGATCTTGATCCGAGAGCTCCATCTGTGCACACGCCAACTCCAGGCGCCATTATTTGAAGTTTGCACCAATGACATTTTCAGGATGGCCTCTGCCTCACTGCCTGCAGCAAGCACCATCACTGCCCCCAGCTCACAGTGCACAGCCCGCAGCACTGCCCCTGCCTCCTGTGACCATTCTCCACCACCCCCACGTAAGCTACAATCTCCTTAAGAGACGCACCCTTCATTTTCCTCCTGAATTTTTTTCGGGAAAAATATGTCTTATAATCTGAAAAATATGGTATATAAGGAGGGTTGTACCTAAAAATAAATATTATACACTGTCCCCAATAGTGACCTAACAAAGGGCTCACATAGTTTACGTTGATTGTCTTATAACAAAATTCATAAAGAGAACAAGTTCATTTATTGTGGAACCATTGATGTGCCTGGTCTCTTATACTGTATGTGTAATGTCTTTCATTTATCCACTTAAACTTCTTATACACAATTTAGTCATCTGTACACTTTAGAAGTTATTCTAATTTACGCACCATAAAAGATGCCTATTGCAGATTTTCTATCGAGCAGTGTCGTACTACTCTGATTTTCTGTGCCCTTCATGACCACACATAGATGTGAGCAAACAAGGACGACATCACATATGTATCTTATGGTATATGTTGCACAGACAGAGAATAGAAATGCAGGAGATCGGCTTTTGTATGGGAGACTGTGACTCTTCTACTAAGTGTAAACGATGTGGCCGTTTTATTTTTTTTCAGCTGGTGCTCCAAAGATCCATTCTATTAACCCTCATGTGGACACCAGCTTTACCTAACCTGCTACAAGCTCAGGTCAGTCTCTCCTGCTCAGAATTAAAGGGAACCTGTCAGGTGCAATATGCATCCAGGACCACGAGCAGTTCCGGGTGCATATTGCTAATCCCTGCCTAACAGTCCCTGTATACACTAGCATAGATAAAGGGATCTTTATAAAAAGTATTTCTAAAGATCTTTTATCTTATGCTAATGAGCTCGGGGACTAGTCTCAAGGGTGTTATATCCCCCAACTAGTCCGCCCTTTTAGCATGTTAGCATACTCACAGGGGTGTACTAACATGCTATTCAATTCAGCATCATCAGCGGTGCCGCATGTACCTGTATCCACTGTGACCGCGCTTCTGAATGTCGGGCACTTCCGGGCATGCGCAGTATGAAGCTGGGTGTATGCGTCCTGCCTTCAGAGAGGTCTACTGCGCATGACCGGAAGTGCCAGGACATTCAGCTCAGTTTTCACTGCGGACACAGGTATGCTGGGCACCGCTGGTGATGCTGAATTGAGTAGCTTGTTATCCCGCCCCTGTGGGCGTGTTAACATGCTAAGAGGGCGGACTAGTCGGGGGATATAACATATAATGTCGCGGGCGGAGGAGGGGACGCCGCGCTCTCACACTGCTCGGGTCCGGCTGGCACTGCGGCCTGCTGCTGCTGCTCGGTGGCTCGAGCGATGGGCCGGATCCCGGGGACTCGAGCGGCGCTCCTCGCCCGTGAGTTAAAGGGGATTGGGTTTTGGGATAGTTTATTGTCCGTGACGCCACCCACGGTTGTGGTGATTAAGTGGACACCACCGCTGCTCTGTCTGGGGAGCCCGGGAGTGGTGGTATGGAGCAGCCAGTTGTTGGTTTGCCCCTCCGTGGGTAGGGGTGTTGGTGATCCCGGGGCCCAGTGATGGGGTTGGTATGGTGGACAGGCGGGTATGGGGCCTGTGGAGGTGCAGGGGCAGCGCTGTGCCGCACGGCACGGAGGTACTCACTCAGCCAGTAAACACGACACAGTTCTCGGTAAACAAACGGCTGGTTGGACGGGTCCCTCGGACGGTTACGGTGCTGCGGTTCCCTGCAGTTAGCGGTGACGGTCTCTTCCCTGCACCTATGTAAAGTCTCTTGGTAGCAATGGGTCCCCACCGGTTACCCACTCCTCGGCTTCAATCTGGGCCGAAGGAGCCCTACTTTGCCCGCAGGCGCTGGCCCTGGGAAACTGGTGCCCTGGCGGTGGCGGTGTCTCCCCTTCACGGTCGGGCTGTTGCCTTCAATCGGGACTTGGTTGTTAGGAGACAGAGGTCCCCTTCACTGACGGATTTAGCAAATTATGGCGACTCCTAGCCTTGCCGGGATCCGAAAGGCCCCTGCCCTGGTGCTGACTGTTCTTCGTATACTGCTCCAGTACCGCCGGGTCACCACCCGTCCGCGGTCCTTCCAGCAACCTCCAAACAGTCCCCCTGCAGACTATCACCGCCGTCTGCTGACCTTGCTGTCACAGTCCGGGGCACACACCCGGACCAACTTCAGGCTTTACTACTCTCACTTTTCTGTCACTTCAGCTTCTCTCCTTTTACTTCCTTCTACTTGACTGTTTACTCCTTCACTTCCCTTGCTTAACTGTCTGATTCTTCCCGCCTCCAGGGCTGTGAACTCCTCGGTGGGCGGAGCCCACCGCCTGGCCCACCCCCTGGTGTGGACATCAGCCCCTGGAGGAAGGCAACAAGGATTTTAGGTTAGCTTAGTGTTCCTGCAGGGAATGTGGGGTGCATGTGTGAAGCCCCACAGGTGTAGTGTCGGTGCATTACCTTCAGGGACTCCACTCGGCTGGATCCTGTCACAGGTAGGAAATCTTCTACTTGTCGTGACGCCACTCTCAGTATTGCGGCCAGTAGGGACCGCCACTGCAGGTTGAGGGACGCCTGGGGCTGATGGTGAGTGCAGTTAGTTGGAATAGCCTCCTGAGAGTGAGGCAAGCCCCAGGGCCCTGTGTAGGTGCGTAGTACCACAAGGCGCAGAATAACTCCACACAGGCAGAATGTCTTTCAGGGTTTTTACTCACTTCAGGTGGCAGGGTGAGTAACCCGGGCGTAGCTGGGATGAACCAGGCGGGAACCAGGTGTCCTTCAGGCTGACTTGTGAGGGTGACTACTAACTCGCCTTCCTTAGCCCTTGGTGGTTTGGGGTGACCCCGACTTTGAGTCCCTATGGGGGTCACCCAGGGAAGTTGCTGAAGCCTCACTCCCCTTCGTTCGCCGTGTGCTTGTCGCCTGGGCCAGATCACTCCAGCTGCTTGCCTCCTGTGACCTATGGGCCCTAACTGTGGCTACGTGGCTGCGGCTTTTGTGGTGTTGTGGTGTGGGCTTTGAGAGCCCCACACCGGCAGGTTTAGCAAAAGAAAGCTGGATCTATCTCCGCTTCGGGATCTGCCGCCCGTTTGGGCCTGGTGCTCTCTAGCAGTCTCCTTACTTCCCACTCCGTTGCTCTCTCTCTAGCTGAAGATGGATTTCGGGTAGCACTCCTAGGTGACCGTTCTCCCCCGTCGGTAGCCACTGCGCGGGCGCTGTTAGACAGCAACAGCCCCACAGGTCTGCTCCTCACTGAGCCCTATGGAGTTCTGCTCTAACTGACTCACTGCCCCTCCTCTCCTGTTCTTGCCTACGCCACCTAGCAACCAGATTCTCTTACCACACCCCTTGAGAGGAGATGGAGGCTTTTGGCCCCCTCCACTATTCCAGTGAAGGTCAAGGCTTTTCCCCCTCCTGGGATCCCCAGGGGTCCTCTCATGGGTACATGTGTGAGACCTGATCACTATGCGCCTGTGTACCACACCCCTGTCAGCCTTCTGGATTACCTGTATTGTACTGTCCCCAGCATGGGTGCAGTACTCAGTGGTGCCTGACCAGGTCAGGGGCGCCACACATGTGATGTTGTGACCTGTGACCCCTGGCTTGCCCAGGGCGTCACAATAACATTAGCATGAATAAAGATCTTTAGAAATACTTTTTCTAATGATCCCTTTATGTATGCTACTAAATACAGGGACAGTTAGGCAGAGATTAGCATTATACACCCAGAACTGCTCGTGGTTCTGGGTACATATTGGACCTGACAGGTTCCCATTAGAAAGAGATAACAATGTAATCTCAGCCATAGTAGCACAGTGCTTATGAATGCTCTACCCTGTGATTTAAGGAAGCAGTCCGGGAGGTCTGGTACTACTGACCTTAAGCTGGTGTCACACACAGCGACAACGACAACGACGTCGCTGCTACGTCACAATTTTCTGTGACGTTGCAGCGACGTCCCGTCGCTGTCGCTGTGTGTGACATCCAGCAACGACCTGGCCCCTGCTGTGAGGTCGCCGGTCGTTGCTGAATGTCCAGCTTCATTTTTTGGTCGTCACTCTCCCGCTGTGACACACACATCGCTGTGTGTGACAGCGAGAGAGCGACGAAATGAAGCGAGCAGGGAGCAGGAGCTGGCGTCTGGCAGCTGCGGTAAGCTGTAACCAGCGTAAACATCGGGTAACCAAGGGAAGGCCTTTCCCTGGTTACCCGATATTTACCTTCGTTACCAGCCTCCGCCCTTGCTGCCAGTGCCGGCTCCTGCAATGTGACATGTGGCTGCAGTACACATTGGGTAATTAACCCGATGTGTACTGTAGCTAGGAGAGCAAGAAGCCAGCGCTAAGCAGTGTGCGCGGCTCCCTGCTCTCTGCACTGTGACATGTAGCTGCAGTACACATCGGGTTAATTAACCCGATGTGTACTGTACTTAGGAGAGCAAGGAGCCAGCGCTAAGCGCGGCTCCCTGCTCTCTGCACTGTGACATGTAGCTGCAGCACACATCGGGTTAATTAACCCGATGTGTACTGTACCTAGGAGAGCAAGGAGCCAGCGCTAAGCGCGGCTCCCTGCTCTCTGCACATGTAGCACAGCGACGTTATGATCGCTGCTTCTGCTGTGTTTGACAGCTAAGCAGCGATCATAACAGCGACTTACAAGGTCGCTGCTACGTCACAGAAAATGGTGACGTAACAGCGACGTCGTTGTCGCTGTCGCTTAGTGTGAACCCAGCTTTACTGACTACAGACTATAAGTGGCACAATAAATGTTAGCAAGATGTTATCTTGTTAAAAAATACAAGTTAATTTTTCCCACCAAAACAATGGACTACAAAAGATAAGATACATATCGAATGGAGCGACAGGAAAAAGTACATCGGGTGCAAACACGAGGTGATGTGATTTATTTGATCCAGTTTTGCCATGTTTAATATCTTACCTTTAGTCCCTGTGTGGTCTTTTGTGTGGACGCATCAAGTCTGGGTCTCCTATACTTAGGAGTGAGACATAGACCTTCATGCCATAGTATGCAGCATTTTATATGGAGGATATTTTGCATATTTATAAACTCTTGTACTTTATTGGATATCTATGTATAGCGTTTTATTTTTTATTATTAATTCAAAGAATTTTCTAAGAATGACTAATTTATGCACTAAACATTTTATCCTACATATCTACCTCTGTCATTAGTGATTTTGCATTATTGTACAAAATAATCTATATATTAGAGGATGGTGATAGAAGCTGTGTGAGTGACACAAGCGCCACCCCTGATAACGATTCATTTGAGGGTGGTGATAGAAGCTGTGTGGTGTCACTCACTATTTCTATCTTCCGCCCATGATGAGATCTTGTTTCACAGTTAGAAGCTGTGGTGACAAACATGGAAGCAATTAGCGGGTGCTGCACTCACCGCTCCCACAGTTTCTATCAGGGCCTTAGATCTAGGACATCTTCAAAGGGCAGCAGTGAAAAAAACAGTATAAGGCCCTGTGTGCACACTGCGTTTTTACCTGCTTTTTTTTTTGCGTTTTTGCTGCAGAAATTTCTTGAGAAAATGGCTGTAACCGTTCTGCAGACATTCCCCAGCAAAACCTATGGAAAAAAAAATACCTGTGCGCACACTGCGTTTTTTTCTCAAGAACATTCTTTCTGCAGAATTTCGTAAGAAAAGGAATGTGCAGGTCACTTCGTTTGTTTAGGTACCGCCGTTTTTTGCCATAGATAATGGTAAAACAATGCAGGGACCAACCTGCGGAAAAACCGCATCAAAAATTCATTAAAAACGCATGCGTTATTGGTGCGGTTTTTGAACGCAAGTGCGCTAATCTTTCAGACTCTTGAGAAATTTCTTGAGAAAAATCGTTTTTCTAGTGCGCACAGGGCCTAAAGTAATTTCAGTGCTGCCCCAGCCCCGATGATGTGTTTCTCCGGGAAGGGCAATAGATGCTGCTGAGAAGTGAGTTCAGCGCCAGTATCCTCTGAGACCCATTAAGACTCCTTTAAAATGAAGAGTCACAGAAACTAATGTGAAAAACATTAACGAGATAGGGAGAAGTGTAGGGCATTTATAATACAGTAATGCTACTACGAAAGTATTAGGGTGTAAAAATAGATATTTAGAAAGGACATTTTAGGTACCATACTACCCTTTTAACTAGCCGTTCTCCCCTTTCAACAAAAAAGGAAGGAAGGGAGTGGCAGGGAGATGCCCCATGTGTGTCACCATGTGCTGTGTCTGAAGGCTACCATAAATATTAGGCTGGAGTCACACTTTCGTGCATCGGATCGAACTGCCCGGACCGGCTGTCTTTTCATCTGCAGGAGCGGCTCCGCTGTATGTATTTCTATGATGCTGACCCGCTCCAGTCATGACAGCCGCGGCCGGTCTGGGCAGTGCAATCCGATACTCGCACGAGTCACACGCAAGTGTGACTCCAGCCTTAAGGGGGCTTTACACGCAACAACATCGCTAACGAGATGTCATTGGGGTCATGGAATTCGTGACGCACATCCGGTTTCATTAGCATCGTCGTTGCGTGTGAAACGTGCTAACGATCAAAATTACTCACCTAATCGTTGATCGTTGTCACGTCGTTCTAATCCCAAATATCGTTGATGGTGCTGGACGCAGGTTGTTCGTCGTTCCTGAGGCAGCACACATCGTTGCGTGTGACACCCCAGGAACGAGGAACAACACCTTACCTGCGTCCTCCGGCAACGAGCTGGGTGTGTCTTTCTTTCAGCTGCTTCTCCGCCCCTCCGCTTCTATTGGACGGCTGCCGTGTGACGTCGCTGTGACGCCGCATGAACCGCCCCTTTAGAAAGGAGGCGGTTTGCCGGCCACAACCATGTCGCTAGGCAGGTAAGTCCGTGTGACGGGTCCGAGCGATGCTGTGCGCCACGGGCAGCGATTTGCCTGTGACGCACAACCGACAGGGGCGGTTGCTTTCACCAGCGACATCGCTAGCGATGTCGCTGCATGTAAAGCAGCCTTTAGACAAATGTCTGTTGAATCTGCCAATATCGATGGGTTCAGCCGACAGACTAATGTGTATGGATATGCTGTTTGAGTGATGGTCAGGAGAGATGTTGATCATTCATGTCCGATTTCGGACTGCCCATCGCATTGTTCTCCCTGAGATAAGCTGCCGGTCAGCATATATGACCAGCCTTACTCTGATTAGGGATTGATTTCATATTCATTATTAGGGATGATCGAATATCACAAATATTCGGCAATATTTGGCTTTGCGAATATTCGATGGATAGGTCGCCGCTATGCGAATATTCGATGCGCAACGTAAGTCTATGGGAAGCCTGAATAGTTGCCATTTGGCAACTATTCGGGTTTCCCATAGACTTACAGTGCGCATCGAATATTCGCAAATAGTTGAATAGCGGCGACCTATTTGTCGAATATGGGCGTAGCCGAATATTCGAGGTATTCGATCATCCCTATTCATTATGTTTGGCCAGTTGTCAGTACATAACTTGCTTTGGTGGCTTTATTTTAGCTGTACGCCTGTGTGCATATTTTTGTACTATTGCGGCATTTGTATAGAATTATTTTTTGTCTTATTTGTGTTATCTAATAAAAGTATATTAGGTTAAGGTTTTGTTTGTTGTTACGCCACACTGATCTTCTACTATGAGACATCATGGTCTGGTCTGACTGGTATCTGGCTTGAAAGAATGCTGAACTGTGTAGAATTTCCATTCTGGGAGGGATATTTGGGGGTTTCGTAAGTCTTTTGAAACTTGCATACTGGGTCATGTACAAGACTATAAGTAACAAAAGCTCGTATGCTGCAGTAAAGTGCTCTGCCCGTGCTCATTGACTGATTCAGCGTCGCCTGCTGGGACTGAGCACAAAGCTGCAGAGCTATTTTGAAAAGCAGGACTTGGTGCCAAGTTTCCAGTGTCATGGGGTTATGTGTTCTTCTTAGCAACAAGAGGTTGTGTAGGAAAGAATGTATGCCACTTGAATGCAAATGAATGTAATGTTTAAGGCACAAGTGTGTTTGGATAGTCTGTACGACTAAAGAAGGTGCCACTTATAACGTGTTATGTAATGTACCGGTAATAGTTTTATTTCATTTCATATCTCATGAAAAATAAAAACAAGCTTTACATGCTCATATATATTCTTTAATTTCATGTACAAAATGGGGCCTCATTCATCAGATGATGTGTGCCACAATTTTTCATCCGAGAACTGAAAGACATGTTGTCTTCAACCGGCTCCCACTAAGGCTGCTTTCACACATCCGGCTTGAGCTGTGCGGCTCAATCCGGCTGTGCAAGCTATGCAACGGATGCGGTGAAAACACCGCATCCTTTGCATAAGTTTTTCCCATGCGGCCCGTCCGGTTTTTGCCGCTTGCGGCATGCTACTGAGCATGTGCAGTGGCAAAAACCCCATGCGGGGGCCGGATGCGGTTTTTGCCGCATCCGGCCGCCATAGGCATGCATTGAAAAATGTGCCGCATCGGCCGGATGCGGCGCGATGCGGGTTTTTTTGCCGCACGGAAAAACGTGCCAGGCAACGTTCCATCCGGCCGCCGCATCGGCTAAATCTGCCAAAAACCGGATGGAACGCAAGGCCATGCGGCACAATGCGGCACTAATTAAAGTCTATGCAGGAAAAACGCAACCGGCAGCAAAAAAGACCGGTTGCGATTTTCCTGCAAAGTGCCGGATTGTGCCGCATTGCAGAAACCGGAGGTGTGAAAGCAGCCTAATTGTTGGACAGAAGAACCATTGGATTTTTCTTTCTTCCTTCCACGATATGTCCGAACTTTTCTTTGAATTAGTTCTTTAGTAAGAAAAAACAACTGGTCAACGCAAAGAAGTTTCCTCTTTGAGACGACCACTCACATGGGAGAATACGTAGTTTATAATGGAACTTAATCTTGTTCATGGGAAATCCGGAAAATGGGGTTTTCCTGGAGGTTTAATTATATAAATGTAGTTTGCTTATTCGTAGAAATCTGTTGGTAACAAAAGTGATCTGTTGTCTCGTTTAGGCTGAAACGAATGGTGACTGTCTACGTGCAGCTCAAGGCCGGATCAGACTAGTCCTGCTATATCTATTTTCCATTTCCCTCAAGCAAATTTCTAAACAGAGGTGACTTTGCATGATACATATGCAATGTCAGTACAAGCTGATCTATATACTAGATTGCCACTGATATTCAGTCCTCTATATATGAAATATGCCTTGGGCTACCTAAAAAAGTTGTCATATGTAGTTGTAACCCATTGATATTAAAGACTTACCTTGAAACAATTAAAAGGTATGCAGGAAAGTCAAAGACAGTATTGCTTTCTGCCAAAAACAGCTTAACTGCTGTATATGAACTGTATCTGGTTCAGAAAAACAAAATAAAGCATGGAAGGGTATGTCCACACAATAGGCCCGTTGCATCAAGACTGTTCACGCTAGACTTGATAAATGAGTTGGCTGAAGTCAGATGCTCCTGATTCATGAAGGGATGCCTCTTTATGGCTCTGGAGTGTCTGACTAGTGGTGTGCACCTTTGTGCATTACGCCAGAAATCTCACTCCATTCAGGTACCAGAGTAAGATTTCTGGGGTAAGAACCACCACAGCCCGTCAGGAATAAGACGAGCAAGGAGGCGTCCCGCCCCACATCTCACTTCTCAACATGTTTTTTTTTTCTTCGTTAAGCGTTATTTTTTGTTTCTTTTTTTATTATTATTTCCTGAGCATTTTTTCAGACTTGTTTTGGTTGCCAGCTTTATTTTTTAAGGTTTTTCCAATGGTTTATGTAAAGTCTTTTTTAATGTTGTTTTCTGGTAATTTTGTTCCACTCCATTAAATACCGGAGAAACTGCTAGTGGTTTTTAAAGCAAAACTGATAGCAAAACCGTCCAATAGTTAAGGCCTCTTTACACGCTGCGATATCGGTACCGATATCGCTAGCGTGGGTACCCGCCCCCATCTGTTGTGCGACACTGGCAAATCGCTGCCCGTGCCGCACAACATCGCCCAGACCCGTCACACTACTTACCTGCCCGGCGACGTCGCTGTGACCGGCGAACCGCCTCCTTTCTAAGGGGGCGGTTCGTTCAGCGTCACAGCGACGTCACAGCTGCGTCACTGAACCGCCGCCCAATAGAAGCGGAGGGGCGGAGATTAGCGGGACGTAAAATCCCGCCCACCTCCTTCCTTCCGCATTGTGGCCGGGAGGCAGATAAGGAGAGCTTCCTCGTTCCTCGGTGTCACACGGAACAACCTCGTTACTGCTGCAGTAACGATTTTTAAGAATGGACCCCATGTCACCGATGAGCGATTTTGCACGTTTTTGCAACGATGCAAAATCGCTCGTAGGTGTCACATGCAACGGCATCGCTAATGCGGCCGGATGTGCGTCACCAATTCCGTGACCCCAACGAGTTCGCATTAGCGATGTCGTAGCGTGTAAAGCCCCCTTTACTATTGAGTAGAGATGATCCGTGGAAGTTCGGTTCGGCGGGTTCAACCGGACTTTAGATAAAGTTCAGATCGGGACTTGGACTTGACCTGAACCCCAATGGAAGTCACTAATTGCGCGGTCCGGGTCTCCACCCAGATACAGCCAGCCATAAACAGATCACGTCTGGGGGGGAAGGGTGTTGGGGTATTTTTGGTGCACACTACATCTGATAACACTAATTTTACCTCCAGTGCAAGCCATTCAGAGACTGCAAGCGGCTCACACTGGGCTGAGCACTGAGGGTACCTGAGCACAGTGGTTAGCATACGTAAAGCATCCGAACTCTGAACCCAAACACTTTTGCAAAGCTTGTGTTGAGTACAAGCACCAAACTTTACTGTTCGGGTTTGCTCATCTCTACTATGGACTATAGACTTGTATTGTAAAGAACAGAGCATCTTAGGAGATGAAAATACCAGAAGAATGGTATGGTTTCCATGGCAGAATCCACCTGAAAGACGTCACATATGCTAAACGGATGAAGCAGGTATGGAGTTTACATTCAGATTCTTTACTAATCTTATAAATAAAAAAAAATGTATGCATGTATTTTCAGATGCCACATGTCAGGAACTATTCTCACCAGCTTAGTTGTAAGCATGAAGCTTAAAACTAAGTTGCAATACCGACATGGACAACAGAGGTTGGAAAGCAGCCATGTTTTTCTAACCTCATAAACTCCTTAAGGGTTGTGATGATCATTTCTGACCTAGCTTGTAGTCAATGTGACGTGGCTAAATTGCCAAGAAGTACATTCCATTACCGAACCCAAAATCTATAGAAAAATGGATGATCTTTAAACTTTAATTTTAGTTTTAACAAGCTTTGCGTGACATTATATGACAGCCTCCTTCACTATACCTTGCTCATCACATCAGTATAATCTTACCTATTTCTCAAGCAAGAGGATAGTTACGGTATATAAATGTAGGAAGGTCATGTTTTATGAGCTACACATGATATACAATATAAACAATACGTCACATACCCAATAACATGTACATAGTAAGTCCTAATCAATGATTTGTTTGCCAAGAACATGTCATGATTTAAAAATTATGAGCTACGATCTGTGAAAATTTTATTGTTTACTCTAATACGTTTTTCAAATGCTTTGAAGAAGGTTGAAATAAATGTATAGAATCACATATTGTCTTTACTATTGATTTAATTAAAAATCATTATGTCACGGCCAGCTGGAAATATCAGGTTTAGATGCAGTTCTTTTTAAGCTGAAGTCAGAAATAAATTTCTCATGAAAGAGAATTTACTGGCTTCGGGTATGATTCTAGTCTAAAAGGAGCCGGTCATAATGACCCCAGAAAGGTAAAGTATCACTACATTCAGGGTCAACATAAATTATAGCCTTTAGGCTTCAATTACACATGCAATTTTTGAGGAAGTTTAAGGAGACAAAGATAAATGCATAGGAATGGGAAATATAGAGGAAGGACTTAAAGAGGTTGTCCACTACTTTTACATTAATGGCCTATCGATAGGTTATCAATGTCTGATCAGCCAGGGTCCGACACCCTGCACCCCCACTGATCAGCTGTTCTAGGTGCCGGCAGCAGCAGGCAGGCGGAAATGCTCAGCTCCGGAGCTGCTCTGTCAACTGAGCTGTTGCGGCCAGGTACTGTACGTCTGCCTTCCATTCAAATCAATAGGAGGCAGATGTACCATACCCGTCCAGTGCCCATCAGAAGACGAGGCAGCTCCGGAACTGAGAATTTCCAGCTGCCTGCTGCTGCCGGTGGCACAGAGAATGGCTGATCGTGGGGCTGCAGTGTGTTGAAACCCAGCCGATCAGACATTGTTGACCTATCCTTAGGATAGGTCATCAATGTTAAAGTAGTGGCCAAACTCTTTAACCTGGTTTGTCCTAAAAAAATTAATCAGGACTTTACTTTTAACTGCATCAGAAACTAGCCTTAGTTTCTAGCATTAAATGAAACCAGTCACCAGGTTAAAAGTTGCAAGTAGCTATGGGCGAACCCGAACTGTAAAGTTTGGGATCTGTACCGAACACATAATGTTTGTGCACACGATCCCAAACACAAGTTTTCCTGGAAAGCTCATGTTACAGTTCGGGTCCAGTTCGGGTCCAGGGGCTGTAAAAAAAGAATTATGATTACACTTACAGGTCCCATGGTACGTCCTGCAGACCCGCTCAGCCGCTGTCTTCCGGACGCTTCTGCTTTTGGGTGTGATCATTAACTTCCGGTGGTATTCACTGCACTTCTCGTCACTTGGCAGTTTTCAGCTTTTTCCGACCGTGTTCGCGGTGACGTCAGGGTTCACCCGAGTCCATGGGCCATGGACTCGATTAGAAATAAAACAGAAGACATTTAGGACTCCATCTTTATTACCCCCCCAAAAAAAACACGACTTAGTCCAAAGGTGGGCAAGCATCTTCAGTTCTGCTACATCTGTGCACGAAGACAAACACAAGTCTGCTCACACAGACTCAGCTGAAAGCTGTCAGAGACTTCACCCGAGTGCACAGCTGAGGCTTGCGTATGACTCCTGCAAGTCTCGCATCAGTATCACCCAGCACAGCGCACACTCTCCTGATAGGAGCGCCTCAACTGTATGGAAATACATGCAGCCGACCTGCTCCTGTAAGGAGAGTGTGTGCCGTGCTGGGTGATACAGTTTCGAGACTCGCACAGTGACAGTCAAAGTTCAATCGATTTCATGGCTCATGAACTCGGGTGAACCCTGACGTCACCGCGAACACGGACAAAAACAGCTGAAGACTACCGAGTGACGAGCAGTATAGTGAATACCCCTGGAAGTTAATGATCGGAAGCAGAAGCGGCCAGGAGACAGAGTCTGCAGGACGCGTCGCAGGAGCGGTGAGTATAATTACAATGTTTATTATTAACCCCTCTGCCCCATCTCATAACTGTAAAGTCCAAGTTTCGGGGTTCAGACACAAGTTCCCGTTATCTCAGAACCCGAACTTGAAATTTACAAAATGTTCGGGCGAGTCTCCCGAACATCAACATCGGGGGGGTTCGCCCATCACTAGTTGCAAGTTTTTGCTCTGTTGATAAGATCCTTAAAGGGAACCAATCACCTGGATTTTTGTATGTAACCTAAAGCCAGTGCTATACTGGCACTATCAGGCTGATTCTCTACATATATTTAGTTGTCAGCTCAGATATTTAGGTTTTGAAATCCAAGAAAGTAAAGTTTATAAAATCATCAGCTTCTTGAGTGACAGCAGCTGAGATAGGGGATGGCAGTTGTTACTGATGAGATTCTATGTAGATAGAAGGGGCGGAGCTCTGCCTCTAGCTCCTCCCACTTCCCATCATCATAGACTCTCATCACCAACTGTCATCTCCTATCTCAGTAATGGGAAAGTCTTCACTGAATACATATTTTACCTCAGAATTGAGAATGTTAATAATGACTGATCAATTCTGGCAGGAAAGAAGCAAATTTGTCTGATATGATATATTACAGAGTTGATTCTTTTTCATGTGTGCTATTGATTTATGAGATTAAAAATTGAAACAACGGTTATGCTTTAAATGTTATCAAAATTTCCCGATGCCCACTATAGATGTTATATAATGGAAAAGCCCCACAGCAGTATGACGAATTAGGGACAATCCTGGTGCAGTTACCATCAGCTGGGTGATTTGTGATGATTTTGGAGCCTAAGGGGGTAGCAGAACCAATGTTTATTTATGGGACGTTAGTGAAATATTACCTGATAACATAGAAATGAATGGACGATTATCCATGAGCTGGAGATGTGATCGCTTGTTACTGTGAGACAAATACAATTCAGGATCCGTTTCTTTTTGTTTTACTGTGAAGAAAAAAGTCAAGATAATGTTGTGCGTCATACGGAAAATAAACAGTCACAGTACAATGTCATAACAAGTGACATTCACAATGCTGAAATCAGTCACAGAGTAATATAGGCAGAGCTGTAATAACCGGTCTGCAGTTCGGAGGATTGCGGTATGTATAGAGCGCTAGTAATCTTCTGTATGCAGGTAGTCATTAGCCAAGAATAGCAGGTCCGTTCCTAGAAACAGTTGGAAGGAGCAGTACAGTTCAAGTACAGTACAAAGGACTCAGGAATACAGTAATAGACCGTCCTGCAGATGACAGGTATGTGTCCCCATCAATACCGGACATGCAGAAATTGTCTTGTGAGGCTTGTCATCAGGAGCAACCATAATATTCATCACTGGCCTGTGTCCTCTCATTATGGTGTCCATTAATAATACCAATGCTGTATTTCTACATGAGTGCAAAGGAAACTTGAGGTGCAGCTGACAGTGAGGGGTCAGGTCAATGATTTGGTTTTATAACTTCCCTGGTAAAAATGACAGCAGTGATCTGGATTGGCATTTATAAGGGTGAGTGCCCAGTGTTTTGGATTTAGCGTATTTTTGCTACATCTAAAACTCTGCATTGTACAGTTGCAGCAAAGTGAATGGGATGTAAAGAAATCTCATTCCCGCCGTACTTCTTTTCTCCGTAGTGTAAACTTACATGTGGCTTTCCGAGTTACAGCATGTCAGCTTATGCTTGAGGAGACGCTAGTGTGCTCAGCGGGAGAACAAAGTGAAAATCTGCAGTGTCAGTAACCTTGATCGTGGGCACAGACAGCGTGATCTACCACCCATGATGCTAGCATCTCTAGAAGAGAAAGCACACTTCATCCAGAACCCTGGGACTCCGGATCACGGGCATGTACCCTAAGGCCACGTGAACCCGTTAAGTATTTGGATAGTTTTTTACCTCAATATTTGTAGCTAATAGCAGGAGTGGAATATTCAGAGGAAAAGTATAATAGTAACACTGGCACCACTTCTGTATTTATCACCCACTCCTGGTTTTGGCTACAAATACTGAGGTAAAAATTCACCAAATACTCAACGTGTGCACGTGGCCTTATTGTGTGTATATATTATTGTGATTAAGACCACATGCACACAGTGAGTATTTGGTGAGTTTTTACCTCAGTATTTGTAAGCCAAAACTAGGAGTGGGTGATAAATACAGAAGTGGTGACATGTTTCTATTATACTTTTCCTTTGATTGTTCCACTGTTGGTTTTGGCTACAAATACTGAGGTAAAAAAATGCACCAAATACTCAGCATATACCTGTGGCCTAAGAGGTTTTCCAAGCTTTAGATTGTGACACTGAATCCTTAGAATAGGTTCTGAATATTAGATTGGTGGAAGTCCTACTCCCACCAGTCCCACCGGTCTGTTAATTAAAATAGCTGTGACATTCCCCTCCGTTGTTCCGTAGGCACAGCACCATACATATAGAGGTGTGCCTGGTGTTGCGGTCAGTCCCATTCTTGAATGGGACATAGCAGTAGAGAGCGTCAGTATAAGGTGGTAAACAAAGTACCAACTGAGGCTCCTTGACCCCTATAATCAATTGATCAGTATGGCTATGGGTGTTGGGTACCAACCTATCTGATATTGATGACCTAGTAGAAGTCATCAATAGGAAATTCTATAAACCCCTTTAGCCTTTCTTTTTATTCCATCTTACTATATTGATACATTAATTATACCACTGTTATAGTGATGTCTGTCTCAGTGTATTTTTCCTTTGAATAAGAGCTATCTGTAAGAACAGCTACAGTGACTGCTTGGCCAGACCTTGTCGTGTATGAATGGGACAGCCTACGAAGGAGGCAGCCAAAGCTGCTTAAAAACATTTGTTCTCGCTCTTATTGGGGTCTCTTTCCTTTTTGATATCCATATGCTTCAATAAGGTATTGGGACAGAGGTTGCTTTGTTGAGACAATAACTGGCAAAGAAGTCCTATCCATTAGGCAAACCAGCATATCAACTTGGCAGTTGTCGCAAGCAGAGGAAAAGCTCTTGAAAATTAAAAAAATAAAATAAAAAATAAAAATCAATACTTTCAAAGGAGTCATAGTTAGTATAGAAAATGGAAGCAGGCATTCTAGACAATTTTTCTAGAAACATTTTCACAGTGTTCCTTGACATTGGTATGTCAGATATGTATCATTACACGTATCATTTTGGGCTCTGTACCATCTGATGTTCCATACAAAGACTCCCTGTAACTAGTGTTGAGCGAGTTATGCTGTTAGCGAGTACTGTCCGCTACTTGCATATTCATTACGAGTAGCAGGAACAATGTAAGTCAATGGGAAATATTCGCTAAGTAGCGAGTAACCCGAAAGCCGTATTATTCACTACTCGCAAGAAAAGTACGGCTTTCGGGTTACTTGCTACTTAGCGAGTATTTCCTATTAACTTACATTGCGCCCGCAACTCGTAACGAATATGCGAGTAGCGGCCAGTACTCGCTAACAGAACATCATAGCGAGTATGAATAGTCAACTACTCGCTTAACCCGTCACACCCAGTGGGGGGTATTGTAAGGCACACATTTAGCTATAGAGGGGAATTAAATTGGACAGTTATAACATTAGGGGTATTAGGAAGTAGATGTTTCGAACTTGTGCACAGTTTTGTTAGATAAGTTTTAGGATTTGATATTCTAAATTTCAAGGGTATCCAGATATTTTTTTGCATTACTTAGTGCTAAATTATATTGTGCTTTCTGTTACTATGTGCACACAGGTAGAGCCATTATACAGAGCATTCTTATCATTAATCTGACTTGTCATTGTAATGGTCAGACAATGTATGTGTTATTTGTAGTCAAAGACTTGAAAATACAAGACACTCCTACAGTAATAATATGTAACAATAATGAGAAGTGTGCACTTATTTACAAGCGTAACACTGCTAATGTAATGCCACGTGCTTATACACACTACAGCTGTACAGAAGAAATAGTGCACAAAAGCGAAGTTACAAACTAATAGGGTTAGGGGTACTTTTTTTGCCCAAGCTTTTCTGCCCAAAATTAGCATCGATGAACGACATAGCAAATCGATTGGCTTTTGTTTATCTGCATTCATATCAGGCATTGTACAAAGCAAATGGTGATAAATGATCATTACTGTTCATACTCATACATTTCATTATGTTTGCAATTATATGCTGCTGACAACTGCTAATTTGTATGTCTGCATAGGGCTTAGTGATACATTGCAGCACAACATAAGTGAGGGTACTGCAACAGCGACAAGCTAGTTGCAAAAAGCACAACCTCCAGATTTTTTTGTGACTTGCTTGATGCAGTTGCACTACTCTCAGGGTCAGAATTTTGGCCCCAAATATTTGTATCGCGCTGTGATGTAGCAGGGGCATAGAGTGAAATTTAGTCATACGATGGCTGTCGTAGCCAAAGTCACTGTGTTGTCCTATCCTAAATATGTGGTCAGTCAATCAGTTTGTTGATCGCGGGCTGGTCATGAGCAGTAATTAGGAATCAGTGTACTATGGAAGGGTCCTAACTTCATATAATCCAAGAGAGAAAATATCCAACTACAGAGATAAGACATCTGCAGCATGTCAATTGTTTCTGCATTTTTTTCCTGCGTATATAATCCACTGCAGTGCTCGAGTTCAATCACTGCAGTGGATTATATCTGACAGTGCTGGACTTGCAGCACTGACACTTTGCCTCACCCACCATGCATCTAGCATGGTGTGTGAGGCGATCCATAGCTCAGTAACTGGGGGTGGTCATGGGGACGACCCAGGATTGCCATGGCAGCGATCGGGTCCCTGTGATCTCTGGGACCCGATTGCCAGGGAGAGGTAAGCGATCTCCCCCCCCGCCTCCTGAATGCTGCGATCACATTGATCGCAGCATTCAGAGGGTTAAACTGTCGGGAGTGGTACGGGCACTGTTCTAGGCAGTGAGAGCCAGGTCTCAGCCGCAACATCAGCCGGAGACCCGGCAGCGATTGTGGGGGTACAGCGCATGAACCCCTAGGATTTCCATGTCTATAAAAAAACGCGATAAAAAAACATTTGTTTTTTTGCTTTGTTTTTCCTGCCAAAACAAATATGCACACAAATCTGCTACATGGGCACATACCCTAATATGCTTATGTGAACCCAGCCTAAAGATATATTCCAGTCTTCAAGTATTATAACCTTTCCAACGGAACAAGTTACACCCATCACTTCAAGACCACAGCCAGGAGGAGGTGATAAGGTGATTCAGGAGGCCAAGTACACACGACCCCTGACACTGCATTGACTGCCAGTGATGATATAGATTATAACAGCCAAGTGCAGAGCCTGGTTGTCCTCATCAGTGCCGTAAGCTTCATTCAACATCATATGATGAACGGTGAGGTCCCAATCTGAAAATTATTACCTATGAATGGTAACCCCTTCATTTTATTATTGGACGCTAATGATGTATATGTAACACATCTGATTAAATTATTATTATTATTATTATTATTCCTATACAAATGCTCATTATTCTGATCTGCCACTGTAAAATACTATGTTCATATAATGGATTTTTAGGACAAAAGTAATGTCTTTATTCCTCTATAGGGAGCTTCTTGACACCACATGCCGAATTGCCAACACATTAAAAAAGTATGGAATTAAAAAAGGTGACAGAGTGGCCATCTACATGCCGGTTTCACCTCTGGCTGTGGCTTCAATGTTGGCTTGTGCAAGAATTGGAGCTGTTCATACTGTTGTCTTTGCTGGCTTCAGTGCTGAGTCCTTGGCTGGACGAATTAATGACGGTAAGTTTCATGGTTTCATGGTTTTTAAGGTTTGATGGTTGACTTAAAGCCCCCGTCACATTTAGCGACTTACCAGCGATCCCAAAAACGACACGACCTGATAAGGATCGCTGGTAAGTTGCTGGGAGGTCGCTGGTGAGATGTCACAGTCAGACCTTACCAACGACTCAGTAACGATACAGGTCGCAGTAGCAACCTGTATAACGATCTCTGCTGTCATTGGGACCCTGTCACACAGTGTCAAACACAGTGATGCGTCCTGCCCATCAGGACATCGCCTTTGAAGAAAATGGTCCAGGACATTCAGCATCGACCGGCGACCTCACAGCAGGGGCCAGGTTGTTGCTGGATGTCACACATAACGAGATCGCTAGCGAGAAACCGTGACTCAGCAGCGCTGTCGCTAGCGATGTCGCTTAGTGAGATGTGGCCTTAACCTAAAATAACCCAAAAACCTAATGGGGCAGATAGTAAACTCCATATTAGAGGAAAAAATTAATTCACAACTTTTATTTGCACATTATCTCAAAATACTTTTTAAACATGCTAGGTTCCCCTTAGACATTAGGACTTGTTGGTTGTATCCTCTAAAATGTAATGTGTAGCTGATTAGCCACAGTTTATGCAGTTCAAAGCTTTGTGTTTGTAGCATGCAAATCCGGACACCAAAAAGATTTCCTGTTACAATACAAAAAATTCCAAACACACAATGGAAAGTTGGGACCCCAAATAAGTATTGTAGGTATAAAATGGTCAATATCTTTTACATTTGGCAAATGCGCCATCTGTTAGAGACCTTACATGAATAATTTGTCAATATCATATAATTTGCTCTACAGAGCTATTAAACTAAAGGCCACGAGTCCCAAAGTAAAGCTGTTCATATTTATAGAGAATTGCCATATTGCATTATTGCCCAATTAAAAACATTTTTTTGTAGTGTCAACCAAAGCAGGACTAAACAGTGCCAAAAAGAATAGTGCCATACAGTGCGTATAGGAGCCTTGTTCTACAGTCCTGATTGTAACAACTAAATTAGTGGAACTGGTGAAACCCCATGTATTTCATCCTCCAGTTCTTCTGATAACCAGCACCAGATGTGTCTAGCAGTCGGCTATAGTTTATCCCAACTGCTTCATAGAATTCTTAAAAGGAATTGTCTGGCAAGTAAAAATTCCCCACCGCTTCCACTCAAACACTGCCCGATCTCCTGCTGGTCTTCACTTCTACAGCAGCGATGAAGTCCTAGCACAGAGATATATGACCAAGTTATGCTCCGCAGGGTAATGTGAATGATTAGGAATAAATGCATATGATTTATAGATTCTGTCTTGTGAATACGGCAGAGTAACACTCGCCTGTGCTATCTTTCATGGCTTCTCAAGTTCCTAGTCACTTAGTCATGATTCTATTTAGGTTCGTGAATGTGTTCCATCATCATATCAGGCAATTCAGAGTAATTCAAGTCAACGAGACTGTCACAGCTACCGGGCACCTCTTATGCTGACCGGGCTCCATGTATAAATATTAGTGCACAATCACTTCATACTGTAGTTCTAATTTTTCTAATGGAATGTCTGTTTGTCAAGCTCTCTGTCTGATTTGTCTATTATGTGTATATACCTTAAATATGTGTGTCTAAGAGCTGCAAATTAGTAGAAAGTTATCCTTGTCATGTAAAAATATGTTATTAACCTACAGAGAAGGGGTTAATCTGCAGGTTAATAGCCATCCAAAACTGCTTGCCTACTACACTGAAAGCCTAACTGCCAGAAGGAAATTAACTTTTATTCCTCCTGACAGCCTCTGGCTTTCAGTCATAGAGGCTCTGCTTCAGTCATTGCTCAGTACGTATTATGTGGCATCCATTCACCACACCCTAGCCCTGACTGACAGCTGGCTCAGCACTGATGCACTGCAGAGCTGGCTGTCAGTCACTGCCGGACATGGTTACAGCCACTGCTCACTAGCTGAAGCCGCACCTCTATGACTGAAAGCCAGAGGCACTTGAGGTGACTAAACTTTTCTAAATAGCTTCTAATATAAATTCTGTATAAACTGTACAGTCAGGTTCCAGCTTTCTCAGAAGTGAAATGAGCATATTCTTATAATACATCAGTTACATTTGTGTCTATGAGACTATGTTTTTTTTCCAACAAATAAATGGAAACATGACTTGTCTTCACATTATTTCAACAGCTAACTGCAAAGCTGTCTTCACCTTCAACCAAGGACTGAGGGGTGGACGAGTGACAGAGCTCAAGAAGACCGTGGATGAAGCTGTCAAGAGTTGTCCATCAATTAAACATGTCTTTGTTGCACAGAGGACAGACAACAAAGTCCACATGGGTAATCTTGACATACCTCTGGAAGAAGTACGTCTTATACATGTGTGCCTGTGCTACATAAAATGGTGCACATGCCAAATGTTTTCTTTTTGGAAAAACTCTTATATGTAACATACATATAACAAAGCAGGTCATACAAAACACAAATTATACATAGAACAAGACTAAAGGCCTTTATACACATTAGATGAAAGTTGACCATGTTTATGTGTATGGTTTTCTTCTGAAAAATAATGTTGGGGAAGAGAAGGATTGTGAAAGTTGGATTCTAGTTTCATGGGAGATAAACTGCTACCAAATGAATCTGGCAGCAGGTTTCTCCTCTCTTCCCGTTAAAAAGACATTAACACCTGACCGAGGCAAGTGCTCATGTGTGGTGGAAATTGGTGATATAGTGATCAGTTGAAAGGCCATGTGGCATTTATCAGTCTCATGTGTATGGTCAACTGTAGTCTACAATATGTGATGTGCTTTATCAAAAACCTCTAGATTGGTAATTTCCCTCCACAAGACGCTTTAACAGAAGGATTTTGACTTACATACATTTTGGCAAACTGCAGTCTAGCTTTTATATCTCTCTGTGTCAGCAGTGGGGTCTTCCTGGATCTCCTGCCATAGTGTTTCATTTCATTCAAATGTGGGATGATGGTTTGTGGTGATGCTAATGCTCCCTGAACCTGCAAGACAGCTTGAATCGATTTGGAACCTGATTGGGGCTGCTTATTCACATTCGGGCTATCCCGCATTGCTACTTTTCTTCACTTTTCTCTGCTGTCCACGTCCAGAGAGATTAGCTACGGTGCCAAGAGTTTTAAACGTCTTGATTGTGTTGCACACTGTGGACAAAGGAACAACAAGATCTCTGGAGATGGACTTGTAACCTTGAGATTGTTGATATTTTTGAACAATTTTGGTTCTCAAGTCCTTAGACAGTTCTCTTTTCCTCTTTCTGTTCTCCAAGCTTAGAGTGTTATACATAATGCAAAGATTAAGTCAACTTCTCTTTTTATCTAGCTTCATATTGTCCACACCTGTTACTTGCCACAGGTGAGTTTGAACGAGCATCACATGCTTGAAACTAAGGGGCACTTTGCACACTACGACATCGCAAGCCGATGCTGCGATGCCGAGCGCGATAGTCCCCGCCCCCGTCGCAGCTGCGATATCATGGTGATAGCTGGCGTAGCGAACATTATCGCTACGCCAGCTTCACATGCACTCACCTGCCTGTGACGTCGCTCTGGCCGGCGACTCGCCTCCTTATTAAGGGGGTGGGTTGTGCGACGTCATAGCGACGTCACACGGCAGGTGGCCAATAGAAGCGGAGGGGCGGAGATGAGCGGGACATAAAACATCCCGCCCACCTCCTTCCTTCGCATTGCGGCCGGGACGCAGGTAGGAGATGTTCCTCGCTCCTGCAGCTTCATACACAGCGATGTGTGGTGCCGCAGGAACAAGGAACAACATCGTAACATCGGTCATTCCCAATTCATGGAAATGACCGAGGCTACACCGATGATACGATTATGACACTTTTGCGCTCGTTAATCGTATCAAAAATGCTTTACACACTACGATATCGCCTGCGACGCCGGATGTGCGTCCTTTCAATTTGACCCCACCGACATCGCACCTGTGATGTCGTAGTGTGCAAAGTGCCCCTAAGTGGTTTACCCACAATTTTGTAAAGGTGCCAATAATTTTGTCCAAAATGCCTTTTCTTCTTTGATTGTTGGGTTGACCCAATACACACAAAAGCAATAAACATGTCTTTAACAAAATATGTGTAATTGCAATCTTCTGGGAGAAACACTTAATTTTCTCGAACAATTTCAAGGGTGCCAACACTTTCACTCATGACATATACAGTGGTGTGAAAAAGTGTTTGTCCCATTATGATTTCTTATTCTTTTGCATGTTTTTCACACTTAAATGTTGCAGATCACCAAACAAATATCAATATTAGACAAAGATAACACACGTAGATACAGAATGCAGTTTAAAAATGAAGCTCTTTATTATCAAGAGAAAAAGAAATCCAAACCTACAGGACCCTGTGTGAAAAAGTGATTGTCTGAAAAAGTGGTCGCCCTTCCCCCCTTAAAACATAAATTAACTGGTTTATCACAACTTTAGTAAGCTGAGTTTGATTTCTGTAGGCGCAAGCAGGCCTGATTACTGCCACAACTGTTCTCAATCAAGAAATCACTTACATAGGACCTGCCTGACAAAATAAAGTAGACCAAAAGATCCTCAAAAGCTATACATCATGCCGTGATCCAAAGAAATTCAAGAACAAATGAGAAACAAAGTAATTGAGATCAATCAGTCTGGAAAAGGTTATGAAGCCATTTCTACTCCAGCGAACCAGTGAGAGCCATTTTCCACTGATTGCGAAAACATGGAACAGTGGTGAACCTTCGTATAAGTGGCCGGCCAACCAAAATTACCCCAAGAGCGCAGTGATGACTCATCAAAGAGGTCACAAAACACCCCGCAACAACATACAAAGAACTGCAGGCTTTACTTGCCTCAGTTAAGGTCAGTGTTCATGATTCCACCATAAGTAAGAGACTGGGCTAAAATGGCCTGCATGGCATAGTTCCAAGACAAAAATTACTGCTGAGCAAAAAGAACGTAATGGCTCACCTCAGTTTTGCCAGAAAACATCTTGATGATCCCCAACACTTTTGGGAGAATACTTTGTGGACTGACGAGACAAGTTGAATGTTTTGGAAGATGTATGTCCCATTACATCTGGCATAAAAGTAACACAGCATTTCAGAAAAGGAACATCATACCAACAGTACAATATGGTGATGGTAGTGTGATGGTCTGCGGCTCTTTTACTACTTCAAGTCCTGTAAGACTTGCTGTGGTAAAGAGAACCATGAATTCTGCTGTCTACCAAAAAATCCTGAAGGAGAATGTCCGGCCATCTGTTGGTGACCTCAAGCCATAGCTCACTTGGGTTATGCAACAGGACAATGATCCAAAAGTCAACAAATCCACCCCTGTATGGCTTAAGAAAAACAAAATTAAGACTTTTGAGTGGCCTAGTCAAAGTCCTAACCTTAATCCGATTGAGATGCTGTCGCATGACCTTAAAAAGGTGGTTCCTGATTGGAAACCCTCCAATGTGGCTGAATTACTACAATTCTGCAAAATTCCTGGGTCAGAATTCCTCAAGACCATTGTAAAAGACTTATTGCGAGTTATTGCAACCGCTTGATTGCAGTTGTTGTTGCTAAGTGTGACACAACCAGTTATTGGGTTTAGGAGGCAATCACTTTTTCATTCAGGGCCCTGTAGGCTTGGATTTAGTTTTTCCGTTAATTGTAAATACCTCCACTTATAAACAGAATTTTGTGTTTACTTTTGTTATCTTTGTATAATATATTTTCTTTTCGTGATCTGAAACATTTAAGTGTGACAAACATGCAAAAGAATAGGAAATCAGAAAGGGGGCAATCAGTTTTTCACACTACTCTAACTAGCTATCTACTGTATCTAACTAAACACACATATCTTTGTATATATATATATATATATATATATATATATATATACAGTACTGATCAAAAGTTTGGACACACCTTCTCATCTCTAGAACAACTGTTAAGAGGAGACTTTGTGCAGCAGGCCTTCATGGTAAAATAGGTGCAAGGAAACCACTGCTAAAGACAGGCAACAAGCAGAAGAGACTTTTTGGGCTAAAGAACACAAGGAATGGACATTAGACCATTGGAAATCTGTGCTTTGGTCTGATGAGTCAAAATTTGAGATCTTTGGATCCAACCATCGTGTCTTTGTATAAAATGTGAATGGATGGACTCTACATGCCTGGATCCCACCGTGAAGCATGGAGGAGGAAGTGTGATGGTGTGGGGGTGCTTTGCTGGTGACACTGTTGGGGATTTATTCAAAATTGAAGGCATACAGAGCCAGCATGGCTACCACTATCTTGCAGCGGCATGCTATTCCATCCGGTTTGCGTTTAGTTGGACCATCATTTATTTTTCAATAGGACAATGACCCCAAACATACCTCCAGGCTGTGTAAGGGATATTTGACTAAGAAGGAGAGTGATGGGGTGCTACGCCAGATGACCTGGTCTCCACAGTCACCAGACCTGAACCCAATCGAGATGGTTTGGGGTGAGCTGGACTGCAGAGTGAAGGCAAAAGGGCCAACAAGTGCTAAGCATCTCTGGGAACTCCTTCAAGACTGTTGGAAAACCATTTCCAGTGACTACCTCTTGAAGCTCATCAAGAGAATGCCAAGAGTGTGCAAAGCAGTAATCAAAGCAAAAGGTGGCTATTTTGAAGAACCTAGAATAGAAGACATATTTTCAGTTGTTTCACACTGTAAGTATTTCATTTCACATGTTTTAATTTATAGTATTGATGCCTTCAATATGAATCTACAATTTTCAGAGTCCTGAAAATAAAGAAAACTCTTTGAATGAGAAGGTGTGTCCAAACTTTTGGTCTGTACTATATATATATATATATATATATATATATATATATATATATATATATATATATATATATATATTTTGCTTTCAAAGCTACTGAAATTAGATTCCACTGTGTTGAAATCTTTGTGTAGAAATATTGGCCTATGCTGAGGGAATGGTTTCTCATAGTTGCCACAAATCAGTTGGAGGTACTGACATGCTGTGAACAGCCCGTTCTACCTTGTTCAGAGATGCTTATAAGATTGAGGTCTGGGGACTGTGATGGATGAGAAAGCAGGGGAAACTCTCGGACATGTTTCTATAACCAATTCATAACAATAAAACCCTTGTGGAATGGTACATTATTCATCTGAAAGTGTCCTTCTGCCATTGGGCACATAGCTTCCATAAAGGGATGAACTTTGCTGGCCCTAATGCTTAGGTAAACCATTTGATCATTTTCCCCACATCAACTTGAACTTTTGACATAGGATAGGAAGGGTCCATTCATTAAATTCTGTTTCTGCTAAATGCTGACCCTCCTATCAGCAAGATGGTAACATATCTGGTTTCATCTGATCAGGAATATTAAGCCATTGCTCAATGATCCAACTTTTTTTTGCTGTTTGGCTCCATTGATCTCCTATTATATCCTATCCATGTTGAGGTAAAACCAGTTGTCCATCCCGGCTCGTTAGTTGGAGCACCGGCGTTTGTGGCTACAATTTATTTGACTGTACACTGCCATTTTGTCAGTTCTATTCTTCACATCCTCCTCTGACCCCTTTCTTTGATTAGTTCTTTGCATCCACAGGATCTGCCTTCCCTATTTATTTTTGCTTGATCACAGCATTCTTGATATAAGCGGGCTTTACACGCTACGATATCGTTAATGAATTATCGTCGGGGTCACGGTGTTTGTGACTCACATCCAGCGTCATTAATGATATTGCAGTGTGTGACACTTATGAGCGACCTTACCGATCGCAAAAACGGTCAAAATCGTTTGCCGCGGAGAGGTCGTCCTGAAACAAAAAATTTGTTTTCTTCTTATTAGCGATATTATTCCTCGTTTCTGCGGCAGCACACATCGCTATGTGTGACACCGCAGGAGCGACGAACATCTCCTTACCTGTCTCCACCGGCAATGGGAAAGGAAGGAGGTGGGCGGGATGTTACGACCCGCTCATCTCCGCCACTCCGCTTCTATTGGACGCCTGCCGTGTGACATCACTGTGACGCCGCACGAACCGCCCCCTTAGAAAGGAGGCGGTTCGCCGGCCAGAGCGACGTTGCAGGGCAGGTAAGTCCGTGTGACGGGCTTAAGCGAGGTTGTGCGGCACGGGCAGCGATTTGCCCGTGTCGCACAACCGACGGGGGCGGGTACGATCACTTGCGATCTCGCTAGCGATATCGTAGTGTGTAAAGCCCGCTATACTCTTGACAACGTTGCAGCAGAAAGTCCAACAAGGTTGGCAATTTATTAAATACTGGCCATCGCCAGTCTAATATGGATTTTCACTAAAATTGATCAATAGAAACTTGCTCACTGCTTATATTCTGCACTGGGGGTCACATCACATATCTAATTTCCAAACAGGAAAGTTTCCGTTTTGAAAGGACAAGTGTCTCTAATAAAGTGGCCATAGAGTGTATAGACCAAGTCATAGTTACTCTGGTTCTTTGCATTAAATGGGTTTTCCAATTTCAGGAAAGTGGACCCTAAAAACTATAAAATACCTAAAACAACAAACAGCAGGCACTCACCCGAGACTCCAGCACCGACTCCCTGTTGTGTTTTGGCTGCATCAGTGATGTCTGTTCTGTCCGCACTTAAAGGCGATGGAAGGTGCGTAGTTGTGAGAGGTTGTGAGAATCTTACCTTCGTTTTTCCTATAGGTGGGGCAGACAGGACCAGAGCGCTCCAGAGTGAAACATGCACATACTGAGATGAAACAATGGTGGTTTATTTTCTCCAAAGGTTAGGACATGCAGAGTGCAGTAATCCAAGTACTTGGCATTGTAATTCTCCAGTGATGCTTGCCTCTGAAGCTACTACGTGGTCAGAAGACTTTGCTCCTAGTAGCTCCAATCCAATAAGGGATGTTGTTCTCACAAACTCTGGTTTGGAATGAACATACCAGGATGTGATGCAAGAGGGTCATCAGACACTCCCATGGGCTGGGCAAAAGAAACAGAGGAGCTGAAAGGTCTGACCAGTAGATGGCAGCAGAGACAAGCATGAAAAACATTAAATAACAGTGTTAACTAAAACAAATAGAAACAGCACAATGTCATGTTGACAGATCCTATAACTGTTGTAATCAACCACTGAGCTCATGTGTTCTATTTCGGCAGTCACTGAGCTTAGTGATTTGACTAAAACAGTGATACATGCTATCGATGTGAAGTCAAATAACCGCTGCAGCCAAACACTGAGACTGGAGCAGGTGTAGAGATCTGCCACTGGACATCGGCAGGGAGAGTACGTGCTGTGTTTGTTATTATAGGTATTTTAGAATGAGGTCCACTTTTCTGAAAGAGGAAAACCCCTTTAATGCACAAGTTTGCAAATTTTCTCTGATGACAGATATCAGTTTGTACATATTTTGGTAGGAAATGGCCAAAACAGAACCAGTGTGCCCTCCAGAAACTATGGACAGTGAAGATATGTTATTTATGCTGTATACGTCTGGCAGCACCGGAAAGCCAAAGGGAGTTGTGCACACACAGGCTGGGTATTTGCTGTATGCTTCCCTAACGCACAAGGTAAGTGTATGTAGGCGATGTGGCTTCATAATATCACACACGGTTTATTATCACTAATAGCTGTTTCCCTGATAGTACGTCTTTGACTACAAACAAGGAGATGTGTTTGGATGCGTTGCGGACATTGGCTGGATTACTGGGCATAGCTATGTCGTCTATGGACCACTCTGCAATGGAGCCACCACTGTCCTGTTCGAGAGCACTCCAATATATCCAGATCCAGGTGAAGAGATGAGGTTTATGAGCGTATTTCCTTCTGTTATTCAAATGACTTGTTATTAGTTTAGGTAGAGGTGTTATCTGTAGTGATTAGTGCCTCAAATAGCAACGTAAGATAATGTGGCCATATGTAATCTGCGAGATAAGCAGTATATTCATTCATATAAGTGGCAGAGAGGAAGGATCATTTCCAGATGTCAGATAGAAAGTCCGGGCTGCAAACATGTTTTTATGAATTGAAATTGTACATAAGATACCCAGCACGTGTGGCCACCTACAAAGGGTGTTTTATCCAGTATAGCAGGAAGGGGCTAATGTTTATCCTTGTTTAGAAAGCTGGCTTTTAGATCAGGCAATGCACCATGGGAAAAAAGTATGCAAATTATCTCTCTTTCAGAAGAAAGAAAGGTGTCTAAAGCTGGGTTTACACACTGCAACATCTCAAACGACATCGCTGTAACGTCACCGGTTTTGTGACGCAATAGCGATGTCGTTTGCGATGTTGCAGTGTGTGAAACACATCAGCGACCTGGCCCCTGCTGTGAAGTTGCTGATCGCTACAAATCGTTCAGGACCATTCCTAGGTCCTTTGTTTCCCGCTGTGCAGCATGCATCGCTACAAAGTTTCAGTGTGTGAAAGACTTTGCAGCGACTTTGTTAGCAACTTCCCTTTCAAAAAGCTGCTTATCAACGTCCCCAACAACCAGCTAGGTCGCTCTGCAGGTCCGGATCGCTGTTGCGTTGTTGGCCAGGTTTGCCTGTTTGACAGCTCACCAGAGACTCAACAGAGACTTAGGGAGGTCGCTGTTACGTCACAAAACCGGTGACGTTACAGCGATGTCCTTTGCGATGTTGCAGTGTGTAAACCCAGCTTTACAAGTGCCACTTATTGGAGATGGCTACCTTGCAGTGGCAGACACAGAGATTAGAAGGCCCCTGTACAAGAAAAATATATGGGTCCTTTGCTGTCCAATAGCTCAACTTAATACCCAATTCCATCTGCTCTGATGCGGCCCCCTTGCCCGTTGGACCCCTATGGAGTTGCACAGATTGAACCAATGGTATGTTTGCCCCTGCTACCCTGTAAGACAGTGTCCAACCCCATAGTGAGCCTTCTAATATGATGAAGGGTATAAGCAAAATCAATCTCCTTCTATAAGAGGGTGCAAGACCCATGTGCTCCTGTCGAGCCCCGGAAACGCTGTGTCGGTGCCTTACCTTCAGGGACTCCGCTGTCAGTCTGGATCTTGTCACAGGTAGGAAACCTTCTTTCTTGATTGTCGTGACGCCACTCTCAGATTTGCGGTCAGTGGGGACCGCCCCTGCAGGTTAAGGGATGCCTGGGGCTGATGGTGGGTGCAGTCAGTTGTGATAGCCTCCTGAGAGTGAGGCAAGCCCCAGGGCCCTGTGTAGGTGTGTAGAACTACAAGGCGCAGAATGACTCCACACAAGCAGGATGTCTTTCAGGGTTTTTACTCACAGTTGATGGCAGGGTGAGTGACCCGGGCATAGCTGGGATGAACCAAGTGGGAACCAGGTATCCTTCCGGCTGACTTCTGATGGTGACTACCAACTCGCCTTCCTTAGCCCTTGGTGGTTTGGGGTAACCCCGACTTTTAGTCCCTATGGGGGTCACCCAGGGAAGATGCTGCAGCCTCTCTCCCCTTCGTTTGCCGTTTGCTTGTCGCCTGGACCAGGCCACTCCAGCTACTTGCCTCCTGTGACCTATGGGCCCTATCTGTGGCTACGTGGCTGCGGCTTTTGTGGTGTTGTGGCGTGGGCTTTGAGAGCCCCACACCGGCAGGTTTAGCAAAAGAAAGCTGGATCTATCTCCGCTTCGGGATCTGCCGCCCGTTTGGGCCTGGTACTCCCTAGCAGTCTCCTTACTTCCCACTCCGTGCTCTCTCTCTAGCTGAGATGGGTTTCGGGTAGCACTCCTAGTTGACCGTTCTCCCCCGTCGGTAGCCACTGCGCGGACGCTGTCAGACTACAGCAGCCCACGGGATCTGCTCCTCTCTCGAGCTCCCTGGACTCTGCACTGAACTGGCTCACTGCTCCTCCTCTCCTGTTCTTGCCTACGCCACCTAGCAACCAGACTCTCTTACCACACCCCTTGAGAGGAGATGGAGGCTTTTGGCCCCCTCCACTATTCCAGTGGAGGTGAAGGCTTTTCCCCCTCCTGGGATCCCCAGGGGTCCTCTCAAAGGTACATGTGTGAGGCCTGATCACTATGCGCCTGTGTAGTCACACCTCGGTCAGCCTTCTGGATTACCTGTATTGTACTGTCCCCAGCATGGGTGCAGTACTCAGTGGTGCCTGACCAGGTCAGGGGCGCCACATTCCCCCTTAGTTATCACCAGCACGTCCTCGGGCTGCAAGACAACATTTTAAAATGCATAAAACATTAAAACATGTAAAACATTTTAAGATCACCAGGTACCATACATCACCACCCTCCACCCACAAGTCCGTTAACCCACCCAAAAACCCTTTTCACGTTGGCCGCGCCTTCAGCCACTTCTGGCAGGATGTAGAGGCGGCTTTCATGGGCTGGTGGTTTTTCAGGGTATACCTGGCCTGGTGGATCCGCGCCTTCAGCCTCTTCTGGCAGGATGTAGAGGCGGCCTCCACAGTTGGTGCTAACCAGGTACCCTCTTTGTGGTGGAGAGCCAGGCCCCATAAACAGGCATGCTCTCTGGTTGCAGGTGAGCCAAGGCCCCATAAACGGACGTGCTCCCTGGTTGCAGACGAGCCAAGCCCCTAAACAGGCTGACTCTGGTGGTGGTGCCTCTGGTGTAACTATTTACACTGCGAGAGTTTGTGGCTATAGCCAGTTCATAGCCTTAAGGTTCATTTCTCACATTAGTTTATGTGGGCACATCTCTTAAACTTGTAAACGTTGCAAACTTCAAACTGGTCAAAACAGTAACTTGGTGTACTTTACTTTATGCAGATTCCTCCTTACCAGGGCTTGGGCCTGTAGGGCTGCGGCACCTGTTGGTTTCTCCATCTTGGTCATCAATGGGTTCCTTTTCTTTTCTTTCCTCTGTATCTTCTGTATCTGTTTCTTTCTCTGTATCTGTTTCTTTTTCTGTAGGACATGGTGTTACGTCTAGCGCATACCACCCTCTTTCTCCTTGATGCATGGTAAACTGTACGGAGTCTCCTGTATGCAGGTTCCTTCCAGGATGTCCTCTGGGCAAATTAGCTCTGACGTCTCTCCTATTGACAAAAATGCCTTCTTTGATACCAGGTGCAACGATGAACCCGTATCCTGACTTCAGGCTAAAGTCTTCCACAATTCCTCTACAAAGGGGTCCTCTGACCTGTGCTTTGGCTCTTCTCAGGAACCGTTTCTCCTTCAAGTCTCTGGCCGTTATTTCATCTTTCTGCTCTGGGGATGGC
Organism: Anomaloglossus baeobatrachus; assembly: GCF_048569485.1. Lineage (NCBI taxonomy): Eukaryota > Metazoa > Chordata > Amphibia > Anura > Aromobatidae > Anomaloglossus > Anomaloglossus baeobatrachus. The sequence continues at coordinate 122,946,580 of NC_134355.1, read as the reverse complement.
GGTGCAGGAGACAACTGGGTTCTGCTACGGCGCCGTGTCTTGCGGGCTTGATTCTGCTGGGCTGTTACTTCAATGCCTGCAGGCCCCCAGGTGAGGTTTCTGGTCAGATCTTCGTCAGCAGACGGTGTCAGGTCTTCTTCATCCCAGCGGGAATATGGCAGCATCTCTGGCTCTGGGCATGGGTCCACAGCTGGTGGCTCCTGAGTCAACTCCTCAACTTCCTGGCCTCCTCTCCCCCTTAGTTCTTCTTGGCACTCCTTTGGTGGCGGTGCTGGGGATGGACTTCCTTCAGCAGGCCCAGGCGGGGGACTCTTTGGCGTGATTGCTGCAGGGGTTGCCGGAATCCTCTTGGGGGTGTGCGGAGGGAGTATGTACTGGTCCACCAACCATTGTGGAAACTTGGCCTCCATGTCAGCCTTCAGCTGCCAGTATGCGGGGTCCTCCCCCAGCGTGGGCTTTCCAGCAGGGACCTCTTTGGACTGGGGAGCGGTGTCTGCTCTGGCCTTGCAGGCCGGGGTTAATGATGATGCAATCTTATCTTGGCGGGCCGCGCCTGGCATGGCGGCGGCCTGGTCTTGGCGGGCCGCGCCCTGCATGGCGGCGGCCTGGGTCGGCGTCGCTGTTGCAGTGGGCTCTGTGCAGGCTGAGCTGGCCGTCGCTGCAGCAGTCTGGGCTTGGCGGGCCGCGCCTGGCGTGGCTGCGGCCTGGTTCAGCACCTCACTTGCGGCACGGACGAGCGTTGCTGCGGCGGTGGGGTCTTGGCGGGCCGGGCCTAGTAGGGCGGCGGCCTGGGTCAGCGTTACGCCTGCGGCGCGGATGAGGGTCGCGGTGGCAGCCGGTTCTTTGCGGGCCGGGCAGGGCATCGCTGCAGGGACCGGGTCTTGGTGGGCCGAGCAGGGCATCGCTGCAGGGACCGGGTCTTGGTGGGCCGAGCAGGGCATCGCTGCGGCGGCCTGGGCTTGGCGGGCCGCACCTGGCGTGGCTGCGGCCTGGCTCAGCGTCGCCGCGCCGGGCGCCTCTTCAGGGACCGCGGGCGTGGCAGCAGGGGTCGGGGCATCCGGGCCGGCAGGGGTAATACTGGACTCACCCATCGGTGGCAGCATCGGGGTCTGAGTCGTTGCCACTCGGTCTGGCGCTCGGCGCGCGGCTCTCCCTTCATAGGCCTGAACCGCGGCAGCCATCTCCAGAAGTTCCATGCGTTCTTCTCTGATCTGCTCCACGACCCGGGTCTCCAGTCGGTCGCAGAACTGGGCCAGCTCCCGATACCACCAGGCAGCGGAGCCCGGTTCTGGGTTTCTGCGGTCAGACGCCATTTCTTCTGCGCCCTCTTCTGCACGATTTCCCAGCAGTGGACTCGTCGTTGCCTCTAGTAGCAAGCTGTTCAGTTTCCGCTCTGCCTCTTTCAGCAGCTCCTCTCCCAGCAGCAGGCTTCTGGCTCCCTTTCTGTCCCGACGTCTCTCGACGCTTCCGCTCTCTTTACAAGCGAGGTCAGAACTCTGCAGGGGATCTCTGGGTAGCCACACCTCTTCGTGGGCGGTAACTTCTTCCAGCGCGGGCTGCTGTTGTTTTTCAGCGCGCTTTTCATGGTGGCAATATGGCGGCGCTTCCAATTTTTCAAGCGGACCGCCCAGGCACATGGTCACCTGTCTGAACAGGTCTAGTCCTTATCCTGTTCGTGACGCCAGATGTCGAGCCCCGGAAACGCTGTGTCGGTGCATTACCTTCAGGGACTCCGCTGTCAGTCTGGATCTTGTCACAGGTAGGAAACCTTCTTTCTTGATTGTCGTGACGCCACTCTCAGATTTGCGGTCAGTGGGGACCGCCCCTGCAGGTTAAGGGATGCCTGGGGCTGATGGTGGGTGCAGTCAGTTGTGATAGCCTCCTGAGAGTGAGGCAAGCCCCAGGGCCCTGTGTAGGTGTGTAGAACTACAAGGCGCAGAATGACTCCACACAAGCAGGATGTCTTTCAGGGTTTTTACTCACAGTTGATGGCAGGGTGAGTGACCCGGGCATAGCTGGGATGAACCAAGTGGGAACCAGGTATCCTTCAGGCTGACTTCTGATGGTGACTACCAACTCGCCTTCCTTAGCCCTTGGTGGTTTGGGGTAACCCCGACTTTTAGTCCCTATGGGGGTCACCCAGGGAAGATGCTGCAGCCTCTCTCCCCTTCGTTTGCCGTTTGCTTGTCGCCTGGACCAGGCCACTCCAGCTACTTGCCTCCTGTGACCTATGGGCCCTATCTGTGGCTACGTGGCTGCGGCTTTTGTGGTGTTGTGGCGTGGGCTTTGAGAGCCCCACACCGGCAGGTTTAGCAAAAGAAAGCTGGATCTATCTCCGCTTCGGGATCTGCCGCCCGTTTGGGCCTGGTACTCCCTAGCAGTCTCCTTACTTCCCACTCCGTGCTCTCTCTCTAGCTGAGATGGGTTTCGGGTAGCACTCCTAGTTGACCGTTCTCCCCCGTCGGTAGCCACTGCGCGGACGCTGTCAGACTACAGCAGCCCACGGGATCTGCTCCTCTCTCGAGCTCCCTGGACTCTGCACTGAACTGGCTCACTGCTCCTCCTCTCCTGTTCTTGCCTACGCCACCTAGCAACCAGACTCTCTTACCACACCCCTTGAGAGGAGATGGAGGCTTTTGGCCCCCTCCACTATTCCAGTGGAGGTGAAGGCTTTTCCCCCTCCTGGGATCCCCAGGGGTCCTCTCAAAGGTACATGTGTGAGGCCTGATCACTATGCGCCTGTGTAGTCACACCTCGGTCAGCCTTCTGGATTACCTGTATTGTACTGTCCCCAGCATGGGTGCAGTACTCAGTGGTGCCTGACCAGGTCAGGGGCGCCACACTCCCACCCTCAAGACAATGGTTAAGCTTAAATTATAATAATGTCAACTGTATTTATGTGTGTATTGTGTTCCTGCCTAGAGTGTAAGTGTGGCCATCTAGTGGCTTGTTCGAGGTACTGCTTACTGATAAAGTGAATAGGTTCCGCCTTGTGACAGGAGAACTTAGGCAGTGAACAGTTAAGTTCTGTGTGTCGCCCTCAGGGGGAGGAGCTAGCTGCAGGATACAGCTTGACTCCATCCTAGTCTGTCAGTCGAGTAGGATTTAGAGTGAGAAAAGCTGTACTAGTGGGTACTATAGTGTTTAGGAGAAGTGTGCAAGCCCAACAGATACCTTAGGGTACCGTCACACTTTAGCGACGCACCAGCGATCCCACCAGTGATCTCACCTGGTCAGGATCACTGGTGCGTTGCTGCATGGTCGCTGGTGAGCTGTCAAACAGGCATATCTCACTAGCGACCAGTGACCAGCCCCCAGCCAGCAGCGACGTGGAAGCGATGCTGCGCTTGCAGGGAGCCGGCGTCTGGAAGCTGCGGACACTGGTAACCACGGTAAACATTGGGTATGGTTACCCGATATTTACCTTTGTTACCAGCACACACCGCTTAGCGCTGGCTCCCTACACTCGTAGCCACAGTAGACATCAGGTTAATAAGCAAACCTTTGCTTATTTAGCCGATGTGTAATCCGGCTACGTGTGCAGGGAGCAGGGAGCCGGCACTGGCAGCGTGAGAGCGGCGGATGCTAGTAACTAAGGTAAATATTGGGTACCACCTTGGTTACCCGATGTTTATTTTGGTTACAGCTTACCGCAGGCTGCCAGACGCTGGCTCCCTGCTCCCTGCACATTCAGATCTTTGCTCTCTCGCTGTCACACACAGCGATGTGTGCTTAACAGCGGGAGAGCAACAATAAAAAAAATGAACCAGCAGTGTGTGCATCGAGCAGCGATCTTACAGCAGGGGCCAGATCGCTGCTCAGTGTCACACACAGCGAGATCGCTAATGAGGTCACTGCTGCGTCACAAAAACCGTGACTCAGCAGCGATCTCGCTAGCGATCTCGCTATGTGAGAAGTACCCCTTAGTCTGAAGAAATTGGGTGCTTGTGGCAACCGTTACCTGATCCTTAAGGTCACCCCGGGAACAGAGCACATAGGAAGGACTCAAGTCTGGGACGATTGAGGTCACCTCCATACCGCAGTCGTGAGGACTAGTCCCAAATTCTAGAGAGGATTCCTGGGTAGCGGACTGACTCCAGCTGTACTAGTCCCAAAGTGGAGGTTTGGCATAGACCTGGGCGAACAGGTCACCATGCAATCACCAGTAGACGAGCCTTGTCCGGTAGTGGTTGAAACTGTTATACAGCATGGGACCCTGTGAGTGGGATGAGACCATGGCCATGCGGGACTCTGACTTTATTGTGTGAAACTGTGGTGCCAGACATAAATGAGGATGTACAAATAGCAGCAGTAGTACCAGTAACTATGGAGCAGCCTGTGGTAGAACTGTGGCTTGAAGTTAAATGTACTGTACCGAAAATATTCAAGTGTTGTGCCCACAGTAATGATATGACAGTAGTACTGTGTGTAACTGTTAGTAAATGACTGTGAAGAAAGAAACACGAATCCATTCTTATGGCTCCCCAGTGGGAAAATCCTGGTCTGCATGAGGGCCTTATCACAGATATAGCTTGCACACACAAAGTCCACACACGCAGCCAGGATCACCACGACCAATCCCTTCCTCCTTGCTCTGTGGAGGTGGCCGTAGCGCGGACCAAAGAAACAGGACTGCCAAGGCGCCCCTCGCTCGTGACTACTGCCCCGCGCTACCTTGACATCACTTCAAAACAAAAAGACACCAATCTGCAGATGGTTCTTGCTCTTCATCATTATTAAAGGGTCTAATATTGACTTATCGGATAGCTCTTTTAACTTTTGGTGGGCCTGTTTGCATCCAGTTTCAGAGGTTATTGTATCACATTATGGGGTACTGTTGAGAACCACCCAATCCTTAAAATGAATGAGCCACAGCGCTAGGGTAGTTAACAGCTCATAAACTGATTTTTCACTGCACAACAACTCTCTCTGCCATAAAACAGCTTGACTTACTTGACATCAATAGAGTGGTGTTCCAATATCCTGCACACCGGCGGGCTGGGAGCACCGCTTTGCATGAGAACTGCCAAAATGTCATGTTTCTTTGATCACCCCCACACACACAGATTAAATGTTATGGCATATGCTAGCTCAATGCCACAAAATTATTAAAGGCAACTTGCCATCTTGGAAAACACTATGTACCTGCAGATACTGTATAGCGTAAATCGGCAAGCTAATAGTGTTCCAATTCTATCCAGCCACCATAATGCAAGTGCAGCTACCAGGAGAAAGTGAACTTATTTCTTCCCTGGAGACACTGGCTTACAGTCTTAAGGAGGCGCATGGAGCAGCTACAGTCACCACTCACAGCACCACAGAGTATAGTGAGCAGTGACACTAGTCGCTCTGGACACATACTCCTGACTGAAAGCCAGTAGCTCATGAGAGGAAAAAAGTTCAGTTTTTCCTGGTAGCTGCACTTTCACAAAGATGACTGGACAGCATTGTAATGGAGGTTTTGGCCTATAAATACTATTACTAGTTTTTTCTAAAGTGACATGTTCCCTTTAAATGGAGATACCCTTTTTAATTATTTACAAGGTTTATATTTAAAATAAATATACGGTAGTCCTGCAAATATGATAGAATGAAATATACTGTCAATTTAAATGGTGGTTGGAATCAAATTAAGATCATTTTTCTTTTAAGGAATCTGTCATCAACTTTTTGCTACTCCATCTGGGAAAAGCAGGATGAAGGGGCACAGACCCTGATTACAGCAATATATCACCCACTTTACTGGGTGCTGCAGCTTTGCTAACTACAAATCTAGCAGTTCTCTGAATACTGAGCTCTCTATAACCCTGTCCACACCATTGATTGGCGGTTTACTGCCTATGCACAGTGTGCACAGAAAACTGCCAATTAGTGGTGGAAGTGTGGTTGCATTATCTAGCAGCAGGTTTACTTTTCCTCTAGTGATAATCTGCAGATAAGGCTAAGTTCACAGTTCCGTTGTTTTGCATCAGTCACAATCCGTCTCCTTGAGGAATTACGGTATCCTGCAAAATATTTTGCAGGAATCCTGTTTTTCCCCATAGGCTTCTATTAGTGACGGATTGTGACTGATGATGCTGCGTTGCATCCGCTGCGTCGCGGTCAGTCGTTTTTTAACTGACCGCCGAGCGGGAGCAACGCAGCCTGTAACATTTTTTGAGCAGCGCGATCCGTAGGATTTTGCTGCGCATGCGCTCTCTGGCTCCCCGCCCCCGTAACCAGGATAAACATCGGGTAACCAAGCAATGCGCTTTGGTTAGTTACCCGATATTTACAGTGGTTATGGGAGCAGGGAGCCCGCGCTGAGCGGTGTACGCTGGTATCCAAGATAAATATCGGGTAACCAAGCAAAAAGTGCTTTGCTTTTAGTTACCCGATATTTACCCTGGATACAGTGTGCAAGGAGGCCGACACTTCACCACTCGGCTCCGCCCCCTCCTGCACTCCGCATGTGTACACACACACTCACACACACACTCACTCACACTCACACACACACACACACACTCACTCACTTGTCCCCAGCCCTGCAGTCCACGCGGCACTGACGTCCTCAGCTCCACGGCCCCGCTCGGCTCCGCCCCCTCACGCTCCGCCCCCCTCCCGCACTCCGCATGTACACACACACACACACACACACACACTCACCTGTCCCCAGCCATGCAGACCGCGGCACTGACGTCCTCAACACCGTCCCCCACACACAACGGAGTCCGACAAAGAAATTCTTTTCTTTGTCACCGTTGTCATCCGTTGTACAACGCATCAGTCACATGCGTCAAGCAACGCATGTGACTGATGCAAAACAATAGAAGTGTGAACTTAGCCTAAAACAGTAGTTTTGATAAATCTCTGCTGTTCATCGATTGGATGGTGAAACAATGGATGATGGTAATTTACCCCATGTTACCACTTCCTTGGCTGTGTCCACTTCTGTGCAGACGCTGAACTCACCGATTACATGCGTAGGTGCACGGAGGAGGACCTTCTGCATCTAGGCGTTAAGCTATGGAACGGCCTTATTCCTAATTAATATGTAGAATGGGGTTGAGCGACTCCTTACAAATACAAAGCTCATCAAACATTCTTTTCTAAACATATTGACTTTGCAGAATTTATGAGATTGGATAGCTGCCATTTTGTGGTGTCATTCAATGGTTAACTTTTTAAAAGAAAAGTCTCATGATTTCGAGTGGTTATTCGTTACAGAATTTATTTTATGCCAGGCAGCTTTTACAAAACCTCTTGTGACTTTTATTACTGTATATTATGTTTTAATATGAAAGCATCACATTTACAAGGGAACTAAAATGTACTGCCATAAAGTGTAACATGGACGACTGAGATGACGTTTACTATAAAGAATATTACTAACGTTCCTCAGGTCGATATTGGGAGATGGTGGAGAGGTTGAGGATTAATCAGTTTTATGGCGCACCAACGGCAATACGCCTCCTGCTCAAATATGGAGATGAATGGGTGAAGAAATACGATCGGTCATCTTTGAAAATGTTGGGCTCAGGTAGGAGATTAATTTAATACCTACATTTATATACGTTGTAAGAAAACCTATAAATGGGTTGTCCCATAAACAACATCACTTTTCTCCAAGGTATCTGATAAATGTATGATCTGTGAGGTCCAAGCACCATAAACCCTGCTTTTCACTAGAACTGGGGTCTCAAAGTTTCAATAACGTATTGGTGAGCATGTGCGACCACTGCTCCATTTACTGTATGTAACTTAGTGGTCGCACATGCTCATCACCACTCCACTCACACAGGGGACTCCGGTTCTCTTGCTCGGTGGGGAACCTTGCAATCAAAATGTATGTAATTATATATATATATGTGCGTGTGTGCGTGTGTGCGTGTGTGTGTGTGTGTGTGTATAAATATTTATATACACGCACACATACAGTATACTGTATGTGTGTGTGTATATATATATATATATATGTATATATATATATAATAATATATATATATATATATATATATATATATATATATATACATCATACATTGTGATTGCAGGGGCCCCCACAGATCAAGAGAACCAGAGTCCCCTATGTGAGTAGAGTGGTGATGAGCATGTGCGGCCATGTTTCGAGACCTGTAACAATTGACATTCTTGGTCAATGGGGCTGTGTGAGGGCTTGTTTTTGCCCTGAGCTGATGTTTTTATCTATACTGTGATGAGGTAGATACGATGTTATGATCGTCTGTTATTCCATTTTTTTATGTCGATGCGTTGGCCGAAAAAAAAAATAATTCTGCCATTTGTTTTTTTTTCTTGTCACGCCATTTACCGATCATGTTAATTTATTTTATATTTTCATAGAGCAGGCTTTTACAAATACCGTGATACCAAATATGTGTATTTTTTTGTATTTCTTCATTTTTAATGGGAGAGAAGGGGGTGATTTGAATTTGTTTTTATATATATATATATATATATATTTTTTTTTTTCATTCATTTAAAGTAATTTTTTTTACTTTCTACTGTATTTGATAGGGTATTGCTATGTATAGTAAAAATCATGGTCTTTTATGAATGGCAATAACAACCTGGCTTTCACTGGAGTACCGTCATGACAGGCACTGAGGTCTTCAGCAGGCCCCCAGCTGTTATGGCAATCCATTGCGATTGTGTCACAGGCATGCCGATGTGTGCATAGAACGACATGCCTTCCCCGCTGCTGCTCATGAAATGCTTCTTTAACACATTGACAGCAGCATTTATTAGCTTAACAGCCACCAGCAGAGGTCCACCCACGTCTGTTAGAGGCAGATGATGGTTGAATAACACAGCCATCATCTGCTGGGACAGATGCTGGCTAGGCTTGCGAGCCTGCATCAAAGCCAGGGAGTCAGCATATGATGTACTAGTACATCATATGTCGGTAAGGAGTTAAGCTAGATTCATACCTCTGTCTGACCATCTCTTAGAAGACTCTGTCACAGGTTTCATAGTTTTCACCAGACGTAAAAGTCTCCTAAATCTGGGTTCTCACAAGGGTTTTAAATATCATCAAACTTTGATACATAAAACAGTTTTTTCTTATTTGTCATCCTTCTGCAATACATTTTTATACAGCAGCAGTTATTAAAAATGTACAAGGCCAAATACCGTTTCCTATATTAAAGAATTGCAATGTATCTGTAAAAATACATAAATTTGCCTCTATGGAATCTGATTATTTTTGCGCACCCATAGACTTGAATAGACAGGTTTCATCCAACAGATGGAAGAAACTAGTGCACGCAGCAATTTTTTCATGCACAGATTCAGACTGATAAGAATTGCTGATCCGCTTTGCCCCATTAAATAACATTGCTGTCTATGTGATATCCGTTTTTAAAAAGCACTCGGACCCAAAATAAGGTCATGTGAAATTAGCCTGATAGGAACTAAAGGAACCCATTATGGTCCATGATGTCAATCTGGTGATACTTTCTCCTACATACTCTCCGTTTTTCTCTTCCTATAATGGAACAGAAAAGTGGAATTCCTAATGTAGGTAAGAACCAGCCCACCATAATTCATCTTTCATTGAATTCTTTTACTTTTGTATTTTGAATACTACACACAAAGAAATGTATTACTGTGTGCGGTATACGGAATATGCAGTATGGTTTTTTTGTGAACGTCACGAAGAATAACATATTTCCTCCATTGTTTCTATGAGTCAGATTGTTGGAACAATGTAGTAGAACAGTCAATAAAAAATATTGTCTTGTATATATCTCACTTTAACATTCGCAGGTTATAAAACACGAAAAGAAACAGAATGAAGCTGTTGGTTAAATATTGCACATTCACGAGACCGCAGAGGATCAGGAATTCACATGCAGGTTAATCGAGTTTGGTAGTTGGTAGTATTATACATCACACTTCACAAGGGACAGAAATTCCTGCTGTCATTATCAAAACACTAGAGAAACAAACACATTACTGGGACCCGCTTGAGTCGTGTGATATTGTCACATGCTTTGGAAAAAGTTGCCCTTTCTGAACTTGTTTCTCCTTGTCCCGCTCCATCACGTAACAACTGCCATTAATCCAAGCAATGCAAATAGTAGCAGAGACTTCGGTTTCATTAATCATCTTTTTTCATTTCAGTGGGTGAACCAATAAATCATGAAGCTTGGCAATGGTTTTACAATGTGGTCGGGGATCGAAGGTGCGATCTTGTGGACACATGGTGGCAAACAGGTAAATCATTCTGATAAGTGAGACTGTCTACAGAGATCAGATATGAAATATCTATACAATGGAACATTTAGACAAGTCAATTGTGTCCCATCAATACACCTTAATGAGCACTGATCAAGTATGTCCAACAGCTCGCATGCTGGTCTACAGGCCAGTGATGAGAACAGAACGATCGTTAATATGATCATATTGTCTCCATAGAGCATCTTCTCTTTTCATGGGATGATATGCTGCCAATAATGCGGATTTTTATACCAGATTAAAGGATCTGATCCCACGATGAAGGAACATTTGATTGTTTGTTGAGTGATCACTAGTGATGAGCGAGTGTATTTGCCAGTGTTCGATACTTGATCAAGCATCAGGGTGCTTTTATACTCGAATGTGCTCGGCTAAGTATCGCAAGTGCTCGAATGTGTCTTCCATGAAACAAGAACACAAAGAGCCAGCTCTCTTCGCTGAATAGTGGGATCCAGCACCCCAGTGCAAGCCACTTGCAGTGTCTGAAGAACTCTACAGGGGGAAGAGCCAAACTGTCCAATCATTGACTTCTATTATACTCGTTACTCAAGTTGAGCAATATCAGAGCATCGGACCTACCCAGCTTGAGTAACAAGTAGTGCTTGCCCATTTCTAGTGATCACTCATATTTATGCAGGGTGATTATAGACAATAAGCCTTTTATAAATGCTTCTTCACCGAGGAGGCAGGGTAGGCGATACTGCGGGCATGAAGGAGGGGGTGTCGCAGCTCAAGAGGATCAGTGTGTGGAGGGTTGGCAATACTGCTGCAGGCTCATGGGGTGTCACAACGCTTGCGCAGATCGACCGATGGACTTCAAGAAAATGGCCGCGGAGTCTTATCTGAGCACGTGCCGCCTCCGCGGCTATTTTCATGAAGTCAATCTCGTCAACTGCGGGAGATTCAAAGCAGCCAACCGGCAGATCCTCGTTGCCGCGACACCCCACGAGCCCGCAGTATCGCCAACCCTGCACCACCACTGCTGCTCCAGTAAGCCATATGCAGTTTGTAATACACCCCCCCATTTTTCCCCCAGTTTTTTGGAAAAAAAAGTGCGTCTTACAAACCGGAAAATAAAGTATTTTTTTATTAAAGATTTGTCTGCTAGCCAGATGCAGCCATCAAAAGAGCCACATCTGTTCCCGACCCCTGCTCTAGTGTCTAATTTCCCTTTACACAGTGTAGAACATGCCGTTTGCTATGTATCCAAATATTTTCTCCAACATACAGACCCAATTATATTATATACAACTCATATTCTCGGATAAATAGTCACTAGGTTAGATATCAAACATACAGTTATAGACTGTTGGAAACATTTTCTAGTAATCAGACTCCGAGTCCAAACTAGTGCATTGCCAATTGCACCTGCCACTTTCCTATAAATAGGTCAACCCTGTTTTCAACTATTTGAACTTGAAATATTTTTTTTTCTGACATCATTTGGGTAAAGTTAGTGAAACTAAATTGTGAAGCTTTTTAACATAGCACCAGACACCTTCTGCTCCTCATCTAAAGCTGCCATCTCTGAATATCCTCCCACTTGAGTCCCCTAAGGGGTACTTCTTACATAGCGAGATCGCTGCTGAGTCACGTTTTTTGTGACGTACCAGTGACCTCATCAGCGATCTCGTTGTGTGTGACACTAAGCAGCGACCTGGCCCCTGCTGTGAAATCGCTGATCGTTACACACAGTGCTGGTTTATTTTTTGCTCGTTGCTCTCCTGCTGTGAAGCACACATCACTGTGTTTGACAGCGAGAGAGCAACAATTTGAATGTGCAGGGAGCAGAGAGCCGGCGTCTGGAAGCTGCGGATGCTGGTAACCAAGGTACACATCAGGTAACTAAGCGAAGCGCTTTGCTTGGTTACCCGATATTTACCTTGGTTACTAGCGTACGCCGCTCTCAGGCTGCCAGTGCCGGCTCCCTGCTCCTTGCACACGTAGCCAGAGTACACATCGGGTAACTAAGCAAAGCGCTTTGCTTAGTAACCCAATGTGTACCCTGGCTACGAGTGCAGGGAGCCAGCGCTAAGCGGTGTGCGCTGGTAACCCGATATTTACCTTGGTTACCAAGCGCAGCATCGTTTCCACGAGTCGCTGCAAGCTGGTGGTTGGTCACTGTTCACTGGTGAGATCCGCCTGATTGACAGCTCACCAGCGACCATGCAGCGACGCACCAGCGATCCTGACCAGGTCATATCGTGGTCGGAATCGCTGGTACGTCATTTAGTGAGACGGTACCCTTAGTTTAGGTAGTTTTTTTTATTCTCTAGCTGTAAATGCAAATCGATCCATACCTGTGGTCAGCTTTTTTTCAACAAAGGGCTCGAATAAAAAGTGAGGGTTTCTTCAGTTAGTTCTTCAAATATAAATATCTGTAATTGATCTCACTTACCGTAAATCACTAAACATAAATATGGATGTATAAAATAAAACTAAAAGAAAAAATACAAAAAAAAATGTATCTCACTAATGTCAGCATAGGGTTGAACAGATATACACTATGGGCAGGGGAATGGGCCCGTTGGCATTTTAAAAAGGAAAAAAATTGATTATTTTTTCTTCTAGATTGCATGTAAATAATTGATTCCGGATTATTAAGGAAGGGGGGTTACAAACCACAGAGGACATTGACATACTGGTGAATGATTTGCTAGAGGAAACTTATGATGAACCCCTCACTTCAAAAATGACTTGTTGGACAACAAGACCCTCATATTCTTGTTAGGGCAATTTTGCATTGTTTTTTGCAGTATCTATTTGTCTTATGGTCCGAAAAATCTCCTTGCACCCAATGGAGCCCAAAAGAGTGTTAGCTGGTACACGTCCATATGCCTTATTTTCTACTGTATGACTAGCATAGTTGGCAGAGGTATCCAATAAAAAAGTGTACTGTGCCATATTTTTTATTATTATTTTGCACAGTGGGTGTCTATGAATTAAGCATCACACTATAATGTTATACTGTGACTTCTGCAGCAGATATACATAGGGGAAACTACAAAATCCAATGTGAAGGCAGCCTTAAATAGGGGCCTATGTCTGTACTTTCAGGCTTTAGCACCACACTGTAGATAATTAACATGCACAAGCCCTATATAGAATAATCTGGTTACTTTATCGCTGGTCTGTAAAGTTCACATGCCTTTTTGAATATCTTCTCCAGTACAGGAATTTTCCACTACAGAGTATTCTTTCCATATGACTGTTATTGTAATGTAGCACCTCTTATGATATGTAATATTAGACACAAACTCAATGTTATTGAAGTGACCATTGTGTTTAATATTTTTAATTTTTCAAATTCTGCTAAGTATTTTCTATGATTCTTGGAGACTTGTCTTAAAGAGTAGTTGTCGTTTTAATTTTTATTTCATAAATTAATAGTACACATGAGGAGGATCTAGAGGTAGATAGAGCCCCTCACTCCTTCTCCTCACCCCTCACTCCTTGTTACCCCTCACTCCTTATCCTCACCCCTCACTCCTTGTTACCCCTCACTCCTTCTCCTCGCCCCTCACGCCTCCTCCTCACCTCTCACTCCTTCTTGCCACTCACTCCTGCTTGCCCTTCACCCTTCACTTCTCCTCGCCCCTTACTCCTTCTTCTCGCCCCTCACCCTTCTCTTCTCCTCACCCCTCACTCCTCCTCTCCCCTCATTCCTCATTCTCGCCCCTCACTCCTTCTTGCCACTCACTCCTACTTGCTCCTCACCCTTTACTTCTCCTCTCCTTTTACTTCCCCTTTCCCCTCACTCCTCCTTGCCCCTCACTCCTCCCCCTCACCCCTCCTGTTTGCTCCTCACCCCTCCTATTTGCTCCTCACCCCTCATTCTCGCCCCTCCTCCTCCTCGCCCCTCACTCCTTGCCACTCACCCTTTACTTCTCTCCCCTCACTCCTCCTTGCCCTTAACTCCTCCCCCTCACCCCTCCTCTTTGCTTCTCACGCCTCCTCTTTGCTCCTCACTCCTCCTCTTCGCCACTTACTCCTCCTCTTCACCACTCACTCCTCCTCCTGCCACTCACTCCTCCTCCTCGCCTCTCACTCCTCCCCACTCACTCCTCCTCATCCTTGCCACTCACTCCTCCTCCTCGCCCCTCAATCCTCCTCCTTGCCCCTCAATCCTCCTCTTTGCCCCTCAATCCTTCTCCTCAGCTTTCCCCTCTTCACATAATCTCATCTGTAACAACTGCCAAACTCCTATCTCAGTAATGGGAAAGTCTTCACTGAATACAGATTTTACCTGTAAACTGAGAATTTTGAAAATGAATGAGAATGACCCCTCCAGGAAGAGAAAGAAGAAGATTTCTTTGATAAAGATATACAAGTGCATCTCAATAAATTAGAATATCATCAAAAAGTTAATTTATTTCAGTAATTCAATACAAAAAGGGAAACACATATATAATATAGAGTCATTACACACAGAGTGATGTATTTCAAGTGTTTATTTCTGTTAATGATGATGATTATGGCTTACCGCCAATGAAAACCCAAAAGTCATTATATCGGAAAATTAGAATAATTACCACAAAACACCTGTAAAGGCTTCTTAAGTATTTAAAATGGTTCCTTAGTCTGTTTCAGTAAACTACACAATCATGCTTGATAGATGTCCAGAAGGCAGTCATTGACACACTGTTACGAACCGGCGTCGCCATAGCCGCAAGCAGCCTGCTGCGGCTCCTGTTGCGCCCAGGCGCCGGCTGCCGTTCTTGGCCGTGCCTCGGGTCGTCCAGTTGGGTGTTCCTTCCACCACGTCTAAGTGTGGAGAGGCGGCTAGTGCGAATGCGTGCGCCGATTTACCCCAGCCAGAGTCTAAGCCCGGTGTTTTGCCTAGTGAGCATGCTCAGCCTGATTGTGGTATGTCTGAGACTAAGTCCTCCGTTCAGGCTACTAAGCATGCTCCCACAATTAACCCTAACAGCCTCTTTGCACAGGTACTTGGACTTCGTGCTGTGTCTAAGTTCTGGGATGTGCCTACTGAGCATGCTCAAACTGATAGTCTGCTTTCTGAGCCTGTTGCTCAGGCTACTGGGCATGCTCAGGCACTTAGTGCAACAGAGGCTAGGTCCGGTAAGGACCTCACTGAGCATGTCCGTGAGGTGGCAGGCCCTGATAGGGCAGAGGGTGTCAGGTGTCCTGATGACGTGGCAACTCGCAGAGGGAATGGCTCGCAGAGGCCCACCCCTATGATCTGGCACCTCAGTATTGGTCGTCAGACGATGACTGGTGAAGTGTTTGGGGCGTGGCTGCCATGAGGTCATCAATGATGTGGCGGTTCCGGATAGGTCGCATGTGACGTCACTGATGACATGGCACTCTGCTATTGGACCTTGGTGGTTCCACCCTGGGTTTGGGGCGGACCCAGGTTATAAAAGGGGCTGGAGACAACATGGAGGTGCGCAGTCTTCACTTTTGCTCAGTCAGAGCACACCTCCATGTTAGAGCCTCATTGCGGCATAAGCCTATGTTGGGAAGCGGTAGGTAGGGTTAGGCGAACGGTGCCTGTCACGCCAAGATTCGTGGCTCGTCTCATCAGGGTCAGGCGCCGTGCTTCCCTCCTGCCATTCCAGTCTTGCTATAGCAGCCCAGTGGCGTTAACTGGGCTGCGGCTGCTGTGCTTCCTGTCCGATTGTGCCCCCTACGCACACGGACAACGCACCTGCTGCGCCACCTGTCCGATTGTGCCTCCTACGCACACGGACAACGCACCTGCTGCGCCACCTGTCCGATTGTGCCCCCTACGCACACGGACAATGCACCTGCTGCGCCACCTGTCCGGTTGTGCCCTCTACGCGCACGGACAGCGTACCCCAGGACCCCTGTGGAGTTAACAGGGTGTTCCTTATCCTCCTCGGCTTCCCGGTCAACGCTACTGGTGTACCCATCGGCCTGACGTGTCCTACACACGCGGCTGACAGGGCACTTTCGTGGCAGTTTTCCGGTCAACACTACCTGGTTACCACCCGGCCTGACGTGTTTCCTGCACACGTGGTTGGTGTAGCGCTAGGTGCACCAAAACGCTAATCGGGTTGTCATCCGGTCTGACGTGTCCCAACACACGTGACCGGTTCCCAGAGTTCCTGGGTTATCTCAGAGCCATCCAGCTCTATAGTCTCCGCCTAACCCTCAGGTGCCAGCAGCTCCTTTGTCATCTGGAGCACGGTGGGCCCCGACTGGCGATTAGGATATATACCCCCTGGTCCTAATCTGCCGGTCCCCCCGTAACACACACTCCACAAGGAGGGTAAGCCACAAAAGGTCATTGCTAAAGAAGCTGGCTGTTCACAGAGTGCTGTATCCAAGCATATTAATGGAGAGTTGAGTGAAAGGAAAAAGTGTGGTGGAAAAAGGTGCAAAAGCAAACGGGATAACCGCAGCCTTGATAGGATTGTTAAGAAAAAGCCATTCAAATATTCGAGGGAGATTCACAAGGAGTGGACTGCTGCTGGAGTCAGTGCTTCAAGAGCCACCATACACAAATGTATCCAGGACATGGGCTACAACTGTTGCATTCCTTGCGTCAAGCCACTCATAACCAATAGAGGACACCAGAAGCGTCTTACCTGGGCCAAGGGGAAAAAGAACTGGACTGTTGCTCAGTGGTCCAAGGTGTTGTTTTCAAATGAAAGTAAATTTTGCATTTCATTGGGAAATCAGGGTCCCACAGTAAGGAGGAAGAGTGGAGAGGCCACAATCCAAGCTGCTTGAGGTCTAGTGTGAAGTCTCCACAATCAGTGATGGTTTGGGGAGCCATGTCATCTGCTGGTGTAGGTCCACTGTGTTTTATCAAGACCAAAGTCAGCGCAGCCATCTACCAGGAAATTTTAAAGCACTTCATGCTTCCCTCTGCCGACAAGCTTTTTGGAGATGGAAATTTAATTTTCCAGGAGAAGCCGGCACCTGTCCACACTGCCAAAAGTATCAATACCTGGTTTAATAACCACAGTATCACTGTGCTTGATTGGCCAGCAAACTCGCCTGGGAATCTATGGGGTATTGTCAAGAGTAAGATGAGAGATACCAGACCCAATAATGCAGACAAGCTGAAGGCTGCTATCAAAGCAATCTGGGCTTCCATAACAGATGATGCAGTAATTCATACAAAAGGAGCCCCGATCAAGTATTGAGGGCATTTACTGTACAGACTTTTCAGTAGGCGCCAATATTTCCGAGTTTAAAATCATTTTTCAGTTGGTCTTATATAATATTCTAATTTTCTGAGATAATGACTTTTGGGTTTTCATTGGCTGTAAGCCATAATCATCAACATTAACAGAAATGATCACTTGACATAGATCACTCTGTGTGTAATGACTCTACGTAAGATATGCGTTTCCTTTTTTTGTATTGAATTACTGAAATAAATTAACTTTTTGATGATATTCTAATTTATCGAGATACACTTGTATTACAAGGTTTCCTATTTTCATGTGAATTATTGACTTCACAATGGATAACTCTGGTGGCTGACAGACCACCCCCCATTTGACCACATTATGGGTCAGTTGGATTGTGTTGTGGTGTTCATTATTATGATGGGAAGAATAATGCTGCTTCCTTTCCTAAGGGAGTCTCTGATGCAGATATGAATATAGGTAGTCTTGAACTGGCTATATACATTGTTTAGCTGTAGGCCGCAAACCATCATTTGGCTAACAACTATCTCTCTCCCGACTCCTCCAACAGAGCAAGCTGTGCAGTGTTTTCTAGGAGAAAGACTATCAGACTCAGGAGGTGGCTTATCTAACCATGAATAAAAGGATTATCATCAGTCTGAAACTGAACACACTGGATCTACCTCCCCAGACATCATCTGTCAGTGGATAGTCAGGGGGTCTCCATACACATTAGACTGTCAGCTGTGCCCAGCACGTTTGGCTGATATTAGTTTAATGTGTATGGGAGCCTTAAGCCAATGGAAGATTCTTCTGACAGAGCTTATCTCTGAGAACAAGTGGATTTGGCTGTTCAAGCAAACATCCCAATTCTTGCCAGAATTCTTCTCTTCTCCTTTTTTTGGGGATTTTTAAAAAAATCCTATCTAGATACAGTAAATGGGGTGGTCCAAAGTCTGAAGAAATTTCAATCTAGATCTAATTATTCCCCCCTTCCTCATTCCTGTCTGATGACGCTTCATTTGAGGATCCCAGTGCATGATGTGACACTCAAATGAAGCGTCATTGGGGGCAGAGGCTGTGGTCACTGTCACAGCTTCTGCCTTTCCTTGAAATTAAATGTCATCAGTGATGCTTGCTTCAGGGGCTGCTCTGTTTCTGCTCTGTCACCAGCTGCTCTCTGTGCGATCTGTTGCCGGCTCAGATCAGTAGAGCCAACAATACACAGCAGTGTGCACTGTCAGTACCTGTGGGCATTCAGAGACCAGCGTAACGCTGTTCTCTGCACGCAGTCGGATACTTTGAACGCATTGATAGCGCGCGCTGCTCTGTGTTGCTGACTCTACTGATCTGAGCCGGCAACAGATTGCACAGTGAGCAAGTAGGGCCAGAGCAAGAACAGAGTAGCCCCTGAAGCAAGCATCACTGATGATGCTTTATTTCAGGTAGGGGGCGCAGAAGCCGTTATAGTGAAATAAAAGTTGGCATCTTGGATTTTTCCAACCAGTGATCAGCACAGACTGCATTATTGGGCAAAAAAAATACAATATTAGCCAATATAATCTGAGATGTGTTTGGGGTCATAGACAAATGTTCTTTTGTTTGACCAATGAGGGATCATTCGTCAGCATGCTGTAATCTAATGCATACAGGGGCGGTTCTATTATACAGGATATGTCATCGCAGTAAACCATTTATTTGTCAGATTAACAGTCTGAACATATTGACTTAGATAAGTCAGGTGATGAGAAAGTATGTATCCTGAAGGTCTAGGGAAAGTGAAAAATTCATTATTCTGACAATAAAAGAGATAAGGATAATGGATCCCATGCTTCCATCACAGTGTGTAGGAAAATCACTGTAGCAAGTCAAGCAAAGTAGAGCTGCTTACATTCTTCATATACACTATTATCTTAGCAAATAAAAAATGTCTCAGTGTACCAGAAGCAGCCATGGATACAATGTCTGCTGTCAAATAGAAAGTAACATTTGGACAATAAAAGATAATGTGATAAGGCTGTGAATTGTATGCAGTGTATGTCAGTACAAATGTATGGACATATTGTTCATATCATAATGGCTCAGCTGACAGTGATTACATGAGGCCATTACAAGAAGAAATTTCATTCATAATGCACAGATTGTTGTAGGCATTATTGTGAGAATGTCACCATAAAATAACTGTTCAGACCAAGCAAAGACGCTCGGTGCACCCTTGGTGTGGCCAAACAGTCCATTGCATCTTCCCATTCTTGTTTTCTCTGTGCCGAGTGTTTGTGCTTGGCTTGAAGAGTCGCTCTGTGTTTCCAGACTTCCTTTAAGGCTGGGGCACACAACCGTGTTTTCTCCATTTGTACACAGAGAACTGTGGAAAGAAAGCGCAAAATAGGGTCTTATCTGAGAAATACGTGGGGTAATTAAAGAAATTCACTCACCCCGTAAGTTGTGAGAGTCACAACCACTGAGCAGGCAATAAACACGGCCAACGGCAGCAGCACCCAAAACGGCTGATAACAGAGAATGGTGAAGTAGGGCTTGCAAGGCTGCGCCAAATGACCACTCTGAATATGGAGAGTTAATGTTCCTTTATTTCATCTTTAGGTCGACGCGTTTCCGGAGTCTCAGCTCCCTTCCTCAGGACACACAGGACAAAAGTACATCAAATCTGCTAAAACATGAGGACTGCCGAATATATGTACATTCCGTCACGATGATGTCAAAGCCCACCCTCTTCCAAAAAAAAAAAGGGCGGGAATGACACATCAGAAAAAAACAACAAAAAACATGACAGTAAAAATCATGAACAAAGGAAACATTACATATCAAAATATCATCATATTATCCAAATGGGAACGAAATAAAATCAATAAAAGACTTTAATAAAAAGAAAAAAAGTGTATGTGTATTATTGTGTGTTAAAGATAAAATACGGGAAATGAACTCTGCAATGCCAAGCTGCTCTGCAGCGGTCTCGAACCCCTGAGAATATAACTCTTTTCCCAAACCGGGTTGCATCTTAAGGGAGAAACAATGTCTCCACCTTAGAAGTCCCGAAAATGCCTTTGAAAGTCAAGTATAGAGAGGAGTATCTCTGAGAGTGAAGCTGTGAGATGATACGTATAATTCCGAGTGTTAACGTGCAAAAACTGCGTAAGTCAACGTCAAGTACCTAGGCAGGGGTGAGGAAAGTTCAGAGCGTGGGAAAAAAGTGAGTGCGCATGTCAGAAAAAAGGTCCGGAGCTTGTTAAGACAAGGTGAAGAAAGTTCAAAGCGTGGGAAAAAAGGGGGAGTGCGCATGTCAAAGAAAAAAGAACCAGTCAGTCTTCCAATCTCCGTGCAGAGGATGATCTGCCGGTTTACATCGAAAGTCCTTATTGCAGACCCCGTGAAAAAAACCCCTTCTCCCTTAAGATGCAACCCGGTTTGGGAAAAGAGTTATATTCTCAGGGGTTCGAGACCGCTGCAGAGCAGCTTGGCATTGCAGAGTTCATTTCCCGTATTTTATCTTTAACACACAATAATACACATACACTTTTTTTCTTTTTATTAAAGTCTTTTATTGATTTTATTTCGTTCCCATTTGGATAATATGATGATATTTTGATATGTAATGTTTCCTTTGTTCATGATTTTTACTGTCATGTTTTTTGTTGTTTTTTTCTGATGTGTCATTCCCGCCCTTTTTTTTTGGAAGAGGGTGGGCTTTGACGTCATCGTGACGGAATGTACATATATTCGGCAGTCCTCATGTTTTAGCAGATTTGATGTACTTTTGTCCTGTGTGTCCTGAGGAAGGGAGCTGAGACTCCGGAAACGCGTCGACCTAAAGATGAAATAAAGGAACATTAACTCTCCATATTCAGAGTGGTCATTTGGCGCAGCCTTGCAAGCCCTACTTCACCATTCTCTGTTTTCTCCATTTGTGAAAAATGTTCCGATCAGACTCCTATTGATCAGAGTGGGATCCGTTTTTCTCAGATGTGGAGAAGAATAAAAGAAAACATATTTTCATCTTCTTCATTCCGTCAATCTGTGAAAATTGGACCGTACTCGAATAACAAATTTATTCATTGACCCATAGACTTGAATGGCCAAGTGTGATCTGATTTACAGAGGAAAATTGTACCTGGTGTGATTTTTTTTGTCCTCAGACTACTTGGTCTGAGGAAAAAATTGAGCTTCTGCACTGACTGATTGGATATCATTGGTCATCTGCATAAGTCCTTATAGTAAGTGGTTCAGTGATACCCACACTATACGGCTCGGGTGTTTAGGAACCTTCATTTAGGGTTCTTCATTCATCTGTCTGTCCTCTATATCTTTAATACCACTTCATAGTTTCTCAGCAATCTTTAACCAGATCAGTCACAAAACTGCATATATTATTAAATAGATGCTTTGTAAAAATCTGGTGATGATCGTCATTGATACCATTTACCTTTACATCATCTACTCTTCTACTCCACATTCACTGAGCTATGGAGTTCCCTCATATCTCTGGGCCAGTTCATGTTTTAATACAACTTTTACTTTAACATAAATCCTTTGGGAAATGGGTAACACCAGCAAACACAATTTGTTTCGACGATTGTAAAATGTCACCTTAGCAAGAACATCAACCTGGCTTCAGGAGACATGAAGGTCATGAAATGCTTCCTGGGAAATATGATTTGCAAATCGCTTCTTCACAGAGGAGGTAAACAAGAACTCTTATATTCTACGTGGCAATATTGACCCCATTAAAGAGACTTGCTATATGACTTAGAAAATTATGCCAAGCCATAAACTCCGTCTTCAGTTTTTACAGCAAATAACTGTCGGATGGTACTTGCCAGTTCCCAGTCATCATCCTTTTGAGAATCAAGACCTGGCGTTAACCTATGTATCGCTCTCTATATCTGTTGCCCTCTTAGGTTACCACACTTATTAGGTTCACTCATTGCTTCATCTTTTTATCGCTAGGTTCTGGTAAAGAATTGGTTGGCTTACTCTTCCCGGCACAGAGTCTTCACCGTTACACCACTCTGTGACTGGATGGCTCTAACAAGTGCACTACTTACTGTTCTGCATTCACAAAACTAATGGTGAAAAAACTCCAAATCTCTACAGGGCTCTGTATGAGGATGGGACACTAATGACGCCATACAACTCAGGACCTAACCTTTTCTGCAGAAACCATCCCATTGCATGTATGGAAGCATTTTTAGTTGCAGAAATTTTGGCTGCCATGTGTGAACATACCCTAAAGGGGGCTTTACACGCAACAACATCGCTAACGAGATGGCGTTGGGGTCACAGTATTCGTGACGCACATCTGGCCTCATTAGCGACTTTGTTGTGTATGACACATACAAGCGACCGCTAACGATCAAAAATACTCACCTAATCTTAGGTTGATCGTTGACACATCGTTCAAATCCCAAATATCGTTGATGGTGCAGGACGCAGGTTGTTCGTCGTTCCTGAGGCAGCACACATCGCTACATGTGACACCCCAGGAATGACGAACAACACTGTACTTGCTTCCTCCGGCAAAGAGGCGGGCGTGACTTTCATTCCGCTGCTCTCCGTCCCTCTGCTTCTATTGGACGCTTGCCGTGTGACGTCGCTGTGACGCCGCACAAACCGCCCCCTTAGAAAAGAGGCAGTTCGCCGGCCACAGCGACGTTGTTAGGTAGGTAAGTGCATGTGACGGGTACTAGCGATATTGTGCGCCACGGGCAGCGATTTGCCAGTGACGCACAAACGACGGGGGACACTAGCGATGTCGCTGCGTGTAAAGCCCCCTTTAGGGTGGTGAAGCAAAAGTAGGGTAGTTGACATCTCGCCTAAGCCCTGGTTTTGGTAGATGGACCTATGTACTATGAATGACCAGTGATAGGTGAAGAGCCTGATTTCACGTGCCATAGGCCGTGGAGCCATGACTGTACATCCATCTACATAATAATGCTGAAGAAAAGCAAATTATAAAAGTATCCAAAAAATGAAGTCAAATATCATTCTAAAACTAGATTCATTAAAAAATACACAAAACAATAAAAAAACAAGTAATAAAATAACCTCAATGATAGAATAACAATTATCTCACAGATATTATGCTGCTAGTGAAATGAATATAGGAGGCAGATTTTGAAAATGATAATATATTTTAGTTCCCATAATGCAATGTCACCGACATTTGTCCAGAAGGGGTTAATTGTCAGTGCGGAGAGATAAGCATCATGTGTATTAAGCATCGCTGCCTTCCAAGGGACCTACTGTACCAATTACAGTTGAGCTTCATTTAAGGAGATTTCAAGCGATTAAGTTACGGTAATTAGTGGGGTCTCATTTGCATGTACTTAGTCAAATTAATTTGTAGAGATTTGTGTAATATCTTTTTAATTTGTTAAGTGGTCCTCGTGGATCCCGATGAATTTCGGTTGTAAACATTACATTCCTATCTCTAACGTCTCTGTTATTTTCTATTCCTCATAGTCATATTGGCTATTTGGCCAAAGTAAATTTTTAAGGGTCCAATTAAGTTAGATCCTGCAGCAGGAAATCTCTGAACACATCTAATTCGGATCTACCCAGAATGAGAATGATTAAGATTTGTGGTGGTAGGACAGCATAATCTCAGGATGCAGATAATGGGCAGCATAGCCTAATACTGAGTAATAAAAGTAATTTGGTGCCCTAAAGCTCTTTAAATATTCACTTTGCTTCTTTACTGATAAGGCAGAGGATAATTCTTTCCCTGGATAAATGAGTTCACTTTGCCGAGGCTTTAGTTAATTGTTAAAAAATGGCTGCTTACTATGTAACAGTGCATTTTTTTCTTAATGAAAGGGCCGAGAGATTTGTGATTTCATTTGTGACTAAGACAAAGCCCTGAGCATGTCACGTAATCCTAGAAATAGGAATTCAACCATATTCTAATGACATCTTTATATATATATATATATATATAAAATGTGTGTGTGTGTATATTATATATATATATATATATATATATATATATATATATATTTGGGCACCCCTGGCCAAAATTACTGTTCTTGTGAACAGTTAAACAATTGAACATACAATGATCCCTAACAAGCATTTAGGTGAACATTTCCTTTGTAGTTTAGGCAAATATATATTCAGTACATACACATATATATGTATAGCTAGAAAGAAAATCCAGCAAAGACTTGGAAACACTGGTGCTGTAATAAAACTTATACTTTATTTGTGATATCCATAAAAAGTAAACACGACCCACAAGGCTCAGGAACAACAAAGTATGGTTATTAGAAGATATCGCAGATGGGACTACGCGTTTCCGCGGCCTTGTCCGCCTTCCTCACGGTCCTAACCTAGTCTGCTCTTTGTGAATGGAGCCATATGAATGGCAGTCTCCACTGAAAACAGTGCATGTGATTACAAACAGTCGTGTGCAAGGCCTTGTGTACCGGGTGAGTCTGAACTCAGGTGGCTTGTAGGCTGGAGCTGGACTTTCACTTACTTGTATGAATATATGTGTATATATATATATATATATATATATATAATATTTTCATCTTTTACATTTTTTAAATTACCGAAAAAGGAAGATGGGTCAATGCAAAAGTTTGCATAAATAAATAAATAAGGAGACAAGCGCAATATGAGAAGCATCCATGGATGAATTTAGGTATTTAAATATTTAGAATTGCTCACCTTTGCAGGTTGTGCGCCCCCGCACAACTCCAGTGAAAGCTTATCAGTCTGGAGAAACCCTCCGTTCTGATTCCAGTGTCCAGGCTTATTGAATCCAGACTTGTGGTATCGTTGTCGGCTCCTGAGCTCCACCGGCACCTTGGAATTCAGGTTTTCCTCCACTATCCTAGAGTTCCCAGCTGGATTCTATAATGGGTTAGCAGGTCCTTTGCAGCTACTATCGAATCCCATTTGGGGAGTGGGTATATGGAAAAAAGTTCTTTCGGTCTAATGTAAGGTACCTGATGAAAGCATATCTGCTGAAACGCGTTGTATTAATAGGAGCATATACTCATTGAAGTACAACAAATAATACCAGCAAGTGTCCTTTTTGCGCTACATTAGACCGAAAGAACTTTTTTCCATATAATGCAAAAGTTTGGGCATGCAGCATGGTGGTTAATACCGAGTGGCACCCTCTTTTGGTAAGTATCATAGATTGTAATGTAACCGCTTTTTGTAGCCAGCCAAGAGTCTTTTCACCCTAGAACGCCTACCTGGGGCTTCGCAGGCCTGCTAGTTTACTTATTTTCTACGGTAGATTTATATGGTTGCGCATTCTAGGGTTGATTCTTGTTGGAAGGATTTTCATCCATTCATTGTAATAGTCTTCCAGTTCTGTGAGATTCCTGGCTCGTCTTGCATGCACTGCTCTTTTGAGGTCTAACCACAGATTTTTCATGATGTTCAGATCAGGGGACTGAGATGGCCATTTTCAGCTTGCACCTTTTGAGGTAGTCTATTGTGGATTTTGATGTGTGTTTCAGATATTCCATGTCACGTTGTACTATAGTAGCACTGAAGCTAGCTGGAGGGGCAGCTTCAATGTGCAGTAGCAGACAAGCCCACTAGAGGGCAAAGGAGTAGTCGACAAGCCAGGTCTGCAACAGGAGGTCTTGTCATTAGCAAAGGAGAGAGGAAATTGTGGTCAGGTGGAAGCTAAGCGGTCGGAAGCCGAGAGGGAGAAGAGGGATACAAAGAGGACTCACGTCAAGATGAGGTAGCAGGGAAACAAGACTGATCAAGGTACACTCATGAGAGCTAGATGTGCACGCTGCCGAACAGAAACTATTACTAACGATGGTCCGGAGGTGCAGCGCCAGCATATAGCGGTCTGCCCTTTGGAACGATGCAAAATGAAATTAACCCCTCACATGACTTTTACCAAGTCGATAAGAACCTGCCATGGCTCAGCGGTAACTGAGCCAAACCAATATCATGACATTCCATTGTAGAAGACATCCTATTTTCAACTTCGGCTTTTTTACAGATGGTGTTATGTTTTCATCAAGGATTTGTTGAAATTTTGCATTTAATCCATTTTTCCCTCTTCCCATAAAATGTTCCCCGTGACATTGGCTGCAATACAACCCCAAAACATGACTGATCCACCTCCATGCTTAATGGTTGGCGAGCTATTCTTTTACTGAAATGCTATGCACTTTTTTCTCCACACATACTTTTATCATTGTGGCCAAAGAGTTCTATTTTAATCTCATCGGTCCACAGGACTTGTTTCCAAAATGCATCAGGCTTGTTTAGATGTTCTTTTGCATGCTTCTGTGTATACTTCTTTGCATACTGCTATGAAGGCCATATTTGTGCAGGTGTCTCTGAATAGCAGAATAATGTACCACAACTCCAGAGTTGCTAAATCTTCCTGAAGGTCTATTGCAATCAAGCGGGGGTTCTGATTGGTCTTTCTAGCAATCCTATAATCAGTTTTAACAGGAATTTTGCTTTGTCTTCCAGGCCTTATCTTGACCTTCACTATTCCTGTTAGCTGTCATTTCTTAATTACATTTCAAACTGAGGAAAGGGCAACTTGAAAATGCTCTCCTGCTTTGTGGCCCTTCACCATCTTCATTTTCAGAGTGCTAGGCAGCTTCTTAAGGCCCTGTCACACACAGAGATAAATCTGCGGCATATCTGTGGTTGCAGTGAAATTGTGGACAATCAGTGCCAGGTTTGTGGCTGTGTACAAATGGAACAATATGTCCAAGATTTCACTGCAACCACAGATCTGCCAAAGATGTATCTCTGTGTGTAATGGGGCCTTTAGAAGAACCCATGGCTGCTGTTTTTTGGCACAAGGTTAGAGGAGGCTGGGTTTTTATAAAGCTGTGAAATTTGCATCACCTGCCTTTCCTGATGATGATAATGAACAAGTTGTAACCCTAGCAAGCTAATTAAGGTCTGAAACCTTGGTCAAAGTTATCTGAGCACACAAATCTCCAAGGATGCCCAAACGTTTGCATTGGCCCATTTTTCTTTTGTAATTTTTGAAATGTAAGATGAAAATACTTTTATTTATTTTTGCCTAATATAAAAAAGAAATGTTTCATCTCTAACTTTATGGTTTTTAGAGATCACTTCATTTTCAACTTGCTTAACTGTTCACAATAACAACAAAATACATATAACTGCACTCTAAAATGCTAGCAATGAATAAGGGAACTCTGATATTGCATTACTGGCATAGGAATACTTGAAAAAGAGATATTTAGCTTATGTATTGGCCAATGCATGTGAGCCTGTAACCAGCGAAAAGGTATAGCTCAGGGGTCTCAAACACGCGGCCCGCGGGCCGCATGCGGCCCCTCAGGGTAGTTCGTGCGGCCACCAGGCCCGTGCCCCTGGTCACAATCGCGGCAGGTGCAGAGGCTGCAGCCACTGTCTGCACTTTATGTCAGATGAATGTGTTGCTGGCGCTCCGCTCTCGCGCCGGCAATACAATCATCTCACATAAATCACTGACAGTGACACTGCAGCTGCCGCGATAGTGACCGGGGGCACGGGCCTGGAGGCCGCACAAAGCAGAGATGAGGCAGCGGAGGGGGCGCGGGACAGGTGAGAAGAATGGTGTGTTTGTGTGTGTTGGACGTTATCCCCTTAGCGACCTATGACGTACTGGGTACGTTACGGCTCTCTGATACTAAGGACCCATGACATACCCAGTACGTCATGGTGAAATCGCGGCCCCGGTTTCTGCGATGGCTGCAAATACCTTAGATTCGGGGAGGAGGGGACCTCAGGAGGGGTGGTGTCTCCTCCCCGGACCTACGGAGGCTGTGATTGGCTGAGCGGCGTTCGTCAGCCAATCACAGCAACTAATGTTTCAGCCATTGAAAATCGCTGAAACATTGAAATCCAGCCAAGATCAGGGCAGCTGTAGCCCTGATCATTGGCTGGAGCTGGGTGACCTGTGTTTCACCTGCCCCCAGCTCTGATTGGAGAGACCGGCCTTGTGACCGATCTCCAATCACTGTGGATCTGGGCCGGAGACCGCCCCCTCAGCTTCACTCCGGCATGTGTGGAAGGTATGTGGAAGGTGAGTGGAGCTTCTGACTCATTACTACAGGATGGGGACAAAGTGCGCACATTACTATGAGATGGGGATAAGGCTGGGGACATTACTATAGGATTGGGACATTACAAGGATGGGCACAATACTATTGGATGGGGACATTATTACTATAGTATGGGGACATTAGGATAGGGACTAGGATGGGCACATTACTAAAGGATAGGGACTAGGATGGGCACATTACTATAGGATAGGGACTAGGATGGGCACATTACTATAGGATAGGGACTAGGATAGGCACATGACTATAGGATGGGGACAAGGCTGGGGACATTACTATAGGATGGGAACAAGGTGGGCACAGTACTATAGGATGGGGACATTACTACAGGATGGGGACAAGGTGGGCACATTACTGCAGGATAGGGACATTACTATAAGGGGACAAGGATGGGAATATTACTATAGAATAGGGATAATGCTGGGGACATTACTATAGGGTGGGGACAAGGTTGGCACATTACTAAAGGATGTGCACATTATTATAGAATGGGGACAGTACTATAGGATGGGGACATTGCTACAAGGGGACAAGGATGGGGAACATTACTATAAGATGGGGGACATTACTATAGGATGGGGACAAGGATGAACACATTACTATAGGATGGGGACAAGGATGAACACATTACTATAGGATGGGGACAAGGATGAACACATTACTATAGGATATGGACTAGGATGGGCACATTACTATAGGATAGGGACTAGGATGGGCACATGACTATAGGATGGGGACAAGGCTGGGGACATTACTATAGGATGGGGACAAGGTGGGCACAGTACTATAGGATGGGGACATTACTACAGGATGGGGACAAGGTGGGCACATTACTGTAGGATAGGGACATTACTACAAGGGGACTAGGATGGGCACATTACTATAGAATAGGGATAATGCTGGGGACATTACTATAGGGTGGGGACAAGGTTGGCACATTACTAAAGGATGGGCACATTACTATAGAATGGGGACAGTACTATAGGATGGGGACATTGCTACAAGGGGACAAGGATGGGGAACATTACTATAAGATGGGGGACATTACTATAGTATGGGGACAAGGATGAACACATTACTATAGGATGGGGATAAGGATGAACACATTACTATAGGATGGGGACAAGGATGAACACATTACTATAGGATGGGGATAAGGATGAACACATTACTATAGGATGGGGACAAGGATGAACACATTACTATAGGATGGGGACAAGGATGGGGAACATTACTTTAGGATGGGGACAAGGATGAACACATTACTGTGGGATGGGGACTAGGATGGGGCACATAACTACAAGGGGACAAGGATGAGCACATTACTGCAAAATGGGGACAAGGATGGGGAACATTACTTTAGGATGGGGACAAGGATGAGCACATTACTGTGGGATGGGGACTAGGATGGGGCACAATACTACAAGGGGACAAGGATGGGCACGTTACAACAATATGGGGAACATTACTAAAAGATATTGGTCAAAATTTCTATATAGTGCTAATTGTAAGACTATTAGTTACAAGAAAGGGATAAAATGTAAAAAAAAAAAAAAGTTTATATTTAAACAAAGAATGTGCACGTTTGGTTTGCTATAATGATCATGTTGAAAATCAGTGATCCCAAGGTGTGTAAAAAAATAAATAATATATATATATATATATATATATATATATATATATAGATAGATATATATATATATATATATATATATATATATATATATATATATATATATATATATATAAAATATATGGTACCAATAAAAATGTCACTTTGTCCTGCAAAGAATGCGGCCCCCCAAATAATTTTTTTCCTCTGTGCGGCCCATACACCCAGCCGAGTTTGAGACCCCTGGTATAGCTCAATGTACTGGGACCCTAACTGAAATGCCTCTACCTGGGTTAAAAACCTACATGTCTGGGCAGCTAGAATCAAGCTATAAAGGGGAATGAACACAGCCTGGTTACAGGGCGGAGTGCTCAATCAGAAAGAAATGCACTACAAATATATCAAAAAGACTGACTGGTGCTAGCTGAAAACATAAAATAACTACACAACACATACAGCTGCACTCTAAAATGCTAACAGTGATTAAGGGAACTCTGGTATTGGATTACTGCTATAGGAATATCTGAAAAAAGAGATAGATGGGAGAGTCGTGGCCTGTCCATGCATTGTGATCCAACATCTGACCGAATTGAATGGCTGTTTATACGAGCCCTAAATGAGAGTTCAACTTTAGGGTTGATAAATTTTGATTCAATATTTCTTGTTGGATCTTAACTTTCCCGAAACAAGAACAGATTTCATGTACCATATCTATCTCCAGATTGTAATGTTAAACCAATCATTGTCATCATGTTTTACAGAAACTGGAGGCATCTGTATTGCACCTCGTCCTTCAGAGCATGATGCTGAGATCACCCCAGCAATGGCTATGAGACCTTTCTTTGGGATAAGACCCACACTTCTAAATGAAAACGTAAGTGATGCACCT
Organism: Anomaloglossus baeobatrachus; assembly: GCF_048569485.1. Classification (NCBI taxonomy): domain Eukaryota; kingdom Metazoa; phylum Chordata; class Amphibia; order Anura; family Aromobatidae; genus Anomaloglossus; species Anomaloglossus baeobatrachus. Next base: position 122,915,623 of record NC_134355.1, on the reverse strand, counting down.
CAAGACTATCATTGACAAATATAACCAGGGTCAGACTGGAGTGTCTTGAGAAATTGACTCTAGGGTCCCACTCTAATCTGTACACCATTATTATTGAGCGTTGACAGTAAAATACAGGCGGCTCCTGCTCATCTACTGTGCACATACCATAACTGGGATGTACTATTGTGGTAGTTTGCATTAAATACGTTCTCTGGTGAAAACAAGTTATCATTGATCCATAGAATTGGTGATAACTTATTAATAGGTGGAATCCGATCACTGGAAACCACACCAATTGAAAGAATAGGAAACTTTTATCCCTGACAAGGCACTTTTATCCCTATTTTAAAATGCAGCAGCAGGTCATATATATGACCGCAGCTCTAGTCATTCTCTTGGGGGTTGCAAGAAAAAAACAAGTACAGCGCTCTCAGCCACTGAGTAAAGGAATGGATCAATGGTTGAGTCGAACATGACCCACAGTCTAATGGGGTTAAAAGTTCCCCATGCTGATGATCGGTGCAATCTCAGCAGCCACCGATGAATAAGCTATATTTTATCCTGTGGAAAGGTGATCACTTGTTTTCACAGGAGAACCCCTGTAAGTGCATTTCTGCGGCTGTATAACAGTCACAGGGCAAAGAGGGGTTTAACTTCTAAGTATTTAATTGCTAATGGAAAGAAAGAACCTTCTCCTATTTAATATTAGAGAGAACAAATGACCTCCATACTTAACAAAATACACTATACTAAGACTAATAATGTCACATACAAGGGACAAATAACACCACATCATGACCAGACCACATAATACCACCAACACATAGTGACCGAATAATACAATACTGATCATGAATAAAAATAACAATATTAATAACACTAATAGTACCACCATTATAGACAGGAGCTTTGTACATAGTGCATAGTGTATTTGGGGTGGGCAATGAATTTTTCCTAGGGGCAACATGAGCGATCAAATCCGTATCCTGAAATTATTTTTTCTCAATATTAATATTAACATATTCATAATATTTTATAAATATTGAATATTAATATTAATTGTGCCACTTAATATTGAGCAAAATAAGTATGCTGACACCCCCATATATAGCATGACCTCACACAGCTCCCTATATACAGTATGATCTCCATACAGGCTCCCTATATACAATATGATTCCCACACAGCCCCATATATACAGCATGATTCTCACAGCACCCATCTACACATGATCCGTACACAACCCTCCTATCTACAGGATGAGCCTACACACAGCCCCCATATATAGCATAAGCCCACACGTATCCCCCCTATATACAGCATGAGCCCACACAACCCCATTTACATCATGAGCCCACACACAGCCCCATTTTATACAGCATAAACCTACACACAGCCTCTCTATATACAGCATGAGCCAACGCACAGCTCCCCTATATACAGTATGAGCCCACACACAGCTCACCTATATACTGTACATCATGAGCCTACACACAGCTCCCCTATATACAGTATGAGCCCACACATTGCTTTTCTATATACAGTATGAGCCTTCACATAGCTACCCCATGTACAGCATAACCCCTCGCATAGCTCCCCTATAGACAGCATGTGCCCAAACATAGCTCCCCTATATACAGTATGAGCCTTCACATAGCTACCCTATGTACAGCATAACCCCACGCACAGCTCTTCTATATACAGCATGATCCCACACACAGCTCACCTATATACATCATGAGCCTACACACAGCTCCCCTATATACAGTATGAGTCCATACATTGCTCCTCTATATATAGTATGAGCCTTTACATAGCTATCCTATGTACAGAATAACCCCATGCATAGCTCCCCTATAGACAACATGTGCCCAAACATAGCAACTCCCCCTATATCCAGTATGAACCCACACATAGCCCACCTTTATACAGCATGAGCCCCAAAATTGTCCCCTGTAGACAGTATTAGCCCCTATATGCAGTATGAGCCACACATAGTGCCCTATAGACAGTATTAACCCGCTATACACAGTATTAGGCACCATATAGCCTCCTATGTACCAACTGTGTAGAAAAAAACCCAGAAAATAAAAACAACACATACTCTCCTTGCTCCTGTTCCCAAGTGGCATCCTCTTGCTGATTCCTCTCACCGACACAGTGTGTGGTGCATGGCAGTGACGTCATGCCAGTTTTAAACTGCTGAAGACCAGTTATCAGCAGATCACTTGTACATTCTGTTCGGGTTCCCATCGGGCATCATCCTGTATCCCACTGGGCCAGACCGACGCTGAATATAACTTTGTTTCTATTGTGTTTCCTTCTTTTCGTACATCTGTGCTACTTAAGGCCCCGTCACATGCTGCGATATATCTAACGATATGTCGGCTGGGTCACGGAATTTATGACGCACATCCGGCATCGTTAGAGATATCATAGCGTGTGACATCTCCGAACGACTGTTAACGAGCAAAAATACTCACCTTATCGTTGCTCGTTGACACGTCGTTGATTTTCATAATGTCGTTCCTCCTTCTGCGTGCCGGTTGTTCATCGTTCCCGAGGCAGCACACATTGCTACGTGTGACACCCCGGGAACGACGAACACAGTTTACCTGCGGCCGCCGGCAATGTGGAAGGAAGGAGGTGGGCGGGATGTTACGTCCCGCTCACCTCCGCCCCTCTGCTTCTATTGGGAGGCCACTGTGTGACGTCGCTGTGACGCCGAACGTCCTTCCCCCTTCAGGAAGAGGATGTTCGCCGCCCACAGCGACGTCGTTAGAGAGGTAGTACATGTGACGGGGTTAATGACATTGTGCGCCACGGGCAACTAATTGTCCGTGACGCACAAACGACGGGGCGGGTGCGATCGCTCATGCGATCGCACGATATATCGTCGCATGTGACGGGGCCTTAAGCCCTAATTCTGCAGACTGGCTATCAATCAGATGTCATTGGGTGGTTCTTCTTAAAGGGAATCTGTCAGCTGATTTTGTCTGAGAGCAGCGTAATGTAGGCAAAGAGACATTGAATCCAACAATATATCACTTAGATAACTGGGTTTAGCAGTTATGACTTGTTGTGAGCGAGCACTACCATGCTCGGGTGCTTGGTACTTGTATTGAGTAGATCGGACACTCTGACCCGAGCATTGTAGTGCTTGCTCATCACTAGTTCTGATACAATCAGAGTTCATAGATTTAGCCGCTCAGCATAGCTGAAAAAGCTGCCCTCGCCCACATCAAGCTCTCTATATACAATGTCTATAGACAGTAAGCTGCTAATCTTAAAAAGAGGACAGAGTTGGACAACATGGCTTGAGCCAGCAAGTCACAGCAATGATAATGTCCTAATGATAAAACACTCAGTTTAAGTAACATGGGTTGGCTTGTTGATGTTTTGGCTAAAAAGCTGAAGTGTGTTTTTGGAAACATCATACCTGACTGAACTGACTCATCCGGGCACTAATCAAGAATGTTTGATAAGCTGGACCTTTGCTTTGAATTCCTGTCTGATGTAAAGGCCCCGTCACACTAAGCAACATCGCTAGCAACATCGCTGGTAACGAACAACTTTTGTGACGTTGCTAGTGATGTTGCTGTGTGTGACATCCAGCAACAACCTGGCCCCTGCTGTGAGGTCGTTGGTTGTTGCTGAATGTCCTGGGCCATTTTTTAGTTGTTGCTGTCCTGCTGTGAAGCACAGATCGCTGTGTGTGACAGCGAGACAGCAACAACTAATGTGCAGGCAGCAGGGAGCCAGCTTCTGCGGAGGCTGGTAACCAATGTAAACATCGGGTAACCAAGAAGCCCTGTCCTTGGTTACCCGATATTTACCTTTGATACCAGCCTCCTCCGCTCTCACTGTCAGTGCCGGCTCCTGCTCTGTGCACATGTAGCTGCAGCACACATCAGGTAATTAACCCGATGTGTGCTGTAACTAGGAGAGCAAGGAGCCAGCGCTAAGCATTGTGCGCTGCTCCCTGCTCTGTGCACATTTAGCTGCAGCACACATCAGGTTAATTAACCTGATGTGTGCTGTAACTAGGAAACTGGGGGCTGGTCACTGGTGAGCTCACCAGCAACTCGTGTAGCCACGCTCCAGCGATCCCTGCCAGGTCAGGTTGCTGGTGGGATCGCTGGAGCGTCGCAGTGTGACATCTCACCAGCAACCTCCTAGCAACTTACCAGCGATCCCTATCGTTGTTGGGATCGCTGGTAAGTTGCTTAGTGTGACTGGACCTTAGGACTGTGTGTTTATTTACTTTGCTATCAGTGAGATTAAAACACTGAGTTAGGGGTACTTCTCACATAGCGAGATCGCTGCTGAGTCACAGTTTTTGTGACGCACCAGTGACATCATTAGCGATCTCGCTGTGTGTGACACTGAGCAGCGATTTGGCCCCTGCTGTGAAATCGCTGCTCGTTACACACAGTGCTGGTTCATTTTTTGGACGTTGCTCTCCCGCTGTGAAGCACACATCGCTGTGTTTGACAGCGAGAGAGCAACGATCTGAATGTGCAGAGAGCCGGCTTCTGGCAGCTGCGGTAAGCTGTAACCAGGGTAAATATCGGGTAACCAAGTGAAGCCCTTTGCTTGGTTACCCGATATTTACCTTGGTTACTAGCGTACACCGCTCTGAGGCTGCCAGCGCCGGCTCCCTGCTCCCTGCACACGTAGCCGGAGTACACATCGGGTAAATAAGCAAAGCAGTTTGCTTATTAACCCGATGTGTAATTTGGCTAGTAGTGCAGGGAGCCAGCGCTAAGCGGTGTGCGCTGGTAACCAAGGTAAATATCGGGTAACCAAGCAAAGTGCTTTGCTTGGTTACCCGATATTTACCTTAGTTACCAAGCGCAGCATCGCAACCCAATGTTTACCGTGGTTACCAGTGTCCGCAGCTTCCAGACGCCGGCTCCCTGCAAGCGCAGCATCGCTTCCACGTCGCTGCTGGCTGGGGGCTGGTCACTGGTCGCTGGTGAGATCTGCCTGATTGACAGCTCACCAGCGACCATGTAGCAACGCACCAGCGATCCTGACCAGATCCGATCGCTGGTGGGATTGCTGGAGCATCGCTAAAGTGTGACGGTACCCTTAGACTGAAAACCTGTGTGTATCTCTTTTCTGCGTACCTGTCATTGCCTACCCGAGCTAATTCTTCATATCAGATACGGATTTATACAATGTATATGATTAGACCATTTTGATATTTTAACATTACAATACATTTTTGCCATAGATGAATATTTTCAAATAGATTAGATACCATCATAGAGTTTGATCAGTTGTAATATAATTAATTTCTGTTACCAGGGCAAGGTCATTGAAGGTGGTGATGTGTCCGGTGCACTCTGTATTGCCCAACCATGGCCTGGTATGGCCCGCACCATATACGGAGACCACCAGAGATTTATAGATGCGTATTTCAAGACATATCCAGGTAATAGCCGCAGTGTTTCTCATAAGTTAAATATATTTTTAGTATCTCCCATATATATTTTGTAATTGTTATAGTCTCAAAGTGCAGTTTTTATTTGTTGTGAACAGTTAGATAATGTAAAATAAAGCAGTCATTTAACATATACAATACCAATCACAAGTCTGGACATACCTGTTCATACAGTGATTATTCTTGTACTTACTGGAATGTAGATATTGTAGATTCAGAATGAAAGGAGTAAAACTGCAACTATGAAGAAACACATGGAAACAAGGAATAAAGAAACACGTGTGAAACAAACTAAAATGAATGTTCAAACTTAGGTTTCTTAAAGTACTTCAGTTTTACTCTGCTGACAGCTTTACACCTCCTTGGCATACTCTCAAGCAGCTTCATCAAAATCCACTGCACAAGGACGCCTCGTCAAGATTTCATCTGTGGCATCACCAGCCTTTAGAAAGTGTTTTTGACCATCAGGTGTGTCTTGAAGAGACAATATGGATATACAGAGCTGAGCCTTATTCCTCATCTGTTCTATGCCAGAATATGGCAAGAATCACTCAATTAAGAAACGAGAAATAATATCATTATTTGAAGACATGAAACTCCATCATTCTGGAAAATTGCTAAAAAAACCATCAGATGTTAAAAGAAATCGACTATCATGAAAACCGCCCCAGGTAAGTAAGACCAAGAATGACTTCTGCTGCAGAGGATAAGTTTATCAGAGTTACCAACCTCAGAAAATGCAAATTGCCAGTATCTCAGATCAGAAGCAGATGTCGCGGGCGGAGGAGGGGACACCGCGCTCTCCCACTGCTCGAGTCCGGCTGCCGCGGCTGCTGCGGCCTGCTGCTGCTCGATGGCTCGAGCGATGGGCCGGATCCCGGGGACTCTAAGGGCGCTCCTCGCCCGTGAGTGAAAGGGGGTTTTTGGGTGTGGGGATTGGTTATTGTCCGTGACGCCACCCACGGTTGTGGTGATTTGCTGACACCACCGCTGCTCTGTATGGGGATCCCGGGAAGGATGGTATGGAGCAGCCAGTTGTTGTGTTGCCCCTCCGTGGGTAGGGTTTGGTGATCCCGGGGCCCAGTGATTAGGTGGGTGATGCAGGGCTTGGTGGGGTGCAGGGACGCGGGGGGCAGCGCTGTGCCTTGCGGCACTGTGGTACTCACTCAGCCTGAGACGTTGACACAGTTTTTGGTAAAACACACGGCTGGAAAGACGGTTCCCACGGACGACTGCACTTGCTTTCCCCAGTAGGTGACGGTGACGGTCCCTCTGTCCTGCACCTAAGTTGATGATGGTTGCGATGGGTTCCCACCGGTAACCCGCTCCCCGACTTGGATATGGGCCGGAGGAGCCCTACTTTGCCCGCAGGCGCTGGCCCTGAGAAACTGGTGCCCTGGAGGTGGCGGTGTCTCTCCGTTACGGTTGGACTGTTGCCTTCAATCGGGACTTGGTTGTTTGGAGACAGACGTCCCCTTCACTGACGGATTTGGCAAATTATGGCGACTCCTAGCCTTGCCGGGATCCGAAAGGCCCCTGCCCTGGTGCTGACTGTTCTTCATATACTGCTCCAGACCGCCGGGCCACTACCCGTCCGCGGTCCTTCCAGCAACCTCCGAGCAGTCACCCCTGCGGACTATCACCGCCGTCTTCTGACCTTGCTGTCACAGCCCGGGGCACACACCCGGACCAACTTCAGGCTTTACTACTGTCACTTTTCTGTCACTTCAGCTTTTCTCGTTAGCTCCACTACTACTTCCTTCTACTTTACTCCCCTAACTTGAACTGCCTGGTTCCTCCCGCCTCCAGGGCTGTGAACTCCTCAGTGGGCGGAGCCAACTGCCTGGCCCACCCCCTGGTGTGAACATCAACCCTGGAGGAAGGCAACAAGGATTTTGGTAGCCTTGATGTTCCTAACTGGGGTGTAGGGTGTGGTGGTGTTATGACCTGTGGCCACTGGCTTGCCCAGGGCGTCACACAGACATATCATTGGTATGATGTAAGATATACTGACCAGGAAATCTAGATATAATTTGATTGTTTAGTCATCAAGATTGTTAGTCCTTTAGCGTTACCCAGGGTGCATCACGTGGAGGCGGACTAACATTGCACCCCATATCATTGGGCCCGAGAGGTAAGAGGGCCCAGTTCCACCTCCAAAGCAAGTAGAATTCTGCATTATGATGAGCTATTGGACGTCAAAGGGCCCTATGTTGTTCTCGCACAGAGGTCCTCTTCTGTCTGAATCCACCAATGCCACAGATAACAGCCCTCATAATTGATGCACAGACATCAAGTAACAGACATTTAACATCAGCTGTCTAGAGGAGCCTGCATGAAGTAGACCTTTATGCTGAATAGCTGCAAAGACGTCACTACTGAGGACTGAAGACAAGAAGCGACTTGATTGGTCCTATCAACACAAGATTTTTTTGTACCACCTGTCTTTGTGAAATGCATAAAAAGTGAGCAAGTGTTTTTTTTGCATGTGAGGTAACTACTGTGAATCATGGAAGATGAGGTGTGATGGTGGGGGTGCTTTGCTGGTAGCACTGATTTTTTTTCTAAAATCAAGGTACAGTTAATTTGCATGGCTTCCACAGTATTCTGCAATGACATGCGATCCCATCCAATATGGTTTGCACTTAGTTGAACCATCATTTTTTTTGGAACAAGACAATGACCAAAAGCACAATTTCAGGCTATGTAAAGGCTATGTGTCTAAGGCTATGTGCCCACGCTGCGGATTTTGCGCGGATTTTGCGCGGATTTTGCCGCGGATTTGCTGCGGATTTCCCGAAAATCTGCAGCAGCGGCACTTCCAAGCCATTTCAATGGCATTTTGGAAATCCTGTGTCCATGCTGCGGATTTTTCCGCTGCGGATTTGCCGCGGATTTTGATCCGGAAAAATCTGCAGCATGTCAATTGTTTGGTGCAGATTTGGTGCGGATTTTTGGTTTTGAATGGGGAAAAAAAAATCCGCATCAAAATCCGCGGCAAATCCGCGGCAAATCCGCGGGTGCGGATTTGCCGTGAAAGTCGCGGATTTTCAGGCAGAAAAATCCGCAGGTACCTTCTACCGTGGACACATAGCCTAAGAGGGAGAGCGATGGTGCTGTGTCAGATGACATGGCCACCTTAATCACCTGACCTAAACCAATTGAAATGGTTTGAGATGAGCTGGATCGCAAAGTAAAGGCAAAGCAGCCAATTAAGTGCTGTGTTCCTTTGGGAGCTCCTTCAAGACTGTTAGAAGCCAGCTGACAACTGATGAAGCTACTTAAGAGAATGCCAAAGTGAAGTAAAGCTGTCATCAGAGTAAAAGAGGAGTACTTTCAGGAACCTTTAACACAAATTCTGATTTGTTTCACTCATGTTTATTTACTCCTTGTTTTCATATATGACCCTTTGCGGTTTTGCGGCCTTCAGTCTAATTCTACAATATACACATTCCAGTAAGAACAAGGAGAACTATTGCATGAATGAGTGTGTCCAAACCTTTGATCAATAAAATGTTTTTATAAAATAAGATATTGTATATATTATGACAATATGGCATCACCACCTTTTGGGTTGGCACAAAAAGAACCCAATACAGTGAATTAGGTTCAAAACTTGATACAAGGTTTATTATCTTCATACAAAGCAAAACAAGTACAGTACATCATAGCACAAGTATTAATCCGTGGACGTCTCGCCACTAACTGGAAACCCAAACTGGCTGTAAACCTATCGTCCAGCACCTCAGCACAATATGGTCTATACCATTTTTCTGGATTCCCAGATTGGGGGCCACAGTGAACCTTTTTGAAAGAGCCCGTACAGCTTGTAAGTAATATTTTATAGCCCAAGCCCTCAACTTTCTATATGGAATTTTCTTTCCACTCCATTCCTCCTTCTTTTCAAGGTTCTTTAAACCCCCCAATACAGAAGAAAACAATATGTTCTCTAACACAACACATCCCAAATGTCACTTCGTGTAGCTGTGTCCTCTTAGATCAAAGGACTCCTATCTTATACGTAGGGAGGTGTTTCATTTCTTGTAACCAACCATTCTTCGGAAGTACCGGTATATGGTTCTTATCTAATAATAGCAGATTATTGTACTGGTTAAAGATTAATATGCTGAGTTTATATCATATTTGACATTTCGCTGCTCTTTTTTTCGTGAGAATAGCACAGTCATAATTGATAAGAATGTATATCAGAAATCACTGATAAAGCCTGAGACAGCCATTCATAAAATAAAGTCTGTGTTTAGAAAACCTTACTATATTAAATGCTTTCACAAATTGTAATTGTGCATGTTAAAGGGAACCTGTCACCAGATTTGTCCCATTATAAGCTGCAGCCACCACCAGTGAGCCCTTATATACAGCATTCTTGAATACTGTATATGAGAGCCCAGACCGCTCTGTACAGTGGCGTAACTAGAGTTCGAAGGACCCCGGTGCACAGACAGGAAGAGGCTGGAGGGGGTGGAGTCATGCACTGTTCGGCTATTTGTATTAAAACTAGTACAGGAACAGCGCAGCTCTTCTCTCACTGAGCGGAGCCAGCTGCTGCCCTGCAGGGCTGCGTCGGGCCCCTAACCTGCCGGACCTGGTCGCAGTCGCAACCTCTGCGACTGCGGTTTTACGCTTCTGGCTTTGCATAACATAAGAAAAAACATTTTATTATACTCATCTGTGGGGTGGTCGGGTCCAATGGGCGCCACTTGTCTTAGTCCGGTGCCTCCTCTCTTCTTTCCATTGCCATCCTCCTTCCCAACTCTGTGTGGATGACGTGTCCCACCTCATCCACTGAGAGGCCGCCATTGTGCTCCAGCGCATGTGCACTTCTCTCTTCCCTGCCGATGGCAGATCAAAGTATTGTAGTGCGCATGCACGGGTGTTCTTTGACCCTGCACATTGCATTACTGTATTTTGCTCTGCTCATAGCAGGGTTAAGTGCGCGTGCACAGGAGCGCAATGGCGACCTCTGTGTGGATGACGTAGGATGTGTCATCCACACTGAGCTGGGAAGGATGACTGTGAAGGAGATAGGAGGCACTGGACTGAAAGGCCATTTACACGCTGCGACATCGCTAACGATATATTGTCGTGGTCACGGAGTTTGTGACGCACATCCGGCATCGTTAGCGATGGCTATATATATACTTCATGCAGCATTTGCTTGGACCTGTCCCGCCCACAGCCATGACTCAGTCATGGGTACGGGACTGCAATAGACCAGGTGAGTGCTGCTGAGAGCAGTTCTGCTATTTATATGTGAGGCCGCATGGCACATTTTATAAAAATATTTTAGTGTAGGACTGCTTCAAATGAGATTTGCCGTGACGTGGCGAAGCAGCTCAAGAAATTGCAATTTTTTGCCAAAAATCTCAAAAAAATTTTTATAATGCAGTTTGGAATATTTGATGCCTTAGTGCACATTGGTGCTGGCTCTTTGTTGTTTCATCGTTAGCGACATCGCAGCGTGTGACAGGCTGGAGCGAAACTTAAACTATCGCTAAAGAGGCAAAAATCGTTTGTCTGAGAGAGGTTGTTTATTTATGAAAAATCATTGTCTGGTCAGTAGCGATGTTGTTCCTCGTTCCTGCGGCATCACACATCGCTATGTGTGACACCGCAGGAACGACGAACATCTCCTTACCTCCGTCCGCCGGCAATGAGGAAGGAAGGAGGTGGGCGCTATGTTCCGCCCGCTCATCTCCGCCCCTCCTCTGCTATTGGATGGCTGCCGTGTGATGTCGCTGTGACGCCGCAAGAACCGCCCCCTTAGAAAGGAGGCAGTTCGCCGGCAACACCGACGTCGCAGGGAAGGTAAGTAGCGTGATGGGTGTAAACGATGTTGTGCACCACGGGCAGCGATTTGCCCATGACGCACAACCGACGGGGGCGGGTACGCTCGCTAGCGATATCAGTACCGATATCGCAGTGTGTAAAGCACCCTTGAGACCAGCAATGCACATCAGACTCAACCGCCCCACAGATGAGTATAATAAAAACTGTTTTTACATTATGGTGCACTTTACTTCAGGCGGCTTTTGTTTAAGACTGGCCTATAAAGCAACAGTCTTAATAATTCCCCCTCAATGGGCTTTGGAGTAAACATTCCCTCCTGTCTATTCTCCTATTCTCAATAACTGTGATTACGGTATAACTTGCTTCATGCACGCTACGTGACATTTTTCCCACCTGTTTCAGGCTATTATTTTACGGGTGATGGAGCTTATAGGTCAAATAAAGGCCACTATCAGATAACGGGTAGAATGGATGACGTCATAAACATCAGTGGGCACAGACTTGGCACTGCAGAGATTGAAGATGCATTGGTATGTATGTCCAAACTATTTTTTTTAAAGTAATTGTTTTTGTATCTACAATAGTAATTGATGTTGAGCTAATCTGTCAAGACTCAAATTTGGCAGATACTGTGCCTTGCGAAAATATTCAGCCCCCTTTAATTTTTTAACCTTTTCCCACATTTCAGGCTTCAAACATAAAGATAAAAAATTTTAATGTTATGGTGAAAAATCAACAACAAGTGGGACACAAGTGTGAAGTTGAAGGAAATTTATTGCTTATTTTAAACTTTTGTTAAAATTAAAAAACTGAAAATTGGGGCGTGCAATATTATTCGGCCCCTTTAAATTTAATACTTTGTAGCGCCACCTTTTGCTGTGATTACAGCTGCAGTCGCTTGGGGTATGTCTCTATCAGTTTTGTACATCGAGAGACCGAAATTCTTGCCCATTCTTCCTTTACAAACAGCTCGAGCTGAGTGAGGTTGGATGGAGAGCGTTTGTGAACAGCAGTTTTCAGCTCTTTCCACAGATTCTCGATTGGATTAATGTCTGGACTTTGACTTGGCCATTCTAACAACTGGATACGTTTTTGTGTGATCCATTCCATTGTAGATTTTGCTTTATTTTTGGGATCATTGTCTTGTTAGAAGAGAAATCCCCGTCCCAGTCTCAGGTCTTTTGCAGACTCCAACAGGTTTTCTTCAAGAATGGTCCTGTATTTGGCTCCATCCAACTTCCCATCAATTTAACCATCTTCCCTGTCCCTTCCCTGTCCCAAACCATGATGCTGCCTCCACCATGTTTTACAGTGGGGATGGTGTGTTCAGGGTGATGAGCTGTGTTGCTTTTACGCCAAACATATCATTTGGCATTGTGCCCAAAAAGTTCGATTTTGGTTTCATCTGACCAGAGTACCTTCTTCCACATGTTTGGTGTGTCTCCCAGGTGGTATGTGGCAAAGTGTAAATGACACTTTTTATGGATATCTTTGAAAAATGGCTTTCTTCTTGCCACTCTTCCATAAAGGCCAGATTTGTGCAGTGTACGACTGATTGTTGTCCTATGGACAGACTCTCCCACCTCAGCTGTAGATCTCTGCAGTTCATCCAGAGTGATCATGGGCCTCTTGGCTGCATCTCTGATCAGTCTTCTCCTTGTTTGAGATGAAATTTTTGAGGGACGGCTGGGTCTTTGTAGATTTGCAGTGGTATGATACTCCTTGCATTTCAATATGATCGCTTGCACAGTGCTTCTTGGGATGTTTGAAGTTTTGGAAATCTTTTTGTAACCAAATCCAGCTTTATACTTCTCCACAACAGTATCACGGACCTGCCTGTTGTGTTTCTTGGTCTTCATGATGCTCTCTGTGCTTTAACCCCTTAACGACCCATGACGTACTGAATACGTCATGGATCGTGTGCCGGTAAGCCCCGCCCCCTGCCGCCGGTCGGCGGCGGCGAGACGCGCACATATCAGCTGTTATCAACAGCTGATATGTGTGCCTGCTAGCCGCGGGTGGAATCGCTTCCACCCGCGGCCATTAACCCCTTACATTTCGCTGCCAAAGTCTTGGCAGCGATATGTATATGGGCGCCGCCATGACAGTGACTTACCCCGCCCCCGCCGGAAGTCACGTGACATGATCACGTGACTTTCGGCGGTTGCCATGGTAGCACAGGGTCATGTGATGACGCCTGTGGCTAACATGAGTCACTTCCTCTCAATGCCGGAATACAGCCGGCATTGAAAGTGAAGCAGCAAATCTGCAGTTCTCAGCTCTGTAGCTGAGATCTGCAGATAGTGCAGAGCGATCAGATTGCTGATCGCAATAGCCCCCTAGGGGGACTAGTAAAATAAACAAAAAAAGTAAAAAAAAAAGTTTTAAAAAATTAAAAAAAATAAAAAAACCTAAAAGTTCAAATCACCCCCCTTTCACCCCATTGAAAATTAAAGGGTTAAAAAAATAAAAAATACACACATATTTGGTATCGCCACATTCAGAAATGCCCGATCTATCAAAATATAAAATCAATGAATCTGATCAGTAAACGGCGTAGCGTCAAAAAAATTCCAAACGCCAAAATTACGTTTTTTGGTCGCCGCAAATTTTGCGCAAAATGCAATAACAGGCGATCAAAACGTAGCATCTGCGCAAAAATGGTACCGTTAAGAACGTCAGGTCGAGACGCAAAAAATAAGCCATCACTGAGCCTCAGATCCTGAAAAATGAGAACGCTACGGGTTTTGGAAAATGGCGCAAAACGTGCACCACGTTTTTTGGACAAGCTTGTGAATTTTTTTTAACCCCTTAGATACAAGTAAACCTATACATGTTTGGTGTCTATAAACTCGCACCGACCTGAGGCATCATACCCACACATCAGTTTTACCATATAGTGAACACGGCGAATAAAATATCCCAAAAACTATTGTACAATCCCACTTTTTTTGCAATTTTTCCGCACTTGGAATTTTTTTGCTGTTTTCCAGTACACTATATGGTAAACCTTATGGTTTCATTTAAAAGTACAACTCGTCCCGCAAAAAACAAGCCCTCATATGGCAAGATTGATGGAAAAATAAAAAAGTTACGCCTCTCGGAAGAAGGGGAGCAAAAAACAAAAACGCAAAAACGGAAAGTGCCCGGGGGCTGAAGGGGTTAAACAGAACACTGCAAATATCACAGAGGAGATGCATTTATACGGAGACTTGATTACACACAGGGGGATTATATTTATCATCATCAGTCATTTAGGACAACATTGGATCATTCAGAGGTCCTCAATGAACTTCTGGAGTGAGTTTGCTGCACTGAAAGAAAAGGGGCCAAATAATATTGCACACCACACGTTTCAGTTTTTTAATTTTAACAAAAGTTAAAAATAAGCAATACATTTTGTTCAACTTCACAATTGTGTGCCACTTGTTGTTGATTCTTCACCATAACATTTAAATTTTTTATCTTTATGTTTGAAACCTGAAATGTGTGAAAAGTTTAAAAAATTCAAGGGGGCCGAATACTTTCGCAAGACACTGTATGCTTGAATTAGGCTGGCAAATTCAATTTCCATTAAATGTATTCAATATAAATTGAATGTAATAATAATCATCTTTATTTCTGTAGCGCCAGCATATTCCACAGCGTTGTACAATGCAGAGGCTCATATACAGTGGGAAAAATAATTATTTAATCCCTTGCTGATTTTTTTAAGTTTGCCCACTGACAAAGACATGAACAGTCTATAATTTTAAGGGTAGGTTTATATTAACAGTGAGAGATGGAGTATCCAAAGTAAAATCAAGAAAATCACAATGTCTAAATGATATAAATGTATTTGCATTTTGCATAGAGAAATAAGTATTTGATCCCTCTGGCAAACAAGACTTAATATCTGATGCCAAAACCCTTGTTGGCAAGCAAAGCAGCCAAACGTTTTTGTAGTTAATGATGAGGTTTGCGCACATGTCAGGAGGAATTTTGGTCCACTCCTCTTTCCACATCATCACTAAATCATTAAGATTTTGAAGCTGTTCTTTTGGCATATTGGAGCTTCAGCTCCCTCCATAGGTTTTCTATGGGATTAAGGTCTGGAGACTGGCTAAGCCTCTCCATGACCTTAATGTGCTTCTTTTTGAACCACTCCTTTTTTGCCTTGGCTGTATGTTTTGGGTCAGTGTCGTAATGGAAGGCCCAACCATGACCAATTTTTATTGTCCTGGGGGAGGGAAGGAGGTTGCCACTCATTTTATGGTACATGGCTCCATACATTGTCCCATTGTTGTGGTGAAGTAGTTCTGTGCCCTTAGCAGAGAAACACCCCCAAAACATAATGTTTCCACCTCCATGCTTGACAGTGGGGACGATATTCTTTGGGTCATAGCCGTGTCAGGAAAAGGAAAAGGGAGAAAAGGACACCCCCTTTCCCAGAGGCGAGACTCGCTCTCTAGTGCCCCCCTTATTGGCAGGCCAATTGTGGGATTGCCAGACGATAAGCAATGAGGCCACTATTCTACTACTATGCCGATTATTGAAGGGCTCCCGGTGAGAGTCAAGTATATATTACCCCGACTCCTGCGAGCAGAATATAACTAATCCTCCCTTGATCTCACTGGTCACCACAACATTGATCCTTGGCATAAATTCGCTGCCACCAATCGACTACGATAACTATTAAGCCAAGCACACGGACATGGGAATTACGTATTGAGATAAAAGAAACAGCTCAAGATTAACTTTTATTTTTAATTGCCTTAAGGGCACACTAGATACTACAATATATACAGAATGGAATTTACAGAATATATATATATATATATATGTCAGAATACATTTACAGATAAAATATGGATTACAAGCAGATATACAGATGTATCAATTACTTTATTCCCTAGCTGACACGGGGGGCGCTGTGTAGCCACACGTTTCCTGAATCTTACCCCATGTGTATTACACAATGCACCTGAAGAAGAACAACCCAAAATGTCTGCCCTGTGGTTATCAATCTCGCCACATTCCATGTCCCCTCCCACCAGTGACCTCAGACTGGGTTGGCCTTCTACTTATCCAGGTAAAGTATGGATTTCAGTTTTCGTTCACAGCTGTGCCCCTGATTATCTTACATGGAAGATATGACCATTATATTTCTCCTTATTAATTGATCTATCCATAGACAGTAAATAGGATATGTCCGTGGGCTTTCTTCGGGGATTTATTAATTATTGATGGCTCTGCACGTTGCACAATTTTGCCGAAATATGTGTTACGTGCATCTGGCCATCAGGAATCTGAAAAGTGCCTATCTAATTTGTTTAGGCGACATACTCCCCAATAATGTAACTCTTCTAATGGCCCTGCAGTGTCTGGAGCCAATTTTTAGAAGATAGGTTATAAACCTGGGTTATCCTCCCACCTCTTGTGCAGGACAATTCAATCCATAGGGCGCCTGCTGGCTCAGGAACTGTCCTAATTGAATTTTGACATCTTGAGTTCTAGCAGAGCTACAAGGGGGCTTGGGGGTATGTAGAGTGACAACTGACTGACCGTTGTCATAACTCTCATAACATATCACAGCATAATCCTCACAGGCAATATTTCTCTTCCTCCAAACACGGCAAATTGAGTTAATGACAAAGAGATCAATTTTTGTCTCATCTGACCACAGCACTTTCTCCCAGTCACTCTTAGAATCATCCAGGTGTTCATTAACCCTAGAACGCGCAACCATAGAAATCTACTGTGGCGCCCCTGACCTGGTCAGGCACCACTGAGTACTGCACCCATGCTGGGGACAGTACAATACAGGTAATCCAGAAGGCTGACAGGGGTGTGGTACACAGGCGCATAGTAATCAGCTCTCACACATGTACCCATGAGAGGACCCCTGGGGATCCCAGGAGGGGGAAAAGCCTTGACCTTCACTGGAATAGTGGAGGGGGCCAAAAGCCTCCATCTCCTCTCAAGGGGTGTGGTAAGAGAGTCTGGTTGCTAGGTGGCGTAGGCAAGAACAGGAGAGGAGGGGCAGTGAGTCAGTTAGGGCAGAACTCCATAGGGCTCAGTGAGGAGCAGACCTGTGGGGCTGTTGCTGTCTAACAGCGTCCGCGCAGTGGCTACCGACGGGGGAGAACGGTCAACTAGGAGTGCTACCCGAAATCCATCTTCAGCTAGAGAGAGAGCAACGGAGTGGGAAGTAAGGAGACTGCTAGAGAGTACCAGGCCCAAACGGGCGGCAGATCCCGAAGCGGAGATAGATCCAGCTTTCTTTTGCTAAACCTGCCGGTGTGGGGCTCTCAAAGCCCACGCCACAACACCACAAAAGCCGCAGCCACGTAGCCACAGTTAGGGCCCATAGCTCACAGGAGGCAAGAAGCTGGAGTGATCTGGCCCAGGCAACAAGCACACGGCAAACGAAGGGGAGTGAGGCTGCAGCAACTTCCCTGGGTGACCCCCATAGGGACTCAAAGTCGGGGTCACCCCAAACCACCAAGGGCTAAGGAAGGCGAGTTAGTAGTCACCCTCACAAGTCAGCCTGAAGGACACCTGGTTCCCGCCTGGTTCATCCCAGCTACGCCCGGGTTACTCACCCTGCCACCTGAAGTGAGTAAAAACCCTGAAAGACATTCTGCCTGTGTGGAGTTATTCTGCGCCTTGTGGTACTACGCACCTACATCGGGCCCTGGGGCTTGCCTCACTCTCAGGAGGCTATTTCAACTAACTGCACATACCATCAGCCCCAGGCGACCCTCAACCTGCAGTGGCGGTCCCTACTGGCCGCAATACTGAGAGTGGCGTCACGACAAGAAGAAGATCTCCTACCTGTGACCAGATCCAGCTACGTGGAGTCCCTGAAGGTAATGCACCGACACTACACCTGTGGGGCTTCACATCTGGCGTCACGAACAGGATAAGGACTAGACCTGTTCAGACAGGTGACCATGTGCCTGGGCGGTCCGCTTGAAAAATTGGAAGCGCCGCCATATTGCCACCATGAAAAGCGCGCTGAAAAACAACAGCAGCCCGCGCTGGAAGAAGTTACCGCCCACGAAGAGGTGTGGCTACCCAGAGATCCCCTGCAGAGTTCTGACCTCGCTTGTGAAGAGAGCGGAAGCGTCCAGAGACGTCGGGACAGAAAGGGAGCCACAAGCCTGCTGCTGGGAGAGGAGCTGCTGAAAGAGGCAGAGCGGAAACTGAACAGCTTGCTACTAGAGGCAACGGCGAGTCCACTGCTGGGAAATCGTGCAGGAGAGGGCGCAGAAGAAATGGCGTCTGACCGCAGAAACCCAGAACCGGGCTCCGCTGCCTGGTGGTATCGGGAGCTGGCCCAGTTCTGCGACCGACTGGAGACCCGGGTCGTGGAGCAGATCAGAGAAGAACGCATGGAACTTCTGGAGATGGCTGCCGCGGTTCAGGCCTATGAGAGGGGAACCGCACGACGAGTGCCAGACAGGACGGCGACGACTCAGACCCCGATGCTGCCACCGATGGGTGAGTCCAGTATTACCCCTGCCGGCCCGGATGCCCCGACCCCTGCTGCCACGCCCGCGGTCCCTGAAGAGGCGCCCGGCGCGGCGACGCTGAGCCAAGCCGCAGCCACGCCAGGTGCGGCCCGCCAAGCCCCGGCCGCCGCAGCGATGCCCTGCTCGGCCCGCCAAGACCCGGCCGCCGCAGCGATGCCCTGCTCGGCCCGCCAAGCCCAGGCCGCCGCAGCGATGCCCTGCGCGGCCCGCCAAGCCCCGGCCGCCGCAGCGATGCCCTGCTCGGCCCACCAAGACCCGGTCCCTGCAGCGACGCCCAGCCCAGCCTGCACAGATCCCATCGCAGCTGCGACGCCGATCCAGGCCGCCGCCATACAGGGCGCGGCCCGCCAAGACCAGGCCGCCGCCACGCCAGGCTCGGCCCGCCAAGACCAGGCCGCCGCCATACAGGGCGCGGCCCGCCAAGACCAGGCCGCCGCCATACAGGGCGCGGCCCGCAAAGAGATTGCATCACCATTTACCCCGGCCTGCAAGGCCAGAGCAGACACCGCTCCCCAGTCCAAAGAGGTCCCTGCTAGAAAGTCCCTGATAGGAGAGGACCCCGAATACTGGCGGCTGAAGGCTGACATGGAGGCCAAGTTTCCACAATGGTTGGTGGACCGGTACATGCTCCCTCCGCATACCCCCAAGAGGATTCCAGCAACCCCTGCAGCAACCACGCCAAAGAGTCCCCCGCCTGGGCCTGCTGAAGAAAGCCCATTCCCAGCACTGCCACCAAAGGAGTGCCAAGAAGAACTAAGGGGGAGAGGAGGCCAGGAAGCTGAGGAGCTGACTCCGGAGCCACCGGCAGTGGAGCAATACTCAGAGCCGGAGATGTTACCCTATTCCCGTTGGGATGAGGAGGACTTGACACCGTCTGCTGATGAAGACCAGCCCAGAAACCTCACCTGGGGCCCTGCAGGCATTGAGGTAACAGCCCAGCAGAACCCAGCCCGCAAGACCAGGCGTCGCAACAGAACAACGCTGTCCCCTGCACCACAGTCTCCAGAGCAGAGAGAAGTCACGGCCAGAGACCTACAAGAAAAACGGTTCCTGAGAAGAGCCAAAGCACAGGTCAGAGGACCCCTTTGTAGAGGAATTGTGGAAGACTTTAGCCTAAAGTCAGGATACGGGTTCATTGTTGCACCTGGTATCAAAGAAGGTATCTTCGTCAATAGAAGAGATGTGAGAGCTCATCTGCCCAGAGGACACCCTGGCAGAAACTTAAAAATGGGAGACTCCGTACAGTTTACCCTGCATCAAGGCGAAAGAGGCTGGTACGCGCTAGATGTAGTACCATGTCCCAAAGAAGAAAGGAAAGACAGTAATAAAGAAAGAAAAGACCAAAGACCTAATGATGAGACCACTACAGATGAGGAAAAAGGTCAAGAAACCAACAGGTGCCGCAGCCCTACAGGCCCAAGCCCTGGTGAAGAGGAGTCTGCATAAGTTCAAGTAAAGTACAGCAAGTTTTGACCAGTTGGAAAGTTTGTTTTGCAACGTTTTAAAAGTTCAAGTATGTGCCCACATAAACTTGTGTGAGAAAACCATAAACCTTAAGGCTATGAACTGGCTATAGCCACAAACTCTCGCAGTGTAAATAGTTACACCAGAGGGCACCACCACCACCAGAGTCAGCCTATTTAGGGGCTTGGCTCGTCTGCAACCAGGGAGCACGTCCGTATATAGGGCCTTGGCTTACCTGCAACCAGAGAGCATGCCTGTTTATGGGGCCTGGCTCTCCACCACAAAGAGGGTACCTGGTCAGCACCAACTGTGGAGGCCGCCTCTGCATCCTGCCAGAAGAGGCTGAAGGCGCGGATCCACCAGGCCAGGTATACCCTGAAACCACCAGCCCATGTAAGCCGCCTCTACATCCTGCCAGAAGTGGCTGAAGTCGCGGCCAACGTGAAAGGATTTTGGGTGGGTTAACGGACTTGTGGGTGGAGGGTGGTGATGTATGGTACCTGGTGCTTTTAAAAATGTTTTACATGTTTTAATGTTTTATGCATTTTAAAATGTTGTCTTGCAGCCCGAGGACGTGCTGGTGATAACTAAGGGGGAATGTGGCGCCCCTGACCTGGTCAGGCACCACTGAGTACTGCACCCATGCTGGGGACAGTACAATACAGGTAATCCAGAAGGCTGACAGGGGTGTGGTACACAGGCGCATAGTAATCAGCTCTCACACATGTACCCATGAGAGGACCCCTGGGGATCCCAGGAGGGGGAAAAGCCTTGACCTTCACTGGAATAGTGGAGGGGGCCAAAAGCCTCCATCTCCTCTCAAGGGGTGTGGTAAGAGAGTCTGGTTGCTAGGTGGCGTAGGCAAGAACAGGAGAGGAGGGGCAGTGAGTCAGTTAGGGCAGAACTCCATAGGGCTCAGTGAGGAGCAGACCTGTGGGGCTGTTGCTGTCTAACAGCGTCCGCGCAGTGGCTACCGACGGGGGAGAACGGTCAACTAGGAGTGCTACCCGAAATCCATCTTCAGCTAGAGAGAGAGCAACGGAGTGGGAAGTAAGGAGACTGCTAGAGAGTACCAGGCCCAAACGGGCGGCAGATCCCGAAGCGGAGATAGATCCAGCTTTCTTTTGCTAAACCTGCCGGTGTGGGGCTCTCAAAGCCCACGCCACAACACCACAAAAGCCGCAGCCACGTAGCCACAGTTAGGGCCCATAGCTCACAGGAGGCAAGAAGCTGGAGTGATCTGGCCCAGGCAACAAGCACACGGCAAACGAAGGGGAGTGAGGCTGCAACAACTTCCCTGGGTGACCCCCATAGGGACTCAAAGTCGGGGTCACCCCAAACCACCAAGGGCTAAGGAAGGCGAGTTAGTAGTCACCCTCACAAGTCAGCCTGAAGGACACCTGGTTCCCGCCTGGTTCATCCCAGCTACGCCCGGGTTACTCACCCTGCCACCTGAAGTGAGTAAAAACCCTGAAAGACATTCTGCCTGTGTGGAGTTATTCTGCGCCTTGTGGTACTACGCACCTACATCGGGCCCTGGGGCTTGCCTCACTCTCAGGAGGCTATTTCAACTAACTGCACATACCATCAGCCCCAGGCGACCCTCAACCTGCAGTGGCGGTCCCTACTGGCCGCAATACTGAGAGTGGCGTCACGACAAGAAGAAGATCTCCTACCTGTGACCAGATCCAGCTACGTGGAGTCCCTGAAGGTAATGCACCGACACTACACCTGTGGGGCTTCACACTACCATAGAAAACAAGTGACCTAGCAGGCCTGCGAGGCCCCAGGTATGCGTCCTTGGGTTAGCAAACTTCAGACAGGCCTGCACATGTGCCTTCTTTTGCAGTGGGACTTTGCGGGCACTGCAGGATTTTAATCCATTACGGCACAATGTGTTACCGATGGTTTTCTTGGTGACAGTGGTCCCAGCTGCCTTGAAATCATTAACATGTTCCCCCTGTGTAGTTTTAGGCTGATCTCTGACTCTCCTCATAATCTTAGATACCACACGTGGTGAGATTTTGCATAGTGTCCCTGATCAATGTTGATTGACACTCTTTTTGTATTTCTTTAATTTTCTTACTATTGCACCAACAGTTGTCTCCTTCTCACCCAGCATCTTGCTTATGGTTTTGTAGCCCATTCCAGCTTTGTGCAGGTCTATGATCTTGTCTCTGGCATCCTTAGAAAGTTCTTTGGTCTTGCCCATGTTGTAGAGGTTGGAGTCTGACTGATTAACTGAGTCTATGGACAGGAGTCTTTCATGCAGGTGACAATTTAACACAACTGTCTTTAATGCAGGTAACAAGTTCATTAGGAGCGTCTAAGTGGTCTGTAGGAGCCAGAATGTGACGCCCCTGGACTATCGGGTCGTCACAGGGTATTGCACAATCTGCCCTACCGTGCAATATCTGCCTCCTCCTTGGTTGTGGGTCCCCAATTACTTGGTGTTGCCTACATCAGCTGATTAAAGTCCTAAAGTACACTCTGCACCACACCCACCAGACACACCAGTGGACAGCCTGAGTGGAATAGGGTCGCCCACTTGGGGGTTGGTAAGGGGAGGTCAGAAGTGTCAGTCAGTGGAGAGTTGAGTGTGGGAAGTGAATCAGAGAGGAGGTCAGGAGCCGGGCTCCTTGGAGACACCTAGGTAGCAGACGGTGATCTGGACCTAGTAGGACCTGGACCCCCGGTCGCAGGGGATCATAACAAAGGGCACGGAACTGTCGAGGAGGACAGCCAGCGGCCTTGTACTATCACCGGGCTGGGACCAGGGCACGACGGGGTACGTTGACCCTAGGTCAGGGAGTAGCTTCCGGCAATGTGATAATTTACCCGACGAGAACGGAGCCTTCAAGATCCGCTCTCCACCCACTCCAAAATCGGGGTACTAGCGCAATGAGGGGGATAGGGCTTTCCACAAAAACGGTCCAGAAAATCCCAAGCGTGAACCCTGAGAGCAAGCTCCCACAGTTAGCCATACTGGGGAGCGTGACCCGACTAGCTCCATACTACCGGGACCAACAAAGAAGTGAACTTAGTGCTAGGAGGAAGGTCATGGATCACTAGGCAGTACCATTGGGGACGGGACCCGAACTAGCTCCCCTCAGCAGCAGCGGTATCCAGAACTTTGGTTTATCCAGTTGTCGGTGTCAGTTTACTGGACTGAGTGAGTAAGAAAGTGACCCCCTTCGCACCCAACGGCACTCCCCAGACATCATCACCAAGTCCCCTTACCCGTGGAGGGTTCTAACACCTGGCACCCCACTCCATCACCCCCGGGTACTCTCAACTGCAGCGGTGGTACTCCACATTACCACATACCACGGGTGGCGTCACAAACTCTAAACACAATCCCCTGTAAATACCCCCTTCATTTGAGTGGCTGCATGACCCCCGGCTCCAGACACCCCTCGAGCCACTGCAGATCCGGATCCGAGCAGCCCGGCTGCAGGCACGGGGGCGGCACAAGAACACTTAATGGTTGGTAGGGGAACAAATACTTATTTCTCTCTTCAATATGCAAATACATTTATATCATTTATACAATGTGATTTTCTGGATTTTATTTTTGATTTTCTAACTCTCACTGTTAAAATTAACCTACCCTTAAAATCATAGACTGGTCATGTCTTTGTCAGTGGGCAAACTTACAATATCAGCAAGGGATCAAATATTTATTTCCCCCACTGTACATACATAAGTAAAGGTCCAGTCACACTAAGCAACTTACCAGCGATCCCAACAACGATAGGGATCGCTGGTAAGTTGCTAAAAGGTTGCTGGTGAGATGTCACACTGCGACGCTCCAGCGATCCCACCAGCAACCTGACCTGGCAGGGATCGCTGGAGCGTGGCTACACAAGTTGCTGGTGAGCTCACCAGCAACCAGTGACCAGCCCCCAGCGCAGCGTGGAAGATGCTGTGCTTGGTAACTAAGGTAAATATCGGGTAACCAACCCGATATTTACCTTGGTTACCACCGCACGGAGCTACACGTGCAGAGAGCAGGGAGCAGCGCACACTGAGCGCTGGCTCCCTGCTCTCCTACAGCACACATCGGGTTAATTACCCGATGTGTGCTGCAGCTAAATGTGCACAGAGCAGGGAGCAGCGCACACTGAGCGCTGGCTCCCTGCTCTCCTACAGCACACATCGGGTTAATTACCCGATGTGTGCTGCAGCTAAATGTGCACAGAGCAGGAGCCGGCAGCACAGGCAGTGAGAGCGGCGGAGGCTGGTATCAAAGGTAAATATCGGGTAACCAGGGACAGGGCTTCTTGGTTACCCGATATTTACATTGGTTACCAGCCTCCGCAGAAGCCGGCTCCTGCTGCCTGCACATTTAGTTGTTGCTGTCTCGCTGTCACACACAGCGATCTGTGCTTCACAGCGGGACAGCAACAACTAAAAAATGGCCCAGGACATTCAGCAACAACCAACGACCTCACAGCAGGGGCCAGGTTGTTGCTGGATGTCACACTAAGCAACATCGCTAGCAACGTCACAAAAGTTGTTCGTTAGCAGCGATGTTGCTAGCGATGTTGCTTAGTGTGACGGGGCCTTTACCATTGTGGAAGATACAATAATTAAACTACAATAAGAGCTTACAATCTACAATGGTGTGAAGTGGAGGTGACACAAGGTTCAAGAGCTTATATACAATGACGGTCCAGCCATTTCAAAGAAATGGGAGATACTGTAGATAAAGACTGCACGAGCCAGTCACCAGCCAATCTTTGTAATGTTTAAGGGTACCTTCACACTTTAGCGATGCAGCAGCGATCCGACCAGCGATCTGACCTGGTCAGGATCGCTGCTGCATCGCTACATGGTCGCTGGTGAGCTGTCAAACAGGCAGATCTCACCAGTGACCAGTGACCAGCCCCCAGCCAGCAGCGACGTGCAAGCGACGCTGCACTTGCACGGAGCCGGCGTCTGGAAGCTGCGGACACTGGTAACTAAGGTAAACATCGGGTATGGTTACCCGATGTTTACCTTAGTTACCAGCTCACACCGCTTAACTTAGCGTGTGCAGGGAGCAGGAGCCGGCACTGGCAGCGTGAGAGCTGCGGAGGCTGGTAACGAAGGTAAATATCGGGTAACCACCTTGGTTACCTGATGTTTACCTTGGTTACAGCTTACCGCAGGCTGTCAGACGCCGGCTCCTGCTCCCTGCACATTTAGGATTGTTGATCTCTCGCTGTCACACACAGCGATGTGTGCTTATCAGCGAGAGAGCAACAATAAAAAAACGAACCAGGGCTGTGTGTAACGAGCAGCGATCTCACAGCAGGGGCCAGATCGCTGCTCAGTGTCACACACAGCGAGATCGCTAATGAGGTCACAAAAAACGTGACTCAGCAGCGATCTCAGTAGCGATCTCGCTGTATGTGAAGTACCCCTAAGGGTGCAATGGAGTTTGATGGATAATTATGTTCTGAGAAATGGTGCAGGGGATATATATGAATTGACTTCGATTAGGGAGGGTACTAGCCCATCCTAAAGAGATATGTTTTTAGGGAGCGTCTGAAGCTGTGCAAGTTGTGGACCATCCTAGTTTCTTGAGCTTTTGGTGAGTTTTTACCTCGTTATTTGTTTAGCTAAAACCAGGAGTGGAACGTTCAGATCAAAAGTATAATAGAAGCATAGGCATCACTTTTGAATTTTTTACCGACTCCTGCTCTTGGCTTACAAATACTGAGGTAAAAAACTCACCAATTACTCAACCTGTGCATGTGGCCTAAGGGCGGCTTTGCACACTACGACATCGCAGGTGCGATGTCGGTGGGGTCAAATCGAAAGTGACGCACATCCGGCGTCACTTGCGATGTCGTAGTGTGTAAATCCTAGATGATACGATTAACAAGCGCAAAAGCGTCGTTATCGTATCATCGGTGCAGGCTCCGACATTTCCATAATGCCGGTGCCGCGACAGGTACGATGTTGTTCCTCGTTCCTGCGGCAGCACACATCGCTGTGTGTGAAGCCGCAGGAACGAGGAACATCTCCTTACCTGCCGCCGGCGGCTATACGGAAGAAAGGAGGTGGGCGGGATGTTTACATCCTGCTCATCTCCGCCCCTCCGCCGCCATTGGCCGCCTGCCGTGTGATGTCGCTGTGACGCCGCACGACCCGCCCCCTTAGGAAGGAGGCGGGTCGCCGGCCAGAGCAATGGTCGCAGGGCAGGTGAGTGCATGTGAAGCTGGCGTAGCGATAATTACCTGCTATCACAAGATATCGTACCTGCGACGGGGGCGGGGACTATCGCGTGCGACATCGCAGCATCGGCTTGCGATGTCACAACGTGCAAAGCCCGCCTAAGAGCTACTTGCAAAAGCATTAGTTACAATCAGGTTCTGGCTCTGTAATACAGTTAGATCCAGAAATATTTGGACAGTGACACAATTTTCGCGAGTTGGGCTCTGCATGCCACCACATTGGATTTGAAATGAAACCTCTACAACAGAATTCAAGTGCAGATTGTAACGTTTAATTTGAAGGTTTGAACAAAAATATCTGATAGAAATTGTAGGAATTGTACACATTTCTTTACAAACACTCCACATTTTAGGAGGTCAAAAGTAATTGGACAAATAAACCAAACCCAAACAAAATATTTTTATTTTCAATATTTTGTTGCGAATCCTTTGGAGGCAATCACTGCCTTAAGTCTGGAACCCATGGACATCACCAAACGCTGGGTTTCCTCCTTCTTAATGCTTTGCCAGGCCTTTACAGCTGCAGCCTTCAGATCTTGCTTGTTTGTGGGTCTTTCCGTCTTAAGTCTGGATTTGAGCAAGTGAAATGCATGCTCAATTGGGTTAAGATCTGGTGATTGACTTGGCCATTGCAGAATGTTCCACTTTTTTGCACTCATGAACTCCTGGGTAGCTTTGGCTGTATGCTTGGGGTCATTGTCCATCTGTACTATCAAGCGCCGTCCGATCAACTTTGCGGCATTTGGCTGAAAGTATATCTCGGTACACTTCAGAATTCATCCGGCTACTCTTGTCTGCTGTTATGTGATCAATAAACACAAGTGACCCAGTGCCATTGAAAGCCATGCATGCCCATGCCATCACGTTGCCTCCACCATGTTTTACAGAGGATGTGGTGTGCCTTGGATCATGTGCCGTTCCCTTTCTTCTCCAAACTTTTTTCTTCCCATCATTCTGGTACAGGTTGATCTTTGTCTCATCTGTCCATAGAATACTTTTCCAGAACTGAGCTGGCTTCATGAGGTGTTTTTCAGCAAATTTAACTCTGGCCTGTCTATTTTTGGAATTGATGAATGGTTTGCATCTAGATGTGAACCCTTTGTTTTTACTTTCATGGAGTCTTCTCTTTACTGTTGACTTAGAGACAGATACACCTACTTCACTGAGAGTGTTCTGGACTTCGGTTGATGTTGTGAACGGGTTCTTCTTCACCAAAGAAAGTATGCGGCGATCATCCACCACTGTTGTCATCCGTGGACGCCCAGGCCTTTTTGAGTTCCCAAGCTCACCAGTCAATTCCTTTTTTCTCAGAATGTACCCGACTGTTGATTTTGCTACTCCAAGCATGTCTGCTATCTCTCTGATGGATTTTTTCTTTTTTTTCAGCCTCAGGATGTTCTGCTTCACCTGAATTGAGAGTTCCTTAGACCGCATGTTGTCTGGTCACAGCAAAAGCTTCCAAATGCAAAACCACACACCTGTAATCAACCCCAGACCTTTTAACTACTTCATTGATTACAGGTTAACGAGGGAGACGCCTTCAGAGTTAATTGCAGCCCTTAGAGTCCCTTGTCCAATTACTTTTGGTCCCTTGAAAAAGAGGAGGCTATGCATTACAGAGCTATGATTCCTAAACCCTTTCTCCGATTTGGATGTGAAAACTCTCATATTGCAGCTGGGAATGTGCACTTTCAGCCCATATTATATAAATAATTGTATTTCTGAACATGTTTTTTGTAAACAGCTAAAATAACAAAACTTGTGTCACTGTCCAAATATTTCTGGACCTAACTGTACATCCGATAACCTCGATATATGAAGCAGGCTCAGCTGCTGAGCCTGCTCCATGCAGTGCTGGATCACTTCAACAATGCTTGTTTAGTGGCAGTTACAAAGGCTGCCACCCAAAGTGTTGCCCAAAAAGCTGTCATATAAAAAGTTATTTTTTTTCTCATCAAAATTACTGATATTTTAATGCAATCCAATAGATCTTATTTTGTTTAAATGAGGTCTGTCAAGTGTTGTTTATCAGTCTTATGATGAATCTGGCACTGCGATGTGGTGTCTCTTATAAATGAACACTGTGAAACAGATGTAAGCAGAATATTACCATGACCCAGGATAATGGTTGTGGTCTATATGATATATCCAAATTACAGGTTGGTCATTAATACCAGGACACGTCTTAAGGCCCCTTTACACACTGAAACTTTCTAGCAATCCCACCAGCGATCCTGACCTGGCCGGGATGGCTGGAAAGTCGCTGGTGAGCTGTCAAACAGGCAGATCTGGCCAACGACGCAGCAGCGATACGGACCTGTAGAACGACCTAGCTGGTCGTTGGGGACATGTCACACAGCAAGGGAAAGGGAATGCTATAGCACGCTGGGTTCTAAGTCGCTAACGATTTCGTTGTAACGGTGTCAAACACACCGATGCATGCTGCGCAGCGGGAAACAAAGGACCAACCAAAAAATGGTCCTGAAAGATTTGTAGCAGTAGCGACCTCACAGCGGGGGCGGTCGCTGATGCGTGTCACATACTGCAAAGTCGCTGGGGAGGTCGCTATTACGTCACAAAACTGGTGACGTTACAGCGATATCGCTAGCGATGTTGCAGTGTGTAAAGGGGCCTTTACACTCTGCGTACAAGGACTTTTTTCAAAGCATCAAGGTCAGTGGATGTTTGTAACAGAAAGATATGTCTTATTGATAAAGAAGATACCTTTGCCTTATCACTCCTCACGTGAAATGGCATGTGTTACCTAACCTGTGATACCAAGAATAGATTACATAATGATCTATGCAATATTATATCTACAGAGTTATCCCAGCATAATTTCCCACGTTATCCTTTACTTTAAATTGTGATAGTGGACAAATACACATAGTTGGGGTCATTAATTATTACTAAAAAAAGTGTGAGTGGGAACAGTTACACATTGCTGGTGCCTATATCTTTATTATACCGTGTGAGTGGAGACATACATATTGCTGGTGCCTATATCTTTATTATACCGTTTGAGTGGAGACAGATACATATTGCTGGTGCCTATATCTTTATTATACCGTGAAAGTGAGGACACATACACATTGCTGGTGCCTATATCTTTATTATACCGTGTGAGTGGAGACATACATATTGCTGGTGCCTATATCTTTATTATACCGTGAAAGTGGGGACAGATACACATTACTGGTGCCTATATCTTTATTATACCGTATGAGTGGAGACAGATACACATTGCTGGTGCCTATATCTTTGTTATACCGTGTGAGTGGAGACAGATATGTGGCGCCCCTGACCTGGTCAGGCACCACTGAGTACTGCACCCATGCTGGGGACAGTACAACACAGGTAATCCAGAAGGCTGACTGGGGTGTGGAACACAGGCGCATAGTGATCAGGTCTCACACATGTACCCATGAGAGGACCCCTGGGGATCCCAGGAGGGGGAAAAGCCTTCACCTTCACTGGAATAGTGGAGGGGGCCAAAAGCCTCCATCTCCTCTCAAGGGGTGTGGTAAGAGAGTCTGGTTGCTAGGTGGCGTAGGCAGGCACAAAAAGGGAAAAGAGAAGGAGGAGTAAACAGTCTAGAGTCTGCAGCAGAGTGTGGAGGAGTGAGGAGCAGGAAAGTGAAGCTCAGACAGGAGCAGCAGTGAAGGTCCCAGATGTGAGCCGGTTCAGAGCAGAGTCCAGGGAGCTCCGAGGAGAGCTGACCCCTTCCCCTGGGCTGCTGGAGTCTGACAGCGTCCGCGCAGTGGCTACCGACGGGGGAGAACGGTCAACTAGGAGTGCTACCCGAAACCCATCTCAGCTAGAGAGAAGAGCACGGAGTGGGAAGTAAGGAGACTGCTGGAGAGTACCAGGCCCAAACGGGCGGCAGATCCCGAAGCGGAGATAGATCCAGCTTTCTTTTGCTAAACCTGCCGGTGTGGGGCTCTCAAAGCCCACGCCACAACACCACAAAAAGCCGCAGCCACGTAGCCACAGTTAGGGCCCATAGCTCACAGGAGGCAAGAAGCTGGAGTGATCTGGCCCAGGCAACAAGCACACGGCAAACGAAGGGGAGTGAGGCTTCAGCAACTTCCCTGGGTGACCCCCATAGGGACTCAAAGTCGGGGTCACCCCAAACCACCAAGGGCTAAGGAAGGCGAGTTAGTAGTCACCCTCACAAGTCAGCCTGAAGGACACCTGGTTCCCGCCTGGTTCATCCCAGCTACGCCCGGGTTACTCACCCTGCCACCTGAAGTGAGTAAAAACCCTGAAAGACATTCTGCCTGTGTGGAGTTATCCTGCGCCTTGTGGTACTACGCACCTACATCGGGCCCTGGGGCTTGCCTCACTCTCAGGAGGCTATTCCAACTAACTGCACATACCATCAGCCCCAGGCGACCCTCAACCTGCAGTGGCGGTCCCTACTGGCCGCAATACTGAGAGTGGCGTCACGACAAGAAGAAGATCTCCTACCTGTGACCAGATCCAGCCGAGTGGAGTCCCTGAAGGTAATGCACCGACACATCACTGGTGGGGCTTCACAGATACACATTACTGGTGCCTATATCTTTATTATACCGTATGAGTGGAGACAGATACACATTGCTGGTGCCTATATCTTTATTATACTGTGTGAGTGGGTTCAGATACACATTGCTGGTGCCTATATCTTTATTATACCGTGTGAGTGGAGACAGATACACATTGCTGGTGCCTATATCTTTATTATACCGTGTGAGTGGAGACAGATACACATTACTGGTGCCTATATCTTTATTATACCATGTGAGTGGGAACAGATACACATTGCTGGTGCCTATATCTTTATTATAGCATGTGAGTGGGGACATATACACATTACTGGTTTCTATATACTTTATTATAACTTGTGAGTGGGAACAGATACACATTACTGGTGCCTATATCTTTATTATACCATATGAGTGGGGACAGATACACATTGCTGGTGCCTTTATATTTATTATAACGTGTGAGTGGGGACAGATACACATTACTAGTGTATATGAAGACAAAATTTTGTTTTGCACAAAGCCACTTCTAGCCATTAATCACACCTTTCTATAAAGTACTTTATTGCAGCAGAATAGATTATATTTTTATGAGGCCAATATGGATAAAACCGTAAATAAAATTCCAGTTCTTGACTCTTTTCTCTTACCATTTCATTACTTAGAAATAAGTCCCCACTGCGCTATAGTCCCCTTCAGTAGGAGTCACGTTAAGGATGTCATCTTTTCCATCGTCTTCTAATCAGAACGTTCAACACCCAATGTGTTTACAAACTGCTAGATATTTCTAACTGTAGTTGCAGTCTTAGCCGTAGCAGCTGATGACCATGGGAGTCATGTCTATGGCCTCCTGTAAGCCTTCAATGTGGTATTGATATTTCTTTTAAGGGATGATGAGAAATCAGGAAATCTGCTTAACAAAAGATCTCAATGCCAAACACATGGCATAAGCCATATTAATGTGTGACACTAATAGAATTCATCTGTTTCACTTTTTAGGATGAACATCCAGATGTTCCAGAAACCGCTGTCATTGGTTTTCCTCATGACATCAAAGGAGAAGGTACATTATCCTGAATATCAAAATGGCATTTACTGTCATTTATTAAATTTGAACATAGAAGGGAATATCCTGTAATGTTTTATTGCTATTTTACAGCTTTATATTTCATACATATATGATGCGCCCTCCGAGGCCTGGGGAGACTCGTTACCGGGCCGCAGTTCTGCTGCTGGGGCCCTGCGGTGGCCAGGAACGGTTCTGTGACTCCGGCGGAGTCGTTTAATAAAGATGTAGGGGATGATGGGAGTTATTTGTGATGCCATCTGTGGTGTGCAGCAAGTTTGGGTGCCGCCGCTGGAAGATAGGGACCTCTGGGGCTGATGGTGATGCAGCTTGGATGGTGTAGCTCTCCACAGGTACAACTGAGCCCCAGGGCGGATGGGGGTGGTAGTAGTCTATTATGGTGGGCGCAGGCGAGTAATGGAGCGACTCAGGGAGGCAGTCAATAGATGTTTACTCATTGTAGCCGGTTACACAAGCCGTGGACCACCCTTGGAGTGCCGGGATTCACCGTGATGGGCTCCAGCTGATCCCGGGTAGTTCGGAGGTTGAGTCCGATGCACCTTTCTAAAGTGTTCGCTTTCCCTGGTCGGCTTCTGCGCTGGCTTCGCCCTTCTGCCTTGCGCCCTCGCTCACTGAACCTGTTCAGTGCCCGTGAACCCTGTTGGGCGGCGTGGAGCTCTATCCCTTTGGTCCTTTTGGGTCACTTTCAAGTATTTCGTGTGCGGTGGTAGCCTCGGTTCTTGAAGACACCTCAGCCCCTGGTTTCACTAGGGAGCCCGTGGGTTACATCTCCTCTAGCCTGGGGACCAGTCCCCGTGTTGCGACCGTATCCTTGCCTGCGTTGATTATACAGTGGAACCTTGGATTACGATCATAATTGGTTTTGGGAGTGTGCTCTTAAACCAAGTTACTCTTATATCAAAGCAAATTTTCCCATAGGAAATAAATGAAATACAGACAATTTGTTTCACAACCCAAAAATATTTACTGCATTTATACAAACTTATTACAGTAATACAAAATAATGTACAGTATTCATATAAAATTATTACAGTACACTAATACAAAATACTGTACAGTAAAAACATATAAAACAGATTAAACTGCACGTTAGCTTACAATAGAATTATTGCTGTGCGGAAGGTACACTATAGAGAGAAAAATTATGTATAAATATCATTTTATTCTAATACAATACATAAAAAAAACACACCCCAAATCTATTCTCCCCAAAATAAGGGCAGAACTAAACAAATGTGGGGTAGGAATACTGCACAGGCAATTAGATTACAGTACAAGCAATGGTCTGTACTGACTAGCAGAATGAATGTACAATACTGTATCCACAAATGCAAATTAATAGACATGCTATATAGTATATACTGTACTATACAATGGTATAATGTATACAGTACTTATGTACAGAATGTTACCTTCAGAGCGCAATGAAAGAACGGAACCGGAAGTGTACACGGTGAGTATTTGCTCTTATTGCAAAGCATTGCTCTTAAACCAATTTATAAATTTGTAAAAAGCTTTGCTTGTCTTGCAAAACGCTCTCAAACCAAATTACTCTTAATCCAAGGTTCCACTGTATATGGAACAAGTCCATAGGGTAGTATTGGATTCCTGTGGCCTCTGGGACCCTTCTTGCTATACCTGGGCCGAGCGGTACCAGCTCCAGACCACAGGTCTTGTCTCCTCCACTCCTCGGACTAGACTCTTTCGCCTTTTTCTGACTGTACACTACACCTCTGTTCCCACTCAGCTGACTCCACCCAATGGTCTGGTTCGGGTATAATCACGCCCTAACCAGGGTTGGTGATGTGTTGCTCAGTGAGTGTGTGCTGTGCTTTTGCATGAACCGGCTTTGACCTTCTCCTTACCATGGATGGAATACCACACCTGTGGCTGAGGTGCAGTACCTGTGTGGCAACTGAAGCCTCAGGGGTGCCACACATACATATATACATAGATTTTACAGCATACACATTACATTAAATGCTATTAATACTGTGACTATTTTGCAGTTTTAATGCCAATACATTAGTCAGATTATCTTTCTATTACTTACTTTTTCTCATGCATCCGTTTTCATAAAATTCCTAGTTATATTTGACAGTAATGGAGTCCTGGTGTATATGTACTGGGGTTTCCCTTACCCATCACCACTGATTGTCATCTTTCTCCCAATACTGCACATAGGGAGACAGCTGTCAATCAGGGGCAGGTGGGTGAAACCAATACTCATGAATATTGCAACATCAGCATCATCCGTGCATTGTGGACAGAACTCCAAGTAATACCGCAGTCTAGTGATAGAATCAGGTTCTCTAACATTATATTGTAGTCAGATAGGGCAGCATTATCCAGGTGACACATTGCCTTTAAACACATTTGCTAACTCGCTTGAAGACATTTAAGAGAACCTGAATACAGTGGAACCTCTCTTAAAGAGTAACCCAGTTAACGAGAATTTCGCTTAACAAGCAAAGCTTGCTGTAAATTTATAACTCGGTTTACGAGAAAGCTTTGCTGTACGAGCAAAATCCTCACCGCACACACTTCCGGTTCTGTACATCCACCGCGCTCTGACCCCCTCTTGCAGTCCACACAAACACACACAAGCATGCACAAAACACACACAAACAAACACGCACACACATACAGTATTATGCTCACCTTAACTTCCGTTTCATCGCCGGCCTCATGGTTCTTGAAGTTACCTGGTACATCGCGACGAGGGAGGAATCCTCGCGGCGAACTACAAGACCCAGGAGGCCGGCGATGGAACAGAAGGTAAGGTGAGCATAATATGTATACCTTCCGTTCCATTGCTGGCCTCCTGGGTCTTGTAGTTCGCCTCTCCAGGATGTGTATCAGCAAGCATCGCGACGAGGCAGGAACTTCCCCTGTCAGCCGCTACTCAAAGGCAGCGCGCTGACCAATCAGAGGCAAGTGGCTCCTGCCTTTGACGTTAGAGCTCTGGGTGCGGAAGTTCCTCCCTCATCATGATGGTTACCCGATACACAGCCCGTACTAGCGAACAGCAAGTCCAAGGAGGCCGGTGATGGAACGGAAGGTAAGGTGAGCATAATATGTGCGTGTGCGTGCGTGCGTGCTTGTGTGTGTTTGTGCGTGTTTGTGTGAGTTTGTGCATATGTGGAATGCACAATAGGGGACCAGGATGGGACGTTTAACAAGTTGTTGAACGAATTGTCTGCATTGCAATGATTTCCTATGGGAAATCTTGCTTTGCTGAATGAGTAACTTGGTTAACAAGCACATTCCCAGAACAGATTGTTCTCGTTAACCAAGGTTCCACTGTACATGAGAAGCTGTAAATGTAGTCGTCAGAGTGGATTTGGTTCTTGCAAGGACTTAACTTGGATAAATCTTGTGGATTAATATGTAACTAATTTGGGTTCACATGACAAGACACATAAAGGCAGTGGGAGCACGAGACTGAGCGTAGCTCTAAGTGACAAATTACTTTTTCATTGGATTTCTGTGTATTTATATTATTATAGGCTGAATATTAAGACAGTCAGTTTTTCTTGTATTTTGTCTAAAGCGACCAACATTTCTCCAGAATTCTTCATTGTGCTGTTCTTCTGATATTTCTTGTGTAAATGTATGATTAATTTAATATCTGGGTGTTTTACACCCTCCAGCATTTGGAAATTACAACCATGAACGCTCTCCTAATAAATATGTATGTCAAGTTTTACATATGAAACAATTATCCTAGCCTGCAAATCTCCAAAAATAAGCTATAGATGCCCCACAATAGTGTGTGCCAGCTACAGACCAATGAGGCTCTCTTGGAAGTCAGCTACAATTAGAGGAACTTACATCATGGGGTTATGGCCCTAGAGTCAAGTCATTGAGTTGTCGAGCCCTGTATATGTCACGCCCAGGGATATGGGGTACTCTGTCCCGGGCAGTATTTGTCTTGGGAATGTCACTGGGGTGGCCCTTGCCCTGTTTCGTGCCCTGGGTCCTTTTTGTAATGGGGTGTATTTACAGTGGATTTAGGTTAGTGTTCATACGTGACGCCACTTGCGGCTATATATATATGGAGCCGCTGCTGCAGAATGTCACTACTGTAGCTGATGGTAATTGCAGCCTGGATGGAAGGCCCTCCGCAAGCAGGGCCGGGCCCCAGAGGTTAGGTGTAATGATGGGTGTCGGAAGAAGGTAGTCCACACAAGAGTTCAGTGCAACTGGGTTTTTACTCACTGTTGCTGGTGGCTAACATTTGTCATTTTTATACTAGAACATTTCAGTGAATTATAAACTGTCTCTTACCCTTTCATTTGCTTCCCCCATGGTGGGCTAGTCCGAACGCTTAAAAGGAATCAGTCAGCAGGTTTTTGCTATGTAAGCTGAAGCCAGCATGCTGCAAGTGTTAACACAGTAAGGCGGGCTTTACACGCTGCGACATCACTAGCAATTGCTAGCGATGTCGAGAGCGATAGCACCCGCCGCTGTCGTACATGCGATATCTGGTGCTTGCTGCCATAGCGAACATAATCGCTATGGCAGCTTCACACGCACATACCTGGTCGGCGACGTCGCTGTGACCGCCGAACAATCCCTCCTTCAAGGGGGAGGTGCGTTCGGCGTCACAGCAACGTCACCGCGACGTCACTAAGCGGCCGGCCAATAGAAGCGGAGGGGCGTAGATGAACGGGACATAACATTCCGCCCACCTCCTTCCTTCCGCATTGCCGGTGGACGCAGGTAAGGAGATGTTTGTTGTTCCTGCGGTTTCACACACAGCGATGTGTGGTGCCGCAGGAGCGACGAACAACATCGTACCTGCAGCAGTAACGACATTATGGAAATAAACGACGTGACACAGATCAGCGATTTTTTACGCTTTTGCGTTCGTTCATCGTCGCACCTAGGATTTACACGTTGCAATGTCACTACCGGCGCCGGATGTGCGTCACTAACGACGGCCCCGACGATATATCGGTAGCGATGTCACAGCGTGTAAAGCCCGCCTTAGTTTAGGAAGGCCTGTTGTATTACAATTCAAGCTTTTGTTTCTTTGCTATGTTTATTTAAACAGAAAGACATTTATTATTACAGGATTAGTAACTCATGTGCAAGGCAGTCTGACATGCCACCTGCTGTGTTTGACACCTCATTGTCAATCTACCATCTCTATAAAGAGCCTGGTGTGGCCAGAGACAGCGCTTTGGACTTTGCTACATGACTAAAGCTAAAAACGGCTGCAGACAGTAATCTAAGTGATACATTATTGGATTTAGGATCTCTTTGCCTACATCATGCTGCTCTCAGATGAGGGAGAAAAAACTTGCTGACAGATTCCCTTTAACTGTTACTGACCCTGCAGTCCAGCAACTTTCTAAACAAGTGCTATGCAACAAGTTATTACATACAATACACATTATAAGCTATACCTTACATTATAAATCACATTACCAACACTACATATCACACGGTTACACATTACAATTCACAAAAGACGCAGGACATTATTCACATTACACAACACAATACAGAGGTGTCCTCAGGGGCAGGAACCCAACAGCAAGAGTCCACAACCCTTACTGGGATAGCGGGGAGGGTCCGAAAATCAGGACTGTCCTTCTGTATCTGGGATGATTGAGAGCTATGTCTCAAACTGTGAAAATGCCGGCAGTGCGGGGACTTTAAATCACGTCCAGGGGCATAGCTGCGAGCCATGAACCTGAACTAATCTCAGTGAATCAATGCTTCACTGGACGTGTGTTAGTTCATTAGCATTCAACGAGCTTCTGTATAACTTTTTTATTTTTCCATCAATATAGCTGTAATTTAATTAATTAATTTTACCATATAGTGTGCAGGAAAATAGGGAAAACAAATCCAAGTTCAGTGAAATTGCAAAAAAAGTGCAATTCCATAATTGTTTTTGTTTTTTTTTTTATACCATGTTCACTATATGGTAAAACTTACCTGGCAATATGATTCTTCAGGTCAGTACATAGGTACCAGATATGTATAGTTTTATATTTATTTAAGTGGTAAAAGAAAATTTTTGTCACCATTTCCTGAGAACTGTAATGTGTTCATTTTTCAGGATGGGGCAAGTGATGGCTTATTTTTTGTGCCCTCGGCTGAAGTTTTGTTTTCACTGATACTATTTTTGGATAGATCCTTTTGTTCGTCTCTTATTGTATTTTAGCAATTTTACAGCAACACAAAAAAACAAAGTTCTTGCATTTAAAATTTTTTTTGCTAAGCTGTTCATCTATTGGATTAATCTATTTTATATTTTGATAGATCGGACATTTCTGAACACATTTATTTTTTTTATTGTTTTATTTTAAATGGGGCAAAAGGGGGGTGATTTGAACTTTTGTTTTTTATTTTTATTTCATATTTTTTTAAAACTTTTTTTTTTAAAAAAAACATTTTACTGCATTTTCTAGTTTCTTTAGGGGATTTGAAGTTCCAATCATCTGTTCGCTTGTGTTGTACAAAGCAGAACAGCACCAGTGCTTTGTATAATAGAAATCACGATCTCCTATGAACTCTGGCTCTCAGTTGGCGGTCACAGGAGGACCATAATGACAGACACAGGGGTCATCAGCTGACCCCCGGCTGTCAAAACAGCCCATCAGCATCCTGCAATCACGTCACGGGTACAAAAATGGGAGTGGCAAATGATGCGCCCCTATTGGCGCGTGTTAAATCCCGCCGCTAAAGTTTGACAGTAGATTTTAACTGATTAGTTAGCAGATGATTCATCCGCATCTGTTAGAGACACATGACGGATGATCAGGTCAGCCGTCACTTGCACAGAAAGATGCGTGTTCAGCGTGCGAGCCTGAAAAGATGCCTGAAAAATCACTCAAAAAAACTTGAAAGACTCTTCCTTCTATTTATTCCTATTGCAAAACGCCTTTGCTTTTCATATGTTCAGTTTTTCGCATGTTATTCTTCTGCTTTAGTTTTTGAAAAATGCCTGCTAGGAGAAAATAAGCACATTTCATTTCTTTGAAGCATAAGCTAATATGCTTCAAACCAGGTACTCTCCAATTAGAAGGCTTCTAAATATATTTTAGGGGAAAAAAATAGTCCAAAAATGCTTGAAAAACTATTCAAAACGGCTTCAGGAAACAAAAAAACCCACCAAAAATTGCCCAAAGAAGGAATGATTTCCAGTAAAAACTGCATAAAAAAAAAAGCTAAAATCATCGCAGGAACCTGATCGGTTCCATATGATTTACTATTAGCCACTCTCAATCTACATGCAATTGTTAAAGAAAGCAATAAGTAAAAAGAAACATAAGACCTAAACATTTGCAGCGATATTTCATTATTTCTTGCACAGCTCTGCAGGTGACGACAGACATGACCTCCTCAACGTCTTACTTAACCTAACACTCCACTTATCAACTTAGCATAATCGTGTCAGTCAAAACATGTATGAAATGTGAGACACGGCCCAGTGAAATCATCTCAAGGACAGTTCAGAGAGTTCTTAGCATGACTCATGTAAGGGGTTACGTAGGGTGCTAATTTATGGAAACTCCTTACCAAAGACTAAGCTAATGAGTAACCCTCATAAAAGTACAGCACCTATGGTACAAAATCCCGCTGTGCTTCACAACTACTGTCATAAATGATTATCACATGTCAATGGAAGCTTTCTTTATGGCTACCAAACCACTTGGGAAATTAAATAGGAGGGAATACGGCAGCATTGATAGTAAGGCTAGGTTCGCACACTGCGTCTTTTTGATGCTGCGTTTTTGGCCGCTAAAAACGCACAAAAAACGCACCTGCGTCGAAAAAACGCATCAAAAAACGCATGCATTTTTGCCGCGATTTGGTGCGTTTTTGGCTGCGTTTTGCTGCGTTTTTGATCTCTGCGTTTTGCTGCGTTTTTCAAATGCATTGCATGGGCGGAAAACGCAGAAAAACGCAGGAAAGAACTGACATGTCCATTTTTTTTTTTAACTCAAAAACGCAGGGAAAAAAACCAGATGTGTGCGGACAGCAAAAATTAAAACTCATAGACTTTGCTGGGGAAGCAAAGTCCTGCAGTTTTAAGGTCAAAAACGCACCCAAAAAACGCGCAAAAACGCCGCGAAAAACGCACTGTGCGCACATAGCCTAAGAATTCAGAATATAATCATACTTTCCAAACAACCTCAACCAATGACTCCCATATTAGCCACTATTTACTGTGTATTTTGGACCTTAAAGACAAAACATTTTTTTTTTGCTATTTTCATTGTCGTATTTCAAGTGTCATGCCTCTTGTGTTTTGTGGGACAAGTTGTATTTTTCAGTGGTATGATTGTGGAATACAAATCATTTATTTTTCCCACAGTTTACTATGCAGTTGAAATTACAAATTAACATCATCCTGGACCAAATAAGTATATATTATATACATACGTACAGTGCCTTGCGAAAGTATTCAGCCGTTTTGAAATTTTCAACCTTTTCCCACATTCCAGGCTTCAAACATAAAGAAAAAAAAATGTAATTGTATGCTGAAGAATCAACAAGTGGGACACAATTGTGAAGTTGAATGAAATTTATTGCTTATTTTAAACTTTTGTAAAAAATAAACTGAAAATTGGGGCTTACAATATTATTCGTCCCCTTTAAGTTAATACTTTGTAGCGCCACCTTTTGCTGCGATTACAGCTGCAAGTCGCTTGGGGTATGTCTCTATCAGTTTTGCACATCGAGAGACTGAAATTCTTGCCCATTCTTCCTTTGCAAATAGCTGGAGCTGAGTTAAGTTGGGTGGAGAGCGTTTGTGAACAGCAGTTTTCAGCTCTTTCCACAGATTCTCGATTGCATTCAGATCTGGACTTTGACTTGGCCATTCTAACACCTGGATACGTTTATTTGTGATCCATTCTATTGTAGATTTTGCTTTATGTTTGGGATCGTTGTCTTGTTGGAAGACAAATCTCCGTCCCAGTCTCAGGTCTTTTGCAGACTCCAACATGTTTTCTTCAAGAAAGGTCCTATGTTTGGCTCCATCCATCTTCCCATCAATTTTAACCATCTTCCCTGTCCCTGCTGAAGAAAAGCAGGCCCAAACCATGATGATGCTACCTACCACCATGTTTGACAGTGGGGATGGAGTGTTCAGGGTGATGAGCTGTGTTGCTTTTATGCCAAACATATCGTTTGGCATTGTGACCAAAAAGTTCGATTTTGGTTTCATCTGACCAGAGCACCTTCTTCCACATATTTGGTGTGTCTCCCAGGTGGCTTGTGGCAAACTTTAAACAACACTTTTTATGGATATCTTCGAGAAATGGCTTACTTCTTGTCACTCTTCCACAAAGGCCAGATTTGTGCAGTGTACGACTGATTGTTGTCCTATGGACAGACTCTTCCACCTCAGCTGTATATCTCTGCAGTTTATCCAGAGTGATCATGGGCCTCTTGGCTGCAACTCTGATCAGTCTTCTCCTTGTTTGAGATGAAAGTTTGGATGGACGGCCGGGTCTTGGTAGATTTGCAATGGTATGATACTCCTTCCATTTCAATATGATCGCTTGCACAGTGCTCATTGGGATGTTTAAAGTTGGGGAAATCTTTTTGTAACCAAATCCGGCTTTAAACGTCTCCACAACAGTATCACGGACCTGCCTGTTGTGTTCCTTGGTCTTCATGATGCTCTCTGTGCTTTAAACAGAACACTGAGACTATCACAGAGCAGGTGCATTTATACGGAGACTTGATTACACACAGGTAGCCTATATGTATCATCATCAGTCATTTAGGACAACATTGGATCATTCAGAGATCCTCAATGAACTTCTGGAGTGAGTTTGCTGCACTGAAAGTAAAGGGGACGAATAATATTGCACGACCCAATTTGCAGTTTATTTTTTTCTTACAAAAGTTTAAAATAAGCAATAAGTTCGTTCAACTTCACAATTGTGTCCCCCTTGTTGTTGATTCTTCACCATAACATTAACATTTTTTTCTTTATGTTTGAAGTCTGAAATGTGGGGAAAGGTTGAAAAATTCAAGGGGGCCGAATACTTTCACAAGGCACTAGAGAGAGGGTGGGAGCCAGCACTGCCTGAGAATGGTATGCAAAAAAATATTTTTTTAGTGTAAATTCACAATTATTCCAACAGTACTATAATGCAAATTGAGATTTTTAGCAAATGATTGATCAATAATTTGAGCCGCCCCTGCCAACGTCAAGGCAAATATCTATAGGGGGCCCTACCTATATATATTTTCAATGTGCCATACGGCTAACTAATTAAATTAAAAGCAGAACCATATTAAAACACACATATACCTGATACATGTCAGAACTGCTCCCATGCTGCAAAGACAGGCTAAACTGGCAGTGCTGGCTCCCCCCCCAATC
The DNA here is from genome assembly GCF_048569485.1 of Anomaloglossus baeobatrachus. Taxonomy (NCBI): domain Eukaryota; kingdom Metazoa; phylum Chordata; class Amphibia; order Anura; family Aromobatidae; genus Anomaloglossus; species Anomaloglossus baeobatrachus. The sequence goes on along the minus strand of NC_134355.1, from coordinate 122,873,203 downwards.
TCTGTTGTACTTTGGTTTGGTGGTTGACTCCCGCCATGCCGTGCACGCTTGACTTTGGTTTGAATATTCCTTCTGTTTATATCTACATATATATAATTTGGTGTCTGTTCACACACAGCTACCACGCCCTTTTCCACAGGCATTGTTATTTAGGCACCATATGCTTGGGCCTGTTCCGCCTTCATTCATGGCTGCGGGGTGAGCACTGTGAGGGCTACTTCTGACATTGTCCCAGTGTGTGCGGCATACAGCTGCACGTGCTGGGACGTGGACTGCCTTTATTCGCAGTTTTGCATATCTTTGCAGCATGGGAGCGGTTCTGACATGTATCAGGTATAATGTGTGTTTTAATATGGTTCTGCTTTTAATTTAATTAGTGAGCCGTATGGCACATTGAAGATATAAATATAGGTAGGACCCGCCTATAGAGATTTGCCTTGACGTTGGCAGGGGTGGCTCAAATTATTGATCAATCATTTGCTAAAAATCTCAATTTTTCATTATAGTACAGTTGGAATAATTGTGAATTTACACTAAAAAAATATTTTTTTGCATAGCATTCTCAGGCAGTGCTGGCTCCCCCCTCTCTCTTTCGCAAGGCTTTGTATATTTACAATGCTTAACGCATCCTTCTGTCCAAAGTTAGGGTGGAACCGTTTAATTGGTCAAAGGGCCTATTTTTTTCTTTTTTATTTAAAAAAAAAAGTTAACAGCATAAGTAACTGGGGCCTCATTTATGAGAATTGCCTACCAGAAAGATCGTTCTGGTTGCCTATAGCAACCAGACTGCAGCTTTCAACATTAAAGCTGCTGAGGTAAACTGACAGCCGAGCTCTGATTGGTTGCTATGGACAACTAGGTCCTTATGAAGCAAAACCAATAATCTTCTTTTCTCTAGAAAACGATGAACACGTTCTGTCCAAAGCCGAGCTGGTGCAATGCTGTGTTCAGTGCTGGCCGCCACCTCCACCCGCCCACTCTATTGTCATGGTGAGGAAGGGGAGAAGCAAGGATCTGCCCGCCCACATCACATTTGTCATGGTGAGGGAGGTTAGCAGAGTGCGGACGTCACATGACCTGATGATGACTGCACCTGCATGGAGGCTCAGGCTTCTGACTGGCATGCTGTGTTGCAGGGCACGGGCTGTGTGGTCAGGGTTACGGGATGCAGGGGCTTGGCTTCTGCAGTGGGGATTGTGGAGTCTCCATGGAGGCTGCACTTGGCTGTGTGTTTAAAGAGGCCAGCGGTGGTGTCTCTAGGACGTCTGTGCAGCAGGAGGTACAGCAGTGCGGGGGCTGGCCAAGGTTACTGATGTCACTGCGCCGACCAAAAGGGTGTGCACTGCTGCTCTCTGTTATCTGCAAACACACACACACACACACACACACACACACGCAGCCAATTCACTGATGTCACCTCCGCCGACCACCGCACGCTGCTGCTTTCTGTTATCTGCCAATACATACATATTCATTTACTATATAATGCTGAAAGTGTCCTTCTGTCCCAAGCCGGGATTAAACCGTTTGACCAGTGCATGCGCAGTGCTTTGTTCACGTTGTAGTTGAATTCTTCAATAAAAGGGTGCCAGAATCAGCGCATGCGTATACCGCCAACACTGGCGCCATTTTATTGAAGACATTGTCTGTCTGAGTATCACTGAGTCCGGGACCATTTTATTGAATAATTCTACTACAATGTAAACATAGCAAATGCGTACACGCTGGACATAGGGATGATGGTGGCTGCTGTGGTGCAAAATTTAAATAAAGGGGAGGAAAGCAGTCAGGGGAGGAATTGATGAAAAAAGACCCCATCCAAAAAGTCGCATCTTGATGCTAAATCATGACACCCGATTACAGCATGGGTTTAATAGCTAATATATGTGTAAATATATCTATGCATATATATATATATATATATATATATATATATATATACAGTCATATGAAAACGTTTGGGCACCCCTATTAATGTTAACCTTTTTTCTTTATAACAATTTGGGTTTTTGCAACAGCTATTTCAGTTTCATGTATCTAATAACTGATGGACTGAGTAATATTTCTGGATTGAAATGAGGTTTATTGTACTAACAGAAAATGTGCAATACGCATTTAAACAAAATTTGACCAGTGCAAAAGTATGGGCACCCTTATCAATTTCTTGATTTGAACACTCCTAACTACTTTTTACTGACTTACTAAAGCACTAAATTGGTTTTGTAACCTCATTGAGCTTTGAACTTCATACGCAAGTGTTTCCAATCATGAGAAAAGGTTTTTAAGGTGGCCACTTGCAAGTTGTTCTCCTATTTGAATCTCCTATGAAGAGTGGCATCATGGGCTCCTCAAAACAACTCTCAAAGGATCTGAAAACAAAGATTATTCAACATAGTTGTTCAGAGGAAGGATACAAAAAGTTATCTCAGAGATTTAAACTGTCAGTTTCCACTGTGAGGAACATAGTAAGGAAATGGAAGAACACAGGTACAGTTCTTGTTAAGCCCAGAAGTGGCAGGCCAAGAAAAATATCAGAAAGGAGAAGAAGAATAGTGAGAACAGTAAAGGACAATCAACAGACCACCTCCAAAGACCAGCAGCATCATCTTGCTGCAGATGGTGTCAATGTGCATCGGTCAATAATACAGCGCACGTTGCACAAGGAGAAGCTATATGGGAGAGTGATGCGAAAGAAGCCGTTTCTGCAAACACGCCACAAACAGAGTCGCCTGAGGTATGCAAAAGCACATTTGGACAAGCCAGTTACATTTCGACGAAGGTCCTGTGGACTGATGAAACAAAGGTTGAGTTGTTTGGTCATACAAAAAGGCGTTATGCATGGAGGCAAAAAACCACGGCATTCCAAGAAAAGCACTTGCTACCCCCAGTAAAATTTGGTGGAGGTTCCATCATGCTTTGGGGTTGTGTGGCCAATGCCGGCACTGGGAATCTTGTTAAAGTTGAGCGTCGCATGGATTCAACTCAGTATCAGCAGATTCTTGACAACAATGTGCAAGAATCAGTGACGAAGTTGAAGTTACGCAGGGGATGGATATTTCAGCAAGACAATGATCCAAAACACCGCTCCAAATCTACTCAGGCATTCATGCAGAGGAACAATTACAATGTTCTGGAATGGCCATCACAGTCCCCAGACCTGAATATCATTGAACATCTGTGGGATGATTTGAATCGGCTGTCCATGCTTGGCGACCATCAAACTTAACTGAACTGGAAGTGTTTTGTAAACAGGAATGGTCAAATATACCTTCATCCAGAATCCAGGAACTCATTAAAAGCTACAGGAAGAGACTAGAGGCTGTTATTTTTGCAAAAGGAGGATCTACAAAATATTAATGTCACTTTTATGTTGAGGTGCCCATAGTTTTGCACCGCTCAAATTTTGTTTAAATGTGGATTGCACATTTTCTGTTAGTACAATAAACCTTATTTCAATCCAGAAATATTACTGAGTCCATCAGTTATTAGATATATGAAACTGAAATAGCTGTTGCAAAAACCCAAATTGTTATAAAGAAAAAAGGTTAACATTAATAAGGGTGCCCAAACTTTTTCATATGACTGTATATATATGTCGCGGGCGGAGGAGGGGACGCTGCGCTCTCCCACTGCTCGGGTCCGGCTGCCGCTGCTGCTGCGGCCTCTGCTGCTCGGTTGCTCGAGCGATGGGCCGGATCCCGGGGACTCGAGCGGTGCTCCTCGCCCGTGAGTGAAAAGGGGATTGGTATTGGGGATTTATTGTCCGTGACGCCACCCACGGTTGTGGTGATTGTGTGGACACCACCGCTGCTCTGTATGGGGATCCCGGGAGCGGTGACAGGGAGCAGCTTTGTTGTTATTTCTCCCCTCCGTGGGTAGGGGGTTGGTTGTCCTGGGGCCCGGTGATGGGGTAGGGATGGATGGCAGGCCTGGTGCGGGGCCTGGTGAGGTGCAGGGTCGCGGGGGCAGCGTTGTGCCGCACGGCACGGTGGTACTCACTCAGCCTGAGACGTTGACACAGTTGTCGGTAAAACACACGGCTGGAAAGACGGTTCCCACGGACGGCTGCTGTTGCTTTTCCCCGGTAGTTGGCGGTGACGGTCTCTGTCCCTGCACCTAGTGTAATGTTGGTAGCGATGGGTTCCCACCGGTAACCCGCTCCCCGACTTGAACATGGGCCGGAGGAGCCCCTCTTTGCCCGCAGGCACTGGCCCTTAGAAACTGGTGCCATGGTGGTGGTGGTGTCTCTCTCCTACGGTTGGACTGTTGCCTTCAACCGGGACTTGGCTGTTGGGAGACCTGGAGGTCCCCTTCACTGACGGATTTGGCAAATTCACGGCGACTCCTAGCCTTGCCGGGATCCGAAAGGCCCCTGCCAATGGTGCTGGCTTTTCTTCGTATACCGTTCCGGTACCGCCGGGCCACCACCCGTCCACGGTCCTTTCGGCAACCTCCGATCAGCCTCTCCTGCAAACGGTCACCACCGTCTGCTAACCTTGCTGTCTCAGTCCGGGGCACACACCCAGACAAACTTCAGGCTTTCAAACTGTCACTTTCTCCTTCACTTCAACTCCTCTCTCTTGCTCCTCTACCACTTCACTCTAACCTCAACTTCAGCTCCAACTAATCTGCCTGGTTTTCCCGCCTCCAGGACTGTGAACTCCTCGGTGGGCGGAGCCAACCGCCTGGCCCACCCCCTGGTGTGGACATCAGGCCCTGGAGGAAGGCAACAAGGATTTTTGATCTAGCTTAGGTGTACCTATCCGGGGTGTAGGGTGTGGTGGTGTCATGACCTGTGACCCCTGGCTTGCCCAGGGCATCACATTCCCCCTTAGCAAAATGCAGACCGTCCGCGGGCTGCCCGTCCAACACCGGTTTTATTTTTCTGAAAAAGATAAAACATAATACAAATAGAATAACATCATCCCACAACGGGAGGCACTTTTCTTAAACGTTACGGTAACGGTTGCGGCTGCCGCTCTCTCCCACCCAAGTAACCTGGCCCTGATGCTGCCCCTAAGAAACAGGCAGCACCCCTTGACCCCAGTCCTGAACCAAGTCACCCGAGCGGGATCTGTCCTTCCCCTCCAGAGGGTAGTCACCGGTTCCGGTGGTGGTTGGGCCCCAGCCTGCTCCACTGCGGGCCCTCCCTCCAACCTGTCTCTCCGGAGGCGGTAACGGTTAGCTGCAACAACACATATTTATTTACATGCCACTAACGTTTGTGGTTGCCCTGCAAGTTCACGGGCTTGTCCGTAAGGAGTCCCTTACGCAACTTTAAACGGTCCCCACGGGGATAACGGTGAAGGCAACGGCCGGTTTCAAATCACGGTTGCAGACAATCAGATGAATCTTCAGTAATCATTTTCATCATTTTCAAGAACTTTCAACACTTTAAAACTTTTAAACACACAGGTGGTCCCAACGGGGACGGTGCAACGGTGCTCCGCTGCCATCACTGTGCACTTCCATCCTCCTCACCCGGCTCTGGGTGGAAGAACACGGGCACCAGCCCCTCCAGCGCATAGCAAACGCGGCGAGGAAGGGCTGCCCGATACCCGTTGTTCCCACTCCAGGGGATGTAAGTGGCCTCCGTGCCCTGCAGAGCGACGACTCCTTCATCTTCTTCCGAAATGGGCTCGGTGTCAGGCCCGGAATCACTATCGTCCATCTCTGCGCCAGGCGGGTGGCCGCCAGCTGCCGCAGCTTCCAGGCTCGCTAATTCTCGGCCACTGTGACAAAGGGGTGTACGCCCGACGTGCCAGGTGCAGCGCGGTGCACGGGCAAGGAGGACGGAGGCGGCATGGGGGACAGAGGTAGACCGGGTCCCTCAGCCACAACGGCCGGTCCCTCGGGGACACAGGGGCGTGGTTCACTCACCAGCTCCTCCACCATGGCCTCCATTTCATACACCCGTGCAACTGCAGCTACGTCCTCCACCTCCGCGGTCCACTGCTCCATCAGCCTGCAGATCTGGTTCCGGTAGTGTCGGCAGATCCCCGCCGTTCGGGCCCTCAGCCATGCCGCTGTTCCGGGCACCGGCTCGGTAGCCTCCGCATAGCTAGGTGGAGCGGACATTCTTTGCAGGGGTCAGCGGATCGTGGGGTCCCGGCGTTCCTATCGGGACAGCCGCGGCTACATACGACCAGTTGCCATTTCGTCCCCCTTAGCCTCTTTCCGGCCCCTCCTCTATCGGGGCGGGTTTTTGGCCTTCGCGCCTCCACTACTCGAGGAGACGCTCGAGCGGGAACTTTTCGCGCCAAAGATGGCGGCTTCTGAAATTTTTCGGCCGGACACCTCCGGCGGCAACAAGGCGCACCTCTACCCAACGGCAGAGCGGTAAGATCCTGTTCGTAACGCCAAGTTGTCGCGGGAGGAGGAGGGGACGCTGCGCTCTCCCACTGCTCGGGTCCGGCTGCCGCTGCTGCTGCGGCGTCTGCTGCTCGGTGGCTCGAGCGATGGGCTGGATCCCGGGGACTCGAGCGTCGCTCCTCGCCCGTGAGTGAAAAGGGGATTGGTATTGGGGATTTATTGTCCGTGACGCCACCCACGGTTGTGGTGATTGTGTGGACACCACCGCTGCTCTGTATGGGGATCCCGGGAGCGGTGACAGGGAGCAGCTTTGTTGTTATTTCTCCCCTCCGTGGGTAGGGGGTTGGTTGTCCTGGGGCCCGGTGATGGGGTAGGGATGGATGGCAGGCCTGGTGCGGGGCCTGGTGAGGTGCAGGGTCGCGGGGGCAGCGCTGTGCCGCACGGCACGGTGGTACTCACTCAGCCTGAGACGTCGACACAGTTCTCGGTAAAACACACGGCTGGAAAGACGGTTCCCACGGACGGCTGCTGTTGCTTTTCCCCGGTAGTTGGCGGTGACGGTCTCTGTCCCTGCACCTAGTGTAATGTTGGTAGCGATGGGTTACCACCGGTAACCCGCTCCCCAACTTGAACATGGGCTGGAAGAGCCCCTCTTTGCCCGCAGGCACTGGCCCTGAGAAACTGGTGCCTTGGCGGTGTCTCTCTCCTACGGTTGGACTGTTGCCTTCAACCGGGACTTGGCTGTTGGGAGACCCGGAGGTCCCCTCACTGACGGATTTGGCAAATTCACGGCGACTCCTAGCCTTGCCGGGATCCGAAAGGCTCCTGCCAATGGTGCTGGCTTTTCTTCGTATACCGTTCCGGTACCGCCGGGCCACCACCCGTCCACGGTCCTTTCGGCAACCTTCGATCAGCCTCTCCTGCAGACAGTCACCACCGTCTGCTAACCTTGCTGTCTCAGTCCGGGGCACACACCCAAACCAACTTCAGGCTTTCAAACTGTCACTTTCTCCTTCACTTCAACTCCTCTCTCTTGCTCCTCTACCACTTCACTCTAACCTCAACTTCAGCTCCAACTAATCTGCCTGGTTTTCCCGCCTCCAGGACTGTGAACTCCTCGGTGGGCGGAGCCAACCGCCTGGCCCACCCCCTGGTGTGGACATCAGCCCCTGGAGGAAGGCAACAAGGATTTTTGGTCTAGCTTAGGTGTACCTATCCGGGGTGTAGGGTGTGGTGGTGTCATGACCTGTGACCCCTGGCTTGCCCAGGGCGTTTTATATATATATATATATATATATATATATATATATATATATAATATATATATATATACAGTACAGACCAAACGTTTGGACACCCATTCAAATAGTTTTCTTTATTTTCATGACTCTGAAAATTGTAGATTCACATTGAAGGCATCAAAACTATGAATTAACACTTGTGGAATGAAATACTAAACAAAAAAGTGTGAAACAACTGAAAATATGTGTTATATTCTAGGTTCTTCAAAGTAGCCACCTTTTGCTTTGATTACTGCTTTGCACACTCTTGGCATTCTCTTGATGAGCTTCAAGAGGTAGTCACCAGAAATGGTCTTCCAACAGTCTTGAAGGAGTTCCCAGAGATGCTTAGCACTTATTGGCCCTTTTGCCTTCACTCTGTGGTCCAGCTAACCCTTAAACCATCTCGATGGGGTTCAGGTCTGGTGACTGTGGAGGCCAGGTCATCTGGTGTAGCACCCCATCACTCTCCTTCTTAGTCAAATAGCTCTTACACAGCCTGGAGGTGTGTTTGGGGTTATTGTCCTGTTGAAAAATAAATGATGGTCCAACTAAATGCAAAACGGATGGAATGACATGCCGCTGCAAGATGCTGTGGTAGCCATGCTGGTTAAGTATGTTTTCAATTTTGAATAAATCCCCAACAGTGTCACCAGCAAAGCACCCCCACACCATCACACCTCCTCCTCCATGCTTCAAGGTGAGAACCAGGCATGTAGAGTCCATCCGTTCACCTTTTCTGCTTCGCAGAAAGACACAGTAGTTGGATCCAAAGATCTCAAATTTGGATTTATCAGACCAAAGCTTAGATTTCCACTGGTCTAATGTCCATTTCTTGTGTTCTTTAGCCCAAACAAGTCTCTTCTGCTTGTTGCCTGTCCTTAGCAGTGGTTTCCTAGCAGCTATTTTACCATGAAGGCCCACTGCACAAAGTCTCCTCTTAACAGTTGTTCTAGAGATGTGTCTGCTGCTAGAACTCTGGCATTGGCCTGGTCTCTAATCTGAGCTGCTGTTAACCTGCGATTTCTGAGGCTGGTGACTCGGATAAACTTATCCTCCGCAGCAGAGGTGACTCTTGGTCTTCCTTTCCTGGGTAGGTCCTCCTGTGAGTCAGTTTCTTTGTAGTATTTGATGGTTTTTGCCACTGCACTTGGGGACACTTTCAAAGTTTTCCCAATTTTTTCAGAACGACTGACCTTCATTTCTTAAAGTAATGATGGCCACTCGTTTTTCTTTACTTAGCTGCTTTTTTCTTGCCATAATACAAATTCTCACAGTCTATTCAGTAGGACTATCAGCTGTGTATCCACCAGACTTCTGCACAACACAACTGATGGTCCCAATCTCATTTATAAGGCAAGAAATCCCACTTATTAAACCTGACAGGGCACACCTGTGAAGTGAAAACTATATCTGGTGACTACCTCTTGAAGCTCATCAAGAGAATGCCAAGAGTGTGCAAAGCAGTAATCAAAGCAAAAGGTGGCTACTTTGAAGAACCTAGAATATAAGACATATTTTAAGTTGTTTCACAATTTTTTTTTAAGTATTTCATTCCAAATGTGTTAATTCATAGTTTTGATGCCTTCAATGTGAATCTACAATTTTCAGTCATGAAAATAAAGAAAACTCTTTGAATGAGAAGGTATATACATACATACATATATATATATATATATAAAAATAAATTATTTCTATTTCTATTCTGCATATGCACATTGAATGGTGGTAATTAAGGGTTTAAGATGTCACAGCCTTATCAGGGTTATCTAAGATTAGAAAAAAAAATTTGCTTTTTTTCCTTCCATGATCATCACCTTTTTTTTCCATCACCTGTGTCTTACTGAAGCTGGCCTGCAATACCATACCAATACCAAGACAATGGACAAATGTGGCGCTGTGTGTAGAAAACATTCAAGCCCATTTTTCTAAAAAGTATAAAATGTATTTTTAATAAGGAATCATGATGACTTAAACAGGAATCATGCTTGTGCACCAAGAAAAGCAGTGTCTGTTAAGGTGAGAAGGCTGTTAATCTTTTATCTAAATCACCCATGTGTTGAACAATTTACCCACATTTACTGCTCAGTGCATTTACTTTACACAGTGCATAGTTTTCTGCCATTAACACAGAGTTTATTGCACTGAGGACTGGTGAATGCAGCTAAGAAAGCTATGCCAGTATGCTAACCGTATTGGAGAATGCTGGTGCCCTTAGAGGCCTGGAATGTGTCCTTCAATAGGAAAAGATGAATGAAGCGGAGCGAATTTTGTCCACCCCATCTCATAATTACCAAAGAACTTCACATATTTCTGAAGTTTCCAAAACATTCTTCAACCATTTCCTCCAAACTTTATCCCTAGTCCTATGAGAGTTATGTGATATTTGTGGCTAGAGAATTCCACGAGTAACCCAAAAGCAGTATCTAAACTGAGATAACAGAGATGAAGCTTCTCAGAGGAGCAGAATCTGAATATGGATCTGTGTTGCCCAGGGTTAGGGGATACTCGGTCCCAGGCGGTGTATAATTGGGGAATGTCACTTGGTGGCCGTTGCCTGGTCCTGTGCCCTGGGTGCTTTTTAAAAGGGGAATATTTACAGGGGATTTTGAATAAATTTCACACGTGACGCCACTTGCGGCTATGGGGATGGAGCCGCCGCTGCACAGTTCTTGATACTGGGGCTGGTGTTAATGGCAGCCTGGATGTTAGGCCCTCCACAAGCATGGCCAGTCCCCAGAGGATAGGTGATGTAAACGGGCGTACAAAGAAGGCAAGCCACACACTGGGTTGCAGTATAACTGGTTCTTTTACTCACTTTCAGTTGTAACTGGTCACCCTGGGAAGGCTGGTTGCAACCACAGGTCCTCTTAGTCCCAGTGCCGGTTTAGTGACCTGGAGGTTTCTTTCCCCTGCACCTGTCTTTGGTTGGTGGGTTCCCGTGGCTTGGAGCGGCTGGGGGTCCCCTCCTGGTCGTCTCTTAAAGCAGTCCGTATGACGGTAACTTGAACTCTGTGGGGTTGGAGTCTCTGATCCTGTCCCCGGTTATCCTGTTGCTACTGTGTCCCGTACATCAAGGTCAGTGAGGTCCTTGATGGTCCCCTCACTGTGCAGATTTTATTAGGTCTGCCTGGAGCTTTTGACCGATTTAGGATTCTGTATCCCATCGGTGCGTGATTACGGGAGTACTCCACCGGAAACCAACCGCCTGGGCCCTCAGGTCACTGTCACACTCCTGTCAGTGTGTCTGCCCACGATTCACTGCCACTTCAGACTCCCTTTCTCACTCTGTCACCGACTCTCGCAGACTGACTACTTTCTTTCTGACTGTCCACTGTCTGCCCTTCCTACCTGGTCGTCTAGTGGACTGGATTGGCTCCACCCCAGAGTGGCCATCCATTGGTCCAACCCTAGCCTGGTACCAGTTTATGGGGATTTTGGGGAAAAACAGGGATTAACTGGACTGTTTGGTTGTGACCGGAATTGGTCTTCTGGGTAACCTGGGGGTAGGCCCTGCATCCTGGTGGGGATGCAGTACCTTGTTTCTCCCTGATGGTCTCAGGGGCGCTACAGATCAAGAACACTATGACAGTTGGGAGATTAAGCCAGGAGTAGGACCAGGAGTCAAAAGCAGAACCCAAACATCCTTCTCCAAACAAATTGGTGTAAATCAGATAGGAGAACCTGGTCCTTTAGCCACATAAGTAATTTGTGGTCACTGCACAGGTGCCCTGAGAACTGCCTCCTATATACCGACATTTGCAGCTCTTCTTTTGCTTAGCCGGCCTGGCACAACGTCACATATTTTTCACGCCAACATGATGACATTGCGCTAGGACAGCTAATCAAAAGGAGAATGATGCTGGGAGGTAGGAGGAAGTTCTTAAGGCTCATGTCCAGAAGCCACAAATTACTAACATGGTCTAGGTCCTGGGAATCAATTTACACCAACTATACACAGAAATCAACCAGAAGGACAGGCAAGAAGTTAGCCAATGAAGACACACAGGACAGAGAAAATGAATACCATAAGAACAGGACCATCACTGGATTTAGGAGGAAATTAATTGCCTCGAAAAACTGCATTAGGTACGTAATATATGACAATGCGACTGCAGGGATTTTATAGGCTGATGAGAAGTGAGCACCAAAGTCACCTGTGTTAATGGAGCCGTATAGTACTTCTATAGGAGTAGCAAAGAGCATGTGTGACCAATATTTCCATACATTGGGACTCTCAATCTCATCTCTTGTGTTGGTCCCAGCAGTTGGACCCTCAGAAATCTTAAATTTATTATCTAAACTGTGGATAGGTGCTAAATGTTTTTTATAGAACATCCCCTTTAGGCAATAAAAGCCACTGTTAATAGAGAGAAGTACCTATGTACTTACCTCAGATGGCAGAAAAAAATAATAGGAGACCCATAACATCGCTTGTAGCAATATCAGCCATGATCTACGCAACAACTAAGAGATTCAGATTTGACTTTGGGTATGTTCACACTTATATTACAAAACATGGAGTTTAGCATTTCAAATCCAATTACAATCCACATTACATGCCCCAGTATCATGTAATGTGATTGTTGAAGACTTGGGTTGTCATTGCACCCAGGGGTCTACTGAACACCTGAGTTGCATCCATCTTGGCGCTTCTTTGAAGTACAGCCATGAGCATAGCTTCATAGAAGACTGTTTTTTTTCCACTCAATCCCAAAATATTTAAGTATTGGGATATGTAGTACAAGCGGTTAAATCCCCTATGGGGACTAAAAGATCTTATTCCATGAGGACTAAAAATTACAGTGTAAAGTAAAATAAAGAGTTTTTACGAATATAACAAAAATAAATCAAATCATACCCTTTCTTTTCCAAAGTTAGAAATTAAGAAATTATTTTTTTAAAAAAAGGATATTTGGTATTGTCTTTTGTATGAAAGTCAGATCTCTAAAAATATAAATCTATTTAACCTACAAATTCACAAACATTTCCGGTTTCCATTTGCAAAACCTCTGCCAAAATAGGAAAGAAAGTAATAGTCACATGTGTAGTAGTAAAGTCACATAAAATATCCAGTATGTAAGAACAGGCAGAGGGATTTGAACCTTTAGGCTCTGTTCTCACTAGAAAAAGGATTTTTTTCAAGAAATTTCTCGAGAGTCTGAAAGATTAGCGCACTTGCGGTTAAAAAGCGCACCAAAAACCGCATGCATTTTTACCGCATTTTTGTGCGTTTTTGGTGACGTTTTTCCGCAGGTTGGTCCCTGCGGTTTTTTACCACTATCTATGGTAATAAATGCAGGTACCTGCAGAAAAGAAGTGACATGCTCATTCTTTTTCTCAAGAAGTTCTGCAGAAAGAATGTTCTTGAGAAAAAAACGCAGTGTGCGCACAGCTAAATTTTTCCATAGGTTTTGCTGGGGAATGTCTGCAGAAAGGTTACAACCATTTTCGAAATTTTTGCAGCAAAAACGCAAAAAAATGCGGATAAAAACGCAGTGTGTGAACAAGGCCTTATAGTTTTTGACAGAGTTTAGATTGGAATACATTTTTATCTCCTGGAGTACCCCTTTAAATACTCTTGACCATTACTGTATGTTGTATAGATACCATCTATATTTTTGTCTCTTTTTCAGTGCATCAAATACAACTTTTTATACATAGCTTACAGACACTTTAGCATATGAGCATGTGGGTAAGAGCAACCACCTCCTACATACACACAAAAGCAGCATGTCATCATTCATTTAACAGAATACCCTGTTGATTATTATTATATAGAAATGTGCCGCTCTGGCGCAGACCGGGGTGGTCGTGGCTCGAGGGGTCCGTAACCTAGGCTCGGCACTCACTCCGATCCTTGAAAAGGGATTATTTACAGGGGAGCAGTTTTTAACGCCACCTGCGGGTTGCGGTAATGGGAGTACCGCCGCTGCTGTAAGGAGTACCGGGGTAGATGGTGTGGAGCAGCAAGGTGTCAGTCCCTCCGCAGGTAGGGAAGGCCCCGGCCTCTGGGGTTTTTGGTGAGATGTTTGGGAGCACAGGGTGCAGGGGAACCAGGGTACTCACTGTGGGTAGTCGTGGTGCAGAATGAGGATTATAAAGCAGACGCTCACACTGAAGATAAACCAAAGACTCTTGTGCATCACAGTTTCTACAGGGGAGCCCGTCCAGGTGTCCGCTCCCACCGGTGTCACTGGGTATTCCGGAGCCGCCTCCATGCACAAGTTAGTTAACTGTGTGGCCCCTTGGCGTGAAGCTTTTGGGGCCCCGCTCACTATATTTGTAATGTAGCGGTGCTCTTGATGGCTGGCACTTGGGATTTTAGTGGACCACGTTACTGGAAAGCCCTATCCCCCGTGGTGTGCTGTCGCCTTCAATCTCTGAGCTCCTAGGGAAGTTCATAAAGAGACTCTCCCTCTCAGGTTAATTATCAGGACGGATGAACCTGCTCCTGACCTAGGGTCCTGTACCCCGTCGTGCTCGGTACCAATCAGTTCTTTTGGATTTCTGATGCCGACAGTCCTCCTAGACTATGTCCGTCGCACCCTTCCAATCTCGCCGCCACCGGTCCCCGACTCCTCTGGTCCCGGACCACCGTCTGTGACCCAACCGTGGTCTAGCTCCCCGAAAGCTACTACCCCAGCTCCTCACTCATTGAGGGCTCTCACTAAACTCCTCGACTTGACTGACTAGAACTTCTCTCCCACCAGTCTTCCTCACCCCTAGGTGAGTGACCTTATTCCGCTTAACCAACCCACTGGTGTGTCTGACAGGTTGTGATGTGAGGTGTGATTAGGATTTGTGCTGATGTTAGTGACACCGGCTTCTTAAGCACCTGGAACCAGGGAGGGTGGATCCTGCACCCTTGGTAAGGATTGCAGTACCCTGTGGCACCATGATATATTCAGGGGTGCCACAGAAACATAGGTACATTTGTGAATGAAGGTAATGTAATATTCAGCTTGTAGCTGAAGTCTAGATTGGCAGCATTCCCAGTTGTCCATGACCTATAAAAACTTTAATTTAATAAATGTTTCAAGTTCTTCTGAATCCTGAGGTTTACAATTTCCTGAGTAAATAAATGATATGCAGCCAAGGATAAGCGTCATCTCTGACCAAAGTCTTTTACTTGTTATTCGTTTTAATAGAAGGGACAGTCCATTATCTATAAACTGGTTATCGCTTTTGATCACTTTCCAACTTCGATTTGATTATGCTTTCTCAGCCCGTCTTAATCTGTCTCTTGGAGTCTAGCCAGTTTTCAATTAGGTGTGGGGAGTAATGGCCCATTTAGGAGAGCCAATAATTGGTCAATGAGCGTACATAGGAATGCTTGTTCACACACAGGTGGACACACAATTGGTGCAACCTGTGCAGCCGCACTGGGGCCAAGGGGTAAGGAGGCCTATTTCTACCTCCAAAGCAGGTTCTTGCACTGGGGCCCGCTGTGTCTGTGTCTGCTCCTGCGTTTACGATGAACAAAATGATCATACTTCGAGCGCGATGATTTTTTATGCATGCATCATAATTATCAGGAACACATCGCCCCATGTTATCAGGATATGTCCTGCCAATAACATGATGTAATACATCATATTAGTGATTGTTCAGTCTCCATTACTGTGTAAACAAGCCAGTAAACAATCGCTTTGTATACATCTGATCTGCAGTCCTCTAGTCAGCAACGTATCTCTGAAGTTCACTGTCTGATTCTTTGGTTTTCTTCAAAGTGCTTAATCCTTTTCCCTATGGGAGAGGAGACGGGAGGCCCTCATACAGGTGAAATGGTTTGTTCCTCTTAAATTGCCAGATTTAGCCAACTTTTTTTGTAACATATGGGGGTCTCAAGATGGGACTAATAGAGACTTTAGAGTTACCAGTGTGCTAAAAAGCAAAAATGTTAAATGTGAATAAAGAGTGTGAAATCATTTTACAGATGTATTTAAAGATCTCACTTTAAGACAGATTAATTTATTAACTAAAAATGGTGACGTTGATGAAGCAACTTCTATAATGAGAAGGAACCTGACCTTGCATTACTAGTGCCACCAATTCCTCAGAGGGTTCTAATTGTGAGATTCTATAATTCTCCTACTATTTATGCCAGTTAGGGGGGTATCTTGAAGCTCTTGATGCCCCCCCTACCATGCTCTATATAAACTGTGTGCAGAATTATTAGGCAAATGAGTATTTTGATCACGATACTTTTTATACATGTTGTCCTACTCCAAGCTGTATAGGCTTGAGAGTCAACTACCAATTAAGTAAATCAGGTGATGTGCATCTCTGTAATGAGGAGGGGTGTGGTGTAATGACATCAACACCCTATATATTATTAGGCAACTTCCTTTCCTTTGGCAAAATTGGTCAGAAGAGAGATTTGACGGGCTTTGAAAAGTCCAAAATTGTGAGATGTCTTGCAGAGGGATGCAGCAGTTTTGAAATTGCCAAACTTTTGAAAAGTGATCACCGAACAATCAAGCGTTTCTTGGCAAATAGCCAACAGGGTCGCAAGAAGCGTGTTGAGCAAAAAAGGCACAAAATAACTACCCATGAATTGAGGAAAATCCAGCGTGAAGCTGCCAAGATGCCATTTGCCACCAGTTTGGCTATATTTCAGAGCTGCAACGTTACTGGAGTATCAAAAAGCACAAGGTGTGCCATACTCCGGGACATGGCCAAGGTAAGGAAGGCTGAAAAACGACCACCTATGAACAAGAAACATAAGATAAAATGTCAAGACTGAGCCAAGAAATATCTTGAGACTGATTTTTCAAAGGTTTTATGGACTGATGAAATGAGTGACTCTTGATGGGCCAGAGGCTGGATCAGTAATGGGCAGAGAGCTCCACTCCGACTCAGGCGCCAGCAAGGTGGAGGTGTGGTACTGGTATGGGCTAGTATTTTCAAAAATGAACTTGTGGGACATTTTCGGGTTGAGGATTGAGTGAAACTCAACTCTCAGACCCACTGCCAGTTTCTGAAAGACAACGTCTTCAAGCAGTGGTACAGGAAGAATTCAGTATCGTTCAAGAAAAACATAATTTTTGTGCAGGACAATGCTCCATCACATGCATCCAACTACTCCACAGCGTGGCTGGCCAGACAAGGTCTAAAAGATGAAAAAATAATGACATGCCCCCCTTGTTCACCTGATCTGAACCCCATAGAGAACCTGTGGTCCCTCATAAAATGTGAGATCTACAGGGAGGGAAAACAGTACACCTCTCGGAACAGTGTCTGGGAGGCTGTGGTGGCTGCTGCACGCTATGCAGAATCTATGGATGGTAGGCTATTGAGTGTCATCATAAAGAAAGGTGACTATATTGGTCACTAATTTTTTGGGGTTTTGTTTTTGCATGTCAGAAATGTTTATTTCTAAATTTTGTGCAGTTATATTGGTTTACCTGGTGAAAATAAACAAGTGAGATGAGAATATATTTGGTTTTTATTAAGTTGCCTAATAATTCTGCACAGTAATATTTACCTGCACAAACAGATATCCTCCTAAGATAGCCAAATCTAAAAAAACTTCAACTTCCAAAAATATTAAGCTTTGATATTTTTGAGTCTTTTGGGTTGATTGAGAATATAGTTGTTGATCACTAATAAAAAAACCCCTCTAAAATACAACTTGCCTAATAATTCTGCCATGGTGTACAGTATTGATTTTGTCTCATGTCACCCTTAGCTCCGCAGACACCAAAGCCCAGGTGAACGGCTATCCTTGTTTCCCCTATAGATGCCATCCAGATGCCAATTAACTTTAAATTTCTTTTATTTATTTCTTTCAGCTGCATTTGCTTTTGTTGTATTAAAAGAAGGAACTACAGTCAGTGAAAAAGCCATAATAGAGGATCTGAAAGCTATAGTGGCCACAAAAATAGCAAAGTACGCCATACCTGACCATATCCTGGTAAGTTACATTTAGAAAGGAAGTTTTGGGCTAGATGATCCAAATTCAAAATTTTATGAACTGTTGATTTACGTCAGATTGTCAATGGGTTTAATTAGGTTTTTGGGTACTGCATAATTCAAGGTGAAAAGTTAGAATGGTGGAATATTATACGTTTTTGTAAAGAGACCAAGGGGAAAATACTTAAGGGTATTGCATGGGAAGAATGGCTGATGATGATGCTTCTTCTCTGGAGAGCTGAGACGTCCACACATAACTTTTGTGAAATGGTCTCAATTCCAGGCAGACCTCCAATGTAATCTGTGTGTGTGTGTGTGTGTGTGTGTGTAGGTGGGGAAAAGGGCTGGTGTACACAGCCTAAATAACTATCTGACCTGCTAATGATCATGGCTGGCTACTGATAGGGTCTTGCACTTCATCCAGGGTTGAGGGCCACAAAAGTTACATGCTGTTTTTATGTTGCCTCCCAGGCAGTGAGTGTTTCAAAATGGTGCCCTCCATGCAATACCATCATGGATTGGGAGCTTGTCCTGCCTCTACATTTTTCCAGGGTGTGTTAAATGGTCAGGGTTCATCCACTGTTGGTCTGGTATATGAGGCTAAAAACAATGCAGCTGTACCGCCCCGCATCCTCGGCTGCGGCCGCCGAGCCGCTCGGATCCGTGCTCGCGTTCTACGGGTGGTGGCTCAAGCCTCTCACGGACCCGGGGGTCACGTCGCTCTGCAAGGGGGGTTGGCGTTACACACGGGGGATGCGGGTATTTGGTTTTGGGACGATTGTTCGTGACGCCACCCATGGGTTGTGGTGATGGTGGACACCACCACTGCGATGAAGGTACGGGGACTCCCGAGAGCGGTGTAGTGGCGCAGCTATGTGTTGACCCCTCCGTGGGTAGGGGATGTTGGTCCCGGGGCCCGGTGGTGCAAGGGCCGCGGTGCAGGGCGGTGCGGTGCCTGATGGCACTGGTGTACTCATGATTAAACCACACAGAGTCACTGGTAAACCAAACGAAGGTATGAATGGGGCCAGCACTTGGCTTCAGCTTCCTAGTCGGGTTGGCAATGTCCGCCTTTCTCCTGCACCTATGTTGTAGTTTGACCACTGTGCCTGAGCACTGGTAGTCTGCTCCCCGGCGTGTAGATGTCGGAGGAGCTCCTTTGCCCGCAGGCGCTGGCCCTTGGATCTCTGACCTTTGGCAGTGGCTACTATCCGGACGGGTTGGGCTGTTGCCTTCAAACAGGACTTTGGTGGGAATGAACCCCTGAGGTCCAGACTGCAATCAGTTAATTCGACTATGGTGGTGGCTTATAGCCTAGTTCGGGGTCTGAGTACCCTGCCTGGTGCTCCGGTATCCTGTTAGCTCCCCGGTTCGGTTCCAGCTGGCCACCACTCTGTCCCGGTCCCTCACGGTTCCGCTGGTCGTGTTCCCGGTCTCCTGCAGGCGGCCACTGCCGTCTGCTTGCCTGACTGTTTCACTCCACTGTACTGCACTCTACTGTGTGCTGACCTCCACTCCTAACTTCATCTCCTTGTGTTCTCTCTGCCTCAGGCCAGCAGACTCCTCGGGGGCGTGTCTTTCCACCTGACTCCGCCCACCTGGTGTGCCTGTCTAACACTGAGGGAGGCAATCAAGTCTTTATGGTTGACTGATGGTACCTTTCTAGTGTGGGGGTGTATGTGGTGATGTTGTGACCTGTGACCCCTGGGGTCCAGGGCGTCACATTCCCCCTTGTGTAATGCAGACCGTCCGCGGGCTGCTTTTCATTTCTTCCCTTATGGGAGGCACATCACTTGAACCGTTGCAAACGGGAAAACATTTTTAATAACATTAACGGGGACGGGTCCTTCCGCTTTCCCACCCAAGCAACCTGAACCTTGATGCTGCCACTAAGAAACAGGCAGCACCCCTTTTCCCCAGTCTGGAAAACGGGAACTGGCCTAGGCCACCCAAGCGGGAACGGGTACGGTGCTACGCACCCGGCAGTCCTTCAGAGGCCCCACGTCCAAGGGGACCCCTGACCCGGAGAATGGTCACTGGTCCCGGTGGTGACCGGACCCCAGCCTGCTCTGCTGCGGGTCCTTCCTCCAACCAGCCTCTCTGGGTACTGGCAATTGCGGGAAGGGGCAGTTGGGGACTATTTACAAACCCGATAGTTTTTGGGTGGCTTGCATGTTCTCAGCCTTGTCTTTGGGAAGGGAAATGGTGACAACATCAGTCCCAATGGGGACGGGCACTTCAGCAGCCAACGGGCTACCAGAAAATCAACTGTTGGTCCAAACGGGGACTGTCACTGTTGACAACGGGAGTCCGCTGCCTTATTTTAGGTCTCCTTCTTCATATTCCTCCTTCAGCTCCACATCGGGGCTATATGGCGGGGGAGGGGACTGGGGCCGCCCAGAAACGCCGCAGCTCGCCCTTCTTCTGACATCAACAGCGAACCAGCCCCTCTCCCCACAGTGGTGGGTGTAGGAGACCAGCTCACCGACTTTCAGGTCACGATCCAGGTGACCCAGGGGCAGGTGATGGTAAACATCCCTCCGGGAGAAAAAGACCTCGGCCTCCAGGCCCAGTTCGTATATGAACCCCCATCCACGCTGGGGGCAAAACCGCCGGACCTGGCCCTCGTAGGTCTGGCCCCGCACCCGGTATGTTGCATTCCGGAGATTCTCTTTTTCCCGGATGGTGCGGGCCAGTACTGCGGCCTTCTCCTTTTCACGGGCCTCAATCTCCCGGCCCGTCTGGTTCAGCTGCCGCTCCCAGTATGGGATTTCCGCATGCTCCTTCTGCGTGGGGGTCGGGCCCAGTCGGCGCTCCCCGATGCTGTCTACAACCGGCACCATCGGTGTTGGGGAGCCCCGCTGTGTCGCGGCCTGTCTTGCTGCCTTGCAGCGACATCCCTCCTCTGCCTCAGCCAAGGCCTGGAGCTTGGGAGCGGCCAGCCTCACCTTCCGGGCCTCCTGCCGGTCAGCGTTCAGCATTCTTCGGGCCGGGTGAACTGCTGGGGCCTCTTCGGGCGTGGTCACTTCCAGGACCTGCGGCTCCTCACGGGAAACGGGCACCTTCCAGGGCAACGGGATCGGTGTCGACTGGGCAAGCGGCTGTCCGTGGGCCACGTCTACAGGCCTGTGCTCGCGGGCAGGTACGGGGGAACCCGCTGCCGGTGTCGGGGGCAACGGACCGATCGGTGGAGCAACAGCGACCGGTATGGGCGGTGGGGGACGCAGCAGGGTGAGTGGGAGCAGACCGGGTCCCTTGGCAGCAGTAGCCGTTCCCTCTGGGACATAGGGACGTGGGTCGCTTACCCGCTCCTCCAACACTGCCTCCACCTCACGTGCCCGCACGGCCGCAGCTACCTCCTCCATCTCGGCCACCCATCCTTCCACGAGGAGCTGGACTTGGGCCTGCAGACGGCGCCTCATCTGCGCTGTCCGGGCTTCCACCCACGCCGCTGTTCCGGGCGTGGGCTCCGGGGCTCCAGGCTTGCTAGACGGGGCGGACATGCTTCTTGCTCGGGATCCAGGAACAAGACGGGTGCAGAGTCCTGGCGTCCCTGCTTCTCATCCCCGAGATCACATGAGGCCAGCTCCTCGCCCGCCCCCCTTGTTTTTTCTACAGTACTTCTCTCTTTGGGGGCGGGGCTTTACTTTCGCGCCTCCACTGCTTGGGGAAGACGACTCGAGCGGGAAACCTTCGCGCCCAAGATGGCGGATCTTCAGATTTTTCAGCGAGACGCCGCTGACGGGGATTACAAGACGCACTTCTACCGGTAAGTAGACTGGTTCTATCCTGTTCGTGACGCCAGAAGAGTCGATATGTACCGCCCTGCGGCCTCGGCTGCTGCCGCCGAGCCGCTCGGATCCGTGCTCGCGTTCTACGGGTGGTGGCTCGAGCCTCTCACGGACGTGGGGGGTCACGTCGCTCTGCAAGGGGGGTTGGCGTTACACACGGGGGATGCGGGTATTTGGTTTTGGGACGATTGTTCGTGACGCCACCCACGGGTCGTGGTGATGGTGGACACCACCGCTGCGATGAAGGTACGGGGACTTCCGGGAGCGGTGTAGTGGCGCAGCTAGGTGTTGACCCCTCCGTGGGTAGGGGATGTTGGTCCCGGGGCCCAGTGGTGCGAGGGCCGCGGTGCAGGGTGCAGGGTTGCGGTGCAGCGCGGTGCGGTGCCTGATGGCACTGATGTACTCACGATTAAACCACACAGAGTCACTGGTAAACCAAACGAAGGTATGAACAGGGCCCGCAGCTGGCTGCAGCTTCCTAGTCGGCTTGGCAATGTCCGCCTTTCTCCTGCACCTATGTTGTAGTTTGACCACTGTGTCTGAGCACTGGTAGTCCGCTCCCTGGCGTGTAGATGTCGGAGGAGCTCCTTTGCCCGCAGGCGCTGGCCCTTGGATCTCTGGCCTTTGGCGGTAGCTACTATCCGGATGGGTTGGGCTGTTGCCTTCAAATGGGACTTTGGTGGGAATGAACTCCTGAGGTCCAGACTGCAATCAGTTAATTCGACTATGGTGGTGGCTTATAGCCTAGTTCGGGGTCTGAGTACCCTGCCTGGTGCCCCGGTATCCTGTTAGCTCCCCGGTTCGGTTCCGGCTGGCCACTACCCTGTCCTGGTCCCTCACAGTTCCGCTGGTCGTGTTCCCGGCTCCTGCAGGTGGCCACTGCCGTCTGCCTGCCTGACTGTTTCACTCCACTCCACTGTACTGCACTCTACTGTGTGCTGACCTCCGCTCCTAACTTCATCTCCTTGTGCTGTCTCTGCCTCAGGCCAGCAGACTCCTCGGGGGGCGTGTCTTTCCATCTGACTCCGCCCACCTGATGTGCCTGTCTAACACTGAGGGAGCCAATCAAGTCTTTATGGTTGACTGATGGTACCTTTCTAGTGTGGGGGTGTATGTGGTGATGTTGTGACCTGTGACCCCTGGGGTCCAGGGCGTCACACAGCCATCCAAAAAAAACAGATTGTAGCCTAAGCAGGATTACGTACAGTGGCTGTGCAGTGCTGCATCTAGTGAGGAGAACCAACTAGGCCAAGGAGAGACTACATTGGTGAAGACAGTGTAAGACTACATTGGGGTAGAAGGCTCACAGAGATGCTCTGCTGCAGACTATTAGTGAGAGGGAGTCTATCTTTGAAGTGATCAGATGGAGTAATGTAAATACTGGAGCTTGACGTAAACATGTTCTTATTCCGGTGCCAGGCAGAGCTCTCTGCTCAATTATTTATGATGTGGTCATGGGGGCCTCTGGTAATGCCAGTTCTCCCTTACTTAGTTATATAGTTACATAGGTTGACAAAAGACCTAGGTCCATCTAGTTCAACCTTCCGCAACCATTATAGATTTTGTCATTGTCTTTTATAACCGACAATGTTGTGTGTACTGAGAAAATCATCCAGCCCTAATTTAAAAGCTGTTATAGTATCTGCCATTATCTTGTGGTAGGGCAGTCTACAGTCTGACTGCTCTGACTGTAAAGAACCTTTTCATATTTAGCTGCCGGAATTGCTTTTCTTCCACTCGCATTGAGTACCCTCTGGTCCTTAGTATTGTCTTTGGAAGGAATAAGTCAAGGACCACACATGTATTTATACAAATAAATGAGATCTCCTCTGATCTAAACAGATCTAAGCTAAACAAATCTAACTTTTTCAACCTCTCATCATATAGGAGGTCTTCCATTCCTTGTAGTAGTCTAGTTACCCACCTTTGAACTGACTCTAACTTTTGAATGTCCTTTTTAAAATGTGGAGCCGAAAACTGGATCCCATATTCCAGATATGGTCTTACAAGTGATTTATAGAGGGGTAACAATACGTTGGGTTCACGGGATCTAATCTCTCTTTTTGTACACCCTAGAATCTTGTTTGCTTTAGCAGCTGCTGCTTGACTTTGAGTGCTGCTGCTCAGCTTATTTGTTGTGAGAATACCCAAGTCCTTCTCCTGTTCTGTAGTCTCGAGTTTCCTTCCATTTAATGTATACGCAGCTATAGGATTACTCCGTCCTAGGTGCATTACTTTACATTTATCAACATTAAATCTCATTTGCCAAGTATCTGCCCATTCTGACATCTTATCCAGATCTTTTTGTAATATTGTACTATCAAGTTTTTAATATCCTACATAGTTTTGTGCCATCAGCAAAAACTGACATTTTACTATCAATCCCATCCACAAGGTTATTAATAAAGAGATTAAAAAGAATTGGTCCTAGCACAGATCCCTACGGCACCCCACTGCTGACTATTGCCCATTTAGAGAATGCACCATTTATGACTACTTTTTGTTTCCTATCTTTTAGCCAATTCCTTAGCCAGTTACATATAGTTTCCTGTAGTACTTGCTTCTGGAGCTTCAGTATAAGGCTATGTGCACACGTTGTGTAGTGTCCATGCTGAAAAATCTGCAGCGATTTGGCAGTGCATGTGCACTTCAAATTGCTGCAGAAATACTGTGTAATGGATGCAGTGTGTCTGCAGAATAGATGTCGATATCATGAGCTCTGGATGCTGCCTCTCCCATAGACAGAGTGGGAGCTGCATCCAAAGCGCACCAAATAAGTGACATGTTACTTTTATGAGTCCAGCGATTTGGATCAAAATTTCAGCATGGAAATTGCTGCGCTCTCAAACGCAACGTGCAGATGGATTATGCACAATCTTCATAGATTCTGCTGGGGACACAGGATGCATGCGTTTATGTTGCAGTGCAATATGCAGCATAAACGCGTGATATTTCGCAATGTGCACACATAGCCTAAAGGTCCAGTCACACTAAGCAACTTACCAGCGATCCCAACAACGATAGGGATCGCTGGTAAGTTGCTAGGAGGTTGCTGGTGAGATGTCACACTGCGACGCTCCAGCGATCCCACCAGCAACCTGACCTGGCAGGGATCGCTGGAGCGTCGCTACACGAGTTGCTGGTGAGCTCACCAGCAACCAGTGACAAGTCCCCAGCGCTGCGTGGAAGATGCTGCGCTTGGTAACTAAGGTAAATATCGGGTAACCAACCCGATATTTACCTTGGTTACCACCGCACGGAGCTATACGTGCAGAGAGCAGGGAGCAGCGCACACTGAGCGCTGGCTCCCTGCTCTCCTAGTTACAGCACACATCGGGTTAATTACCCGATGTGTGCTGCAGCTACATGTGCACAGAGCAGGGAGCAGCGCACAATGCTTAGCGCTGGCTCCTTGCTCTCCTAGTTACAGCACACATCGGGTTAATTACCCGATGTGTGCTGCAGCTAAATGTGCACAGAGCAGGGAGCAGCGCACAATGCTTAGCGCTGGCTCCTTGCTCTCCTAGTTACAGCACACATCGGGTTAATTAACCCGATGTGTGCTGCAGCTACATGTGCACAGAGCAGGAGCCGGCACTGACAGTGAGAGCGGCGGAGGCTGGTAACAAAGGTAAATATCGGGTAACCAAGGACAGGGCTTCTTGGTTACCCGATGTTTACATTGGTTACCAGCCTCCGCAGAAGCCGGCTCCTGCTGCCTGCACATTTAGTTGTTGCTGTCTCGCTGAAACACACAGCGATCTGTGCTTCACAGCGGGACAGCAACAACTAAAAAATGGCCCAGGACATTCAGCAACAACCAACGACCTCACAGCAGGGGCCAGGTTGTTGCTGGATGTCACACACAGCAACATCGCTAGCAACGTCACAAAAGTTGTTCGTTAGCAGCGATGTTGCTAGCGATGTTGCTTAGTGTGACGGGGCCTTAAGGCTATTATGTGGTACAGTATCAAATGCCTTTGCAAAGTCCAAATAAATCACATCAGCTGCATTACCAATATCCAGGTTTGCACTTACCCCCTCATAGAACCCCAACATGTTGGTTAGACACGACTTATCTTTCATGAATCCATGAGGGCTGTCAGTTATTATATTATTTTCTGCAATATATTTTTGCATGTCATTCCTTAAAATGCCCTCAAAAACTTTGCATACTACTGATGTCAGACTTACTGGACGGTAGTTGCCTGAATCCACCCTCTTACCTTTCTTAAATATTGGTACACATCAGCAATCCTCCAATCCTGAGGCACCAACCTTCAGACTATAAGATGCAAAAAAAATGTAAGCATAATTTCTTTTTCTTATTAATATGTTGGTGTTATAGCCCAAAAAGGATAAAAGCTGGTGTGTGTGTGTGTGTGTGTGTGTGTGTGTGTGTGTGTAGGTGGGGAAAGAGCTGGTGTACACAGCCCAAATAACCTAGCATTTCAACACCTTAGGTCCTCATGTCTTGCTCGACATTTTCTCCTTTTATTCCTGGTTTGTTTTAACATTTCTTCATCTGAAATGAAGATGGATATTCTTCTTTTGTTTTTGTATGATGAAACATAGTAATTATACATAACGTTCAAACTTTCTCTCCCCGGCAGATGGTGAAGCGACTTCCAAAAACACGTTCAGGAAAAATAATGCGGCGTCTGCTGAGGAAAATTGCTACTGGCTACACAGAAGATCTTGGAGACATAACCACACTGGAGGATCCAAGCATCATCGATGAAATACTGGAGGCATATGAGAAACTCAAGGCAGAGGAGACCGCCAAATAACAACCTGATAACTGTTGGCACTCGATATAAACATTAGAGTTATTGATTAAATCGCCTTCCAAATAATGAACAGATCAATTTTATTTTCGTCGTCACAAAGTTTTTGTAGAATTTTAATTGTACATACAGTCTGTAAAAAAAAATCATTAGCTACCTACTATAGAGTTCTGTAAAATAGCAGAAGACGATCAGGATAAATTGCGGTTCCTCTGAGCTGCCTCAATGAAACAGAAGGACTCCAAATGGATTAAATTGAAAATGGTGTATGTCTACGCGTTTCAAGGCAATCCAGCCCCTTCCTCAGGACAAAACCGTAGCATACAGCATACCCCTATTGTAGCCAGTTAAGACCCTGTTGCACTTTTTTCTGCCTTTGTTTTCTCTTATACCTATGAGCAGAAACATAAAGTCTAATTTATCATATGCCTTATCAGCAATAACAAACGCACCAACCAATGTCATATACAGCTATAACCAGCCACACTGAGCAAACAAAGACAATGGGGGCAGAACTGCTGGAATATGTAGCCATAAAACATTCTCTGGTTACAGTAAGCTGGAAGCAAGCAGAGCTGTTAGCAAGACAAGTAACTGTTATGGGGGCTATGGAAGACGAGGGACAACATCATGTTGCTCCATCCTTCTTATCAATGAGTACTGTGAACCTGCAGAAAACTCCCTTATGTTTTACAGGAGATGGAAGAGAGAGTCAACAACCACCAGAGTGGCCTGATATACGGAGGGCATTGTGACCTGAAGAGGAGGGGAGCCAGCACTGCCTATGAATGGCATGCAACAATGAAAACATAAAATAATAATATTCTTAAATTCATTCCGACTATAACAATTCAATGAGATTTTTTGCAAATGATTGATCAATGATTTGAGCCCCCCTGCCACGTCACGGCAATTCTCTATAGGGAGGTCCCTACACCTGGGCTGCCTTTATGCGCAGTTGTCAGTCCTTGCAGCATGGGAGCGGTTCAGACATGTCTCGGGTAAGTGGTGTTCTTATATGGTCCTGCTCATTATATGAGACCATATGGTACGATAATAAGTTATAACATAGTGTAGGGACCCCCCTATAGAGATTTGCCATGACGTGGCAGGGGGGGCTCAAATCATTGATCAATCATTTGCAAAAAATCTCATTTGAATTGTTACAGTAGGAATGAATTTGTGAATATTACACTTTTTATTTTTTCATTGTTTCATGTCATTCATAAGCAGTGCTGGCTCCCCTCCTCTTTGCATTGTGACCTGAACGAGCACAGAAGGGGATCTAAATACACTATAGTTACAGACCCTACATTGCTCTTAGTCTGCCCAACACAACTAACCAAATTTTACCAGGGTGCAATACTATTAAGAGTTGGAATCATCACATGGAATCAAATGCACCAGAGACGACTATATGAACCATAATCAGGCCTTAACATTGAGGACCAGGTATCTCATTCTGATGGACTGCCTTTAGGCATGTACATCTGAGGAAAAAGCTGTCCTTCAAAGTGCCTTCCAGATTCTAATGTTAATGACCCATCTTTCATGATACTTGTGTAATGTGAATGGGTGAGCGACTGAACGATGTGCCCAAAATCGTTTAGGCGAGCCAAATGAACTCAGTGGCGGCAGCAGACAACTGGAATGCTCAGTTCCAGAGCTGCTTGGTCTTCTGATAGCAGGCGTGGAATAGGAGGCCAATGTGTAGTACCCAGCCGAGGCCACTATTAGAAGGCAGAGCAGCTCCAAAACTGAGCATTTCCGACTGCCCGCTGGCGTTCCTGGGACCGAGAACAGCTGATTGGCGGGGGTGCAGTGTGTTGGACCCCAGCTTATCAGACATTGATGACCTATCCCAAAGATAGGCCATCAATGTAAAAGTAGTGGACAACCCCCTTCAACCATTTTATGCACAATTCTCATCCCATATGAATATTTGTCTTTCACCGTTTGCACGCCGTGTGTTACGATCTGATCCTTCATCGTTTATCCTGCTCATGTAAAAGAATCTTCACTGGGGTTGTCCAGAATTTGTTAAACAAATGGCCACAATGTTGGGTTTAAAGGGGTGGTTCACCCATATTTTTATTGTCTAGATCGATATTATATTGAGAAACAATGTTTCTCTCAAATACCTTATGTTGTCAATAGTGCCTGTGAGAGGCGCTATTGCAGACCGCTGCTCCCCGTCCAGTGACGTACCCGTCCAATGCTGCCACGTCACATCCGTGCGGCCGGCTACATTCTTCTTCCAGACTCTGAGCTGTGAGCGGCGTTTCACCGCTTGTCACAGCCCATCTGCTCCCCCCTCCTCCTCCCTCCTCCCTCCTAGCACAGCAGCACGACGCGTCTCCTGCTCCCCCCTCCTCCTCCCTCCTCCCTCCTAGCACGGCACATCTCCTGCTCCCCCCTCCCTCCTCCCTCCTCGCAGAATGCTGCAAGCAAGAGACGCGCTGTGAGGGAGGAGGAGCAGGGAGAAGATGGGCTCAGAACGCAGCCGGCCGCACGGATGTGACGTGGCAGCATTGGACGGGTACGTCACTGGACGGGGAGCAGCGGTCTGCAATAGCGCCTCTCACAGGCACTATTGACAACATAAGGTATTTGAGAGAAACATTGTTTCTCAATATAATATCGATCTAGACAATAAAAAATATGGGTGAACCACCCCTTTAAGTAAAAATAATTTCTTGCCTTGTAAATCCCCCACCATTCCATGCGGCAGCTGCGGTAGTCCCACATGTCTTTGTTGATTATGTGTATTTGTGACAGCTTCAGCTAATCAGTGGCCTCAACAGTCCTGTGCCATACATGCTACCGTCATCGCCAATGATTGGATGTAATTGTCGTCACTGGCGCATGGTCGTCACAAGATCACTGCATAACAATTTACAAAGACCAGAGGGACCATTAAATCAATAGCTTAGGAACAAAGAGGGAGTTTTAGCTAAATTATAGATATTTTCTTGATCACATTTCCTGCCTTTAAGAATTTTTTTTTATTTAAAGTTTGTATAAGCTCAAACTGTCTTTACTAAATTTTGGAAAAGGGTGCAAACATCACCGATCCATGGATACATTGGGTAATAGTTCAAGAGTATGTCAGCCTTGCTTAAAATGTGAAAATACCTAGAATCTCAATGTTTCAAGTCAAATTGTTTCATGTTTAAATGTGCCATGTCATATTATGTACAGAGCCTTAAAGGCACATAAAACAGTTATTTTTTTTGTTCCTATGTGTATCTAATAATACAATATAGTTTAATAATGAATACTGCTCTATTGCCAAAACTTCAGAGCCAGTGTCAGAATCGAGGAAGCTCCGTGAATACATATGTTCACCTTCCCCCTTCTCTCTGTGTTGGCACACAATGAAGGAGGCTGACCGGTTCACTTTTAAAGCCCCTTACACTATCTTTGCATCTTTGCTTCAATATTGCATAGAAGGGCTGGCTCAGCTATTGACCAAACCTGGTCATTGCCCATCTTTTGCATGTCACCAACATAAACAGAGATGGAAGGCGGAACAAATTTGGAAAGGGAAATTCCTGGACTCTGGCACTGAAATGGTTAATGGAGCAGTGTTAATATTTAATCTATAATAGTACTTTTTATTATTATATCCACAACCCCTTCAGCAACGTGAATCATGCACCATGGAAACGGTCAATAAATTATCATTTCGAAAATGTGGACGTCCTTTGGTGGCAATTTCCAATTTCCTTATGTCCAAAATTAGAAAATCTGAACTTAAAATGATTGGTAAAGTTACTAACAAAGCTATTCAATATTTTCTATTTTGTCACTGCAGTAAGGTGACAACACAGAAGTTCAACTTTATTAGTTAATCTGTCACACAGTTTTTTTTCTATAATTTATCCGTTAATTTAAAAATGAAAACCAGAATGATTGCATTCATTGTTACTATTGCAAAAATTTCTGCTGCAACAAAAACAGAAAATGACAATACCTTTGTAAGTAAAACTAAAATATATCCCGAATGATTTTTATTGAGGTCATTTCTGATTTATTAATATATAAAAATGGTGGAAATCTTTAAGATCATGAAGAATAGCAGCAGTATATGCCGCAAAGAAAGATGCACATGTAGAAGAATTTCTAATTGGATGAACTCATATAAAGTGACAATGCAGAGTAAAGAATAGGATTCAATCAGACCAACCCCTTCTAATTATTTGGATAGATATGGGTTGGATAGAAAGTAATATCCTAATATTGGGTTATAGAAATAGATCTCAATTCGCATTATTTTGAAAAGAGAAATGATCATTTTGTTTTCTCTTTTCATTTGTATAATATGCCAAAAAGATGTTGATCATGAACTAGAAATGAACACACTTGGACATTAACCAGATAAAATGCATCCTTTTTATGCATTTGTTGCTCACCTTGGGAAGCTATGGGACAACCGCACTTGTAGAGTTTATCCAGCTGCTGCTCCGCTGGTTGGAATAATCCAATACCAGTACACTTCAAAAATGTAGTCTGTATGCTGCGCTGCTGGTAAAGATATTTCAGGAAGCAGATGTATTAGAATCAATTGCAGGTCATGCTCAACGCGTTTCCAGGTCGAACCAACTGCTTCTTCAGGAGAACCACAATCATAAATCATAATTGTGTTTCTCCAAGAGAGCAAGAGGTTGGTTCGACCTAGAAACGCGCTGAGAATAAACTGCAGCTGAATCTTACATTGCTACATCCTGGAATTTGTTCACCCGCAGCGCAGCATACCAACACTATTTTTTTTAAAGTAAAATTATGTTTGCTATTTTATTGCATCAATGTAGAATTCTATTGGTTGGAAAGGTCAAAGAGTTCAGGTAAAATGAATTTTCAATAAAGTATATTTACTGTTACTATTTCTATGTGTTATTTTTTTTTCTCTATGAGAGGTAATGTGACATCACACACTGTGTAATGGGTTTTACTCACTCATGCGAGGTAGACTCAGGAACATACTATCTCTTTACAAGTACAGACGATTTAGTAAATCAGCATATACCTCTCCATAAACGCAAACACAGTACCTCTTCCAGCTTAAAGGCACACACACGGATTTCAGGGTTTGGATACGCCTCTCCACGGACGTATTCTGCTGATCAGATGAAGCAAACCCTCTTTTCCTAGGGAGTCCCTTCAGAGAGGTTACTGTTCCTCTATTCTGAGTCCAGTAGTCTCTTCACTCTCTCAGAGGCTGCTCCTGAGATACCCGGATTTCTAGTCCGTAATGTTCGCGGTACGCCCACAGAGGAGGTATAGCAACCTTCAAACACTCACAACTGATTGAAGTGAACCCTCCCCTTCCTCAGCTGGGGTTCCTTCCAGAGTCTTCAACTTCTATGAGCTTAGCAATAGTGATGGGCGATCCCGACCTGTAAAGATCGGGGATCGTACCGATCACATAGTGATTGTGTACATGATCCTGATCACGAGCTTTCCTGGGAAGTTCGTGTTATAGATCAGATCAAGATCGGTTCCAGGGGCTGTAAAAAAAAAAAAGAACATTATTAAAAAACATAATGATCATACTTCCAGGTCCCCCGACGCGTCCTGCAGACTCTGTCTCCCTGCCACTTTTGCTTCCGAGTTCGATCATTGCTGTACCTCTGGTAATCAGCACTGACTTACAGGACCTTCAATGACGTCATAGTCATGTGACCAATCAGGTGTGAATGTTATACAGACACTGGCTTACAGACTGGTCAAGGGACTATGACGTCATCGAAGGTCCTTTTAACTGAACTTTGACTGTCACTGTGCGAGTGTCACATCACGGTGCACAATCTCCCCACAGAAGCAGGTCGGATACATATATTTCCATGCAGCTGAGCCGCTCCTGTCCGGAGGTTGTCAGGCCGTGCAGGGTGATGCCAATGTGAGACTACACGAGTCATACCCTCAGTGTCAGCCTGCTTCACGCTCTGTACAGAGTGTTGTAGCAGAGCTAACAATGCTCTCTGCTTCTCACTGTGAATAGACTATCTGTACAGAGTGATGAAGCAGAGTTGACATTGCTGTCCCTGTGGATTACATGGGAGTAAGGATTGTTTTTATAATAAAGATGGAGTCTCTAAATGTTTATTTTGTTTTATTTGTAATAAAAAATCTTTTTTCTCTGTGTTGTTTTTTTTTTTTTTTACTGTTTCCTAGAAATTCATGGTGGCCGTGTCTAATGTGGCATGACACCATGAATTTCGTGCTTAGTACCATCTGAGAATACAAAGCTGATATTAACCCCTTTATTACCCAGCGTGCCACCGCCACCAGGGCAACTGAACGAGCCAGGTATAGCGCCTGGAAATGGCGCTAAGAAACAACGCGCCATTTCCAGGGGCGACTGTGGGCTGCGGAGAATCCCAGCTGCCAGCTGCCTGGCTTTACCTGACTGGCAATCAAAATACGGTGGGAGCCCACGCATTTTTTTTATTATTTTTTAAATAATTAAAAAGAATTAATGGGCTTCCTGTATTTTGATCACCAGCCAAGGTAAAGCCAGGCAGATGGGGATGGTAGCCCGTAGCCGTCCGCTTTATCTGCGCTGAGAATCAAAAATACCACTGAGCACTATGTCATTTTTTTAATGATTTATTTTTATACAATTTTATATTGTGTACCTACTGTATATGTACAGTATATACAGCTCTGGCAAAAATTAAGAGACCACTGCAAAATTTTCAGTTTTTCTGATTTTTCCTCTTTATAGGTATATTTTTGAGTGAACTGTAAATTGTTGTTTTATTCTATAAACTACTCACAGGGATCCGTCGCCAGTTTTGGAATGCTCCTGCTTTTGATTCTGCTGCTTCATTTGATGCATTGTCAACAAAGTACAGTGGAAGAGTAGAAGCTGCTCTGTCAAAGTGACATTGCTGGAAGATGCAGAATTGATGGTAGGAGTGGTCCGTAATCGCTCTGAGCCAGCAGAGATTGGTGTCAGGTTGAATAGTAAGTAGTTAGCAATTACCTGCCTATACGTTCTTAGGGAAAGGAAAGAGGGAAAATCTAGCTCACCCACCGACTCAATAGAAGCAAGAGAAATCCGTTAGACAAAACGTGAAGATTCAATGGATATGAAAAAAGTTCCAGCTTCTTAAGTAATCCAATTGCATAGTCTGTCCACTTTGTCTTGTATGAATATATACACTGTCATGGTTCGCCTCCCCGTCCACATGGCTAGGGGGCGGAGCCTTCTCCCGGGCCTCACTTCCGGACCCTGTATGCTTTAAAAGCTGACATTTCCAGTGAACCAGCGCCGGCTATAAGCTTAGCACTGCTTTGCCTGTGATTGCTGGTCCTGTGAGTGATATCCTGATCTGTCTGTTCCTGTGCCCCCGTGCCCTTGTCTGTGTTCCGTCCCCTGGTCATCCCTTCTGTCCTTTGTCCCCTCTCCTATTTCCCCACTCGGTTGCTTCCTCCGGTACTGACCTTGGCCTGACTTTGACTCTGCTTCTACTCGTTCCTCCGGTCCTACTTCTGCCCGTACGGTGTTTGACCCAGCCTGCTTGACTATTCCTTGCATGCTCTGCAGCTCTGCTTCTCAGCTGTGCTTTGAGGCAGTGTATGAGAATGCTGTGTATTCACTTCCTGGTTCTCATTGCTCTGTGTAGTGTCTTCTGCTGCAGAGCTCTGGCTCCCCCTGGTGGCAGCATTACATACATGGTCATTTTCATGAATAGTGAGCTTGAAAAAGAATGCATGTTGGTGTTCGAAACTATTTGCTTTTTTTTTTTTTTAAACATCTTTTTATTGAATTTTAACCGAATTTCTTTTACAATCTGCTCTTATACAACATGACATTATAATCAAAACAGTCCCGCCCACCCCTCCCCCCGCTCTGTGTGCGACCAGAAGCAACTTAAAATGGTAACTTATGTAATTGGTATGTGTCCATTGAGCAGTTCAAGAAGGTACCAAGAGGTCTGTCCAAACTGAGATTTAAGTCTATGCTTAAGCACTGTAGCCAAGTTAGGTATAAATAAAGACCATGTTTCAAAGAAACGCTTAGTCAGCTTCTCCTTATTCGACAGTGCATCCAGCCAGTCCATTTTGAATATGAACATTAGTTTTGTTTGGATAAACGCTAGAGAGGGTGCTTCAGGATTTACCCAGAGATGTAGGATACTTTTCCTAGTGGCCGAGGCCCAAATAGTTAACATTTCCCTGGTACCTCTCGGAAGACTTTGTTGAGCCTCCTCCAACATGTTAAAAATCGCCCACTGTGGTGTCAGAGCAAACTGAATATTGTATGTGTTTTGTAAGACTGAGTGAACGCTTCTCCATACTCCCTGTATCTGAACACAGTCCCATAAGTGGTGAAACAGGTCAGTGTCTCTTATGCCACATTTAGAACAAGAGTATAAGGCATTTGTGTCCATTTTTGATTGAATATTTGGAGTAATGTATGCTCTATGTAGAATCATCAAGGCCATATCTGTGTAGCTACTGGACAACAGAAATTTACGTTGCAACAGCGTGGCTTGTAAAAAATCCTTTACCTCGAACTCTGGCATGTCTACCTTCCATTTTGCTGGACCTGTTGTTTTCCCCTCCCATGTCCAAACTGTTCGCAACATTGAATAAACCTGACTAGTCGAGGACGCCTGGCTTCTTGCCCTCCTAAGAAAGTTATCCACACTTCCTCCAAGATCTCCCTTTGGCTTGTCAACAAGATATTTTTGTGCCAAGCTACGCGCCTGAAGAAAAAGAAAAGGCTGACCCACAAAAGCTGGAAATCGGTGTGCCGCCTTCTCGTAAGAAAGCAACGACCAATCAGGCTCCATTAGATCTGCAGCATAAGCACAACCCTGCATTGACAATGTTTCATAAATCCTCGGAGGGCGACCCTGGAGGAATCTCGGATTTCCAATAAAGGGTTGAAATGGGGAACTTGAAGTGTTAGTTTTACCAAGTTTCCTCACCTTCCTCCACGTTTGTATAGTATGCCATAGTGTTGGATGATCCCTAACCTCACTCGGTATTTCCTCGTTCCCTAAATGCAGCAATGCTGTTAACGAGACTTGTGAACATAGCTGTTGTTCCAATTGTACATTGGCAAAGTGAGATACTCCTCGCACTCAGTCCACCACATATCTAAAATTTGCTGCTAGATTATATCTGCCCAGATCTGGAAGATTTATGCCCCTGCCCCTTTTGGTAATTGAAGCTTGATTAAGCTGATCCTAGTACGCCCCTTGTGCCCCCAAATGAATTTTCCAAAGGATGAATTTAGTATCTTAATATCTGATTTGCGTAGAAGCAATGGGAGAGTCTGAAATAAGAACATTATTTTGGGGAATGCTACCATTTTAATTAAGTGACATCGGCCCGAAAAGGATATTTTCAGATGTTTCCAAGATTGGAGTAGATGTATTAATGAATTTATAAGAGGCTTATAATTAATTTGATATAGTAACAAGGGGTTTTCTGGGAGCTGAATCCCCAAATATTTAATGGACCTGGTACACCACAGGAAGGGAAATAAGTTATCAATTTTACCCGATTTGTACATTGCCAATGCCTCAGTTTTTTTGTAATTTACCCTGAAGCCTGAGGCCTTTCCAAAATTATTCAATGTGTTCATTATCTCTGGAATCGCTTGAGAGGGATTGGCAATAAACAATAAAATATCATCGGCAAAAGCCAAAAGTTTAATTGTTGTCCCACCGACTCTCATGCCCTGAAATATTGCTAAATTATGTAGGGTCCTCAACATTGGGTCCAGAGCCAAATTAAACAATAAAGGTGACAAGGGACACCCCTGCCTCGTTCCCCTCTGTACCTCAAATGGCTCAGAGAATGTATTATTTATAGATAGTCTGGATTTGGGTTCTGTGTATATCATCTTGACTGCTTCGCAAAACCAGGATCCCGCCTGACGACATGCCAAAAGATTATGTAAATAGGCCCAAGAGACCCTGTCAAAGGCCTTGTCCGCATCAAGGCTAACTACTATATGTTTGGTACATCTATGCTTCCTACTATAAGAGATAGCCCCAATAGCCGTCCTGATGTTATAGGTGATGGATTTCCCGTGCACGAATCCCGTTTGGAAGGGCAGAATAAGATCTGGAATCACTTGTTGTAATCTACCAGCTAGTATTTTAGTAAAGATTTTAAAATCAGAGTTGAGTAATGAGATGGGTCTGTATCCCTCCACCTGTAGTGGGTCTTTTCCTGGCTTAGGTAATACTATAATGTTTGCCTCATTGAACCTGTCGGGAATTATTCTATCTGTGACTATCTTATTATACACTGCACATAGATGAGGACCGATAGAGGCTCCCAAGATCTTATAATATTCGTTACTAAATCCGTCGGGCCCTGGGCTTTTGGCTAGTTTAAGAGTGCCAATAGTTTTTACTATTTCTGAAATATTTATAGGGGCGTTTAGTACTACTCTTTGTTCCTCTGTCAAGATGGGCGCTACGGTACCATGGATAAAATCAGCTTCCCCGTCAACCTCCCTCGGTTCCGCCTCATACAGCGAGCCAAAGAATGCCCTGAACTCCTCCACTATTTCCTCATCTTTTATTACCATGGTACCATCTTTCTTTTTAATTTTGTGGATTCTAGTGGTTGTTCTAAAGGGTTTGGTCAAAGAAGCTAGTAATTTCCCAGGTTTGTTGCCCCATTTAAAGTATTTATGTTTCTGATAGTCCAGGTTACTAAGTGCCATCTCATGGGCCAAGGTGTCCGCCGCCTCCTTGGCCTCTAAGAAATGTTGTTTTGTCGCATCCGTGTTGTTATTTTTAAAATCTTTATATGCCTGCGTGAGAAGTTTTTGTGCTGATATAGTTTGTTCCAGGAGCTTTTTTCTCTTATGGCTGACATATGATATTATCTGACCTCTTACTACTGCCTTGGAGGCAGCCCAATACAAACCAGCGTCCCCACTATGCTCGTGATTATCCTTCTCATAAAAGCTCCAGTAGTTTTGTAAAGAAGCTTTGAAATCCTCAGATTGATATAAATATGAAGGAAACCTCCACCTTCTTTCCCGTAGTATTGTGGTAGATAATAACAAATTAAAAGTAACCGGTGCATGATCCGAAATACAGATGTCTAGGATGTTGGAGGAAAGTAAATGTGGCATCAGTGCTGGGCTTAGTAGCCAATAGTCAATCCGTGTATGTAAGTCATGGACATGTGAATAAAATGTATAATCTTTATCTATTGGGTGCTGCATGCGCCATGTGTCTATTAGTCCCAATTGATTGACGAGATATTGCAAACCTCTATGGAGCGCCAATAGAGGAGATGGCTGGGGACTTGACCTGTCTAAAATTCCATCATGAGCCTCATTGAAATCTCCGCCTACAATTAAATTAGTCATATCCCAACCTGTGATACTTTCGATCAATCTGGCTCTGAACTGTGGATCAGGAATATTTGGTGCATATATGTTTGCTAAGTTGTAGATAGTGCCCTCTATCTTCACTTTCACCAATATTATTCTCCCCATAGGGTCCTCTGAAACCTCCAGAACTTCATGACTAATATGCTTATTGATCAATATAGCTACCCCTCTTTGTTTTCTCGTAAATGACGCTTCTGCGCATACGGCATATTTTCTGCTGTGAAGAAATGGGTGATTGCCCTTCATCCAGTGTGTTTCCTGTAAGAAGACAATATGGCAATTTAAACGATGTAGATAATTTTAAACTTTTTTCCTCTTAATAGGAGAGTTTAACCCGTTAACATTCCAGGAGCACCAATACAGCGATTTAATCGTGGACACATTTGTGCTCTCTGTGTTAGTCATTTATCCTATTCCAGAAGGAGGAATTAATTGTAAAATTATAAACAACCTATTTGGGTTCCCTCGTCCATCCCAGCGAGTAAACGCGACAACCCATATGAGAGCTAAACTAAAGGTATGCACGCAGAGCCCCCTAACCCCTTCCCATCTAAACAAAAACCTTAATCTAATGGCAATGTCACCTGCCTCTCTGGCAGTCCTGACACTGAAATAAAAAAGGAAAAACAGAATGAACATCAGAACTGTAGCACAGTGACGTCTCCGATTTAAGTGTCTATGTTGACTGCTGGCGAAGCTCCATTTTCCTGAAGAAGGTAATTTAAAGCCAACTTAGGATCTTCAAAAGTCCAATTCTTTCCCCCTGTAGTGAAGCGTAGAACAGCAGGATACAGTAGACTGAAGCGAATATTTTTTTCCGCCAATATTTTGCATACTGGATTGTAGGCTTTGCGTCTTGTTGTCAAGGCTGCTGAGTAATCATGGAACAAAAGCAGTTTAGAGTTATTGTAGGTAAGTGAGCGATTTTTTCTAAATGCTGTCAGCAATCTGATCTTGTCTTGGAAGTCCAGGACCTTAAAAATTACTTGTCTGGGTCTGACCTCTCCATCATTTCGAGGTGGGCCCACTCTGTGGGCCCTTTCAATAGCAATTGGCCCCGACTTTAGATACAATTTCAAAGCTCCTGGTAGCCATTCTGAAGTGAGTTTCAGTAGATCAGCTTGCCGAACCGATTCAGGGACGCCCACCAACCTTAAATTATTGCGTCTGGACCTGTTTTCAAGATCATCTACCTTGTCCAGCAATACAGCAATGTCCTTATTCCTGCTCTCCAGCATCTCTGAAATTTCCTTTACAGAGTCCTCCATGTCAGAGACCCTCTGCTCCACATCTGTTAGCCTTGAACCCTGGGCATTAACTTGGGTGACTATAATGTCTAATGAAGACTGGAAGGCTGCCAGCCGCCCATCAATCACCGGCATCAAGAGATCCGTGATGGCCTTAGCAGTGTCCTGGGGTGGGTCTGTAGTTGCCTCAGGGGAAGCCCCTGGTGATGGGGGTGCATTTTGGTTTCGTCTTTGCGGTCTAATTCCTTTACTTGGTTGTGTGGCATTGCTCTTACCCACACATTTATCCATAGTAAGAACTGTAAATATGGAGCTTCTTTAGAGACTGTGGTGACATCAAAATAACATAAGCTTAATTACATCTGTGTGGTAAACTTGGCTGTTTCACAATTATTTCCACGCTGTGTATGAGAGTATATAGATGTTACTTGAAAAAGACCAGTCAGAAGGGCAGGAGGCAGGCCAGATGACTGATCCCACTTCTTTTTGTTTTTCACCCTCTTCTATACTGTCAGTGCTGGTGAAGTAGGGGTTAATCAAGTTGAGCTGTGATGCACTTCAGGCTTATCTGCCTCTGTTTACTGTTGCAGATTACAGGCCTTGTGCAGCAGCCATATAAGATGAGACCTGCAGGGATGTATCTGCCCCTTCCACAGCCCCCTGTTTATCTCCTGACCTGCTCTCACAGCCGAATGTCTCCAGGGGCTCTCAGCTCCCCCCTCACTCACAGTATCTCAGACGGTGGGCCTGTCCACGGAGCTCTGTGTGACAGGTAAACACAGCGTGCAGTCCTGTTTGCTGAGCTTGCTGCTGCTCAGTGTTTCACTATTTCTTCTGTGGCAGGGAGGGGAGTGTGTGAGAGTTCACTGAAAACTATGGCTGCCGCTGGAAGCACTTCAGTCCCCCTCCCTGTCTCCTTCTGGATGTTAGTGCCCGATATTTAACCCCTCTCTTACCAGATCCCGGGTGCTTTCCATTTGCAGTGGCACAGCTGCAGGGGGAGCAGGGAGGATGGGCAGCGTTCCTCTGTGCAGCACAGCCCACAGCCTGCAGCCTGGTGCTTTGTGTCAGAGCACTCCTTTCTTTGTGGTGCAGCATACACCTTTCACCTCCGGAGTATCAGGAGAGCCGGGCCTGATGTGCGCCCCTTGTCCTGGCCTTATCCCTGCAGCCTTGAGATGTTAGGATGGGCCTGGATAACGTTTTTGGCCTAGGCTGCTGCAGGAGCTCATGATAAAAGCAGCTACCTCGTAGCTCCGCCTCCCGGAAGTCCGAAACTCTTTGCTTTTATCATGGATTTTTAAAAATATTTTGGAACAAAATTTTGGCTTTCTTGAGAAGCTAGAACTTTCTTTACATCTATTGTAAGTTCTTAGGTCTATAGTGCCAGACGACACTATTAAAACCTAAGGGGATCAGCATGAAACAAATGACACCCTGAAGACAAACTTTGGACTTCGGTTTTATACCCGAGTTTAATCCATTTTTAACTAAGACACAATGGATACCTGCTTCAGTGAAAAAATACAGAAGCAGCTAGGATGACAACTGAGAGAAAAAAAAAAATCGATGTGTCTGTGACGCCCTGGACAAGCCAGGTAGTCACAGATAGAGCCACGCACAACACCTGTCCCCTCACTAGGTAACACCAGCCAACCACATAAAACCCTAGTCACCTCCCTCAGAGCTGGATGGACACACCAGTGGGCGGAACCAGGTGGTTGACCATGCCCACCGAGAAGTCAGAGAGCCTGAGGCAGGAAACACAGTTCAGTGTAGTCTGAGAGTGCAGTTTGAAAGTTCAGTGGAGGAGGTCAGGCCTGTGTGACAGGCCTGTGACAGACTGACAGGTGCCAGGGTAGGAGCCCTGGTACCTTTGGCTAGGAGGCATACGGAGGCCTCTGCCTGCAGGAGCCGAGAAGATGGCTCGGTGGAACCGTGGTGGATCAGGACAGGGTAGTGGCCCGCCGGTACCGACCCGGGGAACCGACTCAAAAACCGGAGCACAAGAGGGGGTACTCAGACTCTGAAACGAGGTCTAAAAACTACTGGACTGAGTTAATTAACTGATTGCGGTCTGGACTTTAGATCCTTTCCCACCCAAAGTCCCTCATAGAAGACAACAGCCCAACGAGGGGGAAAAGCAGCCACCGCCACGGCTCAGAGATCCCACGGGCCAGCGTCTGCAGGCAAACAGGCTCTTCCATCTCCAAAGACCTGAAAGTTCCTGTGTCTACGGTGCGCAGTGTCATCAAGAAGTTTAAAGCCCATGGCACTGTGGCTAACCTCCCTAGATGTGGAAGGAAAAGAAAAATTGACAAGAGATTTCAACGCAAGATTGTGCGGATGGTGGATAAAGAACCTCGACTAACATCCAAAAAAGTTCAAGATGCCCTGCAGTCCGAGGGTGCAACAGTGTCAACCTGTACTATCCGCCGGCGTCTGAATGAAAAGGGACTGTATAGTAGGATACCCAGGAAGACCCCACTTCTTACCCCGAGACATAAAAATGCCAGGCTGGAGTTTGCCAAAACTTACCTGAGAAAGCCTAAAACGTTTTGGAAGAATGTTCTCTGGTCAGATGAGACAAAAGTAGAGCTTTTTTGGGAAAAGCCATCAACATAGAGTTTACAGGAAAAAAAAGAGGCATTCAAAGAAAAGAACACGGTCCCTACAGTCAAACATGGTGGAGGTTCCCTGATGTTTTGGGGTTGCTTTGCTGCCTCTGGCACTGGACTGCTTGACTGTGTGCATGGCATTATGAAGTCTGAAGACTACCAACAAATTTTGCAGCATAATGTAGGGCCCAGTGTGAGAAAGCTGGGTCTTCCTCAGAGGTCATGGGTCTTCCAGCAGGACAATGACCCAAAATACACTGCAAAAAGCACTAGAAAATGGTTTGATAGAAAGCACTGGAGACTACTAAAGTGGCCAGCAATGAGTCCAGACCTAAATCCTATAGAACACCTGTGGCGAGATATCAAAATGGCAGTTTGGAGAAGGCACCCTTCAAATCCCAGGGACCTGGAGCAGTTTGCCAAAGAAGAATGGTCTAAAATTCCAGGAGAGCATTGTAAGAAACTCATTGATGGTTACTGGAAGCGGTTGTTCGCAGTAAATTTGGCTAAAGGTTGTGCAACCAAGTATTAGGCTAAGGGTGCCAATACTTTTGTCTGGCCCATTTTTTGAGTTTTGTGTGAAATGATCAATGATTTGATTTTTGTTTCATTCACTTTTGTGTTTTTTCATTGCAAGCAAAATAAATGAAGAAAATAATACCAAAGAATTTGCGGTTGCAATCATTTTCAAGAAGAAACCTAGTATTATCTGACAGAATTGCAGGGGTGCCAATACTTTTGGCCAGCACTGTAATGTCCAGAGTATAACAACTTATGGTCTCAGCCAATAAATGCAAAAGATGCATATTGCACATTAGATACCATAGCTCCACAAGGATTAAATGAAGTTTGTAACCTTAATGTATTCCCGTATAATCTCTGCTCTTTGTACAGTCTGTTTAATAATATATTAATTTTCATTTATAGTACAATAGATGGGTGGTGGTAAACAGGTGTGCTCCGCTCTTTAAACAAATGAAAACGGGTAGAGAAAGCTTGAGAAAGGGGACCCCCCCGAAACGTTGCATCATAGGTGTGCAGCACCTAATTGATCGCGGGGTCAGCCTAACGAACGGGAGTCACCGGATGATCCATACTGCAACAAGCAGATTCAGCGTCAGTGAGTGTCCAGCGGACTATGGCCATTGTGCACTATGCGTGAAAGGCCTGCAGTGCACTTTATTATTCTACCTTATAACAGAGATAGCATTTATAGGCAGATACCATAAGTTGATATACCCTAGACATTATGTGCTTTTCTGCTGGCACCAGAAACAAATGGACTTAATACTATAAAGGTGCAGATATAAGCAGAGGAAAGAAACTCCTGATGTCTACTCCGTTGTACCTATAATGTATATGTAAAAATTGTCTGAAGATAAAAAATCTAAAAGTAAAATTATTATAAATTTTTGCACAATAAATTTTATACTGATATTCTTTATTATTGGTATTTTAAAGCTACTGGAAGAAAGCTGCTGTGACGGTATTACGGTGTGTATCTGAGCCCAATGTATTATACTTACACAGTGGCAAGATGGATGGCAACATGTGGAAAAAACCCGGATCGTTTCTCACAGATGTAAAAATGTACACGCCTCAACAAAGGCTAAACTCACACATCCATTCTCCTTATCTGTGT
The DNA here is from genome assembly GCF_048569485.1 of Anomaloglossus baeobatrachus. Lineage (NCBI taxonomy): Eukaryota > Metazoa > Chordata > Amphibia > Anura > Aromobatidae > Anomaloglossus > Anomaloglossus baeobatrachus. The sequence continues at coordinate 122,830,225 of NC_134355.1, read as the reverse complement.
GCTATCCCTTTTATGAACAATATTTTAACCCATAAATGTTAATGGAATCATTAACTCGCTCATATTTAACAGACCTTTGTGTCCATTCCAGTCAACTCAACTGCATGTCCTATTCTCATCTGTTTTTGCGGGGAAGACTTTGCAGTTTAAAGGCCCTGTTACACGCAACGACATATCTAACGATATGTCGTCGGGGTCATGGAATTCGTGACGCACATCCAGCATCGTTAGCGACGTTGTTGCGTATAACAGCTCCGAACGTCTGTTAATGATCAAAAATACTCACCTTATCGTTGATCGTTGACACGTCGTTCATTTTCAAAATCTCGTTGGTCATTGTGGACATAGGTTGTTCGTCGTTCCTGAGGCAGCACACATCGCAATGTCTGACACCCCGGGAACGACAAGCAACAGCTTACCTGCGTCCTCCGGCAACGAGGTGGGCGTGTCTTTCCTTCAGCTGTTCTCCGGCCCTCCGCATCTATTGGCCGCCTGCCAAGGGACGTCGATGTGACGCCGAATGGACCGCCCCTCCTTAGAAAGGAGGCGGTTCGCCGGCCACAGCGACGTCGCTAGGCAGGTAAGTCCCTGTGACGGGTCCTAACGATGTTGTGCGCCACGGACAGCGATTTGCTTGTGACGCACAACCGACGGGGGTGGGTGCTGTGTGTAAAGCCCCCTTAAGTTTATGGGGATCCATCAATAAAGGACGGAAATCAGTAGACATAAAGTAATAAAGTGTAAAGTAATAGAATTTTTTTTTTACCTAAATTGGATGTAAAACAGAGGCAAAAAAATTGGCAGATGAGCGAAAAATAATCTTTTTTAATGAATGGAAAAATGAAAATGGAAATGTGAATGTGGCCTTAAAGATCTTCTTTATTTAAACAGAGGACCAAACTGGAGCAGCTAGTTCTAAGCCCGGTGAGCTGTGGTGGGTGAACAATGAACACAGCTAGTAGACTGACCAGGATTTTCTAAGAAACATAGATGGGATGAGAAGCTAGGAGGACCCGGTTATCTTAAAGGGTAAAGGAGTCTTTATTTTTTCCATTGGGTAAACAGCACATCTGCTAGTCCTTTTAAAAATTTTTTGGCAGAAATGTTGAAGGTTTGTTCCTTGGTGGTGAAAGCCTGCAAAGAGTAGGTCATGGCAGGCATCTTTTTTGGACAACGGGGGGCCATTGACCTCTTTTTGATTAAAGGGCTACAATATGTGAATGATTTGTGTTGTTCCCACTATGGATATCCCAAGAAACAAGATTTTAAATTAAAACAGGAGACTGTAATTGGTTAAATATGTAATTTAAAGCCAAGACAGAGCTTACACCTTGTGGTACTGAAGGAAAAAAGATATCCAGTAACTCCATACTGATAGCCTTTGATATTTATGAAAAGATATACCATAGTTAAACAGGTTCTTTAAGCATACTGTATAATATTGATGATGACCTTTCCCTAGGATAGGTCATCAATCTTAGATTGGTGGCAGTACAACATCTGATCTGACACTCCGAACAACCATCTTCTAGAAGCTCCTACTCAAGAGAATTGGAGCTGAACTGCAGTACCTAATGGCGGCTGCTCCACATTCAACAGCACCGCATTGCCAAATCTTCTAGGAGCTTATTGGCGGTGATGCCCAACTGTCAGACTTTAGCGAGCTCATATTGGTGACGTATCCTAAGGATAGGTCATTTTATTTCTGCCCTTATAATTTTATTTAATAAAAAGGCTGCCGAGTCCATTATTTTGTATTGGCATGCAGAAGGAGTATTTTTCCTGAAATGGGGACCTCTAGGTAGCACAATGTATGCCCAATTATTCTACAATGCCCGGCATTTATGGGCAAGCTTTGACATATTCTGTGCCTGTTTTAGTGAAGTTTTAGTGAAGCAAGACTAAAATAGTTTTCATTTTCCCTCGAAGTTTATGGAATAATTCTCACAAAGCTCTATGACACTATTAATAGACTGCATGACATGGAGAGGGAGGAAGTGGGATGATAGATGGAAAGCTTGACTTTTATCCAGGGTTTGTTTCACATAATAGATATTCCTGCTTTACAATGTTTGGCATGCCAAGTGTAATATACTATTTATATACTACAAGAAACATGTGTTCTGCAATAGGAAGGAGACTATACAGACATTAATATAACACATACATAATCACGTTAAAATTTACTGTATGAAGACATTTTATTGGCAAGCAATGTAAATAGGATTTCAGGAAATGGTATCAAACCTGCAATTACGTTTCAGGGGAGAACTTTTCTCCTTGCGGAGACTGGCAAACCAATCTGTCTCCGCAAGGAGAAAAGTTCTCCCCTCTGCAAATTGAGGTTCTGATCTGGCATAAATCTTAAGTCATATTAAAAGGCTCGTTATAAAGAGTCACTTTTGACTTTTAGGATTGCTTCTTCCAATAGATGGCACCAGAGTTCGTCTCCTTCCTCCCTGAAGAGACAATTTCAATTACTTTCAGAATTTTAAGTTTCTACACACTGTATTTAAGTATTTATGGGGCTGATTCTCAGAGTACCTATTTGCACTGTAGAGTGTCAATTTAGACTAACCTACACCATCTAAATTAATAATAAAGCAAAATCATAGTTTAAAAAGACACTTATTCAGGCTCTAAGTTTTGGATTTATCGGGTATTGTAGAAGATGATTTAAGGGGGTGAACTACAAGTGGCCAGACTGTACCTGCCCCTTTTACATAGTTGTCTTATTATATTTTCAGTGCATAGCACTGTGAGGAACGTAATGTGCCTAATAAGTGTAATGATGACCTACGTGATGATGCTACTTAGTACTATAATGTATTCTTTATGGGATATACTCACGGCCACAGGCACCGGCACCACTGCAGTGTTCAGTAGGAACTGCCAAATCTTTGTCGACACCCGAAACTGCATTGTTGAATGTCATGCTGCAGAAGAGGGTGCAAGTTAAAAGACCATTATGGGTGCCCATGCCAGACTTACTGGTGAAGTTTGAAATGCCAACAGTGTTACACTGCAGCTTCTGTAGATAGGGATGAGATGTGTCCATATAACATGTGGAGTTAGCACTTCTGATACGTTTTTGTGCAGTGAGTACATGAAAAGCAGCAAGACCTGCTGGAAAAGAGTGCAGAAGTCATGGCCTAGTCACCTACCATCGAACATGTCTGCATGTACACCAACTCATACTCTGGCTCACTTTCTTTTTTTTTTGTAGTCTCTTGTACTCAGTACAAATAAGGTGCGGCCCCCTTCTCAGTGAGCTGGGCATTTCATCTAGTGCTTCCCATGGCTGTGTGGCATCCATACAGCTCTGGTGGACCCATACAGCTCTAGGGGGCCCATACAACACTACTACTCCTATTCATCTGTGGGACAGGAGCGCAGCACCTCATGCACTAGCTCTACCCACAAATGAACTTCAATACATATGCACGCAGCGTTCAGCAGTGAACGCTGTGTGCAAGTGTTAGGTTTAAAGGGCCAGCAGCCAAGAAAGTGCAGCTACTGGCCTCAGAACTGCGGTCCCTGGAACTCGGCCTGGAGGCCGCAGAACTGATCACCGCCCTTGATGACAGCGAGTGGGGCCCCGGCTGGAACACCAAGGGACTTGACAGCATATAATGAGCCTGTAAAAGGAATAACGCCAGCAGAACAACTTGATCTGTGTGTAAGAGCTTGGCACTTGACAAGGTTTATTGTTTTGAAGACTTTTGAGTATAAAGGCCCCGTTACACTCTACGATACAGTTAGGTCCAGAAATATTTGGACAGTGACACAATTTTCGCGAGTTGGGCTCTGCATGCCACCACATTGGATTTGAAATGAAATCTCTACAACAGAATTCAAGTGCAGATTGTAACGTTTAATTTGAAGGTTTGAACAAAAATATCTGATAGAAATTGTAGGAATTGTACACATTTCTTTACAAACACTCCACATTTTAGGAGGTCAAAAGTAATTGGACAAATAAACCAAACCCAAACAAAATATTTTTATTTTCAATATTTTGTTGCGAATCCTTTGGAGGCAATCACTGCCTTAAGTCTGGAACCCATGGACATCACCAAACGCTGGGTTTCCTCCTTCTTAATGCTTTGCCAGGCCTTTGCAGCCGCAGCCTTCAGGTCTTGCTTGTTTGTGGGTCTTTCCGTCTTAAGTCTGGATTTGAGCAAGTGAAATGCATGCTCAATTGGGTTAAGATCTGGTGATTGACTTGGCCATTGCAGAATATTCCACTTTTTTGCACTCATGAACTCCTGGGTAGCTTTGGCTGTATGCTTGGGGTCATTGTCCATCTGTACTATGAAGCGCCGTCTGATCAACTTTGCGGCATTTGGCTGAATCTGGGCTGAAAGTATATCCCGGTACACTTCAGAATTCATCCGGCTACTCTTGTCTGCTGTTATGTCATCAATAAACACAAGTGACCAAGTGCCATTGAAAGCCATGCATGCCCATGCCATCACGTTGCCTCCACCATGTTTTACAGAGGATGTGGTGTGCCTTGGATCATGTGCCGTTCCCTTTCTTCTCCAAACTTTTTTCTTCCCATCATTCTGGTACAGGTTGATCTTTGTCTCATCTGTCCATAGAATACTTTTCCAGAACTGAGCTGGCTTCATGAGGTGTTTTTCAGCAAATTTAACTCTGGCCTGTCTATTTTTGGAATTGATGAATGGTTTGCATCTAGATGTGAACCCTTTGTATTTACTTTCATGGAGTCTTCTCGTTACTGTTGACTTAGAGACAGATACACCTACTTCACTGAGAGTGTTCTGGACTTCAGTTGATGTTGTGAACGGGTTCTTCTTCACCAAAGAAAGTATGCGGCGATCATCCACCACTGTTGTCATCCGTGGACGCCCAGGCCTTTTTGAGTTCCCAAGCTCACCAGTCAATTCCTTTTTTCTCAGAATGTACCCGACTGTTGATTTTGCTACTCCAAGCATGTCTGCTATCTCTCTGATGGATTTTTTCTTTTTTTTCAGCCTCAGGATGTTCTGCTTCACCTCAATTGAGAGTTCCTTAGACCGCATGTTGTCTGGTCACAGCAACAGCTTCCAAATGCAAAACCACACACCTGTAATCAACCCCAGACCTTTTAACTACTTCATTGATTACAGGTTAACGAGGGAGATGCCCTTCAGAGTTAATTGCAGCCCTTAGAGTCCCTTGTCCAATTACTTTTGGTCCCTTTAAAAAGAGGAGGCTATGCATTACAGAGCTATGATTCCTAAACCCTTTGTCCGATTTGGATGTGAAAACTCTCATATTGCAGCTGGGAGTGTGCACTTTCAGCCCATATTATATATATAATTGTATTTCTGAACATGTTTTTGTAAACAGCTAAAATAACAAAACTTGTGTCACTGTCCAAATATTTCTGGACCTAACTGTATATCGGGCGATATACTGTCAGGGTCACGGATTCCGTGACGCACATCCGGCATCGTTTGACATATCGTAGCGTGTGACAGCTACGAGCGACTGTTAACGAGCAAAAATACTCACCTTATCGTTGCTCGTTGACGCGTCGTTCATTTTCAAAATATCGGTCACATTCCTGGATGCAGGTTGTTCGGCGTTCCTGAGGCAGCACACATTGCTCCGTGTGACACCTCAGGAACGACGAACACAGTTTACCTGCGTCCCGCCGGCAATGAGGAAGGAAGAAGGTGGGTGGGATGTTACGTCCCGCTCATCTCCGCCCCTCCACTTCTATTGGGCGGCTGCTGTGTGACGTCGCTGTGACGCCGAACGTCCCACCCCCTTCAGGAAGAGGATGTTTGCCGCCCACAGCGAGGTTTCTTCGGGAGGTAAATACGTGTGACAGGGGTGACCGACTTTGTGCGACACAGGCAACAAATTGCCCGTGAAGCACAAACGATGGGGGCGGGTGCGATCGCACATGTGATTGCACGATAAATCGACGTGTGTAACAGGGCCTTAATTCTTTTGTCTGCTTTTCTAGGTGAAGCGTCTATCCACCATATACTACAGCACTGTACTGTATGTAAAGTGATGAACAAGAAATATACCATACTAGTACTTTGACCTCCAGGCAAAGAGAGTGCAAAAAGAAAAAGCTATTCTGTGAAGTTCAAGAAAGGAACTGTGGAGATAATTCAGGGCAAACATCTTACTGCTTTCTGCAAAGAGAAAATGTTGGAAATCCGAATGGTTCGAAAATGGCGAACAGAGTATGATAACCTCAGTCAACAGGGTACAAGGAAAATGCTAAGAAGAGCAGATTGGAGACACTTATTTCCTGAGCTGGAAGACATGACCTGTGTATGGGTTGTTAACAGAAGAGCAAAGGTTTAGTTTTGCTTTGGTCTTGACTATATTTGAATAAATATAATCAGAATCATCTGGAGCAAAAGTACCATTGAGAATGAATCTAAAATGAAAAAGAATAAACTCCAAGACAATATAATTCCTACATTAAAGATTATGGAGTAAAAACATCCCCCAAAAATACAAAAAATATTTTGAAATAAGAATCAAATTTTATTTCAAAGTATAATAAACAATAACTATAACAATTAAACTTATCTGTAGGCAAAAAGAAAATGGATTAAAACACTCCCAAAATACATAGTACTAGAGGGATACATGTAAGCATATAATGTTATTCATACAATATATTGTATAACCCCAACAAGACCACTGACCGGGCAGCTATAAGATATAGTGCACATAAGCATAAAACAAATAGTATGATGCCAGACCTTAAAATACCTGATGTCATCAGAAAAGGTCACAATACTGTGTATAGTATCATTGAAGGGTGGCATAGACTTAAAGTAGTGTGCCGAACTTAATGAACTCACACCAATGGTAGGAGTAATTGCAAAATCAAGATTAAAAAGTAAGATCCTGCTTACCCATTATACCCTGTAGTGGGAAGAGATGACCATGGACCTCATGAGCCATTCTAAGTATATTAATATGTGGCGCCCCTGACCCGATCAGGCACCACTGAGTACTGCACCCATGCTGGGAGAGAACTTCCAGGTAATCATAAGGGCCAGAATGAGGTGTGTACGCACAGACACATAGCAACCAGGTCTCCCACACCTTTAGAGGGGACCCTTGGGTAGTCTCCAGAGAGGGCTAGCTTTCAAATCTTTTCAAGGGGTGTAGTAGAGGGGCTGGGAGCTAAAGTGCAGAGGTTATCAGGAAAGGAGTGGAGCGAGCCAGTCTGCTAGTGGTGAGCGGCGGTTGCGAGGAGATACGCGCGCTCACACTAATCAGACCCTGTGCGGTGTAGTGACAGTTAGCGGGGGAGAACGGTCACCTGGTCAGTCAGAGAGAAGTGTCCGGGGTGACTAGGCACGTACGAGGAACAGGTCCCTAGAGCAGACTCCAGTTTAACTATCTGCTAAACCTGCCGGTGAGGGGAACTGCAGGTGCCTCCCCAACCTTACAGAGTCCAATCCTCAGCAGCAACAGAGCCTGAAGCCGTCTCACTTGGTCCACGCTGCCGGCAAACGGGCCAAACACAGGGGAGAAAAGGCAGTTGCGACTCCCTGGATAGACCCCATGGTACTTCAAGTCAGGGATTATCCGAGCACAGAGTGCTAGGAAGGCGAGCTAACAGGTTATCCTCAGACTGGCCCGAAGGAACCCTGGTCTTACTGGTTAATCGCAGCAACGCCCGGGTCAGCTCACAATAACACCTAAGTGAGTAAAAAGCAGTTGAAAGACTTTTGGACTCAGCCTGTCTTATTCCGGGATCCGCTACACTGCTCACCCGAGCCCCTGGGGCCTGCCTCACTCACAGGAGGCTACATCATTTGGCTGCAGACCCCATCAGCCCCAGACGCTCATAAAACCTGCAGCGGCGGTCATTCACATTACTGACCGCAAGCCGTGAGTGGCGTCACGATTATATATATATATATATATATATATATATAACACTGACATTACCTGTTGCCAAATCGAACAAGTCCTGTGGCATCCCCGAACAGGATCATCACCCCTGGGGCGTCACAAATACATCACCAGAATCACCATAAATACATGAACAGAGCAACCATCAGTATATGCATATAGCACCATAATCAATATCCATACATGAGCAAAGCACCAGAACTATCAGGACATGAATACAGCACCAGAACTACCATTTGTACATGAATATAATACCAAAGCCATAAGTACATGAATACATCACCAGAATTACCATCAGTACATGAATTAATCGCCAAAGTTAGTACAATATCATATCACCCCTATATTAATCAGTATAGCATAAGCCTATAAGTTGTTGTTAACAGCCATCATCAGACTGCAGACCGGTGGGATTTTAACCCAGGAGCTCAGTGATGCAAAGCAACAGAGCTAATTACTGAGCCATTCTGCTGTCCATTGTCCACCTTTATGAGGTATAACTGTCACACTGTCCTTTTCTTTAGTTTCCTCCCATGCTGACTCCTTTCCATACTGGGCTCCCTCCTCACACTAAGGGGTACTTTGCACACTACGACATCGCAGGTGCGATGTCGGTGGGGTCAAATTGAAAGTGACGCACATCCGGCATCGCAGGCGACATCGTAGTGTGTAAAGCCTAGATGATACGATTAACGAGCGCAAAAGCATCGTAATCGTATCATCGGTGTAGCGTCGGCGTAATCCATAATTACGCTGACGCGATGGTCCGATGTTGTTCCTCGTTCCTGCGGCAGCACACATCGCTGTGTGAAGCCGCAGGAGTGAGGTACATGTCCTACCGGCGTCACCGCGGCTCCCGTAGGATATGCGGAAGGGAGAAGGTGGGCGGGATGTTTACATCCCGCTCATCTCCGCCCCTCCGCTTCTATTGGCCGCCTGCCGTGTGACGTCGCAGTGACGCCGTACGACCCGCCCCCTTAATAAGGAGGCGGGTCGCGGCCAGAGCAGCGTCCCAGGACAGGTGAGTCCATGTGAAGCTGCCGTAGCGATAATATTCGCTAAGGCAGCTATCACAAGGATATCGCAGCTGCGACGGGGCGGGGACTATCGCGCTTGGCATCGCAGCATCGGCTTGCAATGTCGCAGCGTGCAAAGCCCGCCTACATCCCATCATACTGCCCAATCTCTATATTGTGCCCCCTCCTCACACCTTTCCCTTCATGCCATTTCCCTTTAATAAAAATCACTTGTTTCTTTATCTAGATTGAAGCACATACCTTTACGTTTACTCCTCGTCATTTCATAGTAGTGACATCAGCAATGGGATTAGGTGACCTCATCACGCTTCTGCATATTGCTTTGACCCCAGATGTTCTGGTGCTTAGATCTTCAATTGTATTCATGTTTGAAAGACGTGAAAGTGATTGACAGCAGGGGTCTGGCGTCACACTGCTTCTTCGTGTTATCAGTTCAACAACTGGTTTGTAGAATGGCCAAATCCCCCTCTTGGGTAGCGACAAAATACTGCTTTCCTTGAGACACCACTTACTGCCACCTGAGATGAGAGTTATGCCCCTCCAAAAAAGAAGCAAAGAGTATTATTCCTATAAGCATCTGCATGTTAGCCGTAGGTTTGCCACCCATCAGGGTTGAGGTGACTGCAACACCAGATTGAATCTGTATGATTCCTGCAAGTGAAGAGGTTTGCAACCCCAGATACAGTGATGAGACAGGTGTCTGACTATGAGGCAATGATATGTGGTAACTAAGTGAGCAAGGTACAACGGTTTACAAGATTGCCAGAGTCACGAAAGCAGTGCACAGCTGTCAAGATACAGTACAGGTGACTGTGAAAAGTGGCTGAACCAAGCACTCAGAAAAAATGTGCTTTGATGTACTAATGGTAAATATGGCAGCGTGAAGGAAGAGCTGCTGAGGAGATTGCCAACAGGCAATATATATTGTTGTAAGTGCAAGCCCACTGTTGTAGTACATACAAACTGTTTTATTCTGCTTAAGACATTGTCTCTTGTGAGAATATTTGTAAATATGTCCCTGTATATCATGAGTAAGGAAACTATTCAAGCACCAAGGACCACACAATACCAGTTATTAATCACCTCTTACAAGCTGCGGGGAAAACCCCATTAATATCAGATTACTGGCTGGTTCTATTGAAAATCCATTTGATCAAATTCATATGGGCAACAATAACTAAAACTAAATATTACATCTCCATATTACAGTGCAACCTTCATACTAGGTTAATAATTCAGTTATTTAATGTTTTTATTTTTGAATTATTATTACTGTTCTTGTTACTCTTACCAGTATTATCACTATATGATCTTCTATAGGTCACCACAAATTTCATAGTTAACATCTTTATATTTTTCACATTTATGTCTTTATTGCAGCACATGGTTTTGTAACATTTTTTTGCCAATATAGAATAGTACATGTGCGCCATCTGGTGTCTTTCTTGAATACTACTGCACTTAAAGGGGACATGTTACACTGAATATGAAGTATGATCCACAGGCAGCAGGTACCTAGAAGATTGATTTAATATAATTCAGTTGGTTGAATTCCAGAAATAAAAGGTCTGCATTCATATTCATATCCACTATTTTGTTTATTACTGGATTATTAGATTATTTGAATTGAACATAGAATACTGAGCCAAACTAAACAACCAGCCTTTAATTCCAAAACCAATTATTAATACGGTAGATTGTCTTTCAGAGTAGAGCATTTCGAAAACTGTTAAAAAAAATTACTAGCATCTATGGAAGAGTAGTAGATACAATGTAAGGAACATGATACCTTTGTTCACTAAATAACAATTTTTTTCACCCCTTCTGCAACTTTTCGGCATCAGATGAATCATAAAATCATAGACTGATAGAGTTGGAAGGGACCTCAAGGGACATCGGGTCAAACTTCCTGTGACCACAGGTTTTCCTAAATCATTCCAGCTATATTTGGACTTGAAGATTTCCATTGACAGAGAGCTCTCTACCTCCCATGGCTGCCTGTTCTACTCTCTGAATATGGTGCAAAAATTTCAGCATCAAATCTGCATCTCTTGGCAAAAAATGTGGTTTTCTGCCAGGAGAACTAGGTCTGTTAACTCAGTAACCTCACCTTGGGTGAGGTCACTGAGTTTACTGAGGTCACCGGAGGTCAGGTTACCTGCGATCATAGGTGGAGGACTGTGGGAACCTCCAGCTGTAAGCGCAAAAAATGTAATAATTTATCAGGGGGATGTAATAATCCAGCAGGAGGAGACGGAGACCCCTGGAGTATGTAAGGTGATAGTAAATTTATTATACTGGTATGGGGAGCTGGCACTCTAATAATGCTGGGAAACTGAAGAATCTACTAGGTGTATCTGGCTCTACCAGTGGATCAAAAGGGGATAGTTGTACGAGTCGGGGTCAGGAGACTGGCTCAGGAGACTGCGTGGTACCAGGGATGAGGCGGAGTCAGAGTCAAGGGAGAGCCGGGTCAGAAGCCGAGAGAGAACATCAGGGACCAGGGGAGAACAATTACCGAAGTCTGTCACTTGCCAAGGTCGGGAGCCGGGAGAGCAGGTAGTAGTGAGGAAACACAGAGACTGAATAACCAAAAGGGGACCATAGGGGAAGGTCAGGAAGAACGGACGTGGTAAGGAGTATAGGAGTCAGGGAGGACGAACGTGGTGTGGAGGATGGGAGTCAGGAAGTACTGACAAGGTAAATGAACAGGATTAGGCAACTTACAGAGACCAGCGAACATACTGCAAGGCAGAACTATAACTGGTGCCGCATGAATGGAATGACCCCAAGATAAAGCGTCATGATCCTGGAAATGAGGCACGGAGGGGAGGCTCCTCCCACAGACCACGCTCCATGGAACACTGACAGCCATGAGTCATGACAAATAACTTGAGTAACGTCATCACACATCACTGCGGCTCAATCTCTGCCTGAAGCAAACAGTGGACAGTCATGTTCTATGGCCGTCTCTTGTTACTTCCGATGTAGCAGAGTTGGAATCGTCGTGGGATCTATTGTGGGATTATGTCTTGGTGTTTTGGGGGGTTAATAAAGGGGTGAGAGTGTTTTTTTTTTTAATTTAATGTCAAATAAAGAATTTTTTTGGTGTTTGTGTTTATTTTTTTCCCTTACAGATTAGTAATGGGGGGTTTCATATGCACCTCCCATTACTAATCTAGGGCTTAATGGCAGCTGTGGGCTTTTATTAATCAGTTTATTATCCCAACTGTCACCACACCAGAGCAATCAGGAAGAGCTGGGTAAAGTTCTGGGATTGTCACATCTAATAGATTGTCACATCTAATAGATGTGACAAACCTGGGTGGCTGCAGGTTGCTATTGTTAGGCTGGGGCAGCCCAAGCATGGGCCTCCACAGTCTGAGAATACCAACTCTCAGCTGTAGGCTTTATCATGGCTGGGTATCAAAATTGGGGAGAACTACATGCAGGGCCAACCTTGATATTTATTAAAGTGAACTTGTGAGGTGCAATATGCACCCAGAGCCACAAACAGTTCTGGGTGCATATTGCTAATCCCTGCCTAACTGTCCCTGTATACACTAGCATAGATAAAGAGATCTTTAGAAAAAGTATTTCTAAAGATCTTATCTGGTATGCTAATGAGCGAGGTGACTAGTCCCCTGGGCATTAGTTCCCCTGGATAGACAGCTCCATTAGCACGTTAGTACTCCCCTGTGGGTGTACTAACATGCTAATGAATGTGCAGAATCAGAGGATGATCTCACTCACCTCTCCGGGGTCATCACCGCCTGACACTGGATTTCGGTTCAGTGCACATGACCCTGGGGTTCTAGTCATGTGCACTATGAAGCCGGGTGTACGCGTCCTGGCTTCAAACTGAAGTTTGACAAACTCCGGGGTCATGCGCACTGAGCCAAAATCCAGCGTCGGGCTGTGATGGCAGCGACGAGATGAGTGCGATCATTCTCTGACGCTGCACATTCATTAGCATGTTAGCACACCCACAGGGGCGTACTAACATGCTAATGGAGCCGACTAGCCAGGGGAACTAACGCCCAGGGAACTAGTCTCTTCGCTCATTACCATACGATAAAACATCTTTAAGAAATACTTTTTCTAAATATCTCTTTATCTATGCTAGTGTATACAGGGACAGTTAGGCAGGGATTAGCAATATGCACCCAGAACTGCTCGTGGTCCTGAGTGCATATTGCACCTGACAGGTTCCCTTTAAAACAATATCTACTCTACAATTGAAGAATTGCAACAATGAACTTTTTCATATGGAAACAAACTTAAAGGGGTTTTCCCACGAACAAAGTACATTTTAAGTAATTGATCTTAGAATAATATAAGTTCCACAATTGGATGTGTTAAAAAGATGTTCCTGTCCTGACATAATCTTATAAGTGTGCCCCTATAAATGAGTACAGCATGTTTTTTTTTAATAAACTACAGCCAGGGTCAGACATTTTCTGAAAAGGAACAACTCCTTTAAGGGGAGGAGGGGGGCGTCATTTTATTACAAGGTGTGTATATGATTATACTCAAGGGGACTCAAGGTGTGTATGTGATTATACTTGTAGGAGGCGCCATTTTACAACTATGGGTGCATGTGATTATACTCCAATGTATGTGATTCATACAGAGAACAATCGAGCAGGAAAATAATGTACCCCAACTCAGGAACATATTCATGCATGTACAAGTATATGCAATGAGTATTTTCTCTTCCACCATCCTGTCCACCGCACCACCCCAAATTTGTCCTGATCGAGGAAAATTAAGTCTCAAAAACGCATTGACAATAAAAAAAATCAACAATTTTATCATCTCTGGATTGGTGTTTCTTCCACAGCACATTCCCCGTTCATCTTCGGTTCCTTATTTCTCCTTGAGGTGCTGCAGCAGCCATTTACACGCTTCAATAGTGGTTGTGACCGGTCACAACTACTCAAGGTGAGCCTCACACCAGAATTCTCTTTGTATTACGGATAATACCCTATTTGCACTCCTCTGTCTTTCTAGTTTCTCCCTAACTAAAAGTTTCATGAATGGAGAAGAGACAGCAAGTACAACTAACCTGCTCTATCCCTGCGGAGTCCCCCTTTGATGTCTGGTAGCCATCATCCTTTTCTCCAGGGCCAAATGTAGTCAATCACTCTGCTTGCCAGACTTGGCCCATGTACCAGAGCTTGACATGTTCGCTGTAGATGCACTGCAGAGTAATTAGACGTTAATTAAGGCATCTTTAAACTGATAAAATGATAATGGTCCTTCCAAGTTGATTTTATAGGCTTCTGTACAAAGGAACAATGCCAGTCATTCAAGGGTTAATCCTATAGAACACAGAGGGACTTTCTAGCCATTGAAGCATCAATAATAAACAGCTGTGGTAACTACGGCAACAGTGCTGATGTCATAAATACATATATCTATGTCATAAAAATGATTCTGAAACTAAAGAGCAGACACAGTATGAGGAGGCGTCATACTTGATGTGTCTGGAGACCTGGAGCTTCATCACTCCACAATAAGGGAGGAAGGGGACATCCACCTAGCCAGCTGGATCAGCCATACCGCCTAGCCAGCCAGATCAGCCAAATCGCCTAGCCAGCTGGATCAGCCATACCGCCTAGCCAGCCAGATCAGCCCAACTAATCCTAGCGATCAATGGGGTGCCAGATGTTGCAGCCAGATCTCCGTCATGTCCAGTACAAGCCACCTTCACCTTTTATGCGTACAGCCTGGAGAGGTCCATTAGGCTTTCTCCATTCGGCGCTCACACAGGGCTCCTACTTTGAGCTTCTCCATTACTGTTTATTTTCTGCTTATGTAACAGTGTAACTGTGTGACTATGTGATGTCACTGCTGTCATATCTATAGTGGATGTATATTATGTCTCACTGTAAATATGATACAATGTACACATTCTGATACAATTTGCTGTTACGTGTCGGCATTAACCTTCTAAGCCCAAGGGAAGGGCCGTCATCCAGCCATGGTTCCCTAGAGGTTTCCTCCACAGGGGGTTTTCCTCTCCTGAGCGCTGAAGGATGATTCTTCGTGAGTCGGAGGTTTGCCATTTTCAGTGTCTTTTTCATAGTAATTGGCGGCTTCTAAATTTCAGACACTGGATGAAATAATAATAATAATGAGATTTGTAATAAAATTCGGTTTATTTAAAATCCAATAAAAGTGTTTTGTGCGTTTCTTTCACAATCTTGGGCTGGTGGGATTTTCTTGGGAATCAGGATCCAACATTTATGCCCAAGCCATGAAGCCAGATATAGAGCCGCTGCATCTTTAACCCTGTGCTGGAAAATCGGAGTAGCGATGAGAAGCATTGCTGTACAATTAGCACAAATTCACACTCATCCTTGGACTCAGATAATGGGGGTGGTTTATGAATAGTATTGAAAGCTGCATGAATTTACTAATTCAGTAATAAAGAGTGACTTTGATAACTTTTCTCACACATGACATGAATTTCTTGGCACAACTTGTTCGTAAAATTTTAAAAAATTCTATATGGAACGAACAAGCTACTGACACAACTTTACATAAGGTGCCTATGGAGTGTTTACTATACAACGCACAACTGTACACTTCTCAATACTGAAATTCAACAGGAAGGACATGCTGGAAGGTTATACAACTTTAGGAAAAAGCAAGTGTTGCTAAGATCTGCAAATGATCACATTTTCTAGCACCTAGCTTCAATCGGTGGCATGTAGAAGAGGCATAAAAGCCAGATTGAAAGCCATTTTTTTAACCATATGAAATCTCAATACCAGATTAAGTCTTGAGGGATGATTGTGCGATGCCTCCTGTTCGTTAACATGCCAGTTATCACCACGTGTCACAGGCTGCGAGGGACAGAATCCTTGTCATGTGAGACCTTGGTTTATTACTCTTACAGATTGCTACATGCACAGGTCGAGATGTCAGCTCTCTTCAACATTGCATGTCCCAGTGGTTAGGAGAACAGTGACAGTGGAGTCACAGCAAGAGGTGCCAAGGCAAACCTCTGCATGGACGGATCATCAGGTTAGAATAGGTCTGTACTGCAAGTGAAATTAGATGTCACATACAATGCTTAAAGCGCCAAACAGTGTCTACACAAACCATCAGTAGAACATTGTAGGACATTGGGCTATGAGACAAACATCTACTACAAGTGTCCCATTGACATCACACTACCAGTCTCAAAGGCTATCATGGTGCAGAGCAAGACGGCAATGAAGACTGGAATGGAGGTCTGTCCTCTTAAGGAATGAGTCCAACTTTTGTCTTGTACACCATGATAGCTTGATATGGAGACCATGTGGGCAACACCATTAAAAGGCCTTCACAACATAATATCACACTGGTTCAAATCCTGAGATAATGGTGGGGGTGGCATATACAGTAACCAGACCCCTCTAGTCTTTATTCCAAATTCTCATCTCTTGTAATAAGCAGCACTCGGCTGTTTCTTACAGGACTAAACAAGTTGCCCTCATATTAATGCGGTTGTGGAACCAGTGGTACGACCATTACTCCAAGAGGACCTGAAGCCATTTTTCAACATGACAACACCAGCCTGCATGTTGATCATGCTACTGTGAGCAGCCCGCGTAACCTCAATGTGCTAACATTGTCTACAGCATCTCCGGACTTGTCTCCCATCAGGCACATCAGGGACATCATTGTTCGGTAATTGCCAAGAAAGCTGCCAGCAGCGAATCTTGATAATTTACTATAACTGTAGAAAACACATTTGTATCGCACATCCCAAATCCCAAATTGATCTAGTGCCGCTAAGCGAAAATTTACAAAAATGTACATGAGGTTCTTAACCCCTTCACGACCGGCTGATTTTGCGCTTTCCATTTTTTTCGCCATTCTACTTCCAAGAGACGTAACTTTTTTTTATTTTTCAGTCAATCTGGTCATGTGAGTTCTCGCTTTACCATATAGTGTCCTGTAAAACGGCAATAAAACTCCAAACGCAGAAAAATTGCAAAAAAAGTACACTATTGTTTTTGAGATATTTTATTCATTGTGTTCACTATATGCTAAAATTGATGTGTCATTGTGATGCCTGAGGAGGTTGGTGCGAGGTCTTAGACACTAAACATGAATAGTTTTAATTTTATCTAAGGGGTTAAAAAAAAAATCAGAAGTTTGTCTGAAAAACGTGGTGTATGTTTTACGCCATTTTCCGTGACCCGTAGAGTTCTCATTTTTCGGAATCTATGGCTCACTGATGGCTTATTTTTTGCGTCTGAGGCTGACGGCTTTAAATGGTACCATTTTTGCGCAAATGATACATTTTGATCGCTTGTTATTGCATTTTGCAAATTTGTGGAGACAAAAAAACAATGTTGCCGTTTGGAATTTTTTTGCCGCTATGCCGTTTACCGATCAGATTAATTGATTTTATATTTTGATAAATCGGACATTTCTGAACGCGGCGATACCAAATGTGTATATATTTTTTATCCATTTAATTTTCAATGGGGTGAAAGGGGGGTGATTTGAACTTTTACATTTTTCTATTGTTGTTTTTTTTAATAGTCCCCCTAGAGGGCAATAAGGATCAGCTGTCTGATCACTGGTTCCTTTCTCACGATCAGCGCAGCATCACTCAGATCAGGAGAAAAGCTCTTCTCTAGTAATAAGCAGTACCCGGCTGTTTCTTACAGGACTTGAGTCAAGTGAGCTATAGAAGTCATCACATGACCCTGTGCTACCATGACAACCATCGGATCCACATGATCATGTGCCGCCCCCGCGTCAGCAGCCGGGCTGCTCGGATACGGATCCACGGTGGCTCAAGGCATCTCCAGACCCGGGGGTCGGGGTCGCGCAGCCACTCGGATAAAAGGGGGAGTATTTACATGGGATGGTATGGTTAAAGTTCGTGACGCCACCCATGGTGCGTTGTAAGATGGAGTATTACCGCTGCGATTGGGAGTACCCGGTGGCAAGGGTGTGGGTAGCTAGGTGTTTAACCCCTCCACGATCCATGGCTGACATAAGAGTCTCCAATTCATTCATTTTGTTTGCAAAACTTCTTGCATTTTCCAGCAGACATTTAGGTATTAGAACATTTATTACTCCTACTCACCTCCCTACTTTTCATACATGTCCCAACCCCCCTAAACCCTCATTGACCTCTACTGTCTCATTTTCTCTATACCCTCTTTTACGCAACTATTCTCCCACCCACCAGATCCTAGTTTAAAAACTTCCTCCATCCGTCTGACCATTTTCTCCCCCAGCACAGCTGCACCCTCCTCATTGAGGTGCAGCCCGTCCCTACTGTAGAGCCTGTAGCTGACAGAGAAGTCGTCCCAGTTCTCCATGAACCCAAACCCTTCCTTCCTGCACCAATTTTGATGCTTAGTATTTAACTCCCTAAGCTACTGCTGTCTTTCTAGTGACATTCGTGGCACCAGTAGTATTTCTGAAAACACCACCTTGGAGGTCCTGCACTTTAGCTTTTCTCCTAGTTCCCAGTAGTCATTTTTAAGGCCCTTCCACCTCCCTTTAACTTGGTTATTGGTACCAGTTCACGATGTCGGCGTCAGATGACCCTGTCTGTCTTCCTAATTATAGAGCCCCCTACCACCAACATCTGTCTGACCTTTGCTGCACTCCCATTTCTCGCATTCCTACAACAGTCATTTTAATGGTTGATATGGGACAAAGTCCTGCTGTAGTGATCCGAATCCTGGGCCTGCATCCCCAATATCAGCCAAACAGGCATATTTACTAGGTTGTGCCAGACCAGTACTAGGCTGATTGTTTTCCCCCTACCGCTTTTTCTGTTACTCAGCTACCTACCTCTGGGTCCTGATCTTCCCCACCTCCACCCACCTCCATATCACTGGCCCCAGCCAGGGCCGCTCAGTGAGCTCTAAACTCCTCTCCAGGTTTGCAATGCTCATGAGTGTTGCAAGCTGCATATTTAGATCAGTTACCTGGGCTTCCAAATATGCTGGCAACGAGCACAGTCATATTCACCCTCAAACAACTGTTCAAGGCATGCATACATCTGACAAGATACACACCTGATAGCATTGTCCATGGAGCACCTATTAAATGGGGATAAACAGTACAGATAAAAGCAGAAAAACTATGGAAAACTAGTAAATAAAACACCAACCTATGCTCATGTGTGAAACTATATTGTGTTTCACTTTGGACTTATTTGTAGCCCCACCACTTAAGACCCGCAGCACACATCTGTTTAATTTGTACGTGTGCGGTACGTATTTGCACGTACCGGAGACCCATGTTGTTCTATGGTAGATGGCACACACGCGTAAAATCACACGGAACGTGTGTCCGTGTGATAAGTACATGTGTGCACTTTTCTACACGGACAACATGTCTGTTTTTGGCTGGCATCACGCAGGCACGGACCCGCTAAAGTCTATGGGTCAGTGCCTGCAGAGACCGCACACGGAGTATGTCCGTGTTCAGCACGTTTCGCGCGTGTGCGTTTTTACACTAGCGATCTTATTTTTTTTTTTTTAAATTAAATTCAGTATACTTACCTTTTTTTCTGCTGTTCTCAGTCATACTTACATTGGCGCTCGGTTTTTTTCTTCCCCCGGCTCATACCGCTCCCCGATCACCAGTGCGGCGAGGAACAGCTGTGCAGAGAATACGCAGCAACAATTACTTTGAAAATGCCGGCCGCTTATTAATCAATCTCGTATTCCCTGCTTTTCCCACCCACCGGCGCCTATGATTGGTTGCAGTCAGACATGCCCCCCACGCTGAGTGACAGGTGTCACACTGTACCCAATCACAGCAGCCGGTGGGCGTGTCTATACTGTGCAGTAAATTAAATAAATAATTAAAAAAAACGGCGTGCGGTCCCCCCCCATTTTAATACCAGCCAGATAAAGCCATACGGCTGAAGGCTGGTATTCTCAGGATGGGGAGCCCCACGTTATGGGGAGCCCCCAGCCTAACAATATCAGTCAGCTGCCGCCCAGAATTGCCGCATACATTATATGCGACAGTTCTGGGACTGTACCCGGCTCTTCCCAATTTGCCCTGGTGCGTTGGCAAATCGGGGTAATAAGGAGTTTTTGGCAGCCCATAGCTGCCACTAAATCCTAGATTAATCATGTCAGGCGTCTCCCCGAGATACCTTCCATGATTAATCTGTAAGTGACAGTAAATAAACACACACACCCGAAAAAATCCTTTATTAGAAATAAAAAACACAAACATATACCCTGGTTCACCACTTTAATAACCCCGAGAAAGCCCTCCATGTCCGGCGTAATCCAGGATGCTCCAGCGTCGCATCCAGCTCTGCTGCATGGAGGTGACCGGAGCTGCAGAAGACACCGCCGCTCCTGTCACCTCCACGCAGCTAATGAAGGCAATAGCGCGATCAGCTGAGCTGTCACTGAGGTTACTCGCGGCCAACGCTGAATACAGCTGATCGCGCTATTGCCTTCATTAGCTGTGTGGAGGTGACAGGAGCGGCGGTGTCTTTGCAGCTCCGGTGACCTCCATGCAGCAGAGCTGGATGCGACGCTGGAGCATCCTGGATTACGCCGGACATGGAGGGTTTTTTCGGGCTTATTAAAGTGGTGAACCAGGGTATATGTTTGTGTTTTTTATTTCTAATAAAGGATTTTTTCGGGTGTGTGTGTGTTTATTTACTGTCACTTACAGATTAATCATGGAAGGTATCTCGGGGAGACGCCTGACATGATTAATCTAGGACTTATTGGCAGCTATGGGCTGCCAAAAACTCCTTATTACCCCGATTTGCCAACGCACCAGGGCAAATTGGGAAGAGCCGGGTACAGTCCCAGAACTGTCGCATATAATGTATGCGGCAATTCTGGGCGGCAGCTGACTGATATTGTTAGGCTGGGGGGCTCCCCATAACGTGGGGCTCCCCATCCTGAGAATACCAGCCTTCAGCCGTATGGCTTTATCTGGCTGGTATTAAAATGGGGGGGGACCGCACGCCGTTTTTTTTAATTATTTATTTATTTTACTGCACAGTATAGACACGCCCACCGGCTGCTGTGATTGGGTGCAGTGAGACAGCTGTCACTCAGCGTGGGGGGCGTGTCTGACTGCAACCAATCATAGGCGCCGGTGGGTGGGGAAAGCAGGGAATATGAGATTGATTAATGAGCGGCCGGCATTTTCAAAGTAATTGTTGCCGCGTATTCTCTGCACAGCTGTTTCTCGCCGCGCTGGTGATCGGGGAGCGGTAAGTATGAGAGAGGGCTGCTAACTTCAGTCACTCGGGGGATTACCGGTCACTGGTGAATCCTTCACAGGTGACCGCTAATCAGTACGCGGCACACAAACAGAGCCACGGCATGACAATGAAGTCGGGTGAAGTTCACCCGAGTTCATTCTCATCGCGCAACTCTGTCTGCTGTCAGCCGACATGTAGTAACGACATTGTGTGTTGCACAAACGGACATTCCACACGGACATTCCACGTACACATACACGGGCATTTTACACACAAACACGGACATTTTACACGTACACACGGCTCGCATACGCCATCACACGGATGCCATACGTACCGGAGAAACGCCCCAAAAATACGGAACACGGACCTGAGAAACGGACTGTGTCATACGGACGTTTTTTTTGCGGAAGTGTGTTTTAGGCCTAAAATGCAGCCCTCA
The DNA here is from genome assembly GCF_048569485.1 of Anomaloglossus baeobatrachus. Classification (NCBI taxonomy): domain Eukaryota; kingdom Metazoa; phylum Chordata; class Amphibia; order Anura; family Aromobatidae; genus Anomaloglossus; species Anomaloglossus baeobatrachus. Next base: position 122,808,615 of record NC_134355.1, on the reverse strand, counting down.
CTTAGGAGTCACAGGTGTGGCTGCTACAACATTATAACCTGACTGCTAAAGGGTTAGTCCCATCTACAAGATCCTCTCACATATGTAGCAGGCGTAATAATAATAATATTAGCAAGTGCCTCCAATTAGAAATGTAGTATAGTTCTCCTGATATAGTCATATCTCTTACCTCATGTGCAGGGCATTGCAGCTTAGGTATCCACATAAGTGCATAGTATAACACAATATTATAATAAGGAGAACTATACTAGATTTCTAATTGGAGGTATTTGCTAATATTATTATTATTTTTAATAATAATAATAAATATTATTATTACACCTACTACATATGGGGATAGGATCTTGGAGATCCCCCCCACGGACAATACCCCAGACCAATACAACAATCACACAGTTATCACAAATTATGATATTGTGTTATACTACGCACTTATCTGCAGCCCCGGCACTTAAAATACAGGCCTCGCTTAGGACTCACTGGGACCTGTAGTTCTCCAACCAACAAGTAACAGGTATGGCTGCTACAAACACTTAAATCGCATGACACTAAGGATATGTGCACATGTAGCAGATTTGTGTGCAGTTTTTCTGCACAAAAAACGACGTTTTGGCAGGAAAAGAGCAGCTGAAAAATGTGCATTTTTTATCGTGTTTGCGTGTTTTTTCGTGTTTTTTTTTAGTCATAACAATCGCGAGGGTTCAGGCACTGTACCTCCACGATCACCGCCGGGTCTCTGAATGATGTTACAGCTGGGACCCGGCTCTCACTGCCCGGAACAGTGCCTGCGCCACTACCGGCAGTTTAACCCCATGAGTGCTCCGATCAATGCGATGGCAGCATTCAGGAGGCAGGATGAGGTATCACTTACCTCTCCTGGGCGATTGGGTCCCTCTAATGCAGAGGTGGGCAATTAATTTTCCCATGGGGCCGCATGAGAAATTGGGATGGTTTTAGAGGGCCGGACTAATGTAATTAGCTCAGTTCTACCCAATACTGAATATATACTATCCTTCATAAACAAACAGTAAGTTAAACAATAATAACATTCAATGAAAATGTGGTGGGCATACACATTACTGGGGTCAGTGGGGGGGCATACACATTACTGGAATCGGTGGGGGGCATACACATTACTGGGATCGGTGGGGGGGCATACACATTACTGGGGTCAGTGGGGGGGCATACACATTACTGGGGTCAGTGGGGGGGCATACACATTACTGGGATCGGTGGGGGGGGGCATACACATTACTGGGATCGGTGGGGGGGCATACACATTACTGGGGTCAGTGGGGGGCATACACATTACTGGCGTCAGTGGGAGGCATACACATTATTGGGGTCAGTGGGGGGCATACACATTACTGGGGTCAGTAAGTGGCATAGATATTACTGGGGTCATACACATTACTGGGGCCTGTGAAGCATACATACTGGCCCTGGTGTTCTGTGGAGCATACAAACTGGCCATGGTGGCCAGTGGAGCATACATACTAGCCCTGGTGGCCAGTGGAGCAGACATACTGACAGTGGTAACCAGTGGAGCATACATACTGACAGTGGTGGCCAGTGGAGCATACATACTGACAGTGGTGGCCAGTGGAGCATACATACTGACAGTGGTGGCTAGTGGGGCATGCATACTGACAGTGGTGACTAGTGGGGCATGCATACTCACAGTGGTGGCTAGTGGGGCATGCATACTCACAGTGTTGGCTAGTGGGGCATGCATACTCACAGTGGTGGCTAGTGGGGCATGCATACTCACAGTGGTGGCCAGTGGAGCATGCATACTAACAGTGGTGGCTAGTGGGGCATGCATACTCACAGTGGTGGCCAGTGGAGCATGCATACTCACAGTGGTGACTAGTGGGGCATGCATACTCACAGTGGTGACTAGTGGGGCATGCATACTCACAGTGGTGGCTAGTTGGGCATGCATACTCACAGTGGTGGCTAGTGGGGCATACATACTCACAGTGGTGGCTAGTGGGGCATGCATACTGGCCCTGGGGGGGCTGAGGGCACAGGCAGGCAGCACTGCAGCAGCAGAGCCTGAGGGCTTTTCTGGCTGCTTTCTCTGAGTCCCCTGTGTGTCTGCTTCCGCTATTGCAGGCACAGGGGGGACCTGAGAAGACACAAGCGCTGCTCCCCTGCTCCCCCCTCCTGCAGGCACTCTGCTCTCTCTGCTGCTACTGGTGCACTTACCTCAGTTTGTAGAACAGACGTTCTTGAAGGAGCCGCTGTGTAGATAAGCCGGTCACGTGAGGATCCTGGGTAGAAGGGGCAGGCCGAGGGGGCATGGCCAGCATCGAGAGAGCAGGAGGAGGGGACAAGGGAGGCATCCGAGGAGTGTGTGTGTCCAGCATTGAAGGGGCGTGGACGACATCAAAAGGGGGCGTGGCTACCAATATAGATGCCGTAGAAAGCATCCAGAGGGGGCATGACCGGCAGAGTGGGGGCGTGGCAGCTGCTTATCACTGCACTGCGGGATGCATAGCTCCCGGCAATGAGAGCGAAGCTGAGGCATAGATCAGGCCACGCCTCCAACTCTCAGCAAGACGGGCGGGCCGGTCACAGACAGTAGGCGTGCCGCATCCGGCCCACGGGCCGCCCCTTGCCCAGGTCTGCTCTAATGCCATCAAAGTGACTTGATTGCTGCCATGGCAACCCTTGGTCATCACCATGACAACGCTAAATTACTGAGCTACTGATCGCCTCACAGATCATGCCCTATGTATGGTGTGTGAAGTGAAGTATCAGTGCTGCGACTGTAGTGATCAAGCACTGCAGTGTATTATAGAAACACAGAAAAAACAGAATGAATTGACATGCTGCTTCTTTTTTCAGCAACAAAAAGAAGCTACATGTGCACAGCAAGTCAGGATTCTCATAGACTTTGCTGGCATGCGTTTTTCCTTACAGTATTGATTAAAATCTGCAAGGAAAAAAGCATGATAAAAAGCAGCAAAAAAGATCCTTTTTATGATATTGCATTGAACTATGAACGTATCTGCAGCCGGACCCTTCCCTCTGCCTCCTTTTCACCCTGGCCCCCCTGATGTGTTTTCTGCATTTACAGTATCCAGTGAATGAATGCTGTTAACAATAATCAGTTGCTTGGTGTGATAATCTGCACTACTCCTGTAAAGCTACCACTAGGGGGTGTTGGGACTCAGGTGGAGGAAGAGTTTCTGAATGCAGAAAGACAGAGGCCCACTAGATGTCGCTAACACAAGCGCAGGGATAGTCAGTCAGCTAAGGTCTGTGCCGAGATGTCACGTCTGTACCGAGGGGTAAGCAAGCCAAAGTCCAAGAACAAAACCGAGGTCGGAGACCGGGAGAACAAGTAAGTGTACCGCCCCCGTGCCATCGGCCGAGCCGCTTGGATCCGTGGCTCGAGGGGTCTCCGGACCCGGGGGTTCGCGCGGACACTCAAATTCAAAAGAGAGGGGGATAGATATGTACAGGGGATGTGTACGTTCGTGACGCCACCCATGGTGCGTGGTAATGTAGGAGTCCACCGCTGCTGTTGGGGAGCCCGGTGGCGATGATGTAGCAGCAGGATGTTTAACCCCTCCGTGGGTAGGGGGTTTGTGCCCTGGGGCCCATTGGGTGTTGGCGAATGGGGTGCCGTTGGGTAGAGGAAAAGTGGCTTTTCAGCGTACTCACTCAGTCCAAGAATAACAACTCCAACAGCTTGTGAACCAGAATTCTGAGCACCGCTGCAGCATGGAGGGAGCACGTGTGGATCTGTGCCCTTGGTGTTGCTGTGAGCCTGTGGCCTTTTCCGTGGCACCTTCTCACTAGTTGAACCCTCAAGCTTGAAACTTTTCGGGTCCCGCTCACCCGTATGGCTAACGGAGTGAGCTTGCTCTCAGGGTTCATGCGTAGGATTTCTTTGAACTGTATTTGGGAAAGTCCTATCCCATCGGTGCGCTAGTACCCCGATTTTGGAGCGGGTTGGGGATGAATCTTGAAGTCTTCACCCCCGTCGGGTAAATTACCGGGACGCCTGAAGCTACTTCCCGGCCTAGGGTCCACGTACTCCTTCGTGCCCTGGCCCCTGCCCGGTGATGGCTCAAGGCTGCCCTCCTCGGCAGTCCGTGCCCCTTGACGCGATCCCCTGCGACCGAGGTTCCAGCTCCTACCAGGCCCAGACCAACGTCTGACACCTAGTAAATTTCAGGAGCCCTGTTCCGGACCAGTGACCTCTCCCTCTCGGAGAGTCACCTTCCACTCCTACTCCTTTCACTCCTGTTTCATTTCTCTGTCACTTTCTCACTTCTCCCTACCAACCTCCCATGTGGGCAGCCCTATTCCCTTCAGGCCCCCAATGGTGTGTCTAGTGGGTTCGGTGCAAAGTGTTCTTAGGATTTTGACTGGCTAAGCTGTTAGCAACACCAATGGACCAGGATCCGGACCAGGATCCGTAACCAAGGAGAAGTGGATACTGTGCAGTAGGACAGATTGCACAATACCCTGTGACAACCTGATAGGCCAGGGCATCACATAAGCACAAGGGAGGGAGCGGAGGTTGGGACATGGAATGGGACCAGGGTCAGGAAGACAGGGAAGACAGACTGAGTAGGAGAAGCAGAGGTCAAGGAGAACGGTACTGGGTAGCAGGACTTGATCAGAGTACACTCACGAGAACCAGTTGCATGCTGTAGAGCAGGAACTATTACTGGTGGCGTCCCGGAGGTAACAACAGCAAGATATGGTGGCTCAACCTCCGGAACGATGCACGGCCGAACAGGCCCCTCCCCTCGGATCTAACCTTGGAGACAACATATATGCACTGGCTCTGCAGAGTTAAAGCCATGCTAATTTCATGACAACTCCAGATTCCTTTGTATTTGGATTTAGGTGCCTTTTTATATGACTACCAATAAACATTTCTATATATTATAGATATCTTGTTTTTATGGTTTTTTTCTTCTTCTATATGTTGGTTGCTTTTTACAGTACCAGCAAAATGTATAAGATTTCAAAAATCTCCTGCATTATTGCTTTATTGTTCCTTGACTGAATTGGAAAACTGGCATTTTCTGAAAACATGCATCATGTCTATTCTTTCAGCGTTTACGTGACCACGGAAAGCAATGAAGAAGTGAAAAAAAAAACGCAGCAAAAAAAAACACAACCATGCGTTTTTGGTGAATAAAACTAACTTTATGAAACATGCACTGTTGTCAAATGTCAAACATAATCTGCACCAAAAAATGCAACAAAACCTGTTTTTTGTTAGCAGCTTCTTTCCTGCCAAAAGAGGTTGCCTGCAGAAACGAAAAAATTGGAAATAACAATGAAATATTTTTCAAGGAGAGAATTTATAAGCCATATATATATGATCTATACCCTCTTTGTCCCAGAATGTAAATAAAATCTTGAATATGGACAGTATAACTTGACTGCATAGCTCGCAAACATCTCAGAATTAGCAGGACTGTCCCGATTTGAGGGCTAAGTCCCATAGTCAGGATTTTGTGCAGACTTCCTCTCATCTCTCCAACTCCATAGATCCTTATCGGGGGCATGGTCAGCATATCTCTGCAGCCACTTAGGCGGGCTTTGCACGTTGCGACATCGCAAGCCGATGCTGCGATGTCGCACGCGATAGTCCCCGCCCCCGAAGCAGGTTCGATATCGTGTGATAGCTGGCGTAGCGAAAATTATCGCTACGCCAGCTTCACATACACTCACCTGCCCTGCGACCGTCGCTCTGGCCGGCGACCCACCTCCTTCCTAAGGGGGCGGGTCGTGCGGCGTCATAGCGATGTCACACCGCAGGCGGCCAATAGTGGCGGAGGGGCGGAGATGAGCAGGATGTAAACATCCCGCCCACCTCCTTCCTTCCGTAGAGCCGCTTTTGCGCTCGTTTATCGTATCATCTAGGATTTACACACTACGACATCGCAAGTGACGCCGGATGTGCGTCACTTTCGATTTGACCCCACCGACATCGCACCTGCGATGTCGTAGTGTGCAAAGCCGCCCTTATACTACATAAACAATTCTCCTCTTCTCTGATCTCCCGAGGACTCAAACTCATAACCTTAATGTTCCTCCATGTTCACAGGCAACAGCTGCACAAAGGAGCCACAGCTCACATTGAGGAGCACAGTGGAATTTGATAAATTGAGCTGTATTAAAGCCACTGAACCCAGAAACAAATTATGCAGGTACATAGAGATACATTGTATTTCTATGTAATTGTATTCTAGAGGTGAAGAAAAAGTCAGATTTTTTTTGTTCCTATAAGGCTATGTTCCTTCAATTAGGATCAGTTGAGTTATCAAAGCTGCAAAATTACTGCTCCATCTCCGCACCTTAGTCTACTTGCATGTCATCCTTTAGGCCTCTGACACACTCACGTGAAAATCATGCACGTGCCGCGAGACACGTATTTACCCTGCGTGTTGCGTGTAGGTAAGTACGTGTCTCTGGTACGTGCGGACCACGTGTGTTCTCCGTGTGTTTTCCGTGATAACCCATGGAGAACCGGTAATTTGCACACTCACGTGGTCCTTCCTGCTGTCCATGGTGCTGATCTTCGGCTCCAGCCCTGCCATCTCCCCGCTGCTGCCGGCTGCAGTGAAGTGAATAATAAATGAGTATAATGAGCAGCGGTCGGCAGCAAGTGGCAGCAGCGGCAGAGACAGGAGGGCTGGAGAAGGTGAGTAACGATTTTTTTTTTTACTCTGACGTGTTTTCTCCGGCACGTGTCACACGGGACCGCATCCACACTACATCCGTGTGGTACGGGTGCGGGCCGTGTGACACCCGTGCTGCCGGAGCAACACGGACATGTCAGCGTTTGTAACACACGGAGACACATAAGTACGGAACGGACACACGTTCCGTTCCAAAATACTTACGTGTCTCCTAACCATAGGGATTACCTAGGTCCCCGTGTCTCCGGTCCGTGTAAATAATGGCACACACGGACCGGCGGCACGTGAGTGTGTCGGAGGCCTTAAATAAAGCTGTTTTGATTCTGAAACTTCCTGGTATTGATATCATTAGGTGCAGATTACATGAGTTTTGTGGTGCGTTTCTGCTGCATAAACAAAGCAAAAACCTATTTGTGTCTTTTAACTGTGGATTTTCCGCATCTAGTGCAAGTCTATGGGGAAAATCCACATAGAAAATTGAGCGTTCCCGCAAGAGAAATTGACGTGCTGTGGCTTGTGATAACGCTCCACAGCTGAGTTTACACAGCGTACAAAAGAAGCCCAGTGGGCAAGAGATTTCTAATAATCCTATCCACTTTGCTTGTACTGTACTGCAAAACACTTGTAAGGCTCTGTGCACACGTTATGTTTTTTCTTGTTTTTTTTTTCTTGTTTTTTTTTCATGCGTTTTTCCTTGCAAATTTTAATCAATACTGCAAGAAAAAAAAAAAAACACATCCCAGCAAAGTCTATGAGAATCCTGACTTGCTGTGCACACGTTGCTTCTTATTCCCTTGCAGATTTTGTTGCTGAAAAAAGAAGCAGCATGTCAATTGTTTCTGCATCTCGTTTCTATAATCCCCTGCAGTGAAAAAATGCGCAAACGCAATAAAAAATGTACTTTTTTCAGCTGTTTTTTTCCCGTCAAAACATGCTTTTTTATGTGCAAAAAAGAAGCACACAAAAAAGCAACTTGTGCACAAAGCCTAACACTGATCGAGGGAGTGTACCCTTAGGCTATGTGCCCACGGGGACATTGTCCTGCGGATATATCCGCAAGACATTCCGCAGGTGCTCCCAGAAATCCACAACAGAACTTTCTCTGTTTCAATGCTGCGGATATACAGCGGAATGTCTTGCGGATATGGTGCAGGCACTCTGCATTGAGGATACAGTACCATGGCTTCGGCACTGCATCCTCAATGAAGAACAAGTGCTGCAGTGATCGGGGTGCTCATACTTACCTCCATCATGCAGCAAGGCTATGTGCCCACGCTGCGGAAAATGCGCGGATTTTTCGCGGAATAGCCGCGGATTTTCCAGAAATCTGCAGCACAGCTACTCCCCAGCCATTTCTATGGCATTTGGGAAATGCTGTGCCCACGCTGCGGATTTTTCCGCAGCGGAAATCGTGCGGATTTTCGTGCGGAAAAATCTGCAGCATGTCAATTATTGTTGCGGATTTCTCCGCAGGGTCCCATATACTTACCTGCCTTGATAGAGACCCAAGTCACTTTCTCCGTCCGGTGTACAGCAGCGCGGTGGATCCAGCCAGGTACAGGAAGGAAGAGGTGGGCGGGGCCTGCACGAGCTCCGGTCATTTGACAGCCGGAGCTAGTTCAGGCCCGCCCACCTCCAGCACAGTGAACCAGACGCTGCCTAACAGTGACCTGGCCGCCGGAAAGTGAGGTGCTGCCTGATGGAGGTAAGTATGAGCACCCCATCACTGCAGCACTTGTTCTGCATTGAGGATGCAGTGCCGAAGCCATGGTACTGTATCCTCAATGCAGAATGTCCGCACCATATCCGCAAGACATTCCGCTGTATATCCGCAGCATTGAAACAGAGAAAGTTCTGTTGCGGATTTCTGGGTGTACCTGCGGAATGTCTTGCGGATATATCCGCAGGACAATGTCCCCGTGGGCACATAGCCTTAAACTGCTAAAAATAATGAAAAAGTGTTACAAAAATCTAATTTTTTTTTTTAAACGGCCTTAGGATGTGTCCACGATGCGTCGAGCTAGTTGCAGTTCTAAACGCATCCTCTGGCAGAAATGTTTTTTGCCAAAGTTGGTTCTGATCACAAAAACGCGATAAATACGCTTGTGTTTTTACAGCGTTTTAGCCGCGTTTTTAGCGAGATTTACATTCTTTTTCATTGCTTAAACTCAGATGCGTTTTGAACATAAAGACACTGCTAAATAAAGTTTAAACATACAAACACTTTGAAAAAAGAAAAAAAAAGAAAACAAATATAATTATTTATATCAAAGCGAAAATAGTTATATTTATTAAAATTATAGCGGTTTTTTACTATTTATCGCTAAAATAACATTAAATTAATATTTTTCTTTAATTTAATTGTCGGACTATGTGTGTGTGTGTAAAGGGACATATTATTCCATTATTTTGATATCAGAAAAGCATGTGTTTATTTAGTCCAAAACGCTTTCTTTCTGCAGCTAAAAAGCAGGTAAAACGCTGGAATTTTGATGTTTCTTGCTTTTTACAACTTCTCATTGACTTCAATGCTAGCAAAACGCAGCCCAAATGGCAAAAACAATTGACATGCTGCTTCTTTGAACGCTGAGTTTTTGAAACAAAATATGCAAATTTCACGCAGCGTTTATAACAGCAAAGTGCGGACAAGAAATCCCTATTTGTCATAGACTTAGCTTGGAAATCACAACGCATGCATTTTGGCATTAAAAAGGTGCTGTTGAAAGCGCTGCTGAAAAGCATGTAAAAACGCATTGTGCGCACATAGCCTTACGCTGTTTTCACACTGTGTTCCTCTCACCATTCAGTGGTCCCTTCAGGGCTTCCATCTGAACCGCCCCGCAAAACGGGTTTCAGACATATGTGTTGACGGGGCCACTGACTAGAACGGTGCAGATGGAGTCACCGTGTGCTGTCGTACACCATTTTCAGGAGTATACACTTACTGGAGGCGGACACTCAGACTCAGTCTACATCTGGATGTCCGCCTCCAATAGGTGTTTGCTCCCAAAAATGGTGCATGACAAAGCACATGGTGACTCCATCTGCACCATTATAGTCAATGACGCCGTTGGCACATTAGTCCAAATCCCGTTTTGGGAGGGGTTCGGATGGAAGCCTCGATGAGACCACTCAATGGGGAGAGGAACGCAGTGTGAAAGCAGATTGGGGCTATGTGCGCACGTTGCGTACAGTCACTGCAGAAATTTCTGCAGCGATCTGAAGAGCACATGTGCGCTTTAGATCGCTGCAGAAATGTCCGTAGTGAGCGCCGATTCCATGCGCTCTGCCTGCAGCTCCTGCCATAGACAGAGCAGGGGCTGCCAGCAAAGCGCAGGAAAAAAGTGACATGTCACTTCTTTTTGCGCAGCGCTTCAGCAGTAGCCGAAGCGCTGCGCTCTTAAACGCCACGTGCGCACGGCCCCTGCACAATCTCCATAGACTGTGCAGGGGACGCAGGACGCATGCAATTACGCTGCGCTACAAAGCATAGCGTAACTGCATGTATTTACGCAACGTGCGCACATACCCTTACAGACACAAAAATCTGGATGTCGTCATATAGTGACGCTTACAGCAAGATGAGAAAGCTCTGACTGCTTCAACTATGAATGAACCAAAATAAATCCCCAGGTCCCAACAAGATGATCATGACAGAGATAATCAATTGCCGTGCTGAGAACCCCGCAAGGTTAGAGATTTGTGGCCTCCAGTCCAGCCGCCAGGAACCACTGACCAGGAAGGATGCTGGACCGGAGCCCCGTAAATTGTTCCGCTCATTTCTAGTTCCAACCGTCCTGGATACAAAGGGACAGGCCAGGATTTGGGTCCACATATGGCAGTGTCACGCATCTGCTGAATGCCCCTCACTATCACTGCCCCTGAAATCTGCTCCTGCCAGACTAGAAAGAAGGGTCACATGGGTGTGGTTTGGGGTATAGTCAAAATAGGGCCCTATTTCTACTCTCAATAAGTTGGCGGTATGTAATTGTTATCGCTGCATGCTACAGCACTAAGAACATTAATTCATCCCATATGGCTGGTAAGTAGTTATACACGAGATATATGTGTGTATATATGCGCACACACACACACACATATATGTATATACACGCACACACATATATGTATATACACGCACACACATATATGTATATACACTGCTGCCCGACTGATCCACCTCTCGCCTCACTACCACCCCGCTTCTCCTCTCTGCATGTCCCTTCACTGGCTCCCAATCTCCCATCGTATCCAATTCAAACTACTAACCCTGACCTACAAAGCCATCCACAAATTGTCTCCTCCATATATCTCTGAACTAATCTCTCGCTACACTCCAAAACGTAATCTCCGGTCCTCCCAAGATCTCCTTCTCTCCTCCTCCCTCATTCGCTCCTCATGCAACCGACTCCAAGACTTCTCCCGAGCATCCCCAGTCTTCTGGAACTCACTGCCTCAACACGTCAGACTATCTACTACACTTGCAAACTTCAAACGGAACCTAAAGACTCATCTGTTCAGAAATGCCTATAACCTTGAATGACCTCACTGCCCCACCACCGTGCGGAGCTGCCGCCCCACCACCGTGCGGAGCTGCCGCCCCACCTACACCCCACCTACTGTCTCCTCCCCATAATCCTATAGAATGTAAGCCCGCAAGGGCAGGGCCCTCTTCCCTCTGTACTAGTCTGTCTACTGTAACTTGTATATGTATTTTGTATGTAACCCCCTTCTCATGTACAGCACCATGGAATCAATGGTGCTCTATAAATAAATAATAATAATAATAATAATAATAACATTATATATACACACACACCTTATATACAGTATACACATATTAGGCACATACACATTATTTATACACACACACGCTGCCGTGCACTACACTCCCCAGTCCTCGCCCCCGTGCACTACACTCCCCAGTCCTCGCCCCCGTGCACTCTCTTCCTCGCCCCCGTGCACTCTTCCTCGCCCCGTGCACTCTCTTCCTCGCCCCCGTGCACTCTCTTCCTCGCCCCCGTGCACTCTTCCTCGCCCCCGTGCACTCTCTTCCTCGCCCCCGTGCACTCTTCCTCGCCCCCGTGCACTCTTCCTCGCCCCCGTGCACTCCTCCTCGCCCCCGTGCACTCTTCCTCGCCCCCGTGCACTCTCTTCCTCGCCCCCGTGCACTCTCTTCCTCGCCCCCGTGCACTCTCTTCCTCGCCGCCGTGCACTCTCTTCCTCGCCGCCGTGCACTCTCTTCCTCGCCCCCGTGCACTCTTCCTCGCCCCCGTCCGTCCAGGCCCCACAGGCACCGCCCCCCCTATGCGCACACGTCAGGTTAACCAGAGGTCACCACAGTTTCTCGCGCTGACTTCTTTCCAGCTCGTGTTTTCCTATTGGCCCGAGTAAGATTTCACTAGAGGTCTCTTCCTATTGGTCCGCGGTGTTGACAGCTGGCTGCTCATTGGCTGGCGTCCTCATTCTAGGTGACAGCGCCCGTGCTCGGTGCCCTTGCTGTGAGCGCTGTGGTGGATGTCTGAGTAGCTGATGACCATGGAGGAGGGAGACGGACTGCGGCAGCGGAGGCCGATCCGACCGCAGGTCATCACCGACGAGACTGTGACACAGGAGACGCAGGCCACCAGGTGGGCACAATCCACTGCAAGAGGGGGGCATGGAGGGGGTAGGAGAACATCCACGCGGGTATGTGACATGCTGTGGGTGGGGTCATCAGATGGCAGGAAAATCGTGTGTTTATATCATGTAAAATGGTCCTTTAAGGGATGTTCCATATTAGATAAGCTGCTACCACTGAGACCCTCATCCATAACTAACAGTAGTATCAGATGTAGGACCCTACAGCCGCACCTCCATACATCCGTCTCTCATACATGCATACACTGCTCAGCCACATATATGGTACATACATATAGCCGCTCCCCAGCCGCACATACAGTACATATGCCACCCATACATTCACATGACGCTCAGCTACACATACATACATTCATACGCCGCACATATAGTCATACGACACTCCGCTGCCCATACATTCATCCATACTGTGACAGTGCACACATATACATACATACATACATACATACAGCTCTGGCAAAAATTGTGACCACTGCAATTGTCAGTTTTTCTGATTTGTCTCTTTATAGGTATATTTGAGTAAAATTGTTCTTTTTTTTCTATAAACTACTGACGTCTCCAAATTTAAAAGCAATACATTTTGTATTTTCTGAAAATGAGAAATGGTCAAAATAACAAAACAAGGCATTGCTTTCACAACTGAATAATGCAAAGAAAACAAGTTCATAATCATTTAGAAACAACAATGCTAATAATGTTTTAACTCAGGAAGAGTTCAGAAATCAATATTTTGTGGAATAACCATGATTTTTTATCCCAGCTTTCATGCGTCTGTGCATGCCTTCCACCAGTCTGCCACACTGCTTTTAGGTGACCTTATGCCACTCCTGGTGCAAAAATGTAAGCTTTGATGGCTTGTGACTATCCATCTTCCTCTTGATTATATTCCAGAGGTTTTCAATGGGGTTCAGGTCTGGAGATTGGGCTGGCCATGACAGGGTTTTGATGTAGTGGTCCTTCATCCACACATGTGTGACGTGTGACATGGCGCATTGTCCTGCTGGAAAAACCAGTCCTCAGAGTTGGGGAACATTGCCTGAGGAGAAGGAAGAAACTGTTTTTCCAGGATAACCTTTTATGTAGCTTGATTCATACGTCCTTCTGCCCAATTCCAGCCTCGCTGAAGCATCCCCAGATCATCACTGATTCTTTACCAAATTTCACAGTGGGTGCAAGACACTGTGGCTTGTATGCCTCTCCAGGTCTCCGTCTAACTATTAAATGACCAGGTGTTGGGCACAACTGAAAATTGGACTCATCAGGGAAGATTACCTTAAAGGGAACCTGTCATCAGGAATTTGGCTTTCAACCTAAACGTTTCCCCCTCTGCAGCTCCTGGGCTGCATTCTAGGAAGGTTTTTGTACTTTTTGTGCCCCTTTTTAAACCAAAATAAACACTTTATAAACTTGTACCTTTCTGTTTGAAAATCTTGTTAATTTTCCATGGGGGCGGGCCGTGTGGCGTCCGTTGCTGTAGCTTACGCCGTCCCCCATGCTCCAAATCATGCCTCATAACGCCGCCCACTGCGCCGAGGTCCCGTGCACGCCGGGACACCTAGTGACGTGGTCGCAGGCACGAGAGTATGGGCGGCGCTGCGATTGCATCGCAAGTCCGCGCCCATACTCTCGTGTGCGCGCTCTCCCCTCTGTACGTCGCTCAGATCCTCTGCTTCTTCTGTGCTCCGCTCCTCCCATCTATTTCCTGCTGCAGGGTACGATGGGAAGGAGGTGACGTCGGGCCGGCGCAGAACACTGGAGGCAGTGGGGGAGAGCGCGCACACGAGAGTATGGGCGGGCACTTGCGATGCATTCACAGCGCCGCCCATACTCTCGTGCCTGCGACCACGTCACTAGGTGTCCCGGCGTGCACGGGACCTCGGCGCAGTGGGCGGCGTTATGAGGCATGATTTGGAGCATGGGGGACGGCGTAAGCTACAGCAACGGACGCCACACGGCCCGCCCCCATGGAAAATTAACAAGATTTTCAAACAGAAAGGTACAAGTTTATAAAGTGTTTATTTTGGTTTAAAAAGGGGCACAAAAAGTACAAAAACCTTCCTAGAATGCAGCCCAGGAGCTGCAGAGGGGGAAACGTTTAGGTTGAAAGCCAAATTCCTGATGACAGGTTCCCTTTAAGCCAGCTTTACACCTTACAATTAGGTGTGCGATCTCGTATGCGATGTGACACGCCCAGGTTGCATATGCGATTGAATGAGATTGCACGTAGGTCGTTCATTTGCTGTCACACCTGCGTTAGTAGTCTATGTTAAATTGATCAATTTTGTGTGCGATCCTTTAGATCATGTGTTCTGTGACGTATGCATTGGGCACCTTTTTTTTTTTTTTTATTTATTGACTTGCCAAGCGTGTGTAATGTGTAGGGATGCGTTTTTACTATGTCATCTGCCATTCAGCTCTGCTACATGGCCGCTGACAGCAGACACAGACAGCCATGTAGCAGAGCTGAATGGCAGATGACAGCAGACACAGAAAGAGCCGCACTGTCAGAATGAACTCGGGTGAACCTCACCCGACTTCATTGTCATGCTGCGGCTCTGTCTGTGTCGCGTCCTGATTAGCGGTCACCTGTGAAGGGCTCACCGGTGACCGCTAATCTCCTGAGTAAGTGAATTGAGCAGCCCTCTCTCATATACTCACCGATCCCCAATCCCCGGCTCTGCACGGCATTCACACTGCTCCGGCGGCTTTTACTGTTTTGAAAAAGCCGGCTGCTCATTAAACAATCTCGTATTCCCTGCTTTCCCCGCCCACCGGCACCTATGATTGGTTACAGTGAGACACGCCCCCACGCTGAGTGACAGGTGTCACACTGCACCCATACACAGCAGCCGGTGGGCGTGTCTATACTGTGCAGTGAAATAAATAATTAAATAATTAAAACAAACGGCGTGCGGTCTCCCCCAATTTTAAAACCAGCCAGATAAAGCCATACGGCTGAAGGCTGGTATTCTCAGGATGGGGAGCTCCACGTTATGGGGAGCCCCCCAGCCTAACAATATCAGCCAACAGCCGCCCAGAATTGCCGCATACATTATATGCGACAGTTCTGGGGCTGTACCCGGCTCTTCCCGATTTGCCCTGGTGCGTTGGCAAATCGGGGTAATAAGGAGTTATTGGCAGCCCATAGCTGCCAGTAAGTCCTAGATTAATCATGTCAGGCGTCTATGAGACACCTTCCATGATTAATCTGTAAATTACAGTAAATAAACACACACACACGAAAAATCCTTTATTAGAAATAAAAAACACAAACATATACCCTGGTTCACCACTTTAATCAGCCCCAAAAAGCCCTCCTTTTCCGGCGTACTCCAGGATGGTCCAGCGTCGCGTCCAGCTGTGCTGCATGAAGGTGACAGGAGCTGCAGAATACACCGCCGCTCCTGTCACCTCCACACAGCAAATGAAGACAGCCGCGCGATCAGCTGAGCTGTCACTGAGGTTACCCGCTGTCACTGGATCCAGAGGTGGATGCAGCGGTGGCCGCGGGTAAGCTCAGTGACCGCTCAGCTGATCGCGCTACTCACCGCCACTCCTCTCACCTCCACGCAGCAACTGAGGTGAGTAGCGCGATCAGCTGAGCTGTCACTGAGGTTACCCGCGGCCACCGCTGCATCCACCGCTGGATCCAGTGACAGCGGGTAACCTCAGTGACAGCTCAGCTGATCGCACGGCTGTCTTCATTTGCTGTGTGGAGGTGACCGGAGCGGCTGTGTCTGCTGCAGCTCCGGTCACCTCCATGCAGCAGCACTGGATGCGACGCTGGACCATCCTGGATTACGCCGGACAAGGAGGGCTTTTTGGGGCTGATTAAAGTGGTTAACCAGGGTATATGTTTGTGTTTTTTATTTCTAATAAAGGATTTTTCGTGTGTGTGTGTGTTTATTTACTGTAATTTACAGATTAATCATGGAGGGTGTCTCATAGACGCCTGACATCATTAATCTAGGACTTATTGGCAGCTATGGGCTTCCAATAACTCATTACCCCGATTTGCCAACGCACCAGGGCAAATCGGGAAGAGCCGGGTACAGTCCCAGAACTGTTGCATCTAATGTATGCGGCAATTCTGGGCGGCTGTTGGCTGATATTGTTAGGGTGGGGGGCTTCCCATAACGTGGAGCTCCCCATCCTGAGAATACCAGCCTTCAGCCGTATGGCTTTATCTGGCTGGTTTTAAAATTGGGGGGGACCGCACGCCGTTTTTTTTAATTATTTAATTATTTATTTCACTGCACAGAATAGACACGCCCACCGGCTGCTGTGATTGGGTGCAGTGTGACACCTGTCACTCAGCGTGGGGGCGTGTCTCACTGTAACCAATCATAGGTGCCGGTGGGCAGGTAAAGCAGGGAATACGAGATTGTTTAATGGGCGGCCGGCTTTTTCAAAACAGTAAAAGCCGCCGGAGCAGTGTGAATGCCGTGCCGCGCCGGGGATCGGTGAGTATATGAGAGAGGGGGATAGACTGACATGGACAGAGTGAGGGACAGAGATAGTGACCGACTGACAGAGATTAGTGCATGACAGACATTGTGAGGCCCTTCAGAACGCAGCTTTTCAGCTGCGCTCTGAAGCGGACCTTTTTTAAGCTGCGGTGCAGAGCGCACACCTGCGCACATAGCCTCAGACATCAAAATCGTATGAGGGATGTCACACGTTACAATTGACTAGGTTCATACAACAAAACGTCCAATGTATGAGGAATAAACGACGTGTATGCGATCACCGTATTTTAGTTCAATCTTGATTGCACGTAGGTTTCACACGCAAATACGTCACGAACGATGCCGGATGTGCATCACTTACAACTTGACCCCGACGACGGATTGAAAGATTTATTGAAGCGTGTAAAGCAGGCATTACTCTAGAAATTGGGCAGATTAAACTTCGCGAAGGACGTATGAATCAAGCTGCGTACAAGGTTATCCTGGAAAAACAGTTGCTTCCTTCTGCCTGGACAATGTTCCCCAACTCTGAGGGCTGGATTTTCCAGCAGAACAATGTGCCATGACACAGCTAGGTCAATCAATGTGTGGGTGAAAATAAAAAAAAAACCCTAAAAGTTCACATTGCCCCCTATTCACCTTGTTAAATATAAAACCGTTATAAACATTAAAAATATACACACATTTGGTATCGCCGCATTCAGAAATGCCCGATCTATCAAAATATAAAATCAGGTATTTTAACCTATAAGGAGCCCCTTTAAATCTCAAGAGTTGATTCCCATCAAAAGACCTAATACCTATAATTAAGACACAGGAATCTAAATTGCTTGCAAAAAGTGAAACAATTATTTTTATTATTAAAGCAAAGTACATTTACATTGTAATTAGTGACATTTCACAAAAGGACCATAGTTTAGTGAAAAAGATGGAGGGAAAATAGTATAGCCACACTAATAGTTCATGTGGTGATGCACCCCGAGTAGGCAGAAACCCTTTTAATTTTACCAATTTATTAAATGCCAGTTGAGACCAAACGACTACATTGTCAGGGGAATACTGTCTATGAGATTAAACCCATGTATTCAGATCTCATCAAACATATGTGCCAACCGACCTGTTGGGGTCGAGTAATAACACTAATTATATGTGGATGTGACCACCCTCAATCCGACAATGCAATTGAGAGCTACACACAATCACCCTAAGAAGCATATGCCAAAAGTATACAAAGGGTTAATTTGTTATGGTCTATAGTGACACTATTTATATGTGGATGTAAACACCCTCAATCCTACAGTTAGATTGAGAGCTGCACAAAAACCCCAAGAAGCATATGCCACAGGTAAATAGTGGGTTAATTGGTGTATCACCCCAGAGTTGAAATTACTCCAGGTCACACGTAAGTATATTCTTAAATATCAATAATAAGGTCAGAAGACACATTAAACCTGCAATAAACCTGCAATACAGACGATTTGGTCTTTACCTGAAGTCATGTTTAGTGATGGCTAGAGGGTTTCCACGTGGTCGGGGTCCGTCACCAGTGACTCTGCCTCAACGCGCGTTTCACCGCTTCGGTTTCGTCAGGAGGCTTCTCAAATCGTCTGTATTACAGGTTTATTGCAGGTTTAATGTGTCTTCTGACCTTATTATTGATATTTAAGAATATACTTACGTGTGACCTGGAGTAATTTCAACTCTGGGGTGATACACCAATTAACCCACTATTTACCTGTGGCATATGCTTCTTGGGGTTTTTGTGCAGCTCTCAATCTAACTGTAGGATTGAGGGTGTTTACATCCACATATAAATAGTGTCACTATAGACCATAACAAATTAACCCTTTGTATACTTTTGGCATATGCTTCTTAGGGTGATTGTGTGTAGCTCTCAATTGCATTGTCGGATTGAGGGTGGTCACATCCACATATAATTAGTGTTATTACTCGACCCCAACAGGTCGGTTGGCACATATGTTTGATGAGATCTGAATACATGGGTTTAATCTCATAGACAGTATTCCCCTGACAATGTAGTCGTTTGGTCTCAACTGGCATTTAATAAATTGGTAAAATTAAAAGGGTTTCTGCCTACTCGGGGTGCATCACCACATGAACTATTAGTGTGGCTATACTATTTTCCCTCCATCTTTTTCACTAAACTATGGTCCTTTTGTGAAATGTCACTAATTACAATGTAAATGTACTTTGCTTTAATAATAAAAATAATTGTTTCACTTTTTGCAAGCAATTTAGATTCCTGTGTCTTAATTATAGGTATTATATAAAATCAGGTAATCTGAGCGGTACGCGGTGTGGTGAGAAAAAAAATCCAAATGCCAAAATTGCATCTTTTTGTCGCTGCAGTTTTTTCTTCATATGCAATAACAGGCGAATGTACCATCTGCGCAAAAATAGTGGAATCCAAAAGTCAGCTCAAGACGCAAAAAATAAGCTGTCACTGAGCCCCAGATCCCGAAAAATGAGAACGCTACGGGTCTCGGAAAATGGCGTCAAAAGCGCCACTCTTTTCTTTGGACAAACTTCAGAATTTTTTTACTCTCTTAGATAAAAGAAAAAGCATACACGTTTGGTTATCTACGGATCCATACTGACGTGAGGCACCACACTGACATATTAGTTTTACCGTATAGTGAACACTGTGAATAGAAGACCTAAAAAACTATCATGCATTTTCACTTTGACAGGAAATTAAAAAAAAGTTACAGCTTTTGGAAGAAGGGGAGGAAAAAACAAAAATGAAAAACGGAAAATCGCCCAGGGTGAAGGGGTTAAAAGGAATATGTAATCATAAATACGGTAGTTGGTTTTTATGTATATTTATTTATTTATTTATTTATTTATTTTTTTAATACCACTATTAGGCCCTGTGCGCACTAGGCCGTTTTACCCGTGGATTTACCCGCGGTTTTGCTGCGGAAATTTCTTGAGTAATGTTTGAAATCTTTCTGCAGACATTTCCCAGCAAAACCTATGGGGAAAAATAATAGCTGTGCGCACGCTGCGTTTTTTTCTCAAGAAAATTCTTTGTGAAAATTTCTTGAGAAAATGTGCATGTCACTTCTTTTCCGCAGGTACCTGCGGTATACCCCCAGAATTTCACTCCATTCACTGTAATGTAATCGCGAAATTCCGGGGGTATACCGCAGGTAGCAAATGATGTGCGGTATACCCCCGGTATAGCCGCGATTTACCTGCGGTAATGCTCATCGCTGCCTGTGGTTTTGCAGGAAGTGATG
This sequence comes from Anomaloglossus baeobatrachus, assembly GCF_048569485.1. Classification (NCBI taxonomy): domain Eukaryota; kingdom Metazoa; phylum Chordata; class Amphibia; order Anura; family Aromobatidae; genus Anomaloglossus; species Anomaloglossus baeobatrachus. The sequence continues at coordinate 122,788,563 of NC_134355.1, read as the reverse complement.
TCATTATGACAGAAGAGGAGGCGGAGCAGAGTAAACACACACGTTACACTCCCTGGACGCCGCACAGAAGCACTTCCATGTGACCTCCAGGTGCCCGTGCAGTCTGTGTCCTGCTCCAGCCCCACGGCTGCCCGCCCTGCAGTGTCAGTGTCTGCTCGCAGTATCAGCACCTTGTCACCCTGCAGCGCAGGCAGACACTGACACACAGCAGTGCGTGCAGCCGCTGGGAAACCGAGCGCTGCTGTCAGGAGGTGAGATGATATCATTACCTGCTGTAACGATCTCCTGCCTCCTAACGTCACCGCTGTCACTGCCGTCTATGCCCGCGGCCCGAGACTGTCACTAGCGGTGACGTCACGGGCTCTCGTGATACTGCTGACAACGCAGCGGGCATAGAAGGCAGTGACAGCGCTGATGGCAGGACTGCAGGAGGTAATCACAGCAGGTAATGATCTCATCTATCCTCCTGACAGCAGGGCTCGTCATCCCCTGCAGTGATCTGGGCTAATGATGTTAGCTCAGGTCACTGCATTGCTCTCTCAGCCAATGGGGAACATTCTGTTCTTCACTTACTGGAACAGTGACTATGGTATGGATCGTCGTGGGACCCCCCCCTTATTGGATTACGCCGGACCCGGATTTGATTGTTCTTGTCAATAAATTGGTGAAAGAGGGAATGTGGGCAGTGTTTTTTCAAATAAAACTTTTTTTGTTGTCTATTTTTTATTTCTTACTGACTGGGTTGGTGATGTCAGTTATCTGATAGACGCGTGACATCACTAACCCCAGGGACTGATGCCAGGTGACATTACACATCTGGCATCAACCCCATATATTACCCCGTTTGCCACCGCACCAGGGCAACGGGATGAGTTGGGGCGAAGCGCCAGGATTAGCACGTCTAATGGATGCGCTACTTCTGGGGCAGCTGCAGCCTGCTATTTTTAGGCTGGGGAGTGTCCAATAACAGTGGACCTCCCTAGTCTGAGAATATCAGACCTCAGCTGTCCGCTTTACCTTGGCTGGTGATCCAATATGGGGGGACCCAACGTTTTTTGTTTTAAATTGTTTATTTAATGTAAAATAACAGCGTGGGGTGCCCTCTGTTTTGGATTACCAGCCAAGGTGAAGCTGCCAGCTGTGGTTTGCAGGCTGCAGCCGTCTGCTTTACCCTAGCTGGCTACAAAAGATGGGGGGACCTCACGTCATTTTTTTTTTTTTTTTTTTTTTATTTCTTTTTTTGGCTAAATACAAGGCTAGGCACCATTTAGTGCCACATGAAAGTCACTAAAGGGTGCCGGCTTAGAATATGCAGGGGGGTGGGACATTATATAGGTCTTTCTCATCTATCTATCTATTCAGCTATCCATCTTTCCCTCTATCCATTATCTGTTTATCGATTATCTATCTATTATCTACCGTATATTATTTATTGCAGTCCAGCATAAAAAAACTGCAGGGACCAACCTGCGGAAAAACCGCGGTAAAAAACGCATGCGTTTTTTTTTGTTTTTTTTTCCCGCAGTTTTGGTGCGGTAATCTTCAACTCCCAGAAGTTTCTCAAGAAATTTTCTTGAGAAAAATCACTTTTCTAGTGTGCACATAGCCTTAAGATATAAATAGAAAATCTTGCAGTTTTCATACTGGCCACTAGGTCTAATATTAGACTCCTGTTTCCTGTTCACATGAACATTAGCAGCAGTACACTGCCTCAGGCCCAACCTGTGTGAATAGGTTCCATTTGAGCCTCTCATCTGAGCATGCTTTAATCTGGACAGGTCCCTGTGCCGGGAGGGGAGTAGGTCGGCTGTGACATCACCTATTGTGATTGATGGATCCTGTGCTATTAGCGGTGTCATTGTAATTCTGCCTGTTATAATAATGTGACTGCTGAAACGTCTGTGCAAAGCAGCAAGTATGAGTTGCTTTTTTTTTTTTTTTCAGCACTAAAAAAGCTGCTTTTTTGACTCTTTTTTTTTTTTTTTTTTTCAGGCTTCTTTGTCTGTTTTTCTTGTCCCATGCTTTTTTTGTCCCTTGATTTTTTTTTTTTTTTTTTTTTTTTTTTTTTTTCCCATGCTTCTTCTTATGTATTGCGATAGGGGTGAAAAATAGCAGAAAGAATTGACATGTCAAGCAAGGAAAAAAGCATGATAAAAGCCCTGTGGGCCTATTGACTAGCGTGATTGGTGAAAAATAATAAAAAAAAATGTTTAACATAAAAACGTGATTTTACCAATTGCCCATTTTTGGATGACATGTATCCTTTTAATACTTCTTGCAGCTGCATCGTGCCCAAGGGATTCCGCTGTACCCAGCCCATCTGTTCTAACAACCTCTTAACTCCCCCCTTTGCGCTGCTTTAGCTGACGATATTTGGGGATATTACCCCGGGCACGTTGGTTTCCCGTCTGGTCATACACTCAGGACGGCAGAGCTGCTCCTGCTTCCATTCACTGAGGCTGATCCGTGTGTATGGAGTGACATGTGCGAGGCGTGCGACTCCTCCTCGGCTTGTAAACTGAAGCGCCCGTCATTAGAGGCTGACAATGCAGGGCGTGCGAGAGGAATGGAGGGAGAAGTACACAGACGCTGTCATACCCGGCACAGTCAGGCTGTCTGTACATCATACCGGTGTTATCTGGAGTAATATCAGGGTAAACCAGTGGTGACATTGTGGGGCTTCTCTGGGGAGGACCAGTAAAGGCATCGCCAGGTAACATTGTCTGATAAATGGCACCTACATCCATCAGACACTTGTGGAATATCCCTAGGATGTAGCCTGAATGTCTAAGGCCTTGTGCGCACTAGGCGTTTTTGCCGCGTTTTTAGCGGCGTTTTTTACCGCGTTTTTGCGCTGAAAACGCAGTGACATTGCTTCCCCAGCAATGTCTGAGTTTTCAGTTTTGCTGTCTGCACACAGCGTTTTTTTGTAGCTGCGTTTTTGTGGTGACCACAAAAACGCAGCATGTCAATTATTTCTGCGTTTTTCACTGCGTTTTTCACCCATTGAGTTCAATGAGATGTTCAAAAAGGCAATGAGAAACGCATATAGCTGCGCTTCTATGACTAAAAACGCAGCTATAAACGCAAAGGGTGGGTACTACAGTGACGTGTACAGGAGGAGGATTCCTTCTGTCAGTAAACACAGAAGCGTGAATCCTCCCGGTACCGTCACCGCTGCGTCCACCTCCCGTCCTGTGCATGTCAGCTCCCATGCGGTGTCATGGCTGGGCGGGAGGTGGAGGCAGCGGCGAAAACAAAAGTGAACAGTAGAAAAAAAAATTTATACTCCCCTGTCTGCAGGGTCCCGGTGCCATGCCCGCTCCCAGCTCCTGTCCCGGTACCGCCGCTTCGGCTGTGTGCTCTCAGGCACATACGAAGCCTGCAGGACCTGGCGATGGATCACCTGACGCATCAGCTGATCGTAATTCTCGCTGTGTCGCCGGCTTTTTAGCGCCCGGCCGGCTTAACCTATCAGCTGATCCTGCCGTCAGGAGACTTCATCAGCTGATTACTGGCAGCTCCTGCAGCGATGGGACAGGATCAGACTCTCATCCGATCGCTCCAGGAGCTGCCAGTAATCAGCACGGATGTGACTCAGTATTTTTTATTTTTTTATTTTTTTTTCTACTGATGCATCAGCTGATTGTATAATCGGCTTTTATACAATCAGCTGCTGTGTCATGGAATTCACATCCTTGATCCTGACACTTCATCTGATCACTTTGCCTTCCAGCAAACCGATCAGAGTATATTGGATCCGGATTGGACGGCGCGGGACCCTTGACCCAGCATTACTGCGGAGGGGGGTTCTTTATTTCAATAAAGATGGAGTCACTAATTGTGTTGTTTTATTTCTAATAAAAATATTTTTCTGTGTTGTTTTTTTTTTATCTTTAATAGAAATTCATGGTGGCCATGTCTAATATTGGCGTGACACCATGAATTTCGGGCTTAGGGCCAGCTGACAATATACAGCTAGCCCTAACCCCATTATTACCCAGCGAGCCACCCCGGCATCAGGGCAGCTGGAAGAGTTGGATACAGCGCCAGAAGTTGGCGCTTCTATGAAAGCGCCATTTTCTGGGGCGGCTGCGGACTGCAATTCGCAGCGGGGGTGCCCAGAAAGCATGGGCACCCTGCACTGTGGATTCCAATCCCCAGCTGCCTAGTTGTACCTGGCTGGACTCAAAAATTGGGCGAAGTTCATGAAATAAAAAAAGGGCTTCCCTATATTTTTGGTTCCCAGCCGGGTACAAATAGGCAGCTGGGGGTTGGGGGCAGCCCATACCTGCCTGCTGTACCTGGCTAGCATACAAAAATATAGCGAAGCCCATGTCATTTTTTTTTTTTTTTTTTTGGGCAAAAGACTCCTGCATACAGTCCTAGATGGAGGATGCTGAGCCTTGTAGTTCTGCAGCTGCTGTCTGCTCTCCTGCATACACTAGTTCTGCAGCTGTCTGCTCTCCTGCATACAATGAAGAACATATTGAAGAAGGAAATGACATCAGACTTTTTTTTTCATCAACAATCTTTAATGGCATTTGTTCACTGATTAAAAACACAGTGAGCAAAAACGCAGCAAAAAACGCACCAAAATGCGGTAAAAACGCACGCGTTTTTTTGCCGCGGGTGCGTTTTTAACACAAAAACGCACATAACGCAGCGTGAAAAAAACGCCTAGTGCGTACATACCTTAAGATGCTCATTTAAAGACTAGACCCCCCCCCCATGCCTATGCTCATGCTCATTCCTCCTGGCCCAATCCTCAGTACACTAGATTCTTGCCAATCACTGACCATCCTCTGTCACTGATTAGCCGCGCAGGTATTTACAGGCACATCCGGCGGCTCGGTGACGGACCAGAAAGCACAGAGGAGTGTAGACCGGGCCGCCTCGGGAGGGATGGTGCCTCATAGCTTATTACATGCGAGTGCTCTGTGTTATGTTATGAATAATTTCTGCTTGACCCTGGGCCATAAACATGTCTATTTTGTATTATCCGGTATTAATGCCTCTGTTCTTCTCCCCCCGCCTTGGTGTTCTTTTTTTGCTGTGTCTCTATTCCTTTTTGTGCCTTGTATGTCTAGTTAGCCAGCGGGAGGTTATTCTCAAAAAGACACAAAGAATTGAGGATCACGCCCCTTTGACAAACAAGATTTACATGTAAGGTGCAAATAGGAAGAGGCGGGGGTCATCTCGAGAGGTATAGATATAGAAAAAAAAAAGTCAGGAGATCACGGGCACAATATTTTGTTTTGATGGAGATAGTGGTAGTGGGGGGAGGCTCCTGCTGCAGCAGGTTGTCTTACAAATAAATGCTACCTACCTATTGGATCAGTTTTAAAGGGAATTTGTCACCAAGTTTTTGCCACCTAATCTGAGAGCAGCATAATGTAGGGGCAGAGACCCTGATTCCAGTGATGTGTCACTTACTGGGCTGCTTAGTGTAGTTGATAAAATCACTAGTTAATCAGCAGTAGATTATCATTAGAGGACTACTTGGCCTGCTGCTAGATAGTCCAGCATATTGATGAGCTCTGTATAACGGCTAGATCTGCAGCAGAGAAAACATTGATTTTATGAAATGACAGCAAACAGCTCAGTAAGTGACACATCGTTGGAATCAGGGTCTCTGTCCCTACATTATGCTGCTCCCAGGGGAGCAAGAACCTGGTGATAGTTTCCTTTAACAGGTCATTGCTGATTGGGAGCAGTGGGGACATGGTTTAGCACCTGAGATTCACTGAGCAGGTTCTTCCATATATTTCTAATTTTTTTTTTTTTTTTAACATTGTCATGTACAACAAAATAGGATCATATGAAAGGAAGCGAATAAAGGGAATCTGTCACCAGGTTTTTGCTCCCCCATCTGAGAGCATCATAACGTAGAGACAGAGACCCTGATTCCAGCGATGTGTAACTTACTGAGCTGTTTGCTGTCATTTTGGTAAAATCAATGTTTTCTCTGCTGCAGATCTAGCAGTTACACAGAGCTCATGAATATGCTGGACTACCGGGCAGCACACCAAGTAGTCCTGTAATGATAATCTACTGCTGATTAAACAGTGATTTTATCAAATCTACACTAAGCAGCCCAGTAACAGACATTGTTGATATCAGGATCTCTGTCTCTATGCTATGCTGCTCTCAGATTAGGTGACAAAAACCTGGTGACAGATTCCCTTTAGGTGAGAATAACTGGGAGAGGTCTATGTGCATTTACTCTACTTTTGTACCTTGGAGGATCTGGCACCGGACGATGTAGACACCGGGGCAGTTTCATCACTTGTGATCACAGCGCTGTGGTGTAATAATGTTACAGGTGGCACAGTTGTGGTGTAATGTGTGCGGAGCGTTGTCAGCAATGTTAGAACAGCAAGGCTTACGGGAAGATTTTGCAACAAATGAGTAATAGGGTGAGTGTAAATGCCAAGCGCTTGCTGCACCTTCACTTCATTCCATGGTTATTACTGGAGCAGAGGCTGGAAATGGGGTCAGTATTCACCTCTCTAAAATCACTTTATTATTAATGGGGTGTTCTAGAGCTAACAAAATTCTGACTTAAAGTATAACCTAAAAGAAGAGAAACCGTAGGTGGAGATCCAAGAATCGTCCAGGATGCAAAGTGGACTTGATGCGGTTTTCTTCTTTGCACGGTAGCGCTGTGCACCAGGTCACAGCCACATTACTAGATATCACCAGAATAAATCCATATCAGTAGATACCTGCCAGATTAGTTCCTTGTTAATAACCAAACTGCACTTTACTTGCCCTCTTCGGGTCCAGCACTATGTCTCCAGCGATGCTCCATTGTATATATGTGCATGTGACGGCACCGCTACTGCCACTCCCTGCAGCTAATCACATCCACATGTAGATGGCATGTGATTAGCTGCAGCGCTGTCGTCACTGCTGCAGCCAAACAGTACTGGACACACAGTGGGTGCGGTTTGTTTGTTTTATAACAATCTCAACGGGCAGAAATAAGTTTTGGAAAAGGAGATAACGCCTTTAACTCTTAGGGAATTTCTCTTCTGTTTCCTCTCCGGATCCAGAGTCCTGATTCTTGTCTGTTTTTGTAGATGTAGTTTTCTGGACATGATATATATTGCGCCATCATTTTGGGTTATGTATAATGTAACATTAAGCATTTGTACTTCACTCAAAACTTTAAAGTTATTCTAGGCGTTGTAGCCGGAGTGCAGGCTTACTAACAAGCAGAGACCCAGCGTGTCCATGTATTACTTTACACTAGTGATGGGCGCGATCGAGTATTGGGGTGCTCAATATTTAGTCCATGAAACAACAACCTCTATACACAGAGTAACAGCATCACTGCATGATGTGTGCAGGCACCCCAGGGACAGACATTTGCAGTCTCTGGATGGTTCTCTCAGACGATAAAACAATCTTCTTGGACATAGTGTGACCCCCCCCCCCATCCTCCCTCCTGCTGGAAATGCTGTTTATGGCGGGCTGCATATGCGCAGAGACTCAAACTACCCAATCATTGACTCTCCATAATACTCGTTACTCTGGTCGAGCTCATACGAGAATGCGACCAGCTCGAATCGAGGAACGAGCATTTGAGCATTTTAGTGCTCAGCCATCACTGCTTTATACAGATGGACCGTTATGCAGAAGGAGGTCTGGCACCCACAGCCTTGTGTTCTCACCGAGCTGGAAATGTGATAAGAGGCGATCAAGAAGTTATCAGATAAATAACATGGCTCACTGATGGAGATCTATCAAACTCTGATAAAACTTATCCAACAAAAATCTGTTAATACATATACAGTATGTTGGGTATTATGTATACCCCCAGAGAAGATATTGGGTTTTTCATGGTGGTCTCGATAGTCTTGCTAGTGATTGTGTCGGTGATTGACCCATGTTGTGTGGTAAACTCTAATACAAATCTCTGTTTTCTGTCCTCAGCACGTACAGTGGAAAAGTCTTCCGGGCCACATTCACATGCCTGGCGCTGTCGCTCTTGATACCATTCGTGGCAGCCCTGTGCCTTCTCGAGAGCCCAATTGAGCCCCAGTCTCTGAGGTACGTCTAAATGTGAAACGACCATGGTGTATTCTCTTCCCATGAAGATTTGTCTTCAGCATCAGAAGGTGACATGACCTGAAACCAAATCATCAGAATTAGTGTCCAGCTGCTTCTGTCTACGCGTTTCTTTTGCTTAGGTTTTGTATTCTTAAAGGAAACCTATCAGAAGATGTTTGTTGTTAGTGGCCCCAAAGCTGTTCACACCTTATTTTCTCCATATAAGACTTAAAGGGTTGTCCCAAAACAAAATTCATTTTAATCAATAGATCTGGGAATAATTAATATATTCCACAATTGGATGTCTTGAAAAAAAAAATGTTCCTGTGCTGAGATAATCTTATATATGTATCCCTTCTATGTTCTGTGTAATGGCCGTGTCTGACCGTACAGCAGGGGTGGGGAACCTTTTTTCAGCCGGGGCCATTTGGAAATTTCTACCAACCTTCGGGGGCCGCACAAAATTATCAATGTGAAAATTACCCGGCTATATTTGGTCAAACAATTAACTCACCGCTACTGTGGCGGCCGGAGCAGCTTCTCTTTGGTGCGGCTGTGATGTTGGATGATACTAATCATGTTTCTTCTCACAACTGCTTTTCTGTCTCGGTCTGAAGCGCAGTCAACTCTTTGTGATAATAATATTTGCTAAATCATTTACATCACATAGGAGACGCTGGAGGCACGCACAACACATAGGAGACGCTGGAGGCACACACAACACATAGGAGACGCTGGAGGCACGCACAACACATAGGAGACACTGGGACTGCTCTATATACATTACAGGAGTCACTGAAGGCACATACATCACTGGAGGGGCTGGGGGCATATACATCACATTGAAAACGCTGGGACTGCTGTATACACCACAGAAAGGAAACGCTGGGACTGCTGTATATACACAACACAGGAGACACTGGAGGCACATACATCACATGAGGAGCTATATATGCTCCCAGCCCCTCCTGTGATGTAAATGCCCACAGCCCCTCCTGTGTTGTGTATGTCCCCAGTGTCTCCTGTGATGTATATGCCCCCAGCATCTCCAATGTGATGTATAAGTCACAGGAGACGCTGAAGGCAAACAACACAAGAGGGGCTGGGGGGCATACACAACGCAAGAGGGGCTGGGGGACATACACATCACAAGAGGAGCTGGGGGCAAAGCCATCACTGAAGGGGGCACAGACATCACTGGGGGAACACAACACTGGGGGTGATGCACAGCATTGGGAGGGCACACAGCACTGCCCCCCAGTAATGTCAAGGCTCTGCACACAGCACCTGCAGAGCCCTGACATTACCGGGGAGCCACAAACCTGAGGTGATAGACAGCATGGGGTGAGGGACACAGCACTGATCGTTGCACACAACTCTGGGGGGAGGGTACACAAAGTACTGGACGAGGAGCAGAGTGCAGGCGCGCGCACACAGCGCCGGAGACAGTGCAGGCCGGAGGGCAGAGGGGCGGGCAGATCGCTCTGGAGCTGAAAGGTGCGGTCACACCACATGACAGGACATAGGGGCGGGTACATCGCGCCGAGGGCAGAGGGGGCAGATCGCTCCGGAGGGCAGAGGGGCGGGCACACCACACGAGGGGAAAGAGGGGCGGGCAGATCGCTCCGGAGGGCAGAGGGGCGGGCACACACAGCACAAGGGGACAGAGGGGCGGGCACACACCGCTGATCCCAAACAGTGCATGTGGTCATTTAAAGGGCTGGCGGCCCCAGCACTGCAGCCCCCGGGAATGTGCCCGGGGGCCGCATAAAAGGTCATGGTGGGCCGCATGCGGCCAGCGGGCCGGAGGTTCCCCACCCCTGCCGTACAGGGACATGGCCTGATCATACCACATCTCCTGGGCCGGGGAGGAAAGAAAAGAGACTATACAGACATTACAGCATATGGTCACAGATGCTACTTTCAGTGAGCTAAAATGTTTAAAACCCGGTAAGGAAATGTTTTACCTCACAGAATCAGCAGCGTAATGTATTTATTCGCCTTTGCACAATCCAGGAGATGTGGCTAACATAGAACCCCAACTTAACATGTCAAGTTTATTAATGTTAATTAAAATGATCAAAAACTACAAATTGCTACTACCTAAACTCTAACTGCACAGTAAGGAAGAAGAAAACATAGTCCCTACAATACACACTCCCTCCTGTACATTACCTGGCAGCGGGGTCGGCACCCAGATAAGCAAAATGGCTCCCCGACTCACCGACAACTGTCCCTACCCTTACCCTGTAAGCCCCTGCAAAAAAGTATCAATCAGATCTAGCAGATGTCTGCTGCCTAATGGTCTAACTAGCCACTACAAGCAACAATCAGCCTCCTGATGAGCCCGAGTTTTTGTTCGGGTTCTATGTTAGACAACCCAGGAGCTGGGGTATGATCAGACCATGTCCCTGTAATGGTCAGACACGGCCATTACACAGTACACAATAGGGACACATTTATAGCATTATTTCAGTACGAGAACATTTTTTTTCCTTTTTAAACCTGTCCAATTGTGGAGCATTATTATTATTAATAATAATAATATTAATATTTTTTTCCCCCAAGATTTAATAATGAAAATTGTCTTTGTTAGGAGGAAAACCCCTTAAATTGATGTCGCAGAGAAAGGAAACATCATGCATTAGCGAGCCCTGTCTTCATGGTTGTCAGTGAAGGCATATAGGAAGGGGGGGGGGTTATTTGCACCAGTTGGGTTTTACAGGCTCTGTTTCTTTTTTCAGCTATGATGTAGTCTATGATCATAAATCAGCTAAGAAAAGCTAAAAAAAACCCAGAAAACTAAACCTACAAATGTTGCAAACTTTCCCACTGGATCATTAGAATGAGCTCACTGATTAATTCTTAGTTAGTGGAATCTGTTGGCAGGTTTTTGCTACCTCATGTGAGAGCAGTATGATGTAGAGAAAGAGATTCTGAATCCCATAATCTATCACTTAGATTACTTTTTTTTAGCTTCACTCATGTAGCAGAGTCCAGAGGGCTGTCCTTGCCCACACCAGACTCTCTATAGAGAGTAAATAAAGATTCACAAAAAAAGTGACGATTGACAAGCAACCTCTTGGTTACCTTGAGGAACAGCCATAAAATGTGCTAATCTCTTAGATAAAGACTTGGATATCTGGATGAGGTTTTAAGGTCCAGTCACACTAAACAACTTACCAGTGATCCCAACAACGATAGGGATCGCTGGTAAGTTGCTAGGAGGTTGCTGGTGAGCTGTCACACTGCGACGCTCCAGCGATTCCACCAGCAACCTGACCTGGCAGGGATCGCTGGAGCGTCGCTACACGAGTTGCTGGTGAGCTCACCAGCAACCAGTGACCAGCCCCCAGCACCGCGTGGAAGATGCTGCGCTTGGTAACTAAGGTAAATATCGGGTAACCAACCCGATATTTACCTTGGTTACCAGCGCACGCAGCTACACGTGCAGAGAGCAGGGAGCAGCGCACACCGCTTAGTGCTGGCTCCCTGCTCTCCTAGTTACAGCACACATGGGGTTAATTAACCCGATGTGTGCTGTAGCTACATGTGCACAGAGCAGGAGCCGGCACTGACAGTGAGAGCGGCGGAGGCTGGTAACAAAGGTAAATATCGGGTAACCAAGGACAGGGCTTCTTGGTTACCCGATGTTTACATTGGTTACCAGCCTCCGCAGAAGCCGGCTCCTGCTGCCTGCACATTTAGTTGTTGCTGTCTCGCTGTCACACACAGCGATCTGTGCTTCACAGCAGGACAGCAACAACTAAAAAATGGCCCAGGACATTCAGCAACAACCAACGACCTCACAGCAGGGGCCAGGTTGTTGCTGGATGTCACACACAGCAACATCGCTAGCAACGTCACAAAAGTTGTTCGTTAGCAGCGATGTTGCTTAGTGTGACGGGGCCTTTAGATCTATCCTCCTATTTGTAGAAGAAGTAATGATTTTAGGTTAATGTACATTTTCTGAAGTCCTCACACCACTCCTCTTGATGTCACAGGTTAAACCCTTGTGGCACTGTCCTCTACATAACATGAGGTGTCTGCTGAGGCCCAGACATATTGTCTCGGTATTTCCTAATGAAACGTTAAAACTGAAGTGTCCTAGTGGGGTGTAATCCTTAGTTGGGCAATCTCTGATACCGGAGACAGACTTGCCAGACTTGTCGCACTCGGTTCTTGTTGACACGCTGTACATACTTGTGCAATTAGAAGAACAAGGAGGACAAAAACAAGAGTATAGTGCAAAATACTGTATTTATTAAAGAAAGACTGGCACAAAAGGGAATCGGCGGCACAGATCAGAGGCATGTGTATGACAACATGTATATAAAAATCATGAAGCATGAGGTATACACATGCAGTGTCTGGTAGCAACTGCAAATCAAGGTGTAATCAGGGCATAAGGTGCTATAAGGAAAGTCATAATAGTAAAACAGATAAAAAAACTGTTATTAATGTTGATATTACCACAAATACAAAGAAGTGGAGAAGAGTTAGGCTGTGTGCACACGATGCGTTTTTTACCGCGGAAACGCTGCGTTTTGAACCGCAGCGTTTCAGTGGCAAATTGCATGCGTTCAGCTTTCCCAGCAAAGTGTATGGGAAAGCTGAAAAATCAGTGCACATGCTGCGTTTCTTTCCGCTGCGTTTTGGATGCCAAAAATCGGTGCGGAAAGAAAAGCAGCATGTCACTTCTTTTGTGCGTTGTGGCTGCGTTCTCTCCCCCATTGAAATCAATGATGTGGGGTCAGAACGCAGCCACAACGCATGGACCTGCTTTTTTGTTGCGGTCCGCGGCCTTTGTCGGCACGCCAGAACGCAGGCATTTACCTGGAAGTGAGGTCAAGAGGCTTCCTGTTGACCTCACTTCCTGGCAAAGCCCCCGGTGTCGCCAAAGTGCCCGCCCCGACCCCCGACCCCCCTCCCGAAAATCCAACATGGCCGCGCGCACAGTAGCGCACCGGCCGCCCTGCTCCTATGATTTCTGTCGCATGTGCAATAACACATGCGACAGAAAACTGTTCCCCAGGCCCTGCCCGGTCACCCCCTATTCCCCCCGGTGTCATACATACCTGTCCGGTCGCAGCGCTGATCCCCCGCGGCCCCCTCCTCCTTCAGTGCACGCTGGCCGGTCACATGAGCAGAGCAGCTGACAGCCAGCACAGTGTTCAGTGTGAGCTGTGCTGGCTGCTCACACTCTGCAGCTGTGACCCGGGGAGAGTGGGTGCAGATTTTTGCACCCACTCTCCTCAAATGGAGGGTCTGCCCTCCTAGAAAATGGGGGGTACGTTCCCTGAGCGTGCCCCCATATTCTAGAAGGTCCAGAGGCGACGTGGGACATCCATATGGATTTCTGCGGACCCATTTTTTTTTATTAAATTGGAGAACAAGGGAATGATTTGGGGAGTGTTTTTTCTAATAAAAAAATTTTTGTTGTCTTTTTTTGCTTTTGTTTACTGTCAATTAGTTATGTCGGGTGTCTGATAGACGCCGTGACATCACTAATTGCTGGGCTTGATGCCAGGTGACATTACACATCTGGTATCAACCCCATTTATTACCCCGTTAGCCAACGCACCAGGGCGCGGGATGAGTTGGGGCGAAGCGCCAGGATTGGCGCATCTAATGGATGCGCCACTTCTGGGGCAGCTGCGGCCTGCTATTTTTAGGCTGGGAAGAGTCCAATAACCATGGCTCTTCCCACCCTGAGAATACCAGACCCCAGCTGTCAGCTTCACCTTGGCTGGTGATCTAATTTGGGGGGACCCCACGTTATTTTTTTTTTTTATTCTTTATTTATAAATAAAAAAAAAAACATGGGGAGCCCTCCAAATTGATCACCAGCCAAGATGAAGCTGCCAGCTGTGGTTTGCAGGCTACAGCTGTCTGCTTTACCCTGACTGGCTATCAAAAATAGGGGGGACCCCACGCCATTTTTTTCATTTTTTTTTTTTTTTTTTTTTTTTTTTTTATTGGATAAATACTAAGCTAGGCACCCTTTAGTGCCACATGAAAGGTACTAAAGGTGCCAGCTTAGAATATGCAGGCGGGGGTAGGACGTTCTATATATTTGACATCCCTTCATCCATTGACGCTTTTTAGGCTGTGTGTCCACAATCAGGGTTTGCAGCGTTATGGGCGCTGAGTGTTTTCCCTGCGTCCATAACGCTGCGTTGTGCAGTAGAAGCACAGTGGAAGGATTTTTGGAGATCCCATGCCCACTGTGCTTCTTTTCTCCGCAGCATAAACTGACCGGTAGCGTGGCTTCCCGAGCCTCAGCATGTCAATTTATGCTGCGGAGACGAGAGTGTTCTCTGCAGGTAGCATAGAGCTCCACAGCAGCCTGAACCCAAATCGTGGGCATGGGCAGCTGCAGGAAGGCTGGCACTGTGTACTAGATGCCGTGTCGCTGGATCATGGCCACATAGCCTTAGGCCCCTTTCACACGTCAGTGATTCTGGGACGTTTGTGCTTTTTTTTAAACGTACCAGAATCACTGACATACGCGGACACATTATAATGAATGGGTCTGCTCACACGTCAGTGATTTTTCACTGCACGTGTCTCCATGCGGCGTACCCGCGTGTGCGTGATTGCCGCACGGAGACATGTCCATTTTTTTCTGGCATCACTGATGTCCCACGGACCACGCAGTGGTGTGATCCGTGAAACACGTGCCAGAAAAAAACGTGCTTTTAAAATAAAAAACATTTTAACTCACCCGGCTCCAGCGATGTCCTCTGCAGCCCGTCCTCCCTGTTCCTTCTGTGCCGGCTCATTATTGTCGCGCATATTCATGATGCACGACACAGCCGACCCGGAAGCAGCTGCTGCGGGGGTCAGCGCCGGCCGGATGCTGCACCGCGGGAGCGATCAGCACCATGGAGAGCGGGAGCGGGCGCAGGTGAGTTAATCTCTAAGTGCAATCACGGGCCACGGAGAACGGAGCCCGGATTGCACTTAGACAACCCACGTGTGCCGTGATTCACGGCACACGGAGGGACATGTGCGTGTTTTACACGCCAGTGAAAAACGTCTGTGTTTTTCACTGACATGTGAAGCGGGCCTAAAAGTGAGAATATTGTTGCTACAGCAACATTTTGGGTGAAGTAGCTGTGGATTCAAAATGCTTAATATACTCCTGAATAAAATCCTTGATGGGTGCAGATTCCAAAATGGGGTCACTTGTGGGGGTTTTCTGACGTATAGGTACCTAAGGGGCTTGGTGCGCGAAGTTTATTTCAACTTTTCCAAAATTCAAATGGTGCTCCTTCCATTCCAAGCCCTCCCATTTATCCAAACAGAATGTGGAGAAGGAAATGACATCACAGGTTTTTTTTTCCAAAGGTCTGTGTTCAACCAACTTTATTATCACTGACAAGTCTTAAAAAACGCACCTAAAAAAACGCATGAAAAACGCATGAAAAACGCATGCGTTTTCAATGCGTTGTTTCTCAAAAAGCATTGTTTACAATTCTCCCCTCTGCCAGAGGGTGCGTTTTTTTCCGCGCGGAAAAAAAAGCAACGTGTGCACATACCCTTATAGTATTATACAGAATGATATAATACTATAACTCTTCTCCACTTCTTTGTATTTGTGGTAATATCAAAATTAATAACTGTTTTTTATCTGTTTTAGAGTATAATTACCTTTTCTGTAAACCTAATTTTATGGTTCTTCAAGAAAGGATCTGTAGCCAAGGAGCGCTCAAGGGCTTGTATCTGTATTTTTAACCATGAAGATCCCTGATTTTATTTTTTTTTTTGATGTGGAAGGAAAGTAAAGTACTTTGCATGACGTTCTCCTACATGGCCCATGTTTGTGTGGGCCAACTTGTTATTGTGGAAATTTTCTCACATAGTTTAAAAGAAGTCATCAGAAAATGATTTATGGTTTAAATCAGTAGATATTGGGTACACATCAACTCACCTCATCACGACATCAGATGGCCACACCACAGATTTTGAGGCAGAAAATGATTGAGTCAAAACCAGCATCCAAATTGTGAGTAATCATTCGTGATACTAATGATTCCACAAACACTGAACAGGTAGCACAGTACTAATGCGTTTCAGGCAGCTGTTTGTGGAATCCTCCATATCATCCTGAATACAATTATGAGCGCTTTAATCACAATTTGGATCCAAGTTTTCACCTTTTCCGGATAGTTAAAATAAAGTTTGAGGGCCACATTCCCTAAAGCTTCTCTGTCAGAATTCTGACTTAAAAAGCTTTGAAAAGTCTCAGAATTTGGGCGTCACATGAGTCTTTTCTCTCAGCTTCAACAAAGTGACGATCCCCCGCTTGTCAAAGTAATCATGAGCGGTGGCGCGCCATATGCCAAAAATAGTGGTCCAGTTCCACCGGTATATGTGGTGAAGTGGACACGGAGGTGCACACCACTTATCTAATGGACTTCATTCATTAAAGGGGTATTCCCATCTCCAACATCCTATCCTAATATGTAGCAGTAGCAGCAGTAGCAGCAGCAGCCGCAGCAGCCGCAGCAGCAGCAGTAGCAGCAGTAGCAGCAGCAGCATACCTGTGTTTTTGCTGCAGATTTCAAAGAATGAGCATGTCGGTTCTTTGCAGCGTTATTGTAACATTTTTTTCATTGATACAACCTGTTTTGTAGAAAAAAACACACCAAAAACGCAGATAACATAAGGGAGATTTCCTGCAACAAGATTAGGTTTTGGTCATGAAAAAAGAAACTTACCAAAAAAGCCCTGAGTGAACATAGCCTTACAGTATATGCAGAATGCACCATTCACAATGGCCTCTCCTCCCCCTTTCCTGCGTAGTGAGCCCTGCACAGATCACAGTGCAGGCCTAGAGAAGTCTCCCATAAAAGTCGTTCTTCAAGTCAGATCCTATCTATTGTTGTTTATGGGCCATGTTGCTGTTGCAGATTTCTAAATGCTGTTCACAAAAGTCCTAGTAAGATGGCTGATAATATAATGAAAAAAGAAAATTAAAACCGAAAAGTTTCAATAACCATAATCTAATCTAAATACAATACCATTTAAGACATCCCCCCCCCCCCCCATAAAAGTATAGAATAATTGCTTGTACGTATAGAACTGCGGGGTATTGAGATAGACCCCGATTGGCTCTTTGAGGAGCGGTATGCAACACTAGGAAGGGATGATGGAAGCTGATCAGATATGGCAGGTGCTGGATGTGGCCCCATGACTGAGAGGTCAAGAAAAGCTATTGTCTGCAGATTATTGAGAAGATATAAAAATACACAAATAAGGAATGAATGAGTCTGTCATGGCCGGGACCTCTATGGGTCACCAGCAGTATAATACAGTATTGGAGCATTGATGTGCTGTATATTTTAGTTTTCAGGCACCGCCCCTGATGATGGGTGTTCTGGAGCCAAACGTGAAACTGAGAAAAGCTGAGCGACTGTATGAAGGCCAGTTGGTGGGACCCGAGTCACTGGCAAACATCGGAGGTACGACATTACCTGTATCTGTGTGTGGAGGCGAGCAGGGGGTTTAGAGCGATGTAAGAAAACTCAAGCTCTAATGCTGGCTCTTCCCTGCCTCGCCCGTCTTATGACGGAAACCACCAGTGCCGTTCGGACTCTTAGAAACCACTAAGGAGTGTGTGTGTGTGTCATATCCACATTACGACTCTGCACACAGAGCTTTGGTTTCTGAAGAGACTGACACATTTCATAGAGGTCATACTTAGTAACTGCACTTCAATTTTTTTTTTTTTCATCAGGCTGCTTTCACACATCAGTTTTTTGGCATCGGGCACAATCCGGCAAAAACATGAAAAAACGGATCCGGCATCTGTTGCTGCCTGATCTGTTTTATCCCCCATAGACTCTCATTAGCGCCGGATGGCCTTGCGTTTCATCCGTTTTTTGCCGGATCCAGCAAAATTTACTTGTCCAGCAGCCGGATGAAACGTTGAAGTGAACGTTTGTGTCCGGCAAAAAAAAAACGGATCGTGCCGTATCCGGCGCCGTACGGCATGTTTTATAATGGAAGCCTATGGCCGCTGGATCCGTTTTTTTTTTTTGTTTTTTTTTAGCTGAGTATGCTCAGTATCACACCGGATATCTCAAAAAACTGATGGAAAAAACTGATGAAACTGATCCGTTTTTTCGCCGGATCTGTCACATCAGTTTTTTCACCAGATTGTGCCTGATGCCAAAAAACTGATGTGTGAAAGCAGCCTTAGGGAAATAAAGATAAGAAACTCTATAATGTGTCTTAGAGGAGAAATAAAACTCTACTTTCCCTACTATCAGTCACTTCTAGTGTACTGAACTGCTCAAATCTGTCTGTAGATCTGTCTGCAGTGAGGGATCACATTACATCTGCTGCCATAGAAATCTATGGAGAAAGGCAGAGTACACATGGAGAAACTGTGGTAGGCTCTATTACACAGGGAAAGACTTCTAAAAAATGCGGGATACAAGTCATAGAATGTTTAATCCCTTTAGCGCATAGCTTAGGGATTTCATGATGGCACAGAGCCTGATTTCATGATACAGTTAGCAAGGAATGGGTTAACAGCTCTGGTGTTATGGTTTTTCTGCCTAGTAACGCGAGCAGCTGTTAGGGGACCAATCAGCTGTCTGCGCGCCTATTTTGACAGTTATGGTTGGTTTATAGTTATGTTGCTGAGGCGAAATGTGGCTATATAAACCCCTGGTTTCTCCTCAGCTGGTCATTCCAGCTGATGAGAAGGAAGAATCTTCAGGATGGAAGAGCTGCTCCAGCAAGTGCTGAAGAGAGCGGGCGAAGCCGACGGCGCGGAGTGGATGAAGATGTGCCTGGCCGGAGCTGGTGCGGCGGCCGCCGCTGTTTCAACTGCGGCGGGATCATCGGTGGTGCAGCGGGATGTCAGCCCAGGTGTCGCCGGCGCTGAGGGAGAGCAAAGAGCGAAGAGGAGCAGGAAATATAGAGAAACATACTCACCGCCGGCGGTCGCTGGAAGATCTGGTGGCGGTCGGAAGTCAGGCGGCCGGTCTTCGGGTCGCGGAACGAAGAAGTCTGCAGCGGCGGTGTCGGAGCTGGAGAGGGTCGCCGCCAGAAGAAGCCGTTCCCGGACATCGCGTGGATGTCATCAGCCGCGTCAGGAGGTCGCGACCGGAAGTGATGCGGAGGTGGGCGGTGCTTCCGGGTTACAGCTGGAAGCGGGAAGTTCATTTTCAGCTGCGTCCGGTGACCGGCGGCCGAGTAGCAGGGTGCCGCCGCCGCTACCGCAAAAGAGCTATCATGGTGCGGCGGCGGTCCTGCAAGCTTGGTCGTCGGGGGAATCGGAAAGCGGCGAGGCAACAGGATCGGCTGACCAGGCGGCAGGAGCGGAGGGCGACATCGCGGATCGGCTGGAGGCGCCGCTCGTTACCGAGGAACGCTTCAGGAGCGGTGAGAAATCATTTATGGGTAATTGTAATAGTGAGTTACTACACAATGTGGATTCCTTGAGGGAGGTAGTTAGCACTATAGTGTCAGAGCTACTACATAGGGAGGGTAGTTCTACAAATGTTAGTGCACACACTAGTAGTACAGCTCCTAGTTATAATGGTATTCCTCAAACATTTTTTAAGGAAGCCATTATATGTCAGCCCTCTCCTTTGGGCTTTCACCAATCAGTTAATGTAAAAGAAAAGATTTGGAATAAGGAGTATATAGATTTGTTTTCTTTATTACCTAGTAAGGAGCAGTATCGCTCAGGCCTTGACACCAAGGGTGAAAGCGATGATAAGAAGAAGGTGATTAAGTCGTTTCACAATTGGTTGCAGGCCTTTGCGATTTATGCTGCGGTTTTGGGTGAAAAGGATCAGAATAATTGTAGTGGGCTCTTTCAGCATGTGGATTCAGTGCTGGAGGCTTACCGCAATTTTGGAGGTACTGCTTGGTTGTCTTATGATGAATCATTTCGTCAGAAGATGGCAGTGCATTCTAATATGCGATGGGGTAATAAGGATGTTGGGCTTTGGCTTAACCTCATGTTACCCCAGAGATCTGGATTTGTCAGACAAACTGCTAATACGCCTGTGAAGAAAGGCTTTTGTTTTGCCTTTAATGAATCAGCGTGCAAATGGCTGACAAATTGCAGATTTAAACATGAATGCTCAGGGTGTGGGGGTTCCCACCCTTTGTTCAAATGTTTTAAACGGGGTTTGCAAGTGAGTCAGCAATCTGCTAATAATTCTCGTGAGTTTTTTCTTAAAAGCTCGGACCCCAGTGATATGGGAAAGAATGCTCCCATGGTTAAAACGCTACCCCGACAGGGAGAAAGCCAACATAGTTAGTAATGGTTTTCAATTTGGTTTTCCTGTTCCTAGTTTTAAGGGCATAGGTTGTAGTATTATTCCTAATTTAATTTCGGCTAGATCTCAAGATGGTTTTTTGTTTGATCACATCAAAAAAGAGATTAGCCTGGGTAGGCTCGCAGGTCCATTTGCTGGCCCTCCATTTCCAAGCTTTCGGATATCGCCGTTAGGAATTGTCCCTAAAAAAGATGTTGGTTCTTTTAGGGTAATACATCATTTGTCTTACCCTAAAGGTCAATCTCTGAATGACGAGGTGGACAAGGCTGCGGCTTCGGTTCAATATGCTACATTTGATATGGCGGTGGATCTTTTAAGAAAGTTTGGACAAGGAGCGTTGTTAGCAAAGTCGGACATAAAATCTGCGTTTCGTTTATTACCCGTTCATCCAAGCGGTTTTAATTCCTTAGGTTTTTGTTTTGGGGGTGAATTTTATTTCGATAGGTGCCTACCCATGGGTTTTTCCTTGTCATGTTTTTATTTTGAATGTTTTTCTTCTTTTTTAGAGTGGGTGGTGCGTGATTCTGTGCCTAATGGCGGAATCTTGCATTATCTTGACGACTTTTTGTTTGTTGGTTCAGGGAGTTCAGATGTTTGTTTTGTCTTGTTGGAAAGGTTTTTGTTATTCATGGAGTTTTTCGGTGTTCCAATAGCTGATGAGAAGACAGTTCACCCTTGTCGTAGTTTGGAGTTTTTAGGGATTTCTATTGATTCTGTAGCCATGCAGTGTCAGTTACCGGTCAGTAAATTGGCTAAATTACAGGGGCTGGTTGAGTCAGTGGTGTTTAAGAAGAAGGTGACATTGAAGGAGATGCAGTCTTTGTTAGGCTCCTTGAATTTTGCTTTAAGGATCATTCCTATGGGTCGTGTTTTCTGCAGGAGGTTGTATGATAGTATCATCGGTTTGAAGTCAGCTAATGCACACATTAGGGTATCAGCGGAAATGAGAGCTGATTTGTTAGTATGGCGTAGATTTTTGGTGGAATTTAATGGTATTACTTGTTTCCAGGAAGTTTTTTGCTCAGCTAAGGAATGGCAGGTGAAAATTGATGTTGACAGGGTTTATGGGTTTTTGGTTAGCTATATGGGAAGCTGGTGTGCAGAACCATGGCCGTCAAAATGGTGTCAGCTAGGGTTGAACGCAAGAGAAATAGTGGTTGAGCTATTCTCTGTCTTTGTGATTTTGTTTTTATGGGGCTATGATTTGGCGAATAGGCGTATTGCGTTTCAGTTTGCTAATAAAGGGGTTGTGTTCTGCATTAATACTTTATCCTCTAAATGTATCTGGGCTGCGAAAGTGTTGAGGCAGATAGTTTTACTTTGCTTTAGGTTCAACATCTGGTTGAAGGCGTCCTTGGTGTATGACAGCCCTGGATCTGCTTGTTCTTTTTTGCAGCTATTGGAAGACAGAAATGCGTCTCAGGTGGAAGGAATCGTGAGACGGCATTGTCCAGAGGAAGTATGGGACATTCTTTGGATTTAATTCCGCATTTTATCAAGAATTCGATTGCTGTTAGTACTTAGAAGGCCTATGTGGTAGCTTGGGAGAGATGGTTAGAATTTTATAGAGTAAAAGGTTTTGATTGTTATGTGGCAGAAGCTGCAACAGCGTTGGAGTATATACAATTTGAGTTAGCTAATGATATTAGTTATTCGGCGCTGCATAAGGCTCTGGCTGGTATTTCTTTCTTTCTTAAGTTATATGGTAATGAGTCTTTGACTTCCTTCTTTCCAGTTAAGCAAATCCTCAAAGGTTTGAAAAGGGTTAATAATCGTCCGGATGATAGACGTCCAATATCTTTTGATATGTTAGTAATGCTATGGCATGCTTTAGGGGTTATTTGTAAGGATGCTTTTGAAGCAAGTCTATTCCGATCGGCGTTTGTTTTGGCTTTCTTTGCGGCTTTAAGGGTCGGTGAATTGATGTCTCCTAGTAAGAATAGAATTGGTGGTTTGAGGTTTCAGGATATCAGAGTATTTGAATCATATTGCTTAATTTTTATTGCTGTTTCAAAAACAGATCAGGAAGGTAGGGGGCATTGGATAAAGCTATTCAGTATAAAAGATTCCCCTGTGTGTCCAGTTCAGAATTTGCAGCGCTGGGTTTCTTTGCGCCCTGCGGTTCAAGGTTCATTTTTTGTTCATTATCTGGTTTACCTGCTACAATTTTTCAGTTCGGTTCTTTGTTAAGACAATGCTTAGTTCATTTAGGTTTGGGTCATTGCAAAATTTCTTCTCATTCATTCCGGATTGGGGCGGCCACTGCGGCCGCTTCATTGGGGTTGAGTGGAAGGAAAATAATGCAGTTGGGTAGATGGAATTCAGGTCGATATAAGATTTATGTTCGTCCTGAGCTTTTACTTAATTAATTACTGCTTGAATTTTCAGAACCCATGATCGTTTGGATTGTTGGGCATTCATACATATATTGGGCCCAGAAGCGGACCGCAATGCGCATTTATAGTGAAAATTTGACATTCTCCTCTGAACATGTTATTATTCATTGGTTCGGAGGAATGAAATGGGATCAGTTAGTCGTTGAATTGAAGAGAAGGATGTATTCTACACCCGTTCCGGATTTAATTATATGTCATTTAGGTGGGAACGATATTGGTAAGGTAAAAACACTGGACCTTATATCACAGATGCAGCGAGATATTATTTTTATTAAAAATTTTTTGCCTGACACAAATTTTGTTTTTTCGGAAATTATTCCTAGGGTCGCTTGGACTTCAACTGGGTTTTTGTTTTTTGAAAAAATCAGAAAAAGGGTTAATCGAGTTATGGAAAAATTTCTTAGAGTTACGGGAGATTTTTCATTTCGTCATATTGATTTGGAAGGTTTTTTATGTGGGTTTTATAGAGACGACGGAGTACACCTGTCCGATATAGGTATGGATATTTTTAATCTGGGTTTGCAAGGTATTGTAGAGAGATGGCTGTGCAGGGGTATGGGGGGTCACTAATGGTCATTAGTGTCCTAGTGGGGGAAAATCGCTCAGATGTCTGAGTGGATTTGGTTTAGTTTTGGAATGTTGTATGTTTTTTGGAGTTGTAAATTATAAAATTTTGAATTATATGGTGATTTATTTAGGTTACTCTTAATAAAGCAGCACGGCCAATATTTACCAAATCAATATCTGTGTCCAGTGTCAGTTTTATTTGGTGAGTGAATGAATGGTTCTTGTGCTATCATGACCAGAAATGGTTTTATTCCTCAGGCAGACGCTGGACGGTTTATCTGAAGAGTCATCTGAAGTAAAAAAAAATAAATCTTTATTTTTATATAGCGCTAACATATTCCGCAGCGCTTTACATACATAAGGAACACTGTCCCCATTGGGGCTCACAATCTAAATTCCCTATCTGTATGTCTTTGGAGTGTGGGAGGAAACCGAGTACCCGGAGGAAACCCACGCAAACATGGGGAGAACATACAAACTCCTTACAGATGTTGTCCTTGGTGGGATTTGAACCCAGGACCCCAGCGCTGCAAGACTGCAGTGCTAACCACTGAGCCACCGTACAGTTACATATTACTGGGTTTCTACTATCCATGATGATCTGCTGATCACGTGAGCGCTTGAAAGTCCTGTGTGACTGGAGCATTGGTCTAGGATGTGTAACACCGCTCCTCTCCATGTGTGGGACTGGTGGAGATATCCGAGCGCTGTACATTAGTGATCAGCACGTTGTCGTCTATCCTATAGATACCTAATATTATGTGCTCTTCTCTTACAGGGTCTGCCCCGTGTGAGTGATGTTTTCTTATCTTTATATGTATGATTTCTCTAGATGTCCTGTTTACTGGCACGGCTGATGGGCAAATTCTGAAGATTGAAGATGACAAGATTCACACCATAGCGAGACTCGGGAAACCTCCTTGTGGTGAGATATGTCACCTGCATATGTAGTAACGTAGAATGTAACTCTCCCGTCTCCATTGCTGCTCTCGGAAATGTCAGCGAGGCTGTGCTGTCTGCGGAGCGGACTGGCTGTATTACAAACTGAACGCTGCTCTTAAACAACTGCCAATTGGTTATATAATGTACAATCAGATTTTCATTTAGTGGCTGTATAAACATGCCAGCTCCAATTCCATGTGCACAGAACAGTCATTAATATGATCGTATTGATCCATGGAGGAGAGACTGAAGGCACTCACCAGAAATGCGGTAAAAAAAGCTGTTTATTCAACCATCAGGTGAAGGGGAAAAGGCGTGGGGAGGTGGGAACACACAATCCGTCGGATGACGGCCGTTTCGCGTCTTTACAACTGACGCTTCTACGAGTCCATCTGGCCGCCGTCCGACGGATTATGTGTTCCCACCTCCCCACACCTTTTCCCCTTGACCTGATGGTTGAATAAACAGCTTTTTTTACCGCATTTCTGGTGAGTGCCTTCTGTCTCTCCTCCATGGATATTGTGAATTGTGGTCTATTGGAACGAGCACCGAGGCCAGTATGCAATGGAATTTATTGCCATGTAATGCATGTATAACCCTGGAATAAGAAGGATTAAGCGGTTAGCTCGCTGAATGGGGCCAGTGTTTCCTCCTTTTTCTTCTATGATCGTATTGATCGTTCTGTGCGTATAGAGTATCATTATTGGCAGCACATCTGCAGGTTGTGTTGCAGATGATGGTGATTTTCATGTCTGCATGAATGAATGGTGATTGCTAGCATGTATACACAAGCCGATAATCTGCAACCAAGCTTTCTATTAGCTCATCTAAACCTTAAAGGGACTGTCAGCACAGAATGACTGTTAGGCCTAAGCCACACGGCGAGAAAATCGGTGCGAGTGGAGTGCGATAAAACATCGCATTCCCCTCGGACCAATTCTAGCCTGTGTGTCAGCACACATGAGCGATTATTTTCTCAGCCCTAATCGGACCGAGAAAACAATCGCAGCATGCTGCGATTGTAATCCGAGACTCTTTCTCTCGCACCCATTCAAGTGAATGGGGCGAGAGAAAAATCGCACTGCACTCGCGGTACACCGGTGTACCGTGCGTGCAGAGCGAGAATGTCTATAGCCGGCTACACAGGCGAGAGGGAGAGAAATCCCTCCCTCCCCTCCTGAGTGCCGGCCCGCCCCCCGCAGCTGAGGTCTGCTCGCACGAACGGACCTCAGTTGCAAGGACACAAGCATGAGACTCGGCTCTGCTGTACTGCCAGCACGAGCCGAGTCTCATGCAAGGGGATCGCAGTAGTCCCCGTGTGGCCCCGGCCTTAACACCAAGTACAGACCCTCGGGGCATCATGGAGCGGCTAATCATTTATATCCACCTTCCCATGTGCCTGTTTTACCTCCATCTCTGCCCTTCTCTTCTTTGATTGACAGCTCTGACTTCATAGAGCCAGAGAACCGTAGAGGTAGATGGAAACCGAGCAACTCCGAAGGTGGCTATAAGTGTTTGGCCCGCCATGATGTCCCGAGCACCTGTATTTGGTTTGAACAGTTATCCTGTGCTGAGAGTCCCTTTTAAAACTGACAGCAGTTCCTGTAGATCGCCGGTGTAGTCGATGGGAGCACAACTTCGGGAAACTACGTCCTCATCCTCACGGTATACCGATCAGTGGTGGCTTTGGAGGGAATTCTAGATGCAATAAGTTGGCTTCAATTACGATCAGTTTAGTCATTTTCAGTTCTCTGCGTCCTCAACAAGTCATGTCAGGTTTTCACAGATGAGACTTCATGAAGTGTCTTTATATATGTAAATATTCCATTATTAATAGAGTTGTAGCATAGTCCATACATGTTTTAGGGAAAGCTGACCTTGTCTGCAGTGCTCACGTGGCAGAACAATTTGCGGTTCCTACTGCCCTGCGTCACTCTTCGCTCTCACCTCCTTTGGACGAATCTTGGGCCTGAAGACAGTGTGAGAACTGCAGCCCATTAGCGACTTCTGATTCTTATACCACGTGAGCAGCCAATGTCACACGAGCCTCCGGAGACCCACCACTGACTTCGCTGGAACGGCACCGGTATGGATGGTGAGTATTTATTATTCTATTTCCTTGGGGAATATAGTATTTAATAAGGAGTTGTCTGAGTAATCGACAGCCCCTTTAAGACAGATCCTACCTATAGGGTGATTCTTCTAATGCAGGCCTACGAGGAAGCCCATCCTGCTGCAGTCATACCAGCGCCTGCTGTTTGCTGTTGCCTGTCCCTGTCTTGCAGCTTTGCCTCTGTAACTCCATATAGCTTTGCCCCTTTTCTGCATAATATTTCTCCTGTGTAAATAGAAGAACTTTCTACTATTTGTCATTTCTGCGCTTTCCTGCAGGCCTCACTTTTGGTATATAGGGTAAATCTTGTTACCTTCTGAGGGATCTGTCTGTTTTGTGTTCACAGCTTGTAGCACAGACAGGTCTGAACAGCACACCGCCGGAGGTCATATGTCGGCGCTGTCAGCCGCTCGCTGGGTAAAGTGGTTGTGTTGGTAGATGACTGACAGCGGAGGCCCATTGTGGGAAAATACTTAAGTTTGACAAATTACCTTCTATTTGTTAAATGATCCCATCAGTGTAATTCGAGGCTTTAGGAAATGTTGTGTCTGTTCCTATTGTCATATCCATAGAATCCTGTAAGTAACCAAAACTGACTCGCACATAAGCTGATTATTGCTCAAGGTGGGGAGAGACAGGAATAAAACAAAAAATAATCCCACTCTTGCTATTCCACCTTTTTGCTGATGAGATCAGTTGCGTATACGTCCCATACCCAACCGCAATAGGATATTCCATAGATCAATGGGCCAAGTCCAAAGGGAGCAGCTCCATGTTTAGTACATTTACACAATTTTAACAAGCATGATTGTCCTTTGTCATAATGCACATGTCAAACTGTACTACGCTGGGTGATTTTTTTTTTTTTTTTTTTGGTCTTCAATGGCGCACACCGACATCGCTCTCCCTCCCCTTCCCCCTCCCAGCATCAGACTTTCAGCTGTATAGGTATCCTCAATGTTGAGCAAAAGGTAACCGTATATTTTGGTCATAAAGGTTGCCAAGTAAAAGGACATTTTGAGCGCTCTAAAACTGAGAGGATGGGTGCGATACCAAGGATGGAAAATAAGGGAGTGTGCCCACGATCAGGACTGACCGGGTGGAGGGGGGGGGCGCGCCTCTCCTCCGCAGGAGACCTCAGCTGCTTGTACCCATGATCAGGGTTCAGTGCGCTGCGGTCTACTTGTGTTCTCCCTACGGAGGACGCAGGCAATACCGCAGCAAACAATGGACATGCTGCGATCTGGAAAGACGTACCGCAGGTCAGTGTTTGCTGTGGAAAAAACAAGCACAGTGGGCACAGGATTTCTAAAAATCCCATCCACTGTGCTTGTACTGTACAACGCTGCGGTTTGGACGCAGCTGAGGTAGGCTGCGTCTAAACTGCTGCAAATACTGATCATGGGCACGCACCCTAAGGTTTCTGCAATAGAGGAATGTCCGCTAAAATATGAGTAAAATTTGGCACTCCTCTCGCATATCTCCAGACTAACCGCCCCAACTTGAGCATAGACAACATTTTGGAAATGTGAGATTTTATCAAGCTCCAAGAATCCTAGTAGACAGCTAGTGTTTGTGTCTTTCGACAAGTGACTTTCTGAATTTGGTAGTTAAGAACCCAGCATCCAACTGCTTAGCGCCTTTAGCTGGCCTGTAATGTAATAATAATTAAAAAAAAAAAGGTCTGCAAAGCGCTACCCCCAAGATTTTTGGGTCTTTGAAGGGTGGATAATTTACGTTTCGGCCGAAAACTACTCACACAAATGACGATATTAGCGAGGTAAGTGTTATGAAGAGGGATTTCAGGATAGGTACCCCAGTGTGTTGTGCAAAGCATACCTGAATTTTGCAATAAAGGTGGTGTCCCCCAGATATTAAACTTCAGTTTGGCATAATCTAATAGTGGCAGAATGTTTGACGAGAGATCCTTTTACTGTCTTGATGAATGTTGATCTCTAAGGCCCTGTGCGCACTAGAAAAAGGCTGAAAGATTAGCGCACTTGCGTTAAAAAACGCACCAATAACGCACTGAATACCGCATACGTTTTTGGTGCGGTTTTGGCGTGTTTTTCCACAGGTTGGTCCCTGCGGTTTTTTACCATTATCTATGGCAAAAACGCAGGTACCTGCGGAAAAGGAGTGACATGCTCATTCTTTTTCTCAAGAAATTCCGCAGAAAGAATGCTCTTGAGAAAAAAAATGCAGTGTGCACACAGCTATTTTTTTTTTTTTTATTTTTTTTTTTTCCCCATAGGCTTTGCTGGGGAATGTCTGCAGAAAGGTTACAACCATTTTCTCAAGAAATTTCTGCAGCAAAAACGCAAAAAAAGTGGGTAAAAACACAGTGTGCGCACAGGGCCTAAATATGTAAAATGCGTAGCGGCTCCCCTCTTGTCATTGCTTTCAACTGTATCGGCATTGAGGATGGCTGGCGGGGGGGAGGGAGGAGAGGTGCCGGTGCGCGCCTTCGCGTGACGAAAAAAAAATCTGCTCGCAAGCCACAGTTTGACATGTGCATCCTTGTTAAAATTGTGTAAATGTACTAAACACTCAGTTGTTTCCTTTGGACTTGGCCCATTGATCTATGTAATATCCTATTGCGGTTGTGTATGGGACGTATACGCAACATGCAACTGATTTCATCAGCAAAAGGTGGAATAGCAAGAGGGAGGTTTTGTTTTTTTTTTATAACTCTTGTCTGTCACCCTACAAGAACACCATGATCAGTAATGTAGATAGTCTGGTATGTCCGAGGAAGCGACACAGTCCCTGAAAGGCGTAATATCGATAAACTTTAATTCAGCTATAGTTTTGTGGCCTGTCTTTGTGCAGCGCCCAATAATCCGCCCTTTTTTCTAATTTATTCTGCTTCTTCAGGGAGTGTAGGGGCAGTGATAGTGTCTTATAAAGCCCTCAAAAAGACAAACGTTCAAAGACTATAAAAATATAGAATGAGGAGGAATTCTGTGCGGTATGACAGTAATTCTGATCGTTGTCCTCTCGCTCCCCAGCTCGCCCCCTGTCAATGTTCTACGTTCAATGACCTCAGAGGGGAGAGGTCCAGAGATCAAAGTGGGCAAGGACCTGTGCTGTCATCCGCACACCTCCTGTTCTGGACATCCTGAAAATGGGCAGCGGTAATCTCCAATGTAGGGCGTAGTGTGAATAATGGGAACACACTATTCTAATGTACGTTTCAATGCTGTATGACCATTACAATAGACTTAATATATGAACAGGTCAAAATAAAATACCTGTGTCCAAAAGAAAACGCTGAGCTACAGTGATCAATGGAAAGTGTTATGAAAGATGTGGAAGAGTATACCGGAAGCAATGAGAATGTGAGGGTATCTATAGTAGTGAGAGTGGACATATCTGGGGTGATAATTCATTTTTAGGCTGGAAACACATCTATGCGAGTAAAATCGGTCCAACTGGGCTGAAAAAAACTTGGCTGATTTTAGTTCACGTTAGGTCCGAGTGCAACGCAAGTGCGATGCTTTTTCTGAATAAATTAATGATTTTACTAGCGTGTGTAATACGTACTTTTTTACTCTGTCATCTGCCATTCAGCTCTGCTACATGGCCGCTGACAGCAGACACAGAACAGCCATGTAGTAGAGCTGAAGGGCAGATGACAGCAGACACAGACAGAGCCGCACTGTCAGAATGAACTCGGGTGAACTTCACCCAACTTCATTGTCATGCTGTGGCTCTGTCTGTGCCGCGTCCTGATTAGCGGTCACCTGTGAAGGGCTTACCGGTGACCGCTAATCCCCCGAGTGACTGAAGTTAGCAGCCCTCTCTCATACTCACCGATCCGCGGCGCTGCACGGCATTCACACTGCTGCGGCGGCTTTTACTATTTTGAAAAAGCCGGCCGCTCATTAAACAATCTCGTATTGCCTGCTTTCCCCGCCCACAGGCGCCTATGATTGGTTTCAGTGAGACACGCCCCCACGCTGAGTGACAGGTGTCTCACTGCAACCAATCACAGCAGCCGGTGGGCGTGTCTATACTGTGCAGTGAAATAAATAATTAAATAATTAAAAAAAACGGCGTGCGGTCCCCCCCAATTTTAATACCAGCCAGATAAAGCCATACGGCTAAAAGCTGGTATTCTCAGGATGGGGAGCCCCACGTTATGGGGAGCCCCCCAGCCTAACAATATCGGTCAGCAGCCGCCCAGAATTGCCGCATACATTAGATGCAACAGTTCTGGGACTGTACCCGGCTCTTCCCGATTTGCCCTGGTGCGTTGGCAAATCGGGGTAATAAGGAGTTAATGGCAGCCCATAGCTGCCACTAAATCCTAGATTAATCATGTCGGGCGTCTCCCCGAGATACCTTCCATGATTAATCTGTAAGTTACAGTAAATACACACACACACACACACACACACACACACCTGAAAAAATCATTTATTAGAAATAAAAAACATTAACAAATTCCCTGGTTCACCAATTTAATAAGCCCCAAAAAGCCCTCCATGTCCGGCGTAATCCACGGATCTCCAGCGTCACTTCCAGCTCTGCTGCATGAAGGTGACCGGAGCTGCAGAAGACACCGCCGCTCCTGTCAGCTCCACGCGGCAACTGAGGTGAGTAGTGCGATCAGCTGAGCTGTCACTGAGGTTAACCGGTGGCCGCCACTGGATCCAGCGGTGGCCGCGATTAACCTCAGTGACAGCTCAGCTGATCGCGCTACTCACCTCAGTTGCTGCATGGAGCTGTCTGGAGCGGCGGTGTCTTCTACAGCTCCGGTCACCTCCATGCAGCAGAGCTGGAAGCGACGCTGGACCATCCTGGATTACGCCGGACATGGAGGGCTTTTTGGGGCTTATTTAAATTGGTGATGAGGGAATTTGTTAGTGTTTTTTATTTCTAATAAATGATTTTTTTCAGGTGTGTGTTTGTTTATTTACTGTAATTAACTTCCATGATTAATCTGTAATCTCGTGGAGACGCCTGACATGATTAATCTAGGATTTAGTGGCAGCTATGGGCTGCCATTAACTCCTTATTACCCCGATTTGCCAACGCACCAGGGCAAATCGGGAAGAGCCGGGTACAGTCCCAGAACTGTTGCATCTAATGTATGCGGCAATTCTGGGCGGCTGCTGACTGATATTGTTAGGCTGGGGGGCTCCCCATAACGTGGGGCTCCCCATCCTGAGAATACCAGCTTTTAGCCGTATGGCTTTATCTGGTTGGTATTAAAATTGGGGGGGACCGCACGCCGTTTTTTTTAATTACTTAATTATTTATTTCACTGCACAGTATAGACCCGCCTGAAGCCCTGATGAAGCCACATATGGTGGCGTAACGCGTGGGGCAGGCGCACCCATACCACTTCCCTCACTATTTACTTACCTGGTATTGTATTAGCTCTCTTTGATCTGTACCATATTTATGTGAATCCTACAATTGGTGACTATGTACTGCTGTATACTGTCCTTTGGTACTGCTATTTTGAGCTTGTATGCTTCATATTAATTCATGAGGTTTTGGTTGGTGATGTGCCAATTTGCTCATGGGTAGATCATTCTTTTGATCTTTCCCATTTTTAAATGGTCTTAACAATATTTCTCTGTGTTACTAATAAACTTTTTCACACTTTTTGCATGCAACAAGGGACTCCTCTTGCTTGATTCCATTATTCTGGATTTTCCAGTATATGTTTGGTGTAGTTGTGCTCACTCTTTCCCATGTGTTGTGTTCCAGATTCTATTTATGGGTTGAAGCACACTTCCATTACCTATATATATTTAATGGTGGTGCCGTCCCTATTTTGTTCTATGACAGTATAGACCCGCCCACCGGCTGCTGTGATTGGGTGCAGTAAGACACCTGTCACTCAGCGTGGGGGCGTGTCTCACTGCAACCAATCATAGGCGCCTGTGTGTTGGGAAAGCAGGGAATACGAGATTGTTTAATGAGCGGCCGGCTTTTTCAAAATAGTAAAAGCCGCCGCAGCGGTGTGAACGCCGTGCAGCGCCGCGCCGGAGATCGGGGAACGGTGAGTATGAGAGAGGAGGGGAAAATGACCGACAGACTGTGAGAGAGGGACAAAGATAGTGACGGACCGACTGAGCGAGAATAGAGACCGAGAGGGAGAGACCGACTGATAGAGAATAGTGATTGACAGACATTGTAAGACATCACTCGTTTCCAGTGTTTTAGGAAACATGCGAGAAATGTATTTAGAAAATCACTAGGATGGTGTGAGTGCCGTCCCGTGACATCCGATTATTTACACGCTCCCATAGACTTGCATTGGAGAGACTCGCAGTAGAAACTCGCAAAAAAGCAGCATGCTGCCATTTTTTTTCCTCAGTCCGATTTGGCAAATGCGAGCTGAATCATTCACTAACGTGTCCGATTCCAGTGCGAGATTTTCTCGCATTGCTCTACTGCGAGAAACTCACAAGTGAGAAGCAGCCCTTATAGTCGCTGAATGTCTGTCTTTTTACTAGGCTTTATGAGGCAATCCCTCTACCACTGCCCCTAAACCCCCTGAAGAAGCATGTTGTGAAACGCGCATTAAAATGAGGATGCAGGGAGCGGCTTGTTTGTAACTGCATGAATTTGGGTCAGTGAGCAGGATAGTTATACTTTATTTGATCTATTCTGCAGTTTATTTTTTGTGATTTAGACCTTATTTACCTGCTTCAATTCCTCTGTCTGATTTGACCATGTACTTTGTTTCCCATTATGGTTCCTACTCTATATTTACCTATGATTCTTTGCGTGGTGACATTGTTAATTCTTCCCCAATGCCTAAATTGACTTTTAATATATGTTTTTCTGTATATGTTTGGTTTTATTTCCCAGCTTTCTATAATGTAAAATGATATATTGAGCTCTTGCATTTTATCTATGTAGAATTTTTTAGTATTGTGTTTCTTGTCTGTGGCTGATCTTTTAAGAGCCCTCTTTTGGCTTCTGATGGGTAAATGATGGTATACAGTTGACGTGTACACCAGGAGCTTTATGCTGTATATATCCCAAGCTTCGACTGATGTATACAAAGTGGCTAATAAAAGGTGAAAACATCCTGTTCTGAATCAATCTACAGTGGAACCTTGGTTTAAGAGTAACCCGGTGTGCGAGTTTTTCACTATACAAGCAAAGCTTGCTGCAAATCTGTAACTCGGTTACGAGCAAGCTTTGCTATACGAGCAAAATACCGCACACCCTTCCGGTTCCGCACGCACAAACACACACCTTATGCTCACATAACCTCCGTTACCTCGCCGGCCTCATACATGGTTTTTGTAGTCCGCCGGTATGTGGATCCGGTAACCATCGCGACCGATGCAGGCGCTGCCGCTATCAGTGCTTCCTAAAGGCAGCGCGCTGGACAATCTGAGGCAAGCTGCTCATGCAAATGATGACATGGCCGCCATGATTACCGACAGATTGCAAGAACCAGGCCGGCGAGGGAACGGAGGATATGTGAGCATAATGTGCGTTTGTGTGTGTGTATGGAATGGCACAATAGGGGACCAGGATGGGACATTGCACAAGTTGTGGAACGAATTGTCTGCATTGCAATGATTTTCCTATGGGAAATCTTGGTTTGCTAGACGAGTAACTTGGTTTACCGGCACACTCCCAGAACCTATGGTTTTCGTAAACCAAAGTTCCACTGTATCTCCCATTTTTACGCTCCATATTTTTGTGTTTGGTACTAATTTTTATACTTAATTCTGCATTGTGCTTTCATTAACAGGAACCCGAGACAATGAACCAAACTGTGGAAGACCCCTGGGAATCCGAGTTGGCCCTAATGGGACCCTTTTTGTTGCAGATGCTTACCAGGGAATATTCGAGGTGAATCCCACCACAGGTGAGTAACGCTGGGGCACGTTGGTATCTGTGTGGTTACGATTATACTAGTACTTGTGAGGTTATTATGGTGTTCCCTCTTGTGTAGGTGCGGTGGTGCATCTGGTATCTTCTGCCACTCCGATTCAAGGAAAGAAAATGTCCTTTGTCAATGATCTCACAGTGACCAGCGACGGCAGGAAGATCTACTTCTCCGATTCCAGCAGTAAATGGCAGAGACGGGACTACCCTTATCTGGTCATGGAGGGCACAGACGACGGACGGTAAGCATTTCTGGTTTCCATTAAAAAAATAAAGTAAATTAACCTAATTACTGAAATGAAGGTCCAAAATATTAAATCTCCCTACATTATAGATATATTTGTTTTTCTTGCTCATTTTTTACCCCTAGTCAGTGTTGAAACTAATTTGCAACATTGTGATGATGGTCTTCCTTTCTTACAGCAGCTCTATAATGTGC
The DNA here is from genome assembly GCF_048569485.1 of Anomaloglossus baeobatrachus. Lineage (NCBI taxonomy): Eukaryota > Metazoa > Chordata > Amphibia > Anura > Aromobatidae > Anomaloglossus > Anomaloglossus baeobatrachus. The sequence continues at coordinate 122,753,865 of NC_134355.1, read as the reverse complement.
TCTCATGAGGCAACCCTAATGGTTACTTCATCCCATATTGTATCTATGATGGTCTTCTTTTGTGGCTGTTTGAATGAAAAACATCTAATACCAAGTTCCATGACCCCTTTATGGTTTCCTGTTGAAATTAGCAGACATGTGCGAGGTTCACCGTAGCAGCCAGTGGTGATCACCCCTTCATGATTTAGGACGTACCGTTACACCTTAGGTCGTGAAGGGGTTAACAGATTCCGTTTAACAGCCACCTATGATATTGACACTTAGGATGTGTGTGCACCCTGAGTTTTTTGTGCAGAGGTTTTCAGCACCAAAACCTGCACCTTGTGGCAGAAAAACACACCAAAAAATCGTGCATTTTTTTTTGCCATGCTGTTGTGTGTGTGTGTGTGTGTGTGTGTGTGTGTGTGAAATCATTGGCTGGAAGGTCTAGAAACGCAGCAACCCCCCCCCCCTTCCGCAACAATGATTGACATACTGCTTCTTTTTTTTCTGTACCCAAAACTGCAAAGAAAAACCAAGCAACGTGCGCAGAGCACTTAAGAATTCTCATACTTTGCTGGCATTCGGATAGACATGTAGATTAGTGCCACCTACCTTGTTTTTCCAAAAATAAGACCCTGTCTTATATTTTTTCTGCCCCCCAAAAAAGCACTAGGGCTTATTTTTGGAGGAGGTCTTATTCTTGGAGAAAAATGGTTGGGGGTAACTTTACCCCCCCCAAAAAAGCAGACCCCCCCCCCCCCACACTTCCCAGGAGACTCATACTCACCAGACCAGGACGTCTGCGTGGTTCCCAGGTCCTCCTGTCATCTCCGGTCGGTGCTGCACGCCGTCCTACCCTGCTGCTAGCTGACACGCTGACACACACAGCAGATCGCAGGCACACACAGCAGATCGCAGGCACACACAGCAGATCGCAGGCACACACAGCAGATCGCAGGCACACACAGCAGATCGCAGGCACACACAGCAGATCGCAGGCACACACAGCAGATCGCAGGCACACACAGCAGATCGCAGGCACACACAGCAGATCGCAGGCACACTCAGCAGATCGCAGGCACACTCAGCAGATCACACACACACACACACACACACACACACAGCCGATCACAGATACATACATCCGATCGCAGGCACACACACACAGCAGATCACACACAGCCGATCGCAGGCCACACACAGCCGATCGCAGGCCACACACAGCCGATCGCAGGCCACACACAGCCGATCGCAGGCCACACACAGCCGATCGCAGGCCACACACAGCCGATCGCAGGCCACACACAGCCGATCGCAGGCCACACACAGCCGATCGCAGGCCACACACAGCCGATCGCAGGCCACACACAGCCGATCGCAGGCCACACACAGCCGATCGCACACGCAGGCACACGCATGACATCACACATCACATCACGCACTTACGGCAGCAGGGAATGAAGCAAGTCACGTGTCCGGCCGCAGGTCCTGTTTGTTGCGCTCTACTGCACTGCCTCTCAGGATTCTCCCAGCGAGAAGAGATCGGTGTCGCTGGATGAGGTGAGTGTGTATGCGATCCGATGTGTGTGCGATCCGATGTTTGTGTGTGAGAGAGAGCTGATGTGTGAGAGCTGATGTGTGCGGGTGTGTGATCACTGCAGGTCCTGCCGCTCAGTGTCGGGTGAGTGTAATTGCCGGGTGCCGCTGTGTTTAATGAAGTGTCCTGTAGTATCTGTATCTTTTTTAGCTGCAGGGACACTTCATTATTGAGCCGCGACTAGGGCTTATTTTCGGGGGAGGGCTTATAAGCTTTTCTCCGAAAATGCTGAAAATCCCTGCTAGGGCTTATTTTTGGGGGAGGTCTTATTTTTTGGAAAAACACGGTATTGGAAGTAGCAATCCTAAAAGTCAAAAGCAGCTCTTTAACGAGCCTTTTCATATGACTTGGCATAGGGTTTATGCCGGATCAGAACCTCATTTTGCAGACACGGTGTTTCAGGGTGATTGCCCCTCGTCACTGCAAAGTATGAGATTTGATCTGGCTGAATGAAAAGCTATAGTGGGGTCTAAGGGGAAAACGTTTCTCCTTGCGGAGACCTGACAATCAATCTGCCAGTGAGGAGACAGATTGTTTTGTCAGGTCTACACAAGGAAAAAAGTTTTTTCCCCTTAAATCTGCATAAAAAAAACGCATAAAAAAAAAAAAAAGCATGTTCACAAGGCCTTAAATGTTTTAATCCTTTAGTAACAATCACTGCAAAGCTAAAACTGATATGCACAGGAGCTGTGTGGAGCTGGCTAATGAACGGAGCCCTCTTTATATATGGCAGGAGCAGGATATATTATAGAGCTTACATCAGCCTGCAAATTAAAATTATTTACACCACGTGCACACATTGAGTATTTGGTTAGGTTTTTACCTCAGTATTTGTAGCCAAAACCAAGAGCAAAAGTATAGTTGAAACACGGGCACCACTTTCTGGATTTATCACCCACTCCTGGCTTTGGCTACAAATACTGAGGTAAAAACTCACCAAATACTCGGTGTACACGTAGTGTAAAGGGGGCTTTACACGCTGCGATATCGGTAACGATATATCTTCGGGGTCACGTCGGTTGTGACGCACATCTGGCGCCGTTACCGACATCGCAGTGTGTAACACAAATGAGCGACGATCAACGAGCACAAAAAATGTGAAAAATCGTTGCTCGTTGACACGTCGCTCATTTCCTTAATATCGCTGCTGCTGCCGGTACGATGTTGTTCGTCGGTCCTGCGGCAGCACACATCGCTCTGTGTGACGCCGCAGGAACGACGAACATCTCCTTATCTGCCTCCACCGGCAATGCGGAAGAAAGGAGGTGGGCGGGATGTTATGTCCCGCTCATCTCCGCCCCTCCGCTTCTATTGGTGACCTTGCTGTGACGCCGAACGCACCTCCCCCTTGAAGGAGGGATTGTTCGGCGGTCACAGCGACGTCGCTGCACAGGTGTGTGCGTGTGACGCTGCCGTTGCGATAATGTTCGCTACGGCAGCAATCACCACATATCGTTACAATGACGGGGGCGGGTGCTATCGCATGCGACATCGCTAGCAATCACTAGCGATGTTGCATCATGTAAAGCACCCTTTAGTGTGCAGGCGGCTTCTGAAACTTTAGGCCTGGAGCCCCCTCTTAGCCCCGTAATGTGTCCATGGAGTGCCGATGGCTCCTCATACCAGCCAGGGGCCTATTGAAGTCCTTCCACAATATATAATTTGGTATCACTACATCTATAAAAGTCTGGACTCCTAAAATATCATTGTTAATTCTTCACGGTCACAAATGAAAAAAACTAAATAATTAAAAATGTCACCGTTTTTTATTTTATTTTTTATTTTTTTTATCACATCACCTCCTATAACAAGTGGGATATAAAGTGCTGAAAAATGGTGCCAGTATAAACTATAGTTTGTGCTAAGAAAAAAGTGTCTGTATATTGTCCTTTGGGCAGTGTAGAGTCAGTGTACATCGCAGAGAGGTTTTCTCGCTCCATCCGTGTCACATGCAGCAAGAAGAGCCTCAACCGTGAAGGAAAGCCGGCACCAACAGCCAGCGTTATGTGCCACAACCACTAGCACATGGGCACTGAACTCCTTTTCTGGATTTGAGTCATTTTATTTTGTGAGCCTATGGACTTGTTCACTCATTTTTTTGCCACAGAAAAAATGCAGCATTTTACATTCCCAGCAAAGTGACTGATCTCTCTGAAGTCTCCTGCACACGCTGCTTATTTTTTTTCCCTGCAGATTTGATCCATCAAAGTGTGTCAATTCTTTCAGCGTTTTACACCTTCTCACAGCAACAAGAGGGCAACAGGGTTTACCTGCTGAAGCCATAGAATCTAATGCACAGGATGCAGCAAAACCCCAATAAAGATGGAGGCAACAGGTGCAAAACACTGATGGAGCAACCACTCACACACTGCCACTCCATGGAGGAGGTGATTGCTAAGTATTACAAGTGCACACAAATAGCTTGTATAGGGTGCTGTTCACACATATAGGTGCACAGTGTCTGGATTTACGGCCTATTAATGACGACCATGCTATTAGACTAGGCGGGCTGCCCAGCACTATATAAGTGCACCACCCAAGAACCGAGACCCCAGTTTACAAGGTCTACATTACTGGGCCTGGCTGCATCCTGTATGAAGATATAAGTGTAAAAATATATATTTAAAATATTTATGAGGTATTGGGCATAACTAATAGGCTGTAGGCCAGATACTGTGCACCTACATGTGTTAACGGCGCCCCATACAAGTCTATTTTGTGTGTAATTTCTTTGTCGCTCCATTGGGAGACCCAGACAATTGGGTGTATAGCTTCTGCCTCCGGAGGCCACACAAAGCATTACACTTTAAAAAGTGTAACCCCTCCCCTCTGCCTATACACCCCCCCGTGCATCACGGGCTCCTCAGTTTTATGCTTTGTGTTGAAGGAGGCACACATGCACTCATGCTCCCATTTTAGTCAGCAGCAGCTGCTGATTATATCGGATGGAAGAAAAGAGGGCCCTAACAGGGCTCCCGGCATGCTCCCTTCTCACCCCACTAAGTCGGCGGTGTTGTTAAGGTTGAGGTACCCATTGCGGGTACACAGGCCGGAGCCACATGCCGTTTTCCTTCCCCATCCCTTAGGGGCTCTGGGAGAAGTGGGATCCTATCCGGTCATCCAGGCACTGGGACCGGGCTCCATCCGCAGCCTCTGTGGGATTCTGACGGACAGGAGACTGAGTATCTTCAGGGACAGGGCCCTGCATCTACAGGTACTCTGTGTCCCCTTGGGGACGGTGCATGGAGCACCTTGACCTCAGATGCTGCAGCGACTGCGGTGTTGGTAGGAGACCGGGACTACCGCGCCGACCGCGCCTGCTTGCCGTCCCCGGCTTTTGCGACCTAGTGCCTTAAACTCCCGCCCCCGGGCCTGCCAGTCAGGGGGAAGGGCGGGACGGTCGGTCTGACGCCGACAGTGAGGGCTGGAGCACACTTGGCTGTCCTCCGCCCCCCTCACTAATCACTCTGGGACACCAGATTCCCGCATTTTTGTAGTTACGCCCACGGCTCCCTCCTCCCCTGTAAACGCCGACAGCCATGTTTTAAGCACATTCTGCCGGTGGAGGACTTCTGGCAGCACCTCTGGGAGACCCGAGGCAGGGAATCTGGTGGCCACACACTGCTTGAGCGGTTGGTAAGCCAGGTGGCTTCTTCCCACCGGTGCTGGGCCCCCTAGAGTGCTGAACTGTATATATATATATATATATATATATATATATATATATATATATATATATATATATATATATATATATATATATATATATATATATATATATATATATATATATATATATATATATATATATATATATATATATATATATATATATATAATATATATATATATATATAATATATAAAATATTTGTATACATTTTCTCGGTTCGGCTGTACTGTTAGCTTGTGGCTATATATCCCTCAGTGATCACTCTCCTGGGAGACTACAGCATGTCGTTCACAAGGAGCAAGGGTGCCAAGACACAGGGTTATTTTGCAACCTGTACCTCTTGTGCGGCTATGCTACCTGCAGGTTCCACCTACCCTTACTGTGAGCAATGCTCGGGCCATGTGGCACTCGCTCAGCCGGAGCCTGGGGCACTGGTGGGACCCTCGGCCCAGGTAGAACCGCCGGCTTCCCCTGTCCAGGCGGCAGGGACAGAGTTTGCAGCTTTTGCTGAGAAACTATCTGAGTCACTTTCACAATCCATGGCTCAGTCTATGGACAAATGGTCTGCTAAGATACTAGAAGCTTTGCAGTCCAGACCGGCCCTTACACAGGCCCCGGGCACTGCGGGATCGCCCCCAGGCCCCTCTCGGTCTGCGACGAAGCGTGCTCCTGGGGTGGCCTCTAGTTATTACGTGGAGGACTCCGGCACGGACCGCAGTCCCAGACCGGCTAAGCGGGCTCGCTTAGAATCTTCCCCGACTTCATCACGCTGTTCGGGGTCTCAGCTTGAGGACTCTCTAGAGGATGAGGCGGAGGTCGCAGCCCAGGACTCTGACCCTGACGTTGCTCTCAATCTTGATACACCTGAAGGGGACGCCATAGTAAATGACCTTATAGCGTCCATCAACCAGGTGCTAGATCTTTCTCCCCCAACTCTACCTATAGAGGAGTCGGCAGCACAGCAGGAGAAGCACCAGTTTAGGTTTCCCAAACGTACTCGGAGTGTGTTCTTCGATCACTCGAACTTCAGAGATGCTGTCCAGAAGCACAGGGCTTTCCCGGACAAGCGCTTTACTAAACGCCTTAATGACACACGTTACCCCTTCCCCTCTGACGTAGTTAAGGGTTGGGCTCAATGTCCCAAGGTGGATCCTCCAGTCTCTAGACTGGCGGCTAGATCCGTAGTAGCAGTGGCTGACGGTTCAACGCTCAAGGATGCCACGGACAGGCAGATAGAGCTCCTAATGAAATCCATCTATGAAGCCATAGGCGCGTCCTTTGCCCCAGCCTTTGCAGCAGTGTGGGCACTCCAGGCTATCTCAGCTTGTCTGTCTGAGATTAATGCGGTCACCCGTACCTCTGCTCCGCAAGTAGCGTCTTTGACTTCTCAGGCGTCGGTATTTTCATCCTACGCCATGAATGCTGTCATGGACTCGGCTAGCCGTACAGCGGTAGCATCCGCCAATTCGGTGGCAGTCCGCAGGGCCATGTGGCTACGCGAATGGAAGGCAGACTCTGCTTCCAAGAAGTTCTTGACCGGTTTGCCCTTTTCTGGCGACCGATTGTTTGGCGAACAATTGGATGAAATTATTAAGCAATCCAAGGGAAAGGACTCGTCCTTACCCCAGCCCAAACCAAAGAGACCTCAGCAACGAAAAATTCAAGCGAGGTTTCGGTCCTTTCGGCCCTCAGCCAGGTCCCAATCCTCATCGTCCAACAGGTCACAGAAGAGCCAGAGAAACTCTTCTGCATGGCGGTCTAAGTCACGTCCTCCAAAGACCGCCGGAGGCACCGTCTCCAAGGCGGCCTCCTCATGACTTTCGGCCTCCCCAAACCGCATCCTCGGTCGGTGGCAGGCTCTCCCGCTTTTGCGACGCCTGGTGGCCACATGTCCAAGACCGATGGGTGAGGGACATTCTGTCTCACGGTTACAGGATAGAGTTCAGCTCTCGTCCTCCGACTCGTTTTTTCAGAACATCTCCGCCCCCCGAGCGAACCGTTGCACTTTTTCAGGCGGTGGACACTCTGAAGACAGAAGGAGTTGTGATCCCCGTTCCCCTTCAGGAACGTGGTCGCGGTTTTTACTCGAACCTGTTCGTGGTACCAAAAAAGGACGGTTCATTCCGTCCCGTTTTGGACCTCAAATTGCTCAACAGACATGTGAGAACCAGGCGGTTTCGCATGGAATCCCTCCGCTCTGTCATCGCTTCGATGTCCCAAGGAGACTTCCTGGCATCAATCGACATCAGGGATGCCTATCTCCACGTGCCGATCGCTCCAGAGCATCAACGCTTCCTGCGTTTCGCCATTGGGGACGAACACCTTCAGTTTGTGGCACTGCCTTTCGGCCTGGCGACAGCCCCACGGGTCTTCACCAAGGTCATGGCATCCGTGGTGGCGGTCCTACACTCTCAGGGCCACTCGGTGATCCCGTACTTAGACGATCTCCTAGTCAAGGCACCCTCCCGGGTGGCATGTCAACACAGTCTGACCGTGGCTCTGGAGACTCTCCAGAGGTTCGGGTGGATCATCAATTTCCCAAAGTCAAAATTGACTCCGACCCAATCACTGACTTACCTCGGGATGGAGTTTCATACTCTCTCAGCGATAGTCAAGCTACCGCTGGACAAACAGCGTTCGCTGCAAACAGGGGTGCAATCTCTCCTTCGGGCCCAGTCACACCCCTTGAGGCGCCTCATGCACTTCCTGGGGAAGATGGTGGCAGCAATGGAGGCAGTTCCCTTTGCGCAGTTTCATCTGCGTCCACTCCAATGGGACATTCTCCGCAAATGGGACAAGAGGTCGACGTCTTTAGACAGGAACCTCTCTCTTTCTCTGGCAGCCAAGACCTCTCTTCAGTGGTGGCTTCTTCCCACTTCCCTGTCGAAGGGAAAATCTTTCCTGCCCCCATCCTGGGCTGTGGTCACGACGGACGCGAGTCTGTCAGGGTGGGGAGCGGTTTTTCTCCACCACAAGGCTCAGGGAACCTGGACTCCGACAGAGTCCTCCCTTCAGATCAATGTTCTGGAGATAAGGGCAGTGTATCTAGCCCTAAAAGCGTTCCATCGGTGGCTGGAGGGCAGGCAGATCCGCATACAGTCGGACAACGCCACGGCGGTCGCGTACATCAACCACCAGGGCGGCACTCGCAGTCGTCAAGCCTTCCAAGAAGTTCGGCGGATTCTGCTGTGGGCGGAGGCCACAGCCTCCACCATCTCCGCGGTTCACATCCCAGGCGTAGAAAACTGGGAAGCAGACTTTCTCAGTCGCCAGGGCATGGACGCAGGGGAATGGTCTCTTCACCCGGACGTGTTTCAAGAGATCTGTTGCCGCTGGGGAACGCCGGACGTCGATCTCATGGCGTCTCGGCACAACAACAAAGTCCCGGCATTCATGGCACGGTCTCAGGATCACAGAGCTCTGGCGGCGGATGCCTTAGTTCAGGATTGGTCGCAGTTTCGACTGCCTTATGTATTCCCTCCTCTGGCAATGCTGCCCAGAGTGTTGCGCAAGATCAGGTCCGACTGCCGCCGCGCCATCCTCGTCGCTCCAGACTGGCCGAGGAGGTCATGGTACCCGGACCTGTGGCACCTCACGGTGGGTCAACCATGGGCGCTCCCAGACCGACCAGACTTGCTGTCTCAAGGGCCATTTTTCCATCTGAATTCTGCGGCCCTCAACCTGACTGTGTGGCCATTGAGTCCTGGCTCCTAGCGTCCTCAGGGTTATCTCAAGAGGTCATTGCCACTATGAGACAGGCCAGGAAACCAACGTCAGCCAAGATCTATCACAGGGCTTGGAGGATCTTCTTAGCCTGGTGCTCTGATAAGGGGTTTACCCCCTGGCCGTTTGCCTTACCCACGTTTCTTTCCTTCCTTCAATCCGGAATGGACAAGGGTTTGTCTCTCGGCTCTCTCAAGGGACAAGTCTCGGCGCTTTCCGTGTTTTTTCAAAAGCGTCTAGCCAGGCTTCCGCAGGTCCGCACGTTCCTGCAGGGAGCTTGCCACATAGTTCCACCTTACAAGCGTCCGCTGGAACCCTGGGATCTCAACAGGGTTCTACGGGCTCTTCAGAAACCACCTTTTGAGCCGCTGCGGGATGTCTCTCTATCACGTCTTTCGCAGAAGGTGGCATTTCTAGTGGCAGTTACATCACTCCGAAGAGTGTCAGAGCTTGCAGCGCTGTCATGCAAAGCCCCCTTCCTGGTATTTCACCAGGATAAGGTGGTTCTGCGTCCGGTCCCGGACTTTCTCCCCAAAGTGGTGTCCCCTTTTCATCTCAATCAGGATATCTCCTTACCTTCATTTTGCCCTCATCCAATTCACCAATGTGAAAAGGATTTGCATTTGTTAGATCTAGTGAAAGCACTCCGGATCTACGTGTCTCGCACGGCGCCACTGCGCCGTTCTGATGCGCTCTTTGTCCTTGTCGCTGGCCAGCGTAAGGGGTCGCAGGCTTCCAAGTCAACCTTGGCTCGGTGGATCAAGGAACCGATTTTTGAAGCCTACCGTTCTTCTGGGCTTCCGATTCCTTCAGGGCTGAAAACCCATTCTACCAGAGCCGTGGGTGCGTCCTGGGCATTGCGGCACCGGGCGACGGCTCAGCAGGTGTGTCAGGCAGCTACCTGGTCTAGTCTGCACACTTTCATGAAACACTATCAGGTGCATACCTATGCTTCGGCGGATGCCAGTCTAGGTAGGCTAGTCCTTCAGGCGGCGGTTGCCCACCTGTAAGAGGAGGGCCGTTGTTGGCTCTTTTTATCAGGGTATTCTTTTACCCACCCAGGGACTGCTTTTGGACGTCCCAATTGTCTGGGTCTCCCAATGGAGCGACAAAGAAGAAGGGAATTTTGTTTACTTACCTTAAATTCCTTTTCTTCTAGCTCCTATTGGGAGACCCAGCACCCGCCCCTGTTCCCTTCGGGCTGTTGTTCTTTTGTGTACACATGTTGTTCATATTGAATTGTTCTTTTGGTTCATGGTTTTCAGTTCTCCGAACATCCTTCGGATTGAATTTACCTTAGACCAATTTATAAGTTTCCTCCTTCCTGCTTTTGCACCAAAACTGAGGAGCCCGTGATGCACGGGGGGGTGTATAGGCAGAGGGGAGGGGTTACACTTTTTAAAGTGTAATACTTTGTGTGGCCTCCGGAGGCAGAAGCTATACACCCAATTGTCTGGGTCTCCCAATAGGAGCTAGAAGAAAAGCAATCACCTTCTCCATGGAGTGGCAGTGTGTGAGTGGTTGCTCCATCAGTGTTTTGTGTTGTGAATGTCAGTTATGCTTTTGCTGCTGTGAGGCTCCCTCTTGTGGCCGGGAATGATTTGGACAGAGACCAGGTGTGCTGGAGCAATGGGTGTTTCCATTGATAACTCTCTGCCTATTTAAACCTTGGTCTGCTGGCAGTCTGAGCCGGTTATCATTGTCCTGTAGCTTACCAGCCTTTTCATCTTGCTTCTGACCACATCTACCCCAGGTAAGTGCTTGGTTATGTTGTTTTTGGTCTTTTGTTCTTATCTGGGTTGTCAATTATTGTGGTTGTCAGTTTACTTGCATGCAGGAATCTTCCCTCTCTGTTGTCCCTGCAGCTATGTTTGGAGTTTTGCTCCTATAAGTCCATGTGTTTGTTGCTTCTTGAATTTTGTTTTCTGTTCATTGGTTCATTGGTTTGACAAGAGCGCCTGATATAGGACGGAGTGCAGATCGTGCGATCTGAGGACTTTTTTTGTACTATCAGGTATTTGGGTTTTTGTAGGGTTTTTCTCTGGCCACCATCAGCCCCTTTCCTATTCTTTCCTATTCTTTCCTATTTAGTCAGTGGGGCCTCACCTTTGCTAATCCTATCATCCTTCTGTGTATTGTGTTTTTCCTATATCACCGTAGTCTTTGAATGTGGGGGGCTTGCTATACCTTTTGCGGTCTATTTCTGAGGCAGAGAGTTATTCATTCTTCCTTTAGGATAGCTAGTCCTCCAGCTGGGTTCGCAGTGCATAGGATGTTAGTTCACCCCTCAGCTACTTCTAGTGTTGATGGTTGGTTAGTAAGGGCATGGCGGCCAGATTAGGTGCCAATGCTCTTGTCACCTTTTTTGCCAATGATCTATTGTGAACTTCCATGGTTCCGGATCATAACAGTTTTGCACCTGTTGCCTCCATCTTTATTGGGGGCTTTGCTGCATCCTGTGAGTGCATTAGATCCTTTGGCCTGGGCAGGTTAAGAGTGATTCCCTCTTGTTGCTGTAAGTATTTGATTTTTGGGGGGAAATTATTTTCCTCTTTTTGTTACTTTTTTATCTATCCGTGTTTTACACCCATTTAAAACAATGAGAAAAAACATCTAAAAACACATTTTTCCAATGCTCTGCTGTTTGCTGCTACATATACTCGGTGTGCACACATACTAAGGGTTGTTTTAAAATAATGTGTCATTGCTAAATATATAATTGTAACATCCATTGTACACAGGATCTGAGTAAGAGCCGGGGAAGGACGTGGTATAAAGCTTTATATACGCAGATCAGAGGCAGCGCCGTCCTCTAATCCTGGGTTATCGTGTGACAACTTGTAAAGGACAGACACTCAGAAGCATGAGTTATATGGAAAGACTTTAGAAGATTATCCTCAATAATAAGGAAATCTGTTACGGAGGATGTTTTCTGACACTGATGAGGCGCTGTCCATTCAGCCACATGACATCCTGGGATTACCTTTAATCCTTCCATTATGTCTCCTTGTAGATTGCTGGAATATGACACATTGACGAAGGAGGTGAAGGTTTTGATGGGAGGATTGCGATTTGCCAATGGCGTGCAGCTTTCTCCAGCGGAAGATTTTGTGCTTGTTGCTGAAACCACAATGGCACGTGTGAGGAGGTAAGTGCCGCCGGGGGTCACCGCGCTCGCCCTCGCTTCACCCAGTGCCAATTACTGCCACAAAGAAACCTTCTATGATGAGCATTGGAAGAAAACAAAATCCCACTGTCTTCTACTTCTATAAGTCTATGCATATGTCAATTTCAATATGTCGCACCAAAATATCTATTCTTCTAATTAGTTATATAATGATGTGTATTGAGCGCATTAAAATACTTCCGTTCGCCGTCCTCTCCGGTGTCCAGCGCCGCTCACAGCGTCTACCGTCATCCTGCGAGTCACATGATCCAGAGCGGCGATCGGTATCCGAATGCACTTGCCCACCTTTACATACATAATTAGGACGGATTATGGAATAAAAATGTTGATGAGACTTCTGGATGCTCAGCGCAATCGGACAGGGAACTTTTAAGTTGATCGTTGAGGACGGTAAACCTTATTTTATTTTAATTTTTTTTTTTTTTCATGGTAATCACAGCAAAGCCCCCCTTTATGTAACAGTCTGGGAAAACAAGTTTATTTTTCCAGTCCACACCACATCCCAGTAGTTATGGCAAGGTTCCTTCCCCCAAGTACTTGGTGCACCCTGCCATCAGTAACACTGTCCCCATTGGAGCTCACAATCTAAGGTCCCTATGAGTATGTCTTTGAAGTGTGGGAGGAAACCCACACAAACACGGGGAGAACATACAAACTCCTTGCAGATGTTGTCCTTGGTGGGATTTAAAACCAGGACCCCAGAGCTGCAAAGCAATAGTGCTAACCACTGACCTACTGTGCTGCCCGTATACTGTCAGACTATACCCATTTCTGAACAGTGAGATAGCGCTTAATCCGGCTGCTTGCATTAGGCACCATTATTTTTTTTTTTTTTTTTTTTTATCTGTGCTGGACACTTGGTTTACTTCCTCCTCTGTAAAGCTGGGTTTACACGCTGCAACATCGCAAAGGACATCGCTGTAACGTCACCGGTTTGGTGACGCAATAGCGATCTCCATAAGTCGCTGCTAAGTCTCTGGTGAGCGTTCAACCCGGCAAACCTGGCCAACAACTTACCAGCGATCCGGACCTGCAGAGCGACCTGGCTGGTTGTTGGGGACGTTGATAAGCAGCCTTTTGAAAGGGAAGTTGCTAACAAAGTCGCTGAAAAGGATTCACACACTGAAACTTCATGCTGCACAGCGGGAAACAAAGGACCTAGGAATGGTCCTGAACGACTTGTAGTGATCAGCAACTTCCAGCAACTTCACAGCAGGGGCCAGGTCGCTGATAGGATTCACACACTGCAACATCGCAAACAACATCGCTATTGCGTCACAAAACCGGTGACGTTACAGCGATGTCGTTTGCGATGTTGCAGTGTGTAAACCCAGCTTAATTGCACATTCTTATGGACAACAATACAGAAAAACACAATTTAATTCCAACTATCTGTTCTTTAATGTCAGAATTGCTCCTGTAAGCACTGGGTAATGTGATAATATCTCAGAGCTGATGGAGGTTGAAATTTGCAGCTCATACAGTAGTATCCTTCTTTATTGTCCTGGATTGATTGCCTCCTGGGAAGCCTCATCTTTTAGGTATTATGTCAGTACATCGCTGACTGCCCCTGGTGTCTATGTAGGTATATAATAACCGCCAGACTGTGAGGAAATAAAACCGAATCAGTTCTCACAAAATAATGAGTATATTAACCAAACCTTGTGTAGAGAGCCTCCGGAAATGAGCAAAACTCCCTGTATGTTGCGGAGAAGCGGACCCTGGCCTCCTAAACCTGGGGGCAGCATGACCTGCTTATGATGGGTTTTGTTTATTTTAATGGTTTATGGGGGCTTTTTCAGATGAGCATATTATGTCTGCACTGTATATCTGTAAGATGGATAATGGTATAGATCAGAAGATTTTACACAGCATACACTGGACCATGAAACTCAACCAGCGCGTAAAAAGAAAAGGGGACCTTTATGTGACGTACTGATAAAAATGTATCTGTCTCTGGATGGAAAATTGACAACTGTACATACTTGTCTGAACTTGGCCTTAAAAAGAATCTCTACTACTCAAATTGCTATATTGCCAATATACAATAAAACTGCCTATATTCCTCTTGATCTTGGTTCTGGGGATCGTCTGATGTCATTCCATGTGAGCGCTGCAGCCAATCAGTGTCAGCATCTTTCTCACTTCCTTTGGATGTAACTGATATTGGGGGGGATATTTGGTCAGGTAGCGGCAGCAGCTCTTACTGTTTCCGGGTGTCAGGCTGCCTGCTTCACTCTCATTTCCTTCAGACAACTCATTGGCTGCAGGGCTCATGTGGCATAATAATGTCACATAATTCCCAGGAGTCCTGGTTCATATGCGAGAACGGCGCTGGCATCGGAGGTGAGCACGGGCTGTTTGTTTTGTTGTTTTTTGTTTTTTTTTCTCATTCTATATGGGGAAATGTAGAAATTGAGATAGGGTTATCCAAGAAGTGGAAATCCCCCTTTAAATGCCCAAGCCTTATTCAGTTATGTTTTTCATTCATCTTCTTTTACTAATGTAGGTTTTGTTTATTCTCCCTAGATATTATGTGTCTGGCCTCACAAAAGGCGGAGTAGACATGTTTGTGGACAACTTGCCTGGATTTCCCGATAATATCCGTCTTAGTAGTACAGGGGGATACTGGGTGGCCATGTCTGCTGTAAGACTTAACCCTGGATTTTCCATGATGGATTTCTTGGCAGACAAACCATGGATTAAGAAAATAATATTTAAGGTATGTGCACATAGAGAGGTCTAGCTGCTTCAGTTATAGAGCAAATTATATTAAATACCAGTGATGCCACATTAACAGGGACAGTCACTAACAGAAGGCATGACCGTCCTTTCACAATACTCGAAAGGGGGTTGTCAGCTATCAGAAAACTATTGGGTATAAGCATTGGTAGTTAAAAAATGTCTGTCCTATTTTGAACCGCTTTGTGAATTAAAGTCGTCCATTCAAGTGAATGTATCTGTAAAAAAATAGCGGATAGATCGCAGAGGTAGTATTGAGTAAGCACTACCATGCCTTGGTGCTTGGTAGTTGTAATCAGCAGTTGGACACTCAGGTGGGCTTGACTCGAGCACCTGAGTATAATGGAAGTCAATGGGGGGGGCTCGAGCATTTTTTCCATTATACTTGGTACAGGAGATGACCCCGTCCGAGTGACCAGCTGCTCGTTAAGAGTACCGATCACCTGTACATGGTAGTGCTCACTCATCACTATTCGCTAATAGAACTGAATACCTGTACATGGTGGTGCTCGCTCATCACTACTCAGACTATCCGAGTGTCGGTAGAGTGCTGTCTGTTTCTCACCGACAATTTGCCGATTGTGGAAAACGACACATTGACCATCAAGGGATACCAGCACATTGAAGGAAACTGTTTTTCACATGTGAGAAAGAAAACTGATGTGTGAATTCAGTCTAATGAAGACTATTTAATAAACACATTTAATTTTCTGCAGTGTCCACTTTTGGTATATTACATTCATATTGGAGTAATTTTTCTTTTTTTCTCTTATTCAATCTGCAGATTTTCAGCCATGACACAGTGATGAAGTTTGTCCCCAGGTACAGCCTCGTCCTAGAGCTAGGAGTGAAGGGATCATACAAGAGAAGTTTCCACGACCCTAATGGAGAGGTGGTGCCGTACATAAGCGAAGCTCATGAGCATGATGGATACTTGTACTTGGGGTCTTTCCGCTCACCATTTATCTGTAAACTGAACCTTAAAGATGTTTGAAGTCTGCCTTACATGTGACTGAAGGACGTGCCCCTTCCAGAACCGGGCTGACATCACGGCGGCTGCCCCGGATCACACTCTGCTCTGGATCATACAAGCACACTCTGATTTTGTGATACATTTTGGACGATATCAGTGTAACATTGTTTGGTTTTTTTTTTGGGGGGGTTCTGAACTTGCCAATTTTGTTCTTCTATCAGATAATCTGTAATGAACGCCTTGTCTTGCTTTACTGTATAGAGGATCTATCCAGTGAGGCTTCTTCTGGGGGCAGGGAACCCCCCAATAGTGTCAATGTCCGTAGCGGAGATCTTGTAGTTTGTATTTGTGTTTTCTATTTTGTGATGAGATGTAATCCATTCTATCACTAATGATAGCCGGGTACATTTATGGTACAGGATTGGGGCTGATTGTTGTGATATGCGCTACTGATTCGGGAAGGAGAGAATTACTTATATATATATATATATATATATATATATATATATATATATATATATATATATATATATATATATATATATATATATATATATATATATATATTATAATTTCAAATTAATTTCTAATGGTGGTGTTGTGTTTTTTTTTTTTTTTGTTTTTGTTTTTTTTTATTCCCCCCCCCCAGCCCTTTGCAGCCCCTATAGGAACATGACAAGGGTGTTTGTTTTTGTTTTTTTTTTCTCAAGGAGGGGGTCAGATTTCTATAGAACTGCTACATTTCTTTATATGCATGGGTAATTGCATGGATCTGTATGGTTTGTGCACGCAGCAGACGTCTGCTATAAATACATACTATATGACATTGCAGTAACTCAGGAGTGACAGTGAGTGGTCTTATGTCTGTTCGTTATGTGGGGTATTGGACACGTAGTGGATGGATGTAACCATACCAACATTTTTCAGATTAACGAGTCATAGCATTTATTTTCTGTACTATAGCTATCAGCAAGTTGCTGTTTCATCTAATGAAAGGCTGTCCACTCTTTCAACCATTTGTTTTACTCCAGGACATTCAAATTAGAACTTAGCATTTGGGGGTCCCCATCTCCTATGCAGACCTATGTGTTTCCATGGTTACAGACAAATCCTGCAGGCCCACACTGTATCTATCTATCTATCTATCTATCTATATCTATATCTCTCATGCCCTCTCATCTTAAACGTTACAGACTGTGGGGGCAGATGGAATGAAGTCAGACATGTCTACATGTGGAGGTGGACATAAAAAGCCGCTGCATACACTAAGAAGTGGGATATTGTTAACCCAGACTATTTGTAAAGTTGAGTTTAATTTTTCAAGAGATGTATCAGTAAAATGAGATACATTTATTTTTTAGTCTTTGAGGACAAGAACTAGACAATAGGCAATAAGACACAAACTAGATACAGACACTTGAAGCCCCCATACACATTAGATAAGTCAGCAGAACCTGCCCTGTTTGGCGGGACTGGCCGACCATCTGATGCCTTTGGCGCCGTAATGCCCATACTGACATCCTCGCGCTCTTCTGCCCCCCTCCCCCGGTGAGGATGTCTGTTTCCTCTTTCCTGGCTTCTCACCTAGATGGTGAAGCCCAGGACTGGATCAATCCTTTTCTCCTGCAGTCCAATCACTGGTCTGAATATTTCCGGAATTTTGTGGATTCCTGTCTGCAGAAAAGGAGTGATCCAGTCCAGGGCTTCGCCATCTAGGTGAGAAGCCAGGAAAGAGGAATCAGACGTCCTTGCTGGGGCAGGAGAATGCGAGGACGCCGGTATGCGTGTTACAGCACCTTCTGACTCTTCTTTTGATGAATGATATTGCGTGAGAGAAGGTTCGGTCAGTTGGAATTGTTTCCAAGTGAGAAACTTCCTCCAGTGACTTTGTCTTCTTCCTGCATTGAAAAGACATGAACGCTCGGTAACTGGGAGAGCGATGGGTTTGTGGGAGTGAGGAGGGAGAGAGCTGTTGGCTAAACAGAAGTTCAGCTTCTCATGTATGGCCAGGTTTAGAGCAAATGTTGAAAGAGGAATTAGCCCAATACATTGTTCTAAACCCCCAATACACATTCGATGGCTGTCTCCAAGCGGTGGTCCAGCCAATAATTTGGCCAGCAGTTTTCTCCTCCATCACTTCCATATACCACAGCACCCGCTCTGCCAAGCTCCTTTGTTCTCCATGAGAGAGCCGCTGCCAAACTCCTCTGTTGGCGGCTTACCTTTTAGAAAACAAAATGAACAACAATCCAAAATTTAGACTTGCTGGATCCGGCAAATCTTTGGTGGCCAGGTGGCTTATACTTTGTTTTCCGAAGAATTGTCTTGTTCAGAAAGCCTCTTTACACTTATAATTGGGGAATAAATTTAATGTCACACTTCTAAAATGTTTCATCTGTCATATTTATATAAAATACCATGAGGCGCGGTCTAACAATACAGGCTTTTTGGGTTCCATCACGTTGGTCCACTCTCAGTATAGCCATGCATTCCTATACAAGACTGTTAATTTACCAGTACAAAACTTTTGGCATTAATAGACCTGCGATAATCTCTGGTAATCTTTGGTTATTCCATTTTTTTTTTTTTTTCTCATGATCATTCGAAATAAAAGAAGGAAAATGAAATAAGGGTGGGATCTACTACTGCGCTATGTCATCTTCATGGTAACCATGCATCTGTACATTGTTCATTTAATAAAATGTGTTTGATTTTTTTAAATCCATGTTGATATTTGTTTTGCATTTAATGGTCAGTTGCTTATAGATTTATAAATGCTGGACTAAGGGTATGACCGCACTTTGCGTTTTTACCTGCAGCATTTTCATGCCAAAAGGCATGCGTTTTGCTTTTCCATAATAGTCTATGGAAAAGTTTAATTTCTAGACCGCACTTTGCGTTTCTAAACGCTGCGTTTAATTTGCATATTTTGTGGCAAAAACCATGCGTTCAAAGAAGCAGCATGTCAACTATTATTTTTGCCATTTCTACAGCGTTTTGCTAACATTGAAGTCAATGAGAAATGGCAAAAACCAAGAAACTTCAAATTTCCTGCGTTTTACCTGCTTTTTAGGTGCAGAAAACATGCGTTTTGGACTTCAAAAACGCATGCATTTCTGACATTAAAATAATAGAATAATATGTCCCTTTACACACACACACACTTAGTCCGACAAGTAAATTAAAGAAAATTTTGCTTTTATTGCTATTTTTTAAATAAATATTATAAAACCGCAATAATATCATTAAATCTATTTTCTTTATTAATTCACAAAATATATATGTATTGGGTTTTTTTCTCTTTTTTTCATTCTGTTTGACTATTTAAACTTTATTTAGCAGTGTCTTGATGTTCAAAACGCATCTGTCAAAACGCAGGTGAAAAAGCATGTAAAAAGCGCTGAAAGCGCATCTAAAACGCGGTAAATACGCAGGCGTTTTTAGCGCTAAATTTCTGGAAAAGGCAACTTTGGCTAAATCAATTAAGGCAAAAGCGTGCGTTCTGAACTGCAAGTAGGATGAAGCAAAGTGCGGTCATGGCCTAATAGTTGTATAAACTTCTCATAGATATAAAGTTCTGAGCACGTCAAAGGGAAGCCTCTTTTTTTTTTTTTTTTTTTTTTTTTTTATGGGTTGGCACAGGATTAGAAAAACATGGTCAGTTTCTCTAAGGCCCCCTTCACACGTCCGTGATACACGTGCGTGTTTGGTCCGTTTCCGTATATACCGGAGACACGGCCAAACGTGCACCAATGTTAATCTATGATTGTGGTCACACGTCCGTTATTTCATTATGTCCGTGTGTGCGTGTCCGTGATCCGTATGTGTTTGCGTTTGGCACGGATGCATGTCCGTTATCTGCACGGAGCACGCACACGTGGACACAATGAAAGTCTATGGGTATGTGCACACACGTTAGTAAACACGTATGCATATACCTATAGTCCGTGTCCGTTTGGTGTTTTTATTTCTAGTGATGTCGGCTATTCTTTCTATTTCTGTGTATGTCGGTCAATCTCCCTGAGTCCGTCGGTCAGTCTCTCTGTCTCTCTGTCGGTCTCTCTGTCTGTCTGTCCCTCTCTCACAGTCTGTCGGTCAGTTTCCCCCCCTCTCTCATACTTACCGTTCCCCGATCTCCGGCGCAGCGCTGCACGGCATTCACACTGCTGCGGCGGCTTTTACTATTTTGAAAAAGCCGGCCGCCCATTAAACAATCTCGTATTCCCTGCTTTCCCCGCCCACCGGCGCCTATGATTGGTTACAGTGAGACACGCCCCCACGCTGAGTGACAGGTGTCACACTGCACCCAATCACAGCAGCCGGTGGGCGTGTCTATACTGTGCAGTAAAATAAATAAATAAATAATTAAAAAAAAACGGCGTGCGGTTCCCCCCAATTTTAATGCCAGCCAGATAAAGCCATACGGCTGAAGGCTGGTATTCTCAGGATGGGGAGCTCCACGTTATGGGGAGCCCACCACCCTAACAATATCAGTCAGCAGCCGCCCAGAATTGCCGCATACATTATATGCGACAGTTCTGGGGCTGTACCCGGCTCTTCCCGATTTGCCCTGGTGCCGTTGGCAAATCGGGGTAATAAGGAGTTATTGGCAGCCCATAGCTGCCAATAAGTCCTAGATTAATCATGTCAGGCGTCTATGAGACACCTTCCATGATTAATCTGTAAGTTACAGTAAAAAAACACACACACCCGAAAAAATCCTTTATTTGAAATAAAAAACACACACAAATTCCCTCATTACCAATTTATTAACCCCGACAAACCCTCCATGTCCGGCGTACTCCACAGTCCTCCAGCGTCGCGTCCAGCTCTGCTGCATGGAGGTGACAGGAGCAGCAGAAGACACCGCCGCTCCGGTCACCTCCACACAGCAAATGAGATGAGTAGCGCGATCAGCTGCTGTCACTGAGGTTACCCGCGGCCACCGCTGGATCCAGCGGTGGCCGCGAGTTACCTGACTGACAGCAGCTGATCGCGCTACTCACCTCATTTGCTGTGTGGAGGTGACCGGAGCGGCGGTGTCTTCTGCTGCTCCTGTCACCTCCATGCAGCAGAGCTGGACGCGACGCTGGAGGACTGTGGAGTACGCCGGACATGGAGGGTTTGTCGGGGTTAATAAATTGGTAATGAGGGAATTTGTGTGTGTTTTTTATTTCAAATAAAGGATTTTTTCGGGTGTGTGTGTTTTTTTACTGTAACTTACAGATTAATCATGGAAGGTGTCTCATAGACGCCTGACATGATTAATCTAGGACTTATTGGCAGCTATGGGCTGCCAATAACTCCTTATTACCCCGATTTGCCAACGCACCAGGGCAAATCGGGAAGAGCCGGGTACAGCCCCAGAACTGTCGCATATAATGTATGCGGCAATTCTGGGCGGCTGCTGACTGATATTGTTAGGGTGGGGGGCTCCCCATAACGTGGAGCTCCCCATCCTGAGAATACCAGCCTTCAGCCGTATGGCTTTATCTGGCTGGCATTAAAATTGGGGGGAACCGCACGCCGTTTTTTTTTAATTATTTATTTATTTATTTTACTGCACAGTATAGACACGCCCACCGGCTGCTGTGATTGGGTGCAGTGTGACACCTGTCACTCAGCGTGGGGGCGTGTCTCACTGTAACCAATCATAGGCGCCGGTGGGCGGGGAAAGCAGGGAATACGAGATTGTTTAATGGGCGGCCGGCTTTTTCAAAATAGTAAAAGCCGCCGCAGCCGTGTGAATGCCGTGCAGCGCCGGTGATCGGGGATCGGTGAGTATGAGAGAGGGGGGGACACTTCAGTCAATCGGGGGATTAGCGGTCACCGGTGAATCCTTCACAGGTGACCGCTAATCAGTACTCGACACAGACAGAGCCGCGGTATGAGGATGAAGTCGGGTGAAGTTCACCCGAGTTCATTCTCATCGCGCAACTCTGTCTGCTGTCAGCCGACATTTATAAACGACATTGTGCATCACACACACGGACATTACACACGGACATTACACGTTCACATACACGTTTATTCCACACGCACACACGGACGTTCTGCACACAAACACGGCTAGCATACGCAATTCACACAGGTGCCACACGGACCATAAAAACGGACACAAAAACGGGACACGGACCCGAAAAACGGCCCGTAACACACGTGCGTGTTTTTCACGGACGTGTGAAGGGGGCCTAAGATAACCTGTCACCAGATCAAAAGTGGACAGTTTCTGCTCTTATTTTATTCCCGCTGCTCCCCTGAGTATGCAGGGGGTTTTTTGTTTTTTTTATTATAAATTCGCCATATGGCTCCAGAAAAGTCCATTTTTATTTGGGGTTTCCTTTCTAGCCTTTACTAAGGGGGTGTGGCTCACATGATCCTCGGGGGTGTGTCTTTAGGCTGCTCTGCATACTTACCCTGTGACCACACCCCATTATGAAAACTCATTTAAAAATAAGCTCTAAATAAAAATCCCAACATCCCTGGAACCGTATGGCGAATTTAGAAAAAACAAAAACTGAATACTCAGGGGAACAGCAGGAATAAATGTGAGCAAAAACTGTCACTTTTGACCCTGGTGACAGTGGGTTGTGTATGGTTTTGTTGCTTTGATCTAAAGATGTAATACTACAATCAGCCTAGTTTTGTTTTTTGTTACTTTACTTTTAGATATTTATTATTATATGTTGTCTAGATAGATGTATTTGACAAATTGCTTACCCTGCCACCACAATGCACTGATTTATTAATTAGGGGCAACGACACTTTCTGGGATTATGGGGAAATAAAGTCAACCGAGATAATAACATCACATGAAAATAAAAGGTAGGAAACACAGTCCATCCCCTCTAAATATAATCTCCTCCTGACTATGTACCTGCGGATATATCCACAGGTATGTCCGCAGGTTTCCCGCAGCAGCTCCCTGGAATCCGCAGCGATACATTGCTGCGGGATTCCAGCGAAATATCTGCGGTAAACCTGCGGACATTCATGCGACTTACCTGCGGAAGTCCCGCCCTCTATCTCCATAGTGGAAAGGCAGGACATCCGCAGGAATAATTGACATGCACTTACATGCGGCTGCGGGACATCCGCAGCATGTTCCGCAGCTGTACATACCGCAGCATGGACACAGCACCCCCATGTCCCATAGGATAATATGGGGAGTGTCTGTACTTGTTAAAACCTGCGGATTTATCTAGAAAATCCACATTAATCCGCAGGTTTTCCGTGGCAAAATCCGCGGGTACATAGTCCCATGGGCACATAGCCTAGGCGGTGTTAACACTCTGCGGTCATGCTGCAGCCTTTAACAGCCCTGTGAAGTTGTGCTCTTTTCACGGTTTCCTTGCACAATAACTTAATTTTGCAGGCAAACCACTATCGTCTGCAACACAGTGCGACCGATGATAATGATGGCTGCGTGCAGTTTTGTAGATTAATTGCTGCTTTCCTGCAAGATTCAGTGATTGTGCAGGGAAACCGCCAAAAGAATCCAGGGCAAGAGCCGGAACATGACCGCGGTGTGTGAATGCAGCCGGATTAGTTTATGATCAACTTAATGTAGTTTTATTTTTATTTTTTCCAATCTCTCATTAATGAGATCACATATAGAAGTAAGGCATATGTAGCAAACATCCTACGTTGCAAAGTCAGTTTCTACGGTAAGTCTGTTTCCTATGGCTGGAAATATTGCAATCTCTACCCACAATCTCAAAGTTTTCACTACTTGAACTTTCTTAGGCTTCTTTATAAAAATGAAGATGTGGTCAGTTTACAAATATTTAGTTTCTGGTGTTGCACACTGTATGCAATGCATAGAATTGAATTGTGAAAATATTGCATATGCCTTCCTTACATTAGACTTTGACCTGTTTTTTTGTTGTTTTTTTTTTTTAAATAAACTGTCACAAGTATGACTGACCTGACAACACTACTAATGTAAGTAACAATGTGGTTATCAGTGATTCCCAACCCCCTTCACACGTCAGTCATTCCAGTATGTATGATGTCTGTTGTTATACGTACCGGAAACCTGGACATAGGCAGACCCATTAAAATCAAGGGTCTGCGCACACAGCAGTGTTTTCACAGGAACCGTGTATCCATATGGAGCACACACGTGTCTGTGTGTTTTGCATGGAGACAAGTCAATTTTTCTCAGGCAGCACTGATGTGATTCGTGTGACACATACCAAGTAAGTGTCTTTTGAAATAAAATAAAATAATTTTTTATACTCCCTTGTCTCCAGCGCTGCTGTCTTTGGCGCTGCTGTAACAGTTGCTTCCAGGCCCGCTCATAATGCTCATGAATATTCACTGCACTACAGACCCGGAAGCAGCAGCACTGGAGACATCAGCACCAGGGACAGTAGCGTCAGAGACAGGTGAGAAAAAAAAATCCTGGTCTCCGTGTGCTATCACAGATAGCATATGGTGAACACGTGTGCCAAAATCATGGCACACAGATGGGCAATACACACCTTCTACACGACCATGCAAACCATCAGTGTTTTGTATGGACCTGTGAAAGAGGCCTTACACAGGGAGCCACATTCAGCTCTGAGAGATGGTCAGAAGTCACATCCAATCCACGCACTGCATAGTAGTGATGCACCCAAAGTCTCCATTACCACTATGACAGCGAACACTTCCCTAAAGGAAGTACACCAAGACCTTTGCCCCCTCCCCCTTCCTCAGTTATAGGCAGTGTATACCTACATTTAGGGGTAACCACTTTACCTCCACTTGGAAACCTTACACCAAGCACTCCCACCACAGTATTGCATCCAGCTTCATGGATCCCTCTGTCGGTATCGTCCCATCTGCAGCTCACCATACTTACTTTTCCCAGCATACTCCGCTACTCCAACAGTAAAATCTGGAAACCTTCTCTTTATAGCTGTTTGCTAGACTTGGTGCTAATGAAACATGTTGCCAGACACCTGGGAGCCACAAATCATGGGCCCATGGAGCTCCCAAGCAATATGGTTGAGAACTACAGTGGCAAATTATGTTAGTTTTCAGGTATCAGAATATTTATCTGCATTTATAATCGATAGAAATGGATTACGGTCAATCAACTGGCCTTGTGCCGCCTAGTCCAACCATGATAGCAGCTCCCTGTCACTATATAATGGACACACAGCTGTCGTGTGGACGGGTTATTCATAGCTCAACAACTTAGATCTGCTGCAGAGAAAACGGATTTAATCACAACTGCTGCACCCAGTAAACGTAGTGCTACATCACTGGAATAAGGGTCACTGTCCCTACCTCATGTGTGGTCAGCTTAGGCCGATGTCCCTCTTGAGATTATATCTCGCGCGAGTTTTGTGGTGCATCACCCGTCACGGACTGATACTCTCCTCACAGGAGCGGGTTGGTTTCATGCATGCAACCAAATCTCTCCTGTGAGGAGAGCGAGTCCGTGACAGGCGATGCACCACGAAACTCACATGAGATATACGCAATGTAATCTCAAGAGGGACACCGGCCTTACATAGCAAAAATCTGCTGGCAGATTCCCTTTAAAGACAGACAATACACAGATCACAATGTAAATATCAGTGATTTTTTCCCTTGTATGAGTAATTTTTATCCTTGATTTAGACCAAAATGGGCATGTCGTCTTAATGTTTTTGAGGACACAGTAGTGAACATCGCTATAGATTATAATAGGTAAATGTTCTAATTACTACGTTTCTAATCAAAACCTCAGAACACTTGCATGAAAAAATGACGTCTAGCAGAGGCATTACCGCCATTAGTGACCCAGGAAACCTTCCCTCTGATTCATTGAGAAGGAAGATGTAGCACAATGCGGTTCACCCAGGTGTAATTTTGCACATTGCAGAACAAGCTATTTTCTCACTAGCTATTTCTTACCATTTCTCACAAAACTATTTTTTCGGAAAGATTATTGGTTTATTCCTAAAGAAAAATAGCTGATCCCCGAGGCATCAAATCAAGTTTTACCCATTATTTATAAATAAAAGTTTACTTATTAAATTCTGCCATCATTACTTTTCCTGTGGCATCTCCAGATGTAGGGTCTCTGGTACTGCAGCGGGTGCTATGCCCTGGAGGGGTACATGAGGGTCGGCAGAATCCCCACTGTGTTATTCAGACAACACCCCCCCCCCCCCCACTCAGGTTGTTCTGCTCTTGTTTTTTTTCAGCATAACCATACCTTTGGATTATTTGTGTGATGTGAAGCTACCTGTATGCTGCAAATACACTCAATACAGGAGCTAAGACCAGAAGAATAACGAGTGTGGGGTCTTGCGCTTATATATTTCCAGAACTAGTGACAGGAACATTGAAGTGCTTGGATTAAGGGAGTCCTCTGCCTCTGTGTGCCCTGCACTCGCTCTCCAGGAAAGCCATTCAAAATTAATGCCTATCACTTAGGCCTCCTTCAAATGTTTGTGAAAATTGTTCGTGTTTTGCACAACAGTGTTGAAGGTAGGTGTGGCCTATCTGTATACTATCATTTTGGCACACTAGTGTTTACCATGTGCTATCTGTCATAGCACACGGAGAGCAGGAACCTTTTACTCACCTGTCCCTGGAGCTGCTGTCCATTGAGCAGATGTCTCCGGCGCTGCTGATTCCGGGTCCTTGGTGCATTGAATATTCATGAGCATAATGAGTGGGCCTGGAAGCAAGTGACAGCAGCACTGTAGACAAGTGAGTATAGAAAATAATTTTATTTCGCAGACGTGTTTTCTCCGGTACGTGTCACATGGATCGCATCAGTGTGTGGTCTGTGTGATACCAGTGCTCCTGGAGGAAAACTAACTTGTCTCCATGTGGAACATACGGACAGGCGTGTGCGACACAGAGACACACATCTGTGAGAAAACACTGATGTGTGTGCAAACCCATTGATTTTAATGGGTCTGCATATGTCCTTGGCTCCAGTACATATGAAAACAGACTTTATACTACCGGAATCACTGACATGTGATGGGGGCCTTATGCTGAAAGACATAACATCCCTCTCAACTTTATTTCCCTATATTACATGATCAAGGAGTTTTCTCAGCATGAATCTTCACTCCCAGCCCCAACTTCTTACATTGCAGAGGGAGGCATGCTCCGGAATATTGACAGTTCGGACCAGCCGCATGACCACGCTGCTGGCCCGAACTGAGTACGCTACTAGGCTGCCAGCAGAGGCCGTCTTACCACTGCTACATGGGATAAGCGAAGGCACACTGAAGCTGGTCAGTTCCAGCAATCCTGCTAGCTTCAGAGGCGTGTGAGCAGGATTTAACCCTCCGTCACATACAATAGGCCTGACAGGCACATCTCTTTTACTTTCATTTCTCCTTCCTCACCAGATTGTGAGGAAGTCCCCTCCCTCCAGGTAGTCTCCTGTCTCTAGCAGCTCTGTGAAACCTCATACCACAGTTGGATTGCAGAGCTTCAGGAGGACAGATATAACTGCGCTAATCTCTCAGGCTCATTGTATGTGAACACGTCACACTCAATAAGGTTGGTATTTTATGTTTTTATTCATCACATGCTCTGCAAGTGTAATTTTTCTGGGGAAACTTCAGGATCTAATTCAGATTTAATATGTGTTTAATAGTACTTAAGGTATCTTAAAATTAAGTTTGTTTCCATAAATTTTCTTTGTAGAGTTTTTTTGACAGAGTCGAACTGGGGACTATTTGGCGGGAGTTTTGAATTGTTTGTATTTCAGAGTTATTAGTTTTATGTTAAGTTAATGGGGTTTTATTGCACCTGATTATGTGTAGTCTATGTGCGCACGTTGCTTTTTACCTGCTTTTTACCTGCTTTTTTGCTGCTTTTTCTTCTGCGCTGTTTAATGCCAAAATGGATGTGTTCTTCTATTCAAGCAAAGTCTATGGGAATTTGGGTTTCTTGTTCACACTATGTTGTTCAAAATGCTGCCTTTTTGAGGCAGAACTTTGGTCAAAAACTCAGCTTTTCAAAGAAGCAACATGTCAATTGTTTTTGCCATTTGGGTTTTGCACTGCAAAGCTGAGTTTTTGACCAAAGTTCTGCAACAAAAAGGCAGCATTTTGAACAACATAGTGTGAACAAGAAACCCAAATTCCCATAGACTTTGCTTGAATAGAAGAACAAATCCATTTTGGCATTAAACAGCGCAGAAGAAAAAGCAGCAAAAAAGCAGGTAAAAAGCAACGTGCGCACATACCCTCATTACATCCCTATGAAGGTCACTGATCACTTTTAGAGCACTGAAATTGCAAACATTAGATATTATAGGTATTTTTCTAGCCTGCGCCTGACAGTCACATTGTATGTGAACTCGTTAGAACCGATATTGTATGTGACGGAGGGTTTTAACCCCTTTACGACCGCCGATACGCCTTTTAACGGCGGTAAATAAGGGTACTTTTTCCGATCCGCCGCTTTTTAACGGCGGTCGGAAAAAAGGGTCTAGCGCCCCCCAGAGTCAGAAAATTTCCGGGGTCTCAGCTGCCGGGGGTAGCTGAGACCCTGGAGATCATGATTCGGGCCGGTTTTTCCGGTCCCCGCTCACCTGATGACCGGTATACACCGTATACCGATCATCAAGTTATAGTAAATGACCGCGCCGGTAAAAAATGATTTATCTCCCATCTGGCATGATCAAACATGCCAGATGGGAGATAAATCTTTTTCCCGGTTCCCTCCGGTCCCCCGGTGTCCCCAAAGTGCCCCCCCCGACCCCCAACCCCCTCCCGAAAATCCAAGATGGCCGCGCGCACCGGCGATCACAGCAGCGCGCCGGCCGCATTTCCACTGTTCCTATGGTTTCTGTCGTATGTGCCATAACACATACGACAGAAACCTGCTCCCCAGGCCCCGCCGGGATCCCCCCTACCCCCCCCCCTGGTGTTCCCCGGTGTCCCCCGGTGTCATACATACCTGTCGCAGCTCTGATCCCCCGCGGCCCCCTCCTCCGGCTCCTTCTCAGCAGACTCCGGTCACATGAGCAGAGCGCAGCTGTCAGCTTCCTGTGTTCAGGACGCTGGCTGCTCGCACTCTGCAGCTGTGACCCGGGGAGAGTGGGTGCAGATTCTTTGCACCCACTCTCCTCAAATGGAGGGTCTGCCCTCCTAGAAAATGGGGGATACGTTCCCTGAACGTGTCCCCCATATTCTAGAAGGTCCAGAGGCGACGTGGACGTCCAAATGGATTATTGTGGATTTTTTTTTTCTTTTCAATAAATTGGTCAATCAGGGAATGTTTTGGGGAGTGTTTTTTCAAATAAATTTTTTTTGTTGTCAATTTTTTTTTTATTACTGTCAATTAGTTATGTCGGGTATCTGATAGACGCCGTGACATAACTAATTGCTGGGCTTGATGCCAGGTGACATTACACACCTGGTATCAACCCCATTCATTACCCCGTTAGCCAACGCACCAGGGCGCGGGATGAGCTGGGGCGAAGCGCCAGAATTGGCGCATCTAATGGATGCGCCACTTCTGGGGCGGCTGCGGCCTGCTATTTTTAGGCTGGGAAGAGTCCAATAACCGTGGCTCTTCCCATCCTGAGAATACCAGACCCCAGCTGTCAGCTTCACCTTGGCTGGTGATCTAATTTGGGGGGACCCCACGTTTGTTTTTTTTTTTTAATTATTTATTTATAAATAATTAAAAAAAAAAAAACAGCTTGGGGAGCCCTCCAAATTGATCACCAGACAAGATGAAGCTGTCAGCTGTGGTTTGCAGGCTACAGCTGTCTGCTTTACCCTAGCTGGCTATCAAAAATAGGGGGGACCCCACGTCATTTATTTTAATTCTTTTTCTTTTTTTTGGGCTAAATACAAGGCTAGGCATCCTTTAGTGTCACATGAAAGGCACTAAAGGGCGCCAGCTTACAATATGCAGGGGGGTGGGACGTTATATATGTTTGACATCTATCCATTCATCCATTGTAGCATTTTACGCTGTGTGCCCACAATCAGGGTTTGCAACGTTTTGGGCGCAGTGTGTTTTCCCTGCATCCATAACGCTGCGTTGTGCAGTAGAAGCACAGTGGCAGGATTTTTAGAAATCCCGTGCCCACTGTGTTTCTTTTCTCCGCAGCATAAATCGACCTGTGGCGCAGCTTCCCGAGCCTCAGGATGTCAATTTATGCTGCGGAGATGAGTGTTCTTTGCAGGTAGAATAGAACTAAAGTCCACAGCAGCCTGAACCCAAATCGTGGGCATGGGCAGATGCGTTCTCCCGTGGACAACACTCACATTTCTGCAGGAGGCTGACACTGGGTACTAGACGCCGTGTCGCTGGATCATGGCCACATAGCCTAAAGGCTACTTTACACGCTGCGATATCGGTCCCGATATCGCTAGCGTGGGTACCCGCCCCCATCTGTTGTGCGACACGGGCAATCGCTGCCCGTGCCGCACAACATCGCGCAGATGCGTCACACATACTTACCTGCCCGGCGACGTCGCTGTGACCGGCAAACCGCCTCCTTTCTAAGGGGGCGGTCCGTGTGGCGTCACAGTGACATCACTGAGCGGCCGCCCAATAGAAGCGGAGGGGCGGAGATGAGTGGCCGGAACATCCCGCCCACCTCCTTCCTTCCTCATAGCGGCCGGGAGGCAGGTAAGGAGAGCTTCCTCGTTCCTGCGGCGTCACACATAGCGATGTGTGCTGCCGCAGGAGCGACGAACTACATCGTTACTGCTGCAGTAACGATAATCGAGAATGGACCCCCATGTCACCGATGAGCGATTTTGCACATTTTTGCAACGATGCAAAATCGCTCATCGGTGTCACACGCAGCAACATCGCTAATGCGGCCGGATGTGCGTCACCAATTCCGTGACCCTAACGACTCCGCATTAGCGATGTCGCAGCGTGTAAAGCCCCCTTAACAGTGAGAAATTTTTTGCTACAGCAACAGTTTTGTGAAGTACCTGTGGATTCAAAATGTTTACTATACTCCTGAATAAAATCCTTGAGGGGTCCAGTTTCCAAAATGAGGTCACTTGTGGGGGGTTTCTGATGTATAGGTGCCCAAGGGGCCCTGCTAATGTGACATGGTGCGTGCAATTTACTTCAACTTTTCCAAAATTCAAATGGTGCTCCTTCCATTCCAAGCCCTCCCATTTATCCAAACAAAGGTTTTTGGCCACATGTGTGGTATCCCTGCGCTCACAAGAAATTAGATAACAACCTGTGGGGTACACGTTTTGTTGTTGCCTCTTGAAAAAGTGAAAAATGTGTCGCTAAATCAACATTTTTGTGAAAAAAATGAAAATTTCAATATGGCAACCTAAGCTTATCAAATTCTGTGAAGTATTCGTGGATTCAAAATGCTCAATATACACCTAGATTAAAGCCTTGAGGGGTCTTATTTCCAGAATGGGGTCACTTGTGGGGGACCTCCACTGCTTAGGCACCTCAGGGGTTCTCCTAATGCAACATGGCGTCCGCTATTGATTCCAGCCAATTTTGCAGTCAAATTGCACTCCTTCTCTTCTGAGCCCTGTAGTGTGCCCAAACAGTTGATTTCCACCACATACAAGATATCAACAAACTCAGGAGAAATTGCGCAATAAATTTCATGGTGATTTTTTTCCTGTTACCCTTGTGAAAAAAAAAGCTACCTGATTGAAGTAACAATTTTGTGGTAAAATTTTATTTTTTTATTTTCATGGCTCAACGTTATAAACTTCTGTAAAGCACCTGGGGGTTCAGGGTACTCACCAAACATCAAGATAAATTCCTTGAGGGGCCTAGTTTCCAATATGGGGTCACTTGTGGTGTTTTTTTGCTGTTTACGTACCTTAGGGGTCCTCCAAATGCGACATGGTGCCCGCAATCTTTTTCAGCCAAATTTCCTTTCCAAAATTCAAATATTGCTCCTTCCGTTCCAAGCCCTCCCATTTGTCCAAACAAAGGTTTCAGACCACATGTGAGGTATCACCGCGCTCATAAAAAAGTGGGTAACAAACATTGGGGTCAAATTTTTGGAATTACCTCTTGAAAAAGTGAAAAAATTGATGCTAAAGCAACATTTTTGAGAAAAAAATGAAAATTTTCAATGTGACAACGTAACGTTATCAAAATCTGTGAAGTACCTGTGGATCCAAAATGCTCACTATACCCCTAGATAGAAGCCTTAAGGGGTCTAGTTTCCAAAATGGTGTCACTTGTAAGGGGTTTCTGCTGTTTAGGTACCTTGGCGGACATGTAAATGCAACATGGTGCCCGCAATCTATTTCAGCCAAATTTGCTTTCCAAAATTCAAATATTGCTCCTTCTGTTCCGAGCCCTCCCATTTGTCCAAACAAAGGTTTCTGACCACATGTGGGGTATTGGCGCGTTCATAAGAAAGTGGGTAACAAGTTTTGGGGTTCATTTTGTTGTGTTATTTCTTCTAAAAGTGAATAAATTTGGGGTAGAGCAACATTTTAGGTAAAATTTTATTTTTTGCTTTTTTTCATTCCACTTTGCTTTAGTTCCTGTGAAGCACCTGAAGGGTTAATAAACTTCTTGGATGTGGTTTTGAGTACTTTGAGGCGTGCTGTTTTGAGAATGGTGTCACTTTTAGGTATTTTCTGTCACTTAGGCCTCTCAAAGTCACTTCAAATGTGATGTGGTCCCTAAAAAAATGGTTTTGTGAATTTTGTTGAAAAAATGGGAAATTGCTGATGAACTTTGACCCCTTCTAACTTCCTAACCCCAAAACATTTTGTTTCAGAAATTGCGCTAATGTAAAGTAGACATGTGGGAAATGTTATTTATTAACTGTTTTGTGTGACATAACTCTCTGGGTTAAGGGCATAAAAATTAAAAGTTTGAAAATTGCAAAATTTTCAAAATTTTCATCAAATTTCCGATTTTTTCACAAATAAAAGCAAAAAATATCGTTCTAAATTTATAACTATCATGAAGTACAATATGTCACGAAAAAACAATGTCAGAATCACCGGGATCCGTTGAAGCGTTCCAGAGTTATGACCTCATAAAGTGACACTGGTCAGAATTGCAAAAAATGGCCTGGTCATTAAGTACAAAACTGGCTTCGTCCTTAAGGGGTTAAAGCACTGGCCAGGCAGGGACTGCAGAGGTGGCCGGTAACCTAGGCAATAAGATGTACACTAGAAGGTGTAAATTGCACATTACAATTCTATCCAACTCTGAGCTTGAGAAAATTCCTTTATATTGGAATCCACAGGTGGAACTGTATCCCCTTATTTTTTTCATAATGTAGAAATAGTTAATAGTAAAAATAATAGAAATAAAACACAGAATTAGTTACATTATTAACAAACCCAGCTATTAACTCTCCTTAATTAATCCATAGGGAGAACACTGTGCAATGCTACTTCTCAAACGGTCTATTAAAAAAAATAAAATGAAAAATACACAAAATTGCAAAATGGTACGAATATAAACATCAGTTGATCTATATAGAAACAAACCCTCACACAGCCCTGCTGCTGTACAAGAAAAAAAAGTTATACATCCTGATTCCCAAGAAAATCCCACCAGCCCAAGATTGTGAAAGAAACGCACAAAACACTTATTGGATGTGAAATGGACAAAATTTTATTACAAATCCCATTATTATTATTTCATTCAGTGTCTGAAATTTAGAAGCCGCCAATTACTATGAAAAAGACACTGAAAATGGCAAACCTCCGACTCACGAAGAATCATCCTTCAGCGCTCAGGAGAGGAAAACCCCCTGTGGAGGAAACCTCTAGGGAACCATGGCTGGAGGACGGCCCTTCCCTTGGGCTTAGGAGGTTAATGCCGACACGTAACAGCAAATTGTATCAGAATGTGTACACTGTATCATATTTACAGAGAGACATAATATACATCCACTATAGATATGACAGCAGTGACATCACACAGTCACACAGGTTAGGCTAAGTTCCCATGTCCTGGAGTCATCTGTTAGAACAAATCCGTTTTGAAACTGATTTCTGCCATATCTGAGGTTTTATTAACATGGGAGTCAATAGACAACGGATCCGTTAACGGATTCCTATTTAACCATGCATTGTATTAGCATTTGTAAAGGATCCGTTAAGAACACAACGTATCCATTACAAATGGACGATAAATAGCAATCCATTATGGGATCCGTAGTCCATAGGCTCCACATGTTAAAAACGGATCCAGCTGACATCTGTTATTTAACAATGGACAAAAAAAAAAAAGTTGTGTTTGTGCAACTTTTTTTTGCAAACGGATCCTTAATAACGGACCTGTGATAACTGATGACATGTGAACCCAGCCTTACACAGCTACATCAGCAGAAAATAGAAAGTAATGAAGAAAATCAAAGTAGGTGGTATGGCTAATCCGACTGTCTACATCGATGTCCTCTTTCAGATTGTGGAGTGATGAAGCCCAAGGTCTACACACACATCAAGTATGGTGCCATATGCCCCTTTGTTCCAGAAGCTTCTTTTAGGACATAGATATATGTATTTATGACATCAGCACAGTTGCTGTAGTTACCACAGCTACTTATTACTGATGTTTCATTGGCTAGAAATTTCCTCTCAGTGGCAAAAACAAAGCCATAGACAACACCTTTAGGGAGGCCCAAAAGCTGTCAAAACAGATCCAACTGTTTTACAATGGAGCCACACTGTTGTGGCACAGCCATTAGCCTCCTAGACTATTAACATAAGAAATTTTGCGGTGGATGAGTGACAGGCTCATACCTCACACCACTTTTCTGCTCAGCCACACTCAGGTGACATAAATATTAGCTTCATAGACTATTATTGCCAGGGCTGTATTTACCATTAGGCACTAGAGGGCACGCTCCTAGGGCGGCACATTGAGGGGGCAGCACCACCTAGTGGTGAAAATAAAACTTATTTTAAACTGCCTCATTTGTCTTGCCGCAGACATATAAGCAACTCTGTTGTTTCCCCGTAGGGGGAGAAGCTGCAGACAGAGCGACATGCAGAGAAGAAAGCTCAGCACTGATTGGTGGAGCAGCAGTCAGCAGGGGCTGCTGTGCGATGCTTCACCAATCAGAAGACAGGTCACATGCCCTCTGCACATTCAATATTAGACTAAACTATTATTGCTAGACACATTTATATATACGGTAATAATCATTAAACAATATTAAATAGCATCATCTGTAAAAATCTGTCAACTGAAACATTAAATGGCCAAGACCTTTGGAACTGTGATTTAAAAAAAAAAAAAAAAAAGTGTTTTAACTTTTACTGTTTTTTTTTCCCCCAGAAGCCACTGGGGTTGTTACTCTTATTTGCTGATGTGTAAATGCCTGAGCACGACACTTACACACCACCATAACGGCAGCCCCTGAGAAGAGGAGACTGCAGTGAGTGTCCGCCTGCGTCTCCTACATTCCTCCACGGCATGCCTGGACTGTGCGTGCTCCGATGTTGTATCAGAGGCAGTTTTGCAGAAGTGAAGGTTGATGCCAACTTCAGAGCAGTGCGCCTGCATCAAAGACAGGAACACTACCTATAATGTACCTGTTTGTCATAGGTCATGAGGGGGTTAACAAACAATATTACCAATTTGAAAAAAAAGAACCTGACAGCGTATACATGCTTTCCAAGTCACAGGCAGCACAGTATCAAACAATGGCTCTGGGATGTCAGGTCATGTTTACAGTGGAACCTTGGTTAGGCTACTTTCACACATCCGGTTTGAGCCCTGCGGCTCAATCCGGCTGTGAAAACTATGCAACGGATGCAACGAAAACACCGCATCCTTTGCATAAGTTTTTACATGCGGCCCGTCCGTTTTTTTCCGGTTGCGGCATGCTACTGAGCATGCACAATGGAAAAAACCGCATGCGGCGACCGGATGCGTTTTTTTCCGCATTGCGCCGCATCCGGCCTCCATAGGCATGCATTGAAAAATGCGCCGCAGCGGCCGGATGCGGCGCGATGCGTTGTTTTTTGCCGGAGCAAAAAACGTTGCAGGGAACGTTCGATCCGGCCGCGGCATCGGCTAAATCTGCCGCATGCGGCCAAAACCGGACCGAACGCAAGACCCTGCGGCACAATACGGCACTAATGTAAGTCTATGCAAAAAAAACCGCACCCGGCGTTACAAAAGCCGGTTGCGGTTTTTCTGCAGAACGCCGTATTGTGCCGCAGAGCAAAAATCCGGATGTGTGAAAGTAGCCTTAACGAGAACAATCCATTCTGGGAGTGTGCTTGTTAACCAAGTTACTCGTTCAGCAAAGCAAGATTTCCCATAGGAAATCATTGCAATGCAGACAGTTCATTCCACAACTTGTTAAATGTCCCATCCTGGTTCCCTATTGTTCCATTCCACACATGCACAAACACACACAAACACGTACAAACACTCACAAACTCATACAAACACACAAGCACGCACGCACGCACACGCACATATGCTCACCTTACCTTCCGTTCCATCGCCGGCCTCCTGGGTCTTGTAGTTTGCCGCGAGGATTCTTCCCTCGTCGCGATGTACCGGCGAACTACAAGAACCATGAGGCCAGTGATGGAACGGAAGGTAAGGTGAGCAGAATACTGTATGTGTGTGCATGCGTGTTTGTTTGTGTGTGTTTTGTGCGTGCTTGTGTGGACTGCAAGTGCGGGTCAGAGGGCAGTGGATGTATGGAACCGGAAGTGTGTGCGGTGAGTATTTCGCTCGTACAGCAAAGCTTGCTTGTTAAGGGTACTTTCACACTTGCGTTATTTTCCTTCCGTTACAATCCGCCCTTTTGGGAAACAGCGGAATCCGTTAACGGATTCCGCTGTTTCCCATAGACTTGTATGGTTGACGGATTGTACCAAAAGGAGCTGCGTTGCTTCCGCTGGGCGACGTTCCGTTGCTTCCGCCCAGCGGGAGGAACGCAGCATGTAACGTTATTTTGAGCAGCGGAATCTTCTGGATTTCACTGCGCATGCTCTTTTTTTTTTTTTTTTTTTTTAAATCAAACTTTATTTTGGCTCGCGGTGGCCGAACGTTCAGCTGAGCGCCCGGCCGTCGGCAAGCGACAGCGCTCAGCTGAGCGCCCGCCCGCCGGCATGCCCGGGCGTCGGCAAGCGACAGCGCTCAGCTGAACGACCGGCCACCAGCATGCCCGGCCGCCGGCAAGTCACAGCGCTCAGCTGAGCGCCCGCCCGCCGGCATGCCCGGGCGCCGGCAAGTGACAGCGATCAGCTGATCACCCGGCGGCCGGCTGCAGGGAGCGATCAGCTGATCACCCGGCAGCCGGCTGCAGGGAGCGATCAGCTGATCACCCAGCGGCCGGCTGCAGGGAGCGATCAGCTGATCACCCGGCAGCCGGGAGCGATCAGCTGATCACCCGGCGGGCGGGAGCGATCAGCTGATCACCCGGCGGCCGGCTACTGGGAGCAATCAGCTGATCACCCAGCGGCCGGCTGCAGGGAACGATCAGCTGATCGTTCACTATAGTCTGCCGCTGGTAAAACCGGGAAAAAAAAAAAAAAATCAAAACGAATTGCGTTGTTTTGCAGCATCCGTTGCATCCGTTGTGTCACTATATGCAACACATCCGTTGCATCCGTTACACAACGCAATGCAACGGATACTGTTCAACGCAAGTGTGAAACTACCCTAACAGAGTTACAAATTTACAGAAAGTTTTGCTTGTTAAGCGAAATTCTCGTTAACTGGGTTACTCGTTAAGTGAGGTTCCACTGTATTTGACTCAAATGCTGCGGCACTTAAAAGAAAAAAAAAACAAAAACACCACATTCTTTAACCCCATAGCGACGGCCTAACGTCTCAAGACGTCGGAAAAACAGGGTACTTATTCTGTTCCGACGTCTTGAGACGTCAGGCCGGAAAAAGCTTGTAGCGCCCCCCAGTGACGGAAAATCTCGGGGGTTTCAGCTACCGGAGGTAGCTGAGACCCCCAAGATTATGAATCGGGGTGTTTTTTTTGGACCCCGATAATGTGATCGCCGGTATACACCGTATACCGCCGGTCACATTAAAAAAAAAAAAAATGGCAAATAATACTGATTTCTTTCTCATCTGACATGATCAAACATGTCAGATGATAAAGAAATATAAGCTCCTAGTGCCCCCAAAGCCCCCGGTACCGGAGAAATCAACTCCCACCACCCCCACCGGACTTCCAAAATGGCGCCGACGCGCGCCGAAAACTGCCGCCGCCGCCGGCTCTGCATTCATTTCCCTCCGATCTGAAATTTTCAAACATTTCAGATCGGAGGGAAATGTTCTCCCCCTGATCCCTCCTCCGGTATACCGGAGATCTCTGGTCCCCCGGAGCCCCCTCCGGTTCTCCAGAGCTTGCAAGATGGCGCCGACGCGTGCTGAAAACTGCTGCTGCCGCTGCCAGTGCATTCATTTCCCTCTGATCTGAAATGATGAAACATTTCAGATCGGAGGGAAATGTCCTACCCCTGACCCCTCCTCCGGTCCACCGGAGCCCTCTGGTTTACCGGAGCCCCCTCCGGTTCTCTAGAGCGCTCCCCCTCCCCCCCTCCGGAGCATGCAAGATTGCGGCGCACAGCGCGCGGCCGCATTCATCCTGCTCTTTCTGCCGCATGTGACACGTCACATGCGGCAGAAAAGTCGTCCCCAGGTCCCCCGGTCAGCCCCGTTACCTGGCTGGTGATCCGTCCCGCGATCACGCCGCCTCCTTCTTGAATGCTGGCGGCGCATGCGCAGACAGCGGCTGTCAGCTGGATCCCTGCAAGCAGGGACGCTGACGTCGCTGCTGCACAGGCTGCTCCACTGTGGACCGGGGGAGAGTGAGTGCAGTGATCTGCAGCCACACTCCTCACATGGAAAGGCTGCTGTTCCAGAAAATGGGGGGCACGTTCTGTGAGCGTGCCCCTCATATTCTGGAATGAGGTTACTGCAGATCACTCTGCCCTAAGTTGGACCGGGGCAGTGTGAGTGCAGTATTCTCAGATTACTGCACCCACACTGCTCATGGAGAGCTTGCGCTTCCAGAAAATGGGGGATACGTTCCCTGAACGTTCCCCCCATATTCTAGAAGGTCCAGAGTCGCCGAGGGACTGACGTCGCTGCTGCACAGGCTGCTCCACTGTGGACCGGGGGAGAGTGAGTGCAGTGATCTGCAGCCACACTCCTCACATGGAGAGACTGCTGTTCCAGAAAATGGAGGGTACGTTCTGTGAGCGTGCCCCTCATATTCTGGAATGAGGTTACTGCAGGTCACTCTGCTCTAAGTTGGACCGGGGCAGTGTGAGTGCAGTATTCTCAGATTACTGCACCCACACTGCTCATGGAGAGCTTGCGCTTCCAGAAAATGGGGGGATACGTTCCCTGAACGTGCCCCCCATATTCTAGAAGGTCCAGAGTCGCCGAGGGACCTCCAAAATGGATTACAGCGACCGAAATTTATTTATTTTCAATAAATTGGTGAAAGAGCAATGTTTCGGGGAGTTTTTTTTTTCAAATAATTTTTTTTTTTGTCTTTATTTTTTTCTATTACTTGACTGGGTTAGTGATGTCGGGTATCTGTTTAGATGCCGTGACATCACTAACCCCAGGGCTTGATGCCAGGTGACATTACAGCTGGTATCAACCCCGTATATTACCCCGTTTGCCACCGCACCAGGGCGCGGGATGAGCTGGAGCGAAGCGCCAGGATTGGCGCATCTAATGGATGCGCCACTTCTGGGGCGGCTGCGGCCTGCTATTTTTAGGCTGGGAAGAGTCCAATAACCATGGCTCTTCCCACCCTGAGAATACCAGACCCCAGCTGTCCGCTTCACCTTGGCTGGTGATCTAATTTGGGGGGGACCCCACGTTTTTGTTTTTTTGTTTTTTTTAAAAAAAAAACGCCTGGGGAGCCCTCCAAATTGATCACCAGCTAAGGTGAAGCTGTCAGCTGTGGTTTGCAGGCTACAGCTGTCTGCTTTACCCTAGCTGGCTATCAAAAATAGGGGGGACCTCACGTCGTTTATTTTAATTATTAATTTTTTGGGGGGCTAAATACAAGGCTAGGCACCCTTTAGTGCCACATGAAAGGCACTAAAGGGCGCCAGCTTAGAATATGCAGGGGGGTGGGACGTTATATATGTTTGACATCTATCCATTCATCCATTGTAGCATTTTAGGCTATGTGCCCACAATCAGGGTTTGCAGCGTTATGGGCGCAGAGTGTTTTCCCTGCATCCATAGCGCTGCATTGTGCAGTAGAAGCACAGTGGAAGGATTTTTAGAAATCTCATGCCCACTGGGCTTCTTTTCTCCGCAGCATAAACCGACCTGTGGCGCAGCTTCCTGAGCCTCAGCATGTCAATTTATACTGCGGAGACAAGAGTGTTCTCTGCAGGTAAAATAGAGCTAAAGTCCACAGCAGCCTGAACCCAAATCGTGGGCATGGGCAGCTGCGTTCTCCCGTGGACAACACTCACATCTCTGCAGGAAGGTTGACACTCTGTACTAGACGCCGTGTCGCTCGATCATGGCCACATAGCCTAAAAGTGAGAAATTTGTTGCTACAGCAACATTTTTGTGAAGTACCTGTGGATTCAAAATGCTTACTATACTCCTGAATAAAATCCAGTTTCCAAAATGGGGTCACTTGTGGGGGGTTTCTGCTGTATAGGTGTAAGGGGTGGGCAGACCCCTTACAATGAGGTTCCCCGGAATGTTGATGTTATTTAATAAAAATGTTTTATTGTTATATGCACTGTTTTTAGGGGTTCCCCTAGTGGCCGGGTGGGACGGCTGTCTCCACAGAAACAGGGCAGAGGAAAGGAGGAGCCGGCAGCAGAAAGGGGAGGGAGAAGGAGAGTTGAGAAGGAAAAATTAGAACCAGAAGGCAGTTGTGTCCGGGACGGGAGAGAAGAAGCAGAGAAGGGGCAGAGTGTGGGAGTTGGGTGAATAGGAAAGCCGGAGAGAAGAGGAGAAGACGGAACCTCAAGTGCGAAGCAGTACCGGTGTGGGTCCGGTCTGTGGGTAGCCGTAGTGGGAGCCAGGTGAAGTAGATTAGCCGGGCACATCCCCACTGGAGGAGACGTTGGGACAGGTTTTTCCCCTCAGCCAAAAGTGACGGCGGCACCAGGGGTAAGCCTAACAGAAGGGGCCACGACTACAATCCCCGAGGCACCCCTGGCACCCCGTTACATGTGGCGTAGTCGGCAGGATCTGGATTATATGCAAAGGGTCCCGATCCCATGGTGGGAAGAACAAGTGGTGCCTAAGGCGTTGGACCGGGCACAAGATGGCGGCAAGATGGCCGTCGTCTTCAAGGACACAGTAAGTGCGCGAAGAATTGGCGCCAAAAGAAGAGCCTGGGGCTGGCCGGTGAAGAAAAAGAAGTACGGAGTACTCCGCCCAAAGAGGGGAGGTGCTGGCCCCAGAATGCTGAAGAAGACATGTGAAGTGGGCGGTGTTCCAGAAAAAAAGAAGAACCGCCGCGGAGGGGTCGATCTGATGTGGGAGACTGGGGGTGGAGTATACCCAAGAGCGGGAAAAGTAGGCCCGCCTCCACTTCCTCCAGCATCTCCACTGACCCCGCCGCCATTACCAGAGACGCTGACTGCAAACAAGATGGAGACCTCAGGAAAGCAGCAAGATGTGGTGGCCGCGCTAACAGCAACTAATCTGGGCAGAAGACGCCCGAAGCAGGCTGCAGCTGCGGAAGGACTTACTCTCAACCTACCGGCTGTACCCGGAGGACCTGAGCGGCCCACGAAAGTTACCTGGGTCACAACCTGGGACGGCGCGACCGTAGAGACCACGACCGAGGTCCAAGCTACGTACACCGCACAGCTGCCGTCGGGAAACAGACTCCTGGGAATTCCACAACCGTGTCCGGAGGTGTCCCCGCCGGTCGAGGTGGGATCTCCGGCCCCCACCACAGTTCCGGCCCCGGAAGAACCATACGCCCAGGAGCTAGAAAAGGACGAGTGGGGTTTCTTCTGGGATCCAGTGCAGCCGTCGTCCCAGATTCGGCGGAAGTCCCCATCACCAGAACCCGACCCGGTACAGGAGCGATTGCTGGCCGAGACCGTGGCCCGTGAAATGATGGCTGGTCCCCGGAGTGAGGAATTCGAACGACAGTGTACCGTCGGAATTGTGGTAAAGTTCAACCAGAAAGAGGGTTATGGTTTCATCGAGGATGAAGAGACCGGTGACCATTACTTTTACAACCGGGTGAACCTGAACACTGAAGGCCTACCGCAACGCCTGCATACTTTATACCCGGGAGAGAAGGTGCGGTTCATGAGAGAGGTGGGATGCCGGGGCCTCTTTGCGGTCGGAGTGACCCGGATGCCCACTACCCAAGAGGCTGCCCAATGGCAGCAAGAAATCGAGTGGGAGGAATGCCAATACCGGCGGCGTGCACAGCAAAGACCGGTACTGGCTGAGATCTCCCACCCGAGAAGTACACTGGCCGTAGCCCCGGAAGTCATGCCCGGACTGAGCACTGACCCAGAGAAGGGGACCCCGGCGGTGCTGGCTATTCAACAGAGCCTGGTTACTCACCCGGTGATTGTCATGGGCAGTCCCCAGCCGTCCCGTGCAGCGACCCCATCACCCCCGTCGGGGGTTGAGGAGACAAGACCGGAGACCGGGACATCGGAGCCGACCGTCAATTACGAACCCTTCTGGAGGCTGCGCCGGTTGCCTGGGCAGTCCTTGTCTGACTACGTGAAGGCTCAACGGGCTGAATGGCAACGTGCCTATCACCCTGAGTGAACTGTCAAGACCGGAAGAAGTGGACCTGTTTATGTTAAATACTGGCATTGTTCAGAGCCGGAAAAGTTCTGCTGTTTGCAATCGGTTCAAGCTACTAAGCCCGGAAG
Source organism: Anomaloglossus baeobatrachus (assembly GCF_048569485.1). Lineage (NCBI taxonomy): Eukaryota > Metazoa > Chordata > Amphibia > Anura > Aromobatidae > Anomaloglossus > Anomaloglossus baeobatrachus. The sequence goes on along the minus strand of NC_134355.1, from coordinate 122,711,209 downwards.
GAGCCTGATGCTGGACTGAGCCAGAGGCTCCCTCCGCGTTGTTGAAGAAGATCGTGCTGTTTTGTGTTCCTGCCGTCTAAGACCGGGAGTGCTGCAAAAGCCTCCGGGCAGAAGACCTGCAAAGACCGGGAGTGCTTACTGAAGGCCTCCGGGCACGTACCCTACTAAGACCGGGAGCTCCCAGGAGGGACTCCGGGCGCCGAACTGGTGCGCCCCTTGCGTGTGCCCTAAGGTGAACATGTTCGTAGTTTTATTGCAATGACTTTATCATATAAATGTGTTTTTAGGTTTGTGCCTTGCCGGGAGGCTTAGGCTTAAAGAGGGGAGGTATGTAAGGGGTGGGCAGACCCCTTACAATGAGGTTCCCCGGAATGTTGATGTTATTTAATAAAAATGTTTTATTGTTATATGCACTGTTTTTAGGGGTTCCCCTAGTGGCCGGGTGGGACGGCTGTCTCCACAGAAACAGGGCAGAGGAAAGGAGGAGCCGGCAGCAGAAAGGGGAGGGAGAAGGAGAGTTGAGAAGGAAAAATGAGAACCAGAAGGCAGTTGTGTCCGGGACGGGAGAGAAGAAGCAGAGAAGGGGCAGAGTGTGGGAGCTGGGTGAATAGGAAAGCCGGAGAGAAGAGGAGAAGACGGAACCTCAAGTGCGAAGCAGTACCGGTGTGGGTCCGGTCTGTGGGTAGACGTAGTGGGAGCCAGGTGAAGTAGATTAGCCGGGCACATCCCCACTGGAGGAGACGTTGGGACAGGTTTTTCCCCTCAGCCAAAAGTGACGGCGGCACCAGGGGTAAGCCTAACAGAAGGGGCCACGACTACAATCCCTGAGGCACCCCTGGCACCCCGTTACATAGGTACCCAAGGGGCCCTGCTAATGTGACATGGTGCCCGCAATTTGTTTCAACTTTTCCAGAATTCAAATGGTGCTCCTTCCATTCCAAGCCCTCCCATTTATCCAAACAGAGGTTTATGGCCACATGTGGGGTATCCCTGTGCTCATAAGACATTGGATAACAAGCAGCTGTGGGGTCCACGGTTTGTTGTTGCCTCTTGAAAAAGTAACAAATATGATGCTAAAGCAACATTTTTGTGAAAAAAATGAAAATTTTCAATATGGCAACCTAAGCTTATCAAATTCTGTGAAGTACTCTTGGATTCAAACTGCTCACTATACACCTAGATAAAAGCCTTGAGGTGTCTTGTTTCCAGAATGGGGTCACTTGTGGGAAACCTCCACTGTTTAGGCACCTTAGGGGGTCTCCAAATGCAACATAGCGTCCGCTAATGATTCCAGCCAATTGTGCAGTCAAATGGCGCTCCTTCCCTCCCGAGCCCTGCTGTGCACCCAAACAGTTGATTTTCATCACACATAAGGTATCAGCATACTCAGGAGAAATTGCACAATAAATTTTATGCTGAATTTTTTCCTTTTACACTTGTAAAAAAAAAGCTACCTGGTTGAAGTAACAATTTTGTGGTAAAAATGTATTATTTTATTTTCACAGCTCAACATTATAAACTTCTGTGAAGCACCTGAGGGTTCAGGGTACTCACCAAACATCTATATAAATTCCTTCAGGGGTCTATTTTCCAAAATGGGGCCACTTGTGGGGGACCTCCACTGTTTAGGCACCTCAGGGGCTCTCCTAATGCAACATAGCGTACGCTATTGATTCCAGCCAATTTTGCAGTCAAATGGCACTCCTTCCCTTCCGAGCCCTGTCATGCGCCCAAACAGTTGATTTCCACCACATAAGGTATCGCCAAACTCAGGTGAAATTGCACAATAAATTTCATGGTGATTTTTTTCCTGTTACCCTTGTGAAAAAAAAGCTACCTGGTTGAAATAACAATTTTGTGGTAAAATTTTATTTTTTTATTTTCATGGCTCAACGTTATAAAATTCTGTGAAGCACCTGGGGGTTCAGGGTACTCACCAAACATCTAGATAAATTCCTTGAGGGGCCTAGTTTCCAAAATGGGGTCACTTGTGCGGGGTTTCTGCTGTTTAGGTACCTTAGGGGACCTCCAAATGTGACATGGTGCCCGCAATCTTTTTCAGCCAAAATTTCCTTTCCAAAATTCAAATATTGCTCCTTTCGTTCCAAGCCCTCCCATTTGTCCAAACAAAGGTTTCAGACCACATGTGAGGTATCACCGCGCTCATAAAAAAGTGGTTAACAAACCTTGAGGTCAAATTTTTGGAATTACCTCTTGAAAAAGTGAGAAAATTGATGCTAAAGCAACATTTTTGAGAAAATTATTAAAATTTTCAATATGACAACGTAACGTTAACAAAATCTGTGAAGTACCTGTGGATCTAAAATGCTCACTATACCCCTAGATAGAAGCCTTGAGGGGTCTAGTTTCCAAAATGGTGTCACTTGTGAGGGGTTTCTTCTGTTTAGGTACCTTAGCGGACCTGTAAATGCAACATGGTGCCCGCAATCTATTTCAGCCAAATTTGCTTTCCAAAATTCAAATATTGCTCCTTCTGTTCCGAGCCCTCCCATTTGCCCAAACAGGGGTTTCTGACCACATGTGGGGTATCGGCGCGCTCATAAGAAAGTGGGGAACAAGTTTTGGGGTCCATTTTGTTGTGTTATTTCTTCTAAAAGTGAATAAATTTGGGTTAGAGCAACATTTTTAGGTAAAATTTAATTTTTGCTTTTTTTCATTCCACATTGCTTTTGTTCATGTGAAGCACCTGAAGGGTTAATAAACTTCTTGAATGTGGTTTTGAGTACTTTGGGGGGGGTGCAGTTTTTAGAATGGTGTCACTTTTGGGTATTTTCTATCATCTAGGCCTCTCAAAGTCACTTCAAATATGATGTGGTCCCTAAAAAAATGGTTTTGTAAATTTTGATGTAAAAATGAGAAATCGCTGATAAACTTTGAACCCCTCTAACTTCCTAACAAAAAAAAATGTTGTTTCCAAAATTGTGCTGATGTAAAGTAGACATGTGGGAAATGTTATTTATTAACTATTTTGTGTCACAGAAATCTCTGGTTTAAACGGTATAAAAATTAAAAAGTTGAAAATTGCTAAATTTTTCAAAATTTTTGCCAAAATTCAATTTTTTTCATAAATAAATGCAAAAAATATTGTCCTAAATTTGGTACTAACATGAAGTCCAATATGTGACGAAAAAACAAACAAACAATCTCAAAATCACCAGGATCCGTTGAAGCGTTCCAGAGTTATAACCTCATGAAGTGACACTGGTCAGAATTGCAAAATTTGGTCTGGTCATTAAGGTGAAAATTAGCTCCGTCACTAAGGGGTTAAAAACCTAGTGGAACAGGCGGGACCCTGGTGGCTTCTCACTACTAGATGTGTCAGGTCTCTTCCCTGCGTGTATAGGGAAAGGACAGTCACTGATAGCGGGTAGGGAGAAACAACCGGTGACCTGCCTGTCAGATTAGAATCATTTACGGATTGGTCTCCGGTGGCTTTTAAGGTATGTTAAGATGGAGGTGCCACACGTCCCAATATAGGAATCATCCAAGTGGTCTTTTAACTGATTTTATTATGCACTTTTGCACAGCAAAAATAAGTGCATAAAAAGCTAGATGAGTGAATAAACCCCCTAATGGGCTGGTAATACAATAGTTGTAATTGGGTGGATCAGTACTTTTCACGTTGCGACATCACTACCGAAATATCGTTGGGGTCACGGTTGTTGTGACGCACATCCGGCGCCGGTAGCGACATCGCAATGTGTAAATCCTAGGAGCGACAATGAACGAGTGCAAAACAGTCAAAAATTGCTGATCTGTGTCACGTCATTCATTTTCATAATGTTGCTCCAGCTGCAGGTACGATGTTTGTCGCTCCTGCAGCTCCACACATCGCTGTGTGTGAAGCCGCAGGAACGACAAACATCTCCTTACCTGCGTCCACAGTCAATGAGGAACGAAGAAGGTGGGCGGGATGTTACGTCCCGCTCATCTCCACCCCTCCGCTTCTATTGGCTGGCCGCTTAGTGACGTCGCGGTGACGCTGCCGAACTCACCTCCCCCTTCAAGGAGGGATTGTTCGGCGTGATTGTTCGGCGGTCTCCGCGACGTCGCCGACAAGGTATGTGCGTGTGACGCTGCCGTAGCGATAATGTACGGCAGATATCGCATGTGCGACGGGGGCGGATACTATCGCGCTCGACATCGCTAGCCGATGCTAGTGATGTCGCAACGTGTAAAGTACCTCTAAGTGTTCCCATCCTTCTAAGAGGTTAATCAAATCATCATACCTAGTGCATTGGTCCTCAAGCTACTGCAATTAACAATTTTTAGAAGTATGGTGTAACGTTTGAATTCAATGAAACCCACCAGTAAGATGGTAGAAAAATAGTCCTGAATGACGAGTCAATGTATAAACCTGTCCCTCTACGGGTTAAACTGACAAGCAGTGGTGATGCAGAGGGTTTAGCCTGCTTGCCCTGCTGTATTTTTTTTTTTTACCAATCTAAAAAAATCCTAACAAACTTACTGCATCTGTGTCTGCTTGTCAGTGGTACAGTGTAATGTAGCATTCCGGGATTTCCCTCTGGCAGGTGCTAGGCAAAGTAGTAAAGCTGTTGGTGGTACGCAAATAACAGTATGCCCCCACCAGTGTACCGTACGTACAAAAAGTTGTGTGCAGTTATACACTGGGAAAATGTAGCACTAGCTACGGGGTCCTACTCTGTGCTTGTTGTGTTCTTTTTCCAACACCTTGATTGACCATCACACAGTGAATTTTCTGCCAGCAGCTCCAGTATTTTCAAAGAGTGTAGCACCAGAGACCATTTCTTCTGACTTTTAAAGTATGTTTTTTTTTTTGTTTTTTTTTTTTACCGCAGCAGTTTTAGAGTCAAGCGTTCCTGGTTGAAATCATGGAGCCAGTGTTTGATGCGTGCTGCCAGATTCTCTTTCATAAAATGGGACAACTCCAGTAAATTAAAATAATTATATATTTTATGCATTCAAACACATTTCATATTTAATCACCAAAAGATTAATTTATTTTCTTATAAAAACAAATACAGTGAATAAATCGGTGATATTGGGTCCTATTGTCAGTAAATCTTAAACTTGAGAAGTGCAGCTGTGCACCAGTGTTAAACCCATTAAATCATACGTGAAAACGTTTAGGGGATGAGGATATGTCATCATCACTTGTGCGAAGGTGGCCACTTTAACAATTTTTATTTACAGTTTCCTTTTTACATTTCTTCCATTAGGTAGCATCTTTAAGCAGCAGATACTTCAGCCTTATAGGAAGCTTCTATTGTTGTGTGTTCTTTGTGGTTCTGGATCCGGACTGCATTCTAGGAGAGACACTTTTTCGAAGTGCAACCAGCTGATTTTCCAGACCTCGGAGTAACATGTGAACACCTAAACAAAAAGACATACAGAAAAAGTCAGGGCATATCTAACAGAATAGGAGCTGTCTTTGCACAAATAACACGGCATTATATAAAAATGACATGTCTTCTGGCATTTGTAAATTATAGCCCCACAGGTATACCCCGGTCTTACAGCCGACCCATGTGATCACATGACAATCGATTGACCTAATAACTGCATTCAATGCTAAATGTAATACATTTGAAACCGTTTTAAATTTGGTGCCATGATGGGTTTTTTTTATCCACGCTGGTTTGGAAACCTTTCCAAAAATTGTTTTCTTAAGAAAAAAAAATGCAGTCACACCAAACAGGGAAAGGTTCACTAAGACAAATCAATTGATCAAAATAGCAGCGCTCCGTGCCGTGTCTTTCACTGATTAATACAACAAAAAGGAGCCTTTAAACTCTGAGATTTCTCAGATCTTGCAGTCATAAATCCAAATGGGCTGAATGGATGATTTTGGTAACAGTTTCAGAAACCCCAAGATTTCTGAGCACCATTGCTTTCATCTTGTGCCTCAAGGAGGAGCACCATCCTAATTATCAGTGGGGTAACGGGGCAAAAATAAAAATATATATAGTTGAGGCCAAGTTTAGAGATTGACTCAAGTTTTGGTTTCCCCAAGGTCTGCTGGTTGAATGTTTTTAGAGCCAGTAGGCTAAGTTCGCACACTGCGTGTTTTTGACGCTGCGTTTTTGGCCGCTAAAAACGCACAAAAACGCACCCGCGTCGAAAAACGCGTCAAAAAACGCATGCGGTTTTACCGCGATTTGGTGCGTTTTGCTGCGTTTTTCCAATGCATTGCATGGGGGAAAAACAAAGAAAAACGGAGGAAAAGAATTGACATGTCCATTGTTTTTTTCAAGCTCAAAAACGCAGCTTAAAAAAACAGTTGTGTGCGGACAGCAAAAATGAAAACTCATAGACTTTGCTGGGGAAGCAAAGTCATGCAGTTTTGAGACCAAAAACGCACCCTAAAAACGCGCAAAAACGCAGCGAAAAACGCACTGTGCGCACATAGCCTTAGTCAGATATTTCTATCATTACTGAAGGATAAATATCAGCATTTCAAAAGTGTTTAAACCTTTAGGCCTCGTGCACACATTGAGCATTTGGTGAGTTTTTTACCTCAGTATTTCTAGCAAAAACCAGGAGTGGAACAATCAGAGCAAAAGTATAATAGCAACACGGCACCATTTCTGCATTTTTTACCCACTCCTTGCTTTGGCTACAAATACTGGAGGAAAAAACCAAAACAAAAAACCCATACCAAATACTCAACGTGTGGATGTGGCCTTAAATCACAATAATATAAAATATATAATAAAAATCTCACACACACACACACACACACACACACACACACACACACACACTATAAGGCCATGTGCTCATGTTGACTATTTGGTGATTTTTTTTTAAAATCAGTATCTGTAGCCAAAACCAGGCATGGGTCCCAAAAAAAAAAATAAAAAAAATAAAATACAGAAGTGTTGCCAGTGTTTCTATTACCTCAGATTGTGCCAATCCTGGTTTTGGTTTACAAATACTGGAGGTAAAAAACTAACCAAATGCTCAACATGTGCACTTAGCCTTATTGACAATACATCACGTTTATACAGTTTAGGATTACCCATATTTTCCCGATGTGATAAGATCTGGGGAGTTTCCTGGCCAGGTATGCGAAATGTCAATGTTTTATTTTTCAAACCACTTAGCTATCACTTTTACACTGCGACAATTGCTCTATCATTCTGGAAAACATTGTTCATCCCTAAATTGCTTCTGGGTTGTTTGGAGAAGATGCTCTTGGAGGAGGTTTTCATTCATGGCAATGTTCTTAGGCAAAAGTGTAAGTGAGTCCACTCCATAGATGAAAAGCAAACCCCACACATGAATAGTCTGAGGATGCTTTACTGTTGGCATGACACAAGACTCATTGTAGCATTGACCTTTTCTTCTCTGGACAGCAATTCTTCCAGATATCCCAAACAGTCTCAAGGAGTTTTCTTCAGAAAAAAAATATACCCCAGGCCTCTGCAGTCCAAACCCTTTACTTCCTGTAGAGTGTCAGACTGTATTTATTGTTTTCTTGGAGAAAAGTGGCTTCACTACGGCCTCTCTTACATCAAGCCAGCCTCGAAAAACCTTTGCCTCACTGTACTTGTAGATACACTGACACCTGTCTACTGCCATTCCCATTGTGTTTGTTTTAAACCATAATTGAATCCTCATTATATAAGATGGTCCTAGCATTTGCTCGACTTTTTTTGGTGCCCTGAAGACTTTTTCACAGCATTTGAAATTTGAACCGCTTTCTTTGAAGTTCTTGACAAACCGATAAATGGTTGATTCTGGGGCAATCATACAAGCAGCAATGTCCTTGCCTGTAAAACCCCTTTGAGGCAAAGTAATGACTATAACTAAGCAAAGAAACCTGCGGCACATTAAACAGCAAGACAGGGTCAACCACAATACAATGAAAGGTGTTGAACCCATTCCACTCCAAGAATCATAGAAAGAAAGGAGGACAAAGGAGTTTTAAAGGTGAAAAAAGTTAAAAGGTAATTTTTATTGAGGCAAATGTTAAAAAGATAGAATTTTACATTTCCATGTGACACAACAATAATATAATTATAAATAGGAAATAGATCCAGTAAAAAGAGGTAGTACAGTGGGTGAGCAAGCAAAAATGACCTAATGTACGCCCTATATCAGGTGACCTAGAAGTAATCGCCGGATAAATGGCCGACAATGGAGGTCAGGAGTAATACCTTGGGCGCCTGGTGCACAAAGCCTGCGGGTGGAAGCGATGGGTAGGCAAGCGGTGATGACCGGATATGCGCCCTGTACCTGGAGGCCTGGAAGTAATCGCCGGGTAAGCGGCTAACAGAAGCTCAGCGGTAATACCTGGGGCACAGAGCCTACAGATGGAAGCGCTCCGCGTGGAGGACCTGATGTACGTTTCGCAAAGGATTATGGTCGCTTATTCATAGGTAAGTCTTAGCCATGAATAAGCGACCATAATCCTTTGCGAAACGTACGTCGGGTACTCCACGCGGAGCGCTTCCATCTGTAGGCTCTGTGCACCGGCGCCCTAGGTATTACCGCTGACCTTCTGTTAGCCGCTTACCCGGCGATTACTTCCAGGCCTCCAGGTACAGGGTGCATATCCGGTCATCACCGCTTGCCTACCCATCGCTTCCACCCGCAGGCTTTGTGCACCAGGCGCCCAAGGTATTACTCCTGACCTCCATTGTCAGCCGTTTATCCGGCGATTACTTCTAGGTCACCTGATATAGGGCGTACATTAGGTCACTTTTGCTTGCTCACCCACTGTACTACCTCTTTTTACTGGATCTATTTCCTATTTATAATTATATTATTGTTGTGTCACATGGAAATGTAAAATTCTATCTTTTTAACATTTGCCTCAATAAAAATTACCTTTTAAACTTTTTTCACCTTTAAAACTCCTTTGTCCTCCTTTGTTTCTAAAGTAATGACTATATAGGCTTCCTTAGAGTTATCCATAACTAACAGAAGAATACAGTGATTTTAATCATCAGATCCTTTCTAAAGCACCAGTCTGCTCCTGTAATTCAATCAGCATGACATTGATATCAGATGCCTTGTCCTAGTTAAGACTTTCTCCTGAGGCAACGAGAAAAATTACTGAAATAATGTAAGCCTGTCATTTTCTGATACAGCTGAAATGTGTTTTTCTTTAATGTAAATTTACATGGCACGGAATCACTTCAACGTTTTGCAATTCATTTGATAACTTTTCAAACAAAACAAACAAACAATCTAGAGTTAATGCAAATTACCGCTATAAAACTTGAAACAGAAAATGTTTTTTTTAAAACCAAAATTTGTGTCAGTCTTAACAGTTTTGGCCATGACTGTATGATGGCTTATCTCAATGGCCTGTAAGAAGTAAACATTCCCTATAACATTATAACCTGGTGTATTACAGCTTTGATTTACCGTAGTAGTGGCGCTTCTGACAATTTTTGGTAAATTTTTCATGTGAACATATCCCAAGTTTGTAAATCCCTAGTAACTAGTCTAGAATAACCAATATATTCAGCAAAAATCTGAACTGGCACCAAACTGATAGCAGAATAGAGTAAAGCACATTGGCATTCCTCAACATAGAACACAAGATAAGAAACAGCCTATTAAGATTAATAGTCAATGAAAACAACTCAGAATTGATACAGATTACTATATTAGGTCATTATATCATTTTCTTACTCTTTTCATAGGTCCTTTTTGAAAATCACATTCATCCAAAATGTATTCTGTGTTCTTTTTACAGACTGTTCTTGCCAACTTTGCTCTTAGCATATATTTTATACCTTTCACAATCTGCAAAAAAAACACAAAAATGAAAATTATATACATACCGCATTATATTATAATATATCTATATACACACACACACACACACAAATTTACATGCTGCATACCACTGTATATAAGAATTTACAGTTTGTACCTACGCAAGTAATATTACACAATTCACACCTGAATCATGGCTTTCTGGATCTCTAATTCTTTGGAAAGATAGACATCATTGGACATGTTATTAAAGGCGTAGACTGTTACTCTCATTGCTTTCTTTACTTCAGGGTCATTTGTGCTGGCATTTCTTGGAAATCCAGGGTCTATAGTGGACGTGCGAAACTCTAAAATACAAGAAAAATGTAATTTAATTTTATTTTTAGGGAATACAAAAAACACTTCTAGTAATTAGAATTTTAATGCAGAAAAATTATTAAATGCAAAACCTACAGTGAAGGAAATAATTCTTTGATCCCTTGCTGATTTTGTAAGTTTGCCCATTGACAAAGACACGCGCAGTCCATAATTTTAAAGGTAGGTTAATTTTAACAGTGAGAGATAAAATATCCAAAATAAAATCCAGAAAAATCAGTGTAAATTATATAAATTTGCATTTTGTAGAGAGAAATAAGTATTTGATCCCCTAACCACCATTAAGAGTTCTGGCTCCTACAGACTAGTTAGACACTCCTAATCAACTCATTACCTGCATTAAAAACAGCTGTCTTAAATTGTCACCTGTATGACAGACTCCTGTCCACTCCTGTCCACAGACTCAATTAAGCAGTCAGACTCTTACCTTTACAACATGGGCAAAACCAAAAAGCTTTCTAAGGATGTCAGAAACAAGATCATAGACCTGAACAAGTCTGAATGGGCTATAAAACCATAAGTAAGACACTGGGTGAGAAGGAGACAACTGTTGGTGCAATAGTAAGAAAATGGATGAAATACAAAATGAGTGTCAATCGACATCAATCTGGGTCTCCATGCAATATCTCACCTCGTGGGGTATCCAGGATCATGAGGAAAGTGAGAGATCAGCCTAAAACTACACGGGGGGAATTTGTTAATGATCTCAAGGCAGCTGGAACCACTGTCACCAAGAAAACCATCGGTAACACATTACACCATAATAGCTTAAAATCCTGCAGTTTCTGCAAAATCCCACTGTTCAAGAAGGCACATGTGCAGGCCCATCTGAAGTTTGCCAATGAACAGCTGAATGATTCTGAGTGATTGGGAGAGAGGGTGTTGTGGTCAGATGAGACAAAAATTGAGCTCTTTGGCCTTAACGCAACTCGCCGTGTTTGGAGGAAGAGAAATGCTGCCTATGACCCAAAGAACACAGTCCCCACTGTCAAGCATGGAGGTGGAAACATTATGTTTTGGGGGTGCTTCTCTGATAAGGGCACAGGACAACGTCACCGCATCAAATGGGACAATGAACGGAGCCATGTACTGTAAAATCGTGAGTGACAACCTCCTTCCCTCCTCCAGGACATTAAAATGGGTCGCGGCTGGGTCTTCCAGCACGACAATGACCCAAAACATACAGCCAAAGCAACAAAGGAATGGCTCAAAAAGAAGCACATTAAGGTCATGGGAGTGTCTCCAGGCCTTAATCCCATAGAAAATTTATGAAGGGAGCTAAAGTTCCGAGTAGCCAAGTTACAGCCTCAAAATACTGGACCATAGTGGACCAAAATGCCTCCTGACATGTGTGCAAACCTCATCATAAAAACTACAAAAAATGTCTGATTGCTGTGCTTGCCAATAAGGGTTTTGCCAACAAGTCTTGTTTGCCAGAAGGATCAAATACTTATTTCTCTTTGCAAAATGCAAATACATTTATATAAATTATATAATGTGATTTTCTGGATTTTATTTTGGATACTCCATTTCACTGTTAAAATTAACTTACCCTTAAAATTATAGACTGTTTAAGTCTTTGTCAGTGGGTAAACTTACAAAATCAGCAAGAGATCAAATAATTATTTCCTTCACTGTAACCATTCACTCCCTTCAAAATAGTTTATTAGAATTGCTTCCGGTAGTATTTCCAACATTGTGTATGTGTTGGTCGGATCAATTTTTCACATGTTAAAACTACAGATTGTCATTTTTCTGCACAAAACTGTGTAATTTCATGCAAAAAAAACCAATGATGGAACATGTATTTCTAATAGAGTTGGTGTGAATTGAATCGTAAGAGCCAATTCAGCAGCTAAATCAGGCATCTCTGGCCACTGGACATGAGTCATGGGGATCGCCTCCTACCTGCCGGCATCCAATGCTTTATTTAGATAAGCAAGCTTGGTAGATCATGTGTGTGTCATTCCATAATGAAGATGTCATGCCAGGCTTGGTAATTACAAGAAGAACAGAGAATGCCAGTGTGTCGCCCAGGAATATGGGATACTCTGTCTCGGGCAGTGAATATCTGGGGAATGTCACTTTGGTGGCTGTTGCCCGGCTCTGTGCCCTGGGCCCTTTTTGTAAAGAGGTATAGTTACAGGGGATTAGATTAGTGTTCACACATGACGCCACTTGCGGTGTTGGGGTTATGTGGATGGAGCCGCCGCTGCACATTGTCCACTACTGGTGCTGGTGTTAATGGCAGCCTGGATGGTAGGCCCTCCGCAAGCAGGGCCGAGCCCCAGAGGATAGGTGTAATGATGGGTGTCGGAAGAAGGTAGTCCAGACAAGGGGTTCAGTGCAACTGGTTCTTTACTCACTTTGTGGTGGTAACGGATCACCCGAGGCCGGCTGGTTTCACTTTCAGGTCCCCTTTGTTCCAGTGCCAGTGTAGTAGTCTGGTACATTTTTCCCCTGCACCTGTCTCTGGTTCGTGGATCCCTGTGGTGTAGAGCAATTGGGGGTCCCCGTCCGGTGATTTTTCCACTGCTGTCCGTATGACGGTAGTGTGAACCCTGTGGGGTTAGAGTCTATGGTCCGGTCCCTGGCTCTCTCTTTACTACTGAGTCTCGGATTTTTAGGGTCCGCAAGGTCCTTGATGGTCCCCTCGCTGTGCAGGCATTATCATGCCTGCCTGGAGCTTTATACCTGACCTAGGGCCCTGTACCTCATTGGTGCGTAGTTCCAGGAGTACTCCATCGGCAACTACCCTCCTAGGCACCAGGTTACTGTCAACTCCTTGTCAGTGCGTCGCCTCATGTCCACCTTCACTCTCCGACTACTGTCTCATTGACTACTGTCCTCAGTTTGCCCCTCCCACCTGGTCAACTAGTAGACTGGACTGGCTCCACCTCTCGGCGGCCATCCATTGGTCCGACCCTAGCCTTGTACCATTGTGTGGGGGATTGTTGGGGAAAACTGGGATTACCTGGAGCGTTTGTGTACTACGGGCACTGGTCTTCCGGGGCCCTAGGGGGTAGGTCCTGCATCCTGGTAGGGATGCAGAACGTTGTAGTTCCCTGATGGCCTCAGGGGCGCTACACCAGCAGATAGGAGGTGCTTCTCAGGGCTTCTTCCAGTGGCCACAAATAACTGACCCGGCCAGCGGACTGTAGCAGCTGTCATTTTCAAGTCATCCAACATATTTATAAATTCAACTTAGGAGTCAGTTACTGACTTGACAAAGTCAGGACACTAAAGGGAACCTGTCATATTAAAACCGCTAACCTGAATCTATGGGGGTAACCTGCAGTTTAACAGCGTTCTGAAGCCATGCGGCCGATGCAGTGAAAAGCCCCACTGCTGTGTGAAACCGAGTGGTTACTCCCAGGATACAGCGGGTCATGAACAAGGAACAAAACCAGACTAGGTTTAAAACGCAAACTTTTTATAACCCAATAAAGGCAATGGGGATGTAACGCAAATATAAACACAAAGAAATGTACAGGCACCCAGCTACTGAACCAGGATCAGCGTGCTGGGCTAAGGACTGACTCCAATAGGACAGGAACCAACAGGAATAGTTTACCTAAACAGAAACTTCTGAAAACTCTATAAGGTGTAAATCACTGGGTGTATGAAGGCGCTGTCTCTGGACCAGCACCACTAATTAACAATCTTAGAGTTTCTGCTAATTCCCCGCCATTCCACCACACATATAAGCAACACAGAAAAGTACCTCAGGGTTAACCATTGCTAGTAGGGATACACCAGAAAGATTCCATACTAAACACAAAACCAAAGATTTCAGTGACTAGCCCAATAAATTGGCATTGTAGAGGGCACTGAAAAAAAAAGAGTAATCGAGACACTGATGGTGAAATACAAAAGTTTTTTTATTAATAAAAAGGGGTGAACAAAGGACAGAGTGACGAAGCCACGCTTGGTGAAACACGAGTCGAGGCCTCAGCCCCCACCACTGACCTGACTGCTGCGTTATTACTTCCATTATGTCTCAAGGTAATGATTGCTGTATTTGCTAACTTTCTTATTTGTGCCTATGGGAGGAGTATCCCTAGGGTGTTTAACCAAAACCATGTGTGTTATACCTTATGGCTCTCTCCCGGGCTATTTGATAAGTATAATCTCGGCACCTTGGTTCAGCAGCCTTTTATTAATGTTAGTTGGTGTATGTTTTTGTGCTTTTCTGTATCTGGCAAGTATTCCACCTTTTTGCCCTCACCATCTGTCTTTTGTTCACCCTTTTATTAAAGGGGTGGTTCACCCATATTTTTTATTGTCTAGATCGATATATTGAGAAACAGTGTTTCTCTCAAATACCTTGTGTTGTCAATAGTGCCTGTGAGAGGCGCTAGTGCAGACCGCTGCTTCCCGTCCAGTGACGTACCCGTCCAATGCTGCCTCGTCACATCCGTGCAGCCGGCTACATTCTGAGCCCATCTTCTCCCTGCTCCTCCTCCCTCCAGCACGTCTCTTGCTTGCAGCGTTCTGCGAGGAGGGAGGAGGGAGGGGGGAGCAAATGGGCTGTGACAGCAGTGAAACACCGCTCACAGCTCAGAGTCTGGAAGACTATAGCCGGCTGCACGGATGTGACGTGGCAGCATTGGACGGGTACGTCACTGGACGGGGAGCAGCGGTCTGCAATAGCGCCTCTCACAGGCACTATTGACAACACAAGGTATTTGAGAGAAACACTGTTTCTCAATATAATATCGATCTAGACAATAAAAAATATGGGTGAATCACCCCTTTAATAAACAACTTTGTATTTCACCATCAGTGTCTCGATTCCTCTTTTTCAGTGCCCTGTACAATTCCAATTTATTGGGCTTGTCACTGAAATATTTGGTTTTGTGTAGTATATATAAGACCTGGTCTGGCCAAAAAACACTATTGAGTCAGTGTGTACACTTGTCCGCAAAAACAAAAAGATCTAGGCCAGGCCTGAGCTGCACGTATTTATGTTCAGGGGGTCTCCAGGCAAAGGGGATATCCGTTCCGTGTCAGACTCTGCAACAGTTCTGTATGGCACAGACAAGCACCAGGGACAGTTCCCCTAGGGCTGAAGTCACAGACTGATAGCAAGGCCTCAGATGAAGATTTCCTCCGCGTTCACTTCTGCAGCCGCTGTCTCTCTCTGGCAGCTGTTTATATCTACTCACAAGAAGCTGAGTGGACTCTGCTCATACAGCAGTCAGTGGCCTCTCTCGCTCTCACTCCAGGCCTGCTAGCATGCACCACGACACCGACAGCCACCTCTCTCTCCAGTCTCTCTGCTCTGAGTCTCTAATCTTTCCTTTCAAATTCCTGTTTTTTCACCTCACAGCATTCTCCTCTAAGGGCAATTTTACACATCCAGCGTTTTGCTGGATTGCCGGATCCATCACACTCCAGTACAGTGTAATACAGTACAACGGCATCGCGGCAACCTGACAGCAACATGACAGCATGCGATCGGAGATTGCCGCGATGCCGTTGTACAGTATTCACACTGTACTGGAGTGTGACAGATCCGGCAATCCGGCGAAATGCCAGACATGTGAAACGGCCCTAAGTCTGAGTATCCCTCCCCCTGCTGGACAGAAGGAGACACTGCAGCTGGAGTATTTGCAATATCAGCACTCTCACAGCTGGGAGGAAATTAACTTTGTCTCCAAGCAGCTTTGGGCATTCAGTCGAAAAGCACTCATCTCAGGCTGGTTTCACATCTGCGTTGTTTCAACGCAAAACGGACTCCGTCACTAAGGCTGCTTTCACACATCCGGATTTTTGCTCTGCGGCACAATACGGCGTTCTGCAGAAAAACCGCAACCGGCTTTTATAACGCCGATTGCGTTTTTTTTTGCATAGACTTACATTAGTGCCGTATTGTGCCGCAGGGGCTTGCGTTCGGTCCGGTTTTTGCCGCATGCGGCAGATTTAGCCGATGCGGCGGCCGGATCGAACGTTCCCTGCAACGTTTTTTTCTCCGGCAAAAAACACCGCATCGCGCCGCATCCGGCCGCTGCGGTGCATTTTTCAATGCATCCCTATGGAGGCCGGATGCGGCGCGATGCGGAAAAAAACCGCATCCGGTCGTCGCATGCGTTTTTTTTCCACTGCGCATGCTCAGTAGCATGCCGCAACCGGAAAAAACCGGACCGGCCGCATGTAAAAACTTATGCAAAGGATGCGGTGTTTTCGCCGCATCCGTTGCATAGTTTTCACAGCCGGATTGAGCCGCAGGGCTCAAACCGGATGTGTGAAAGTAGCCTAATGTTTACAGTTCATTTATTTACAGTGGAAGAGCGACAGCATGACTCATGCACTACCCGCATGTGTCCACATGGTGTCGCGCTTACACTGTAAATAAATGAACTGTAATACAGTAGTGACGGAGTCCGTTTGCGTGAAAATAGCGCAAGTGTGAGTGGGGCCTCATTCCTAATCTCCCAATGCACATCTCCAGGCAGGGAGCTCTCCTGGAGCGTCACTGCTGGCAATATATAGAACAGAAGCTCAGCTGCAAGTGAGCTACAATCAGCTCCTGTGAAGTGCTGGCATCAAGAAGAAGTGGAGCCCTTGGGCCAGAGCAGATTGCCAGGAGAGGTGTGTGTGTGTGTGTTTTTAAATGTGTATGGGATATTTGCCAGTATATAGGGAGTGATGTGAGGGCTCGTCCTTTATATAGAGAGGCTATATGGAGGCTCACACTGAATTTAGGGAAGCCATGTGGGGGCTCATCCTGTACATGGGCTCATCCTGTATATATGGGGGCTGTGTGTTGGCTTATACTGTATATGGGTCGGGGTGTTAGCATACTTAAATCTGCTCAATATTAAGAGATCATTTTATATTAATTGCAATTATTGTGTTAATAGTCATATGGAGCAGAATTATTTTTAACTTATTGGCTTGTCACTCCACAACAAACACGGTCTTTCATGTGGCCCCTTGGGAAGATTATTTGCCCAGTCCTGCAATATCATGTATAGCGCTGTACATAATGGAAAAATAGTTCTTGTTTTGCATCTGCAGATGCCTACCGGAGGACCTGTGTGTGAAAAATGTGACCCTAACGATCTATCAAAAGAAGGGGGAATCATGTGGCATGTCCCATGATACATCGGGCTTTGGACTGGGGGTTGGGTGGGGGGGGGAGGGAATATGTTTATTTATACAGTAAAACAGGAGTATAATGGCCCAAACATGAACAAAACTGTCTTTACCTACCAGTGATTGAATACTGCGTTACAATACAGGTGCCCATATAAATTAAATAATCATCAATGGAACTCGCTATTTCAGGTGGAACTGGTCAGCCGTGTAATGTGTATAGCCATGTCCCAACTGTTTTAGACTTCGCACTTGTGACAATGTGCAGCTTATTCTCATTATATTTTTGGCTTAAGCGGAGACTGGCAGGAAATCAAACAGACAAGAACATTCAGTTGAAGGTTTTTATCTATTTTATGATATTCAGTAACTGAATGATGTTTACAAGGATATGACAAGTGAGATAACTTTCTAGCTTCTCAGTCACAGCTGTGTAATGGGTGCTTCACACATAGCGAGATCGCTACCGAAATCGCTGCTATGGCACGGTTTTGGTGACGCAACAGTGACCTCATTAGCGATCTCGCTGTGTGTGACACGGAGCAGCGATCTGGCCCCTGCTGCGAGATCGCTGCTCGTTACACACAGCCCTGGTTCGTTTTCTTCAAAGGCGCTCTCCGCTGTGACACACAGATCGCTGTGTGTGACAGCGAGAAAGCGACGAAATGAAGCCAGCAGGGAGCAGGAGCCGGCATCTGGCAGCTGTGGTAAGCTGTAACCAAGATAAACATCGGGTAACCAAGGTGGTTACCGATATTTACCTTAGTTACCAGCCTCCGCCGCTCTCACGCTGCCTGTGCTGCCGGCTCCGGCTCTCTGCACATGTAGCTGCAGTACATATCGGGTTAATTAACCGATGTGTACTGTAGCTAGGAGAGCAAGGAGCCAGAGCGCTAAGCAGTGTGCGCGGCTCCCTGCTCTCGCGGTTATGATCGCTGCTTCGGCTGCTGTGTTTGACAGCTAAGCAGCGATCATAACAGCGACTTACAAGGTCGCTGTTACGTCACAGAAAATGGTGACGTAACAGCGACCTCGTTGTCGCTGTCGCTTAGTGTGAACCAGCCCTAAGGCTGTAAACAGTCGCGGTTTATCTGCAGGTCACAACCCTATATCTGTAACCGAAAAGCTGACTGCAA